>NC_091625.1:102373136-102973136 GCF_027580195.1 Bos mutus
GCTCACTGCTGGGGACTCACGCAGGCAGGAGCCCCGTGTCCCAAGCTGGCCGCCCTCGTGTCCTCTGACCGCTGGCTGGGGCCCTGCGGGTGGGCGAGGCTTCTCAGGGGCCGGGCCCCAACACAGCCCCGACCCTCTGAATTGGAGCTAACTCTGCCCATGGTCCCAGGGGCCTGGACGCTGGCCCGCTGTGCAGACGGTGCAGACACAGGCTGAGATCCCGGCGCCACTGACTCCAGGGCCCGGGGAAAGGCAGCCTGCTGAGGAAGGGCGTGGTCCTCAAACACGTTCTCCCAGAAGTGGGACGGCATCGCGGGTGCAGCGGAGACCTGGCGGGAGTGGGCGTGCGGGCCCAGAAAGCTGCCCCCTCGAGCCTCCAGGCCACACGACACACCTGAGCAGAGCAGCCACCGACGCCTACCCTGCCTTCTGATACAGAGAGTGAAACTCACTCAGTTGTGTCCGACTGTTTGCGACCCCGTGGACTATACAGTCCATGAAATTCTCCAGGCCAGCATACTGGAGTGGGTAGCCTTTCCCTTTGCCAAGGGATCTTCCCAACCCAGGGATAGAGCCCAGGTCTCCCGCATTGCAGGCAGATTCTTTACCAACTGAGCTATGAGCCAGCCTCCTTTCCGATACAAAATTACCTTACTTTTTATTTCTGAACGTGCACAATCCACGTGCAGCACGAGTATTAAAGAGGCCCCGTGGATGTAACCCCTTTGTCTTTAAGCCCGTGGTTTCCGGGCTTTCCTGGTCACTGAGAAGCCCCCACCCACCCCGACTAACACACTGCCCTCCCCTCCATCTCCTCCGAGAGGGGCCCAGAGGCACCAGGGGACGGAGCCGTCGCAGCACCGCGTGTGCGGCCGCGGGCTCTGCCTGAGACCACACGCGGGCCAGGAGAAGCGGAGTGACCCTGAGGCAGGGCAGAGGAGGAGCCGGTGAACCTCCCGGAGGACTGGCGCTCGTAAAACACGGGGATTTTGAAACTCGCACAGCGCGGGTGTGGAGCCTGTTAAACGGTAGAGCTGAAGTCAGACAACTGTGAGACGTAAGGAAGAACGAGGCCCCGTGGGAGCGAGGAACGTCACCCCCTGCCGTCCTCAGAGATGCAGCGCAGGGTGGGGTGCACCCTGGGGGCTTCAGTCTGGGCCTCGGGATGGAGAGGAGGAAGCCCCCGGCGGCGGGGGCCGGGGGGGACCGGCCTGGGCGAAGGGGCGGATGGAGGAGCTGGTGGGCCGACGCTCAGGGCCGGGCAGGTTCCCACAGCCTCTTGGGCTGCGGGTGTGTGTATCTCCAGCAGACTTTAAAGTGACAAGAGGCAGGGGCTGGGGTGGGGTCGGGAAGGATCGGGGAGAGCGGGGCGGGTCGGGGTCGGGGAGGGCGGGGCCTGGGGAGCGCCTGAGAAGAGGCTGTGCTGAGGCAGCTCTGACTTTAGAGCGCCTGGCGTCACCGTCGGGAAAACCGAGGGCGCTTCTCAGTGTTCTGGGGGCGGGGCTCTCAGATGCGATCCTGTGCCCTGCAGAGCCTGGGCGGCAACGGGGCGGGGGACGGACAGACCGCTCAGATCGCCACCCTCCCACGGGCGGCCTTCCAGCGTGCCCACCCTCTGCCCCCGCCCCCAGAGTGCCCACCCCACCCCCACGCGCCTGGGGCCCTCAGCGTCCGTCACTCAGCCCTCTGCACGGTGCACCGCAGTCCCGGCTGGTTCTGACCCGCCTCTCCCTCTGGCTGAGGACACTGCACACCTTTCACGTGGTCCCACGCCATGTCCTTTTGAGTGGCATACCTGCTCCCATCTTGCATGGGATTTTTAAGCCGTTGCTTCGCGAGGTCTCTGCATATTCCGGCTGCAGGCGCTGTCCTTCGTGGGATCTGTTTTATAAATTAGATATTTTATAAATATCTTGGGGCTCAAGCTAACTTTTTTGCTGCTTAATGAATTGCCACCAGCGTGACATCCTATTCATTATACGTTTCAACAAACATCCACAGACTAAACAACATTTCAGCTGATAAGTGGAAATGACTGATCGAACGTCTGGGTGGCTCTCACACACACATGACTGCAGTGGAAATGACTGATAGAACGTCTGGGTGGCTCTCACACACACATGACTGCTGAAGCTGTGGTTCACAAGCGTTCGGAAAGGACGACTCGTGCGGCTGCTGAGCGGCTCTCAGATGAGGCCTGGCTCCCAGGGTCTTGGAGTAAACAGGAGGCTTTCAGACAAGACACAGAGGTTGCTTTGGGGCCGGAAACACAAAGCCTGCAGGGGAATTTGAATGAAAGGGCAGGGGTAAATCATGAGCATATGCATACCTGGCCAGATGGTAAACCATCTGCATGCAATGCAGAAGACCCGGGTTTGATCCCTGGCTTGAGAAGATTCGCTGGAGGAGGGCATGGCTACCCACTCCAGCATTCTGGCCTGGAGAAATCCAGGGACAGAGGATCCTGGCAGGCTATGGTCCATGGGGTCACAAAGAGTCGGACACGACTGAGCGACTAACACACAGCTACACACACAGCTGAAAGTGTGATGGAATGAACACGCACAGAACCAAGATCCAGGTAAAGACAGCCTCCCTGCTCCCAGAGGGCCGTCCTGATCTGCACCCCCGGAGGGGATGATGTTCCAGTGTCTGGTCAGTGTGCCCCGGGCTCTCTAAGAGCCACCTTATACCACCAGCTGAGTTTTGTGGCCTCCTCTTTTACACACTCAAAGCAATGCATGTTAGCACTTTGACTGGTTGCTCTCTGTTGGTACAGCCAACCCCGCCTGTGAGCTATAAATACAGGACCGAGGCAGAGTCCGTGGTGCCGTCAACAACGAGCGAGCTCGAGCCCCCGTCCTCGTTGCCATCTGTCAAGTCTTTCTCTGCCAGCCCCCCAGTGGGGCCCGTGGGGCCCTCCCTGGATGAGCCTTTTATTCCCTGTCCTCCTCTGGACCCTGTTCAGGGGCAGGAAACACCAGGAGGAAAAGCGGAGCGTGCAGACCCTTCGTGGAGTGGACGGTCCACTCTGACTGCTGTGGACCAGAGTTTCTCATCTCCACTGTCCTGGGAGGCAGAGGGTCCCTCGGGCAAGGACCTCTTGTGGTGCCAAAGCACCACGCAGCGGCCATTTCATCGTGTTCGTTTATGAAGCTGCTGATCTTCCTAAAGAGCTGCTTT
Organism: Bos mutus; assembly: GCF_027580195.1. Taxonomy (NCBI): domain Eukaryota; kingdom Metazoa; phylum Chordata; class Mammalia; order Artiodactyla; family Bovidae; genus Bos; species Bos mutus. The sequence goes on from NC_091625.1 coordinate 102,376,320, forward strand.
CACTATGCGCCAGAGCTACAACTGCACCGTTGATGTCGCTCCCACCTTGAGAACGTGTGTTGACTGGGGTGGTGGATTTTACGGGTCCACTTGCTGGGCCTCAGTGCCCAGTGCTTGGGCAAACATCTGTTTAGGTGTTGCTGTGAAGCCATGTTCAGATGAGATTAACATTTAAATCTCACTGTGAATAAAGCGGGTGACCCTCCCTGGGGTGGGCCATGTCTAAGCAGTTGAAGATGCTAAGAGAAAAGACTGTGGTTCCCCAAGGAGGGCGGAATTCTCCAGTCCCGGCTACGGCTGCGGCATCTGCTTATCCTGGGCCACTGACTGCCAGTCTTCCCTGCAGAGTTCAGATGTCCCAACACCACAGCCAAGTCAGCCAGCACCTTCAAATCAATCAGCTGATCTCTCTCCCCTTGTGTGTGTGTATATATATGTATCTATCTATATGTATGTATTTATTTATGTTCTGTTTCCCTGGAGGATCCTATCTAACACAGGCACACCCCGGAGATAGGGAAGGTTTGGTTCCTGACGTTGCATTAAAGCCTCTATCACAATGAGCCAGGCCACAAGCACTGTCTGGTTTCCCAGTTCGTGTAAAAGTTATGTTGACACAGGAGTGTAGTCTATTAAGGGTGCAAAAGCACTGTGCCCAAAAAACAATGCACACACTTCAATATAAAAATAGTTCATTGCTAAAAATGCTGTCATCTGAGCCTTCATGGAGTTGGTATCGTTTCACCTTGATGTTGAGGCTGTTGGCTGATCGGAGTGGGGGTTGCTGAAGGCGGGGTGTCTGCAGCAATTTTGTGCAATAAGACGAGAGTGAAGTTTGCTGCACTGATGACTCTTCCTTGCACTTGATCACATAGAGGCCATTGTAGGGCTGTTCATTGCCCTAATTTCAATACTATTGTGTCTCAGGGAGCAAGGAGGCCTGAGGAGAGGGGGTGAGAGGGGATGGGGGTGTCTGTGGAGCAGTCAGAACACACACAACATCATCGGCTAAGTTCACTCATATAATCGAGGTTCCCGGCACCCCAAAACAAGTCCAGTAGGAACATGGAGCATCACTGACCATAGGTCACCATTGCAAACATGAAAACAGTGACTATGTGTGAAACAGTCTGAGGGCTGCAGAATGTGACAGCAGCCCTCTGCAGCGTCACCAGACTTTGCTGGAAAAATGTCACCTGTGGACTTGCTCGCTGCACGGTTGCCCCAAACGCTCAGTTTGTAAAAATGCAATGTTTGCAAAGTTTTGTACGGTGAGCAAAATAGAAGGAGGTCTGCTCACACAGCGACTCTTTTCTGCTTGTATAAGAAACAGATTCTCCCCCCTCCCCTGAAATATAAGACTCACCACTGCATCTAACTTTGCACCTGAAACTTGATTAGCCACCAGCATTTCATGAGCGCTTCTATTCTGGTCCTGGAACCCTGATCAACTCACACTGCCATGAGCTATTTCCTTATCTGGAAACTAAAAATAGAGCTGCCGTATGATCCTGCCATATGATCCACTCCTGGGCATATACCTGAAAAAGACGAAAACTCTAATTTGAAAAGATTTATGCACCCGATGCTCATAGCTATTTATGCACCCGATGCTCATAGCTCCACTGTTCACAATATCAAGACATGGAAGCAACCGAAGTGTCCAACAACAGATGACTGAATAAAGATGATGTGGTGCATAATCACAGTGGAATATCACTCAGCCACAAAAATGAATGAAACAGTGCCATCTGAAGCAGCACGGGTGGCCCAGAGGTTATCCTGCTAAGTGAAGTCAGCCAGACCGGGAAGGACAGCGATCACACTCCACCACTCACATGTGGAGTCAAAACTGATACTAAGTGAAGTCAGCCAGACCGGGAAGGACAGCGATCACACTCCACCACTTACATGTGGAGTCGAAACTGACACAAATGAGCTAACTTATAAAATGAAAGGAGACTCACAGACACAGTGAACAAACTTAGTTACAAAATAGGACAGCGGTTCAATTCAGTCGCTCAGTCGTGTCCGACTCTTTGCAACCCCATGAACCGTAGCGCACCAGGCCTCCCTGTCCATTACCAACTCCCGCAGTTCACTCAGACTCACATCCGTCGAGTCAGTGATGCCATCCAGCCATCTCATCCTCTGTCGTCCCCTTCTCCTCCTGCCCCCAATCCCTCCCGGCACCAGAGTCTTTTCCAATGAGTCAACTCTTCGCATGAGGTGGCCAAAGTGCTGGAGTTTCAGCTTTAGCATCATTCCTTCTAAAGAAATCCCAGGGCTGATGTCCTTCAGAATGGACTGGTTGGATCTCCTTGCAGTCCAAGGGACTCTCAAGAGTCTTCTCCAACACCACAGTTCAAAAGCAGCAATTCTTCAGCGCTCAGCTTTCTTCACAGTCTAACTCTCACATCCATACATGACCACTGGAAAAACCATAGCCTTGACTAGACGGACCTTTGTTGGCAAAGTAATGTCTCTGCTTTTCAATATGCTATCTAGGTTGGTCATAACTTTCCTTCCAAGGAGTGAGCGTCTTTTAATTTCATGGCTGCAATCACCATCTGCAGTGATTTTGGAGCCCCCCAAAATAAAGTCTGACACTGTTTCCACTGTTTCCCCATCTATTTCCCATGAAGTGACGGGACCAGATGCCATGATCTTCGTTTTCTGAATGTTGAGCTTTAAGCCAACTTTTTCACTCTCCTCTTTCACTTTCATCAAGAGGCTTTTGAGTTCCTCTTCACTTTCTGCCATAAGGGTGGTGTCATCTGCATATCTGAGGTTATTGATATTTCTCCTGGCAATCTTGATTCCAGCTTGTGTTTCTTCCAGCCCAGCGTTTCTCATGATGTACTCTGCATATAAGTTAAATAAACAGGGTGACAATATACAGCCTTGACGTACTCCTTTCCCTATTTGGAACCAGTCTGTTGTTCCCTGTCCAGTTCTAACTGTTGCTTCCTGACCTGCATACAGGTTTCTCAAGAGGCAGGTCAGGTGGTCTGATATTCCCATCTCTTTCAGAATTTTCCACAGTTTATTGTGATCCACACAGTCAAAGGCTTTGGCATAGTCAATAAAGCAGAAATAGATGTTTTTCTGGAACTGTTGCTTTTTCTGTGATCCAGCGGATGTTGGCAATTTGATCTCTGGTTCCTCTGCCTTTTCTAAAACCAGCTTGAACATCAGGAAGTTCACGGTTCACATATTGCTGAAGCCTGGCTTGGAGAATTTTGAGCATTACTTTACTAGCATGTGAAATGAGTGCAATTGTGCGGTAGTTTGAGCATTCTTTGGCATTGCCTTTCTTTGGGATTGGAATGAAAACTGACCTTTTCCAGTCCTGTGGCCACTGCTGAGTTTTCCAAATTTGCTGGCATATTGAGTGAAGCACTTTTATAGCATCATCTTCCAGGATTTGAAATAGCTCCACTGGAATTCCATCACCTCCACTAGCTTTGTTCGTAGTGATGCTTTCTAAGGCCCACTTGACTTCACATTCCAGGATGTCTGGCTCTAGGTCAGTGATCACACCATCGTGATTATCTTGGTCGTGAAGATCTTTTTTGTACAGTTCTTCTGTGTATTCTTGCCACCTCTTCTTAATATCTTCTGCTTCTGTTAGGTCCCTACCATTTCTGTCCTTTATTGAGCCCATCTTTGCATGAAATGTTCCCTTGGTAACTCTAATTTTCTTGAAGAGATCTCTAGTCTTTCCCATTTTGTTGTTTTCCTCTATTTCTTTGCATTGATCGCTGAGGAAGGCTTTCTTATCTCTTCTTGCTATTCTTTGGAACTCTGCATCAGATGCTTATATCTTTCCTTTTATCCTTTGCTTTTCGCTTCTCTTCTTTTCACAGCTATTTGTAAGGCCTCCCCAGACAGCCATTTTGCTTTTTTGCATTTCTTTTCCATGGGGATGGTCTTGATCCCTGTCTCCTGTACAATGTCACGAACCTCATTCCATAGTTCATCAGGCACTCTATCTATCAGATCTAGGCCCTTAAATCTATTTCTCACTTCCATTGTATAATCATAAGGGATTGGATTTAGGTCATACCTGAATGGTCTAGCGGTTTTCCCTACTTTCTTCAATTGAAGTCTGAATTTGGCAATAAGGAGTTCATGATCTGAGCTACAGTCAGATTCTGGTCTTGTTTTTCCTGACTGTATAGAGCTTCTCCATCTTTGGCTGCAAAGAATATAATCAATCTGATTTCGGTGTTGACCATCTGGTGATGTCCATGTGTAGAGTCTTCTCTTGTGTTGTTGGAAGAGGGTGTTTGCTATGACCAGTGCATTCTCTTGGCAAAACTCAATTAGCCTGGTAGGGGGAGATAAATTAGGAGCTGAAAAAAAAATACAGTTGTGTCCGACTCTTTTCTACCCCTGGAGTATACAATCCATGGAATTCTCCAGGCCAGAATACTGGAGTGGGTAGCCTTTCCCTTCTCCAGGGGATCTTCCCAACCCAGGGATTGAACCCCAGTCTCGTGCATTGCAGGTGGATTCTTTACCATCTGAGTCACGAGGGGAGGCCTTGGTTTAGGAGCTAGGGGCTGATGTATACACACTGCTGTGCATGAAGCAGATAAACACCGAGCACTGATGCTGAAGCTGAAGCTCCAATACTCTGGCCACCGGGCAAAGAGCTGACTTATGGGAAATGACCCTGATGCTGGGAAAGACTGAGGGCAGGAGGAGAAGGGGATGACAGAGGATGACAGGGGTGGATGGCATCACCAACTCCATGGACGTGAGTCTGAGCAACTCTGTCACTCTGCGAGGTAGCGAAGGACAGGGAAGCCTGGCGTGCTGCACCCCGTGGAGTTGGAAAGACTCGGGCACAACTTAGCAACTGAACAGCAACAACAACCAGGCCTCCTGCACTGCGCAGAGAACTACGTTCAATGTCGTAATGACCTGTAACAGAAAAGAATCTGAAAAATAATATGTGTGTGTGTGTGTGTGTGTGTAACTGAACCATTTTGCTGCACATCTGAACCTCACAGCACTATACTATACTATAAATCAACTATACTTCAATAAATCATAAAGTAAAATAAAAAAAATCCTCTCCATCCTTCAAAGTTGGTTCCAGCGCAGCATCCACCACGGTATCTGCCTCTCAGTGCTCCGTTTTTAACTCGGTAACCACCCCAGAGAAACCTCCGGTGTGCCCGGAGGGGACACGGAGACTGTCTGTCGCAGCCTCCCAGAGGGAAGGAAGTTCCTGCTGCAGCGAGCTGGGTGGAGCAGGCAGGCAGCAGAGGAGCAGCCTGGGGCGGTGGGCGGGCGGGGTGAGGGGCTGGCCCTGACGCAGGCGCCTGGGCACCAGGGCGGCCGGTGTGCCACCAGAGATCATCTGGGGAGATCCAGTGGGCGCTCCCGTTTCCGGGCCTGTGTACTCCGTCTCTTCACCTTTGCCTTTTGACCTTCTGGTGCACTTTCCATTTCTGCTGGGTCAAACGATCCCTGTGGCTTTATTCTTTCCTATTTGAAGCTGCTCTGAAAAAGCCCAGGGTCCAGCTCTGGCTCCTGGGGCGCGTGGGCCCCGTGACTGATGCTGGGAGGCTGAGCCCCTGCCAGGCCCATCCAGGCCTCTGCCCACGTGCTTGGTCTCTGCCTTGGCTTCTCCAGGATAGCGCCCCCCAGACCCCCAGGGGTCCTGTCCCCTGGGCTGGGCTGAGCCCCTGGCGGCCGCGGTCCCGAGTGCGGGGAGGCCGGCCAGCCCTGCTGCTGCCTTCTTCCTGGGGGAGCCATGGTCAGAATCTTCCTGGAGACGATTCTGGAAGACCTCCCTCCTGCTGACAAGCAGGCTCTCGGGTACCCATGGGGCGGAAGCAGGGGTTGTCCAGCCCTTGCCGCGTGACCCGGCCCCTCACCCATGCTATGGCCAGGCCCTGCCTCCCCCTCCTGGGGCCAGAGCTTCCCCTGCAGGCTCCAGCGCCCTTAAGACATCACGCAGGTCCCCAGGCCTCTCCCTCTGCTGCGGGTCGGGTCGTTCCCACGTCCGCCCTCCCGCTTCTGCGGTCTCCTCAGCACCGGCTGCTTCTCTGCTCTCCCCGCCCTTGTAGCTCTGTCGGTCTCAGAGCTCTGGCACCCTTGCTTTGGGGGAATTTCTGAGAGAGCAGGGGGTCCCGACGGTCACTGAGTGAACCTGGGCTGTGTCTTGACTCCTCTTTTGTTTCTCTTTTTCCCCTGGTGGGCAAACACAGGCAGTAACTCTGAATGTAGAACAAGCCCCTGTCCGTCATCACCGCTCCTCCAGCAGCGGGGGAGCGCCCCGGTTCTGTGCGTTTTGGCCTGTCTCCTGGGCACGGACTCTAAACCACTGGTCAGACTGTGCTGGGCCGTGACTTCATCGGAAGCATTTTCTCCTGTTACAGTGGCAGAAAAAATAACCGCATGCCTCCTGCTGACTGTGTTTTCTGTATTTCAACATGTTATAGGTGGAAAAATTAGAAATGTAGGAAAACACTGAAACGTTGTAAAATAAAATGACAAACTCTTAAAGTGACAAAATAATTCTAAAAATAAATAAAGGACTGAAAACTGCCCCTGATGATGCTGATGTCCATGGGATTCTCCAGGCAACAACACTGGAGTAGGGAGCCGTGCCCGTCTCCAGGGGATCTTCCCGACCCAAGGTTGCCATTCCCTTCTCCGGGGGATCTTCCCAACCCAGGGGTTGAACCTGTGTCTCCTGCATGGCAGGCGGATTCTTGACTTCCCACCAGGGAAGCCCTAATGATCCTGATCACCAACACTAAATAATAAACAAAAAATAAATTTTGGCAAAATGGTTTCAGCTATACTTTCATGCTGACCAGCCCTCAAATGATCCTCTTCAGAAGTTCGAGCGCGTACAGATTCTCCCTTAGTTAAACATGAAGCTGAGGCTCAAGAAATTGTAATGTTAATTGCATTGTCTGATTAAAGCAGATTTCTTTGGTATCGTTGAACCACCTTCTGGGTAATGGATTCGATCCAAATAGTTGAGATTCCATTCTCTCCTAGTAAATCATGATGTGTTTTCATGGAAATAATTTTGACTACTACATATATTTTATATAAAAAGTATTATATATGCATATATTATATATTTTCTATATATATATATATATATATAGAGAGAGAGAGAGAGAGAGAGATCTCCCATGAAACCAAAAGACACACATTTTCTTGTGCTGAACATCTCATCAACAAGACTGATGTCAACCAGCTTACAATCTTTGTTTTCTTATAGGATTTTTATGGTTTCAGGTTTTATGTTCAAGTCTTTAATCCTTCTTGAGTTAATTTTTGTGTATGCTATAAGATAGGGGGCCAGAGTCATTCTTTTCCCCATCGTATATTCTTAGGTCCTTTGTTGTAAATTAATCACTCGAATATGCAGAGGTCTATTTCTGGGTTCTATTCTATCCCATTGACCTATGCGTGTGTCGGATCTATGATTATGCAATGTCGTGCTGTTTTAATCACCTGAGGTTTGTAATATTATCTGAAATCAAGGGGTACGATGCCTCTAGTCTTGTTCTTTCTTCTCAGTATTGCTTTGGCTATTTGTGGTCTTCTATGGATCTGTGCAAAATGTAGAGTTGTTCTATTTCTGTGGAAAATACTGTTGGAATTTTGATAGGGATTCTGTTGAATTTGTATATTACTTTGGATGTATGAACTTTTTAACAGTATTAATTCTTCCAACCTATTGAGCTTACAGTATCTTTCCATTAGGTTGTGTTCACTTTCTTTCATTCATGTCTTATCTTCAACATACAGGTCTCTTATGTTCCTGCTTAAATTTACTTCTAGATACTTTATTGTCTTTGATACAATTGTAATGGAAGTGTTTTCTTAATTTCTCTTTCTGATAGTTTGTTATTACTGCAAAGAAATGCGACATTTTCTGTATATTGGTTTTGCATTCAGCAACTTTGCTGAACTCGTTTGTTAGTTCTATGTATAATACTATGTCATCTGCAAATGACTTCCTTTGTGGCTCAGATGGTAAAATGTCTGCTTACAATGCGGGAGACCCGGGTTCAATCCCTGGGTTGGAAAGCTCTCCTGGAGAAGGAAATGGCAACTCCAGTATTCTTGCCTGGAAAACCCCACGGATGGAGGAGCCTGGTAGGTTACAGCCCATGGGTTCGCAAAGAGTCGGACACGACTGAACAACTTATGACGTCTGCAAATCGTAGCAGTTTTACTTTTTCCTTTCCAGTTTGGGTCACTTGTCTTTTTCTTGCCTACTTGCTGTGGGCAAGACTTCCAGCACTGTGTTGGGTAAAAGTGGTGAGGGTGTATATCCTTGTCTTGTTCCTGATCTTAGAGGAAAAGCTTTCAGCTTTTCACCATTGGGTGTATTAGCTGTGGGCTTGTCATGCATGACCCGTATTATGGTGAGGCACGATCCCTCAATAACCACTTTGTTGACAGTTTTTATCATAAGTGGAAAGGCATTTTCTACATTTATTGAGATGATCATATAAATTTTATATTTTCATTTGTTGAAATGGCGTATCGTATTGATTGATTTATGGATGTCGAACCATCCTTGCATCCCTGGCATAAATCCCATTTGATCATGCTGTGTGATCCTTTTAATGTATTGTTGAATTATGTTCTTTGGAAGGAATGATGCTGAAGCTGAAACTCCAGTACTTTGGCCACCTCATGCGAAGAGTTGACTCATTGGAAAAGACTCTGATGCTGGGAGGGACTGGGGGCAGGAGGAGAAGGGGACGACAGAGGATGAGATGGCCGGATGACATCACCGACTCGTTGGACATGCGTCTGAGTGAACTCCGGGAGTTGGTTATGGACAGGGAGGCCTGGCGTGCTGCAATTCATGGGGTCACAAAGAGTCGGACACGACTGAGCGACTGAACTGAACTGAACTGAGGTTTGCTAACATTTTCTTTTGAGTTTTTACATCTGTTTGATATGTTCATCAGGAATGCTGCCTGTAATTTTCTTTCCAGGTGGCAGCCTCGTCTGATTTCATATCAGAATGATGCTTGCCTGGGAAAATGAGTTTGGAGGTGTTCCTTGCTGTTCTGTTTTTTGGAAGAGTTTGATGGGAATTAACTAAGTCTTTGAACTTTTGATAGAATTCACCAGAGGAGCAAGCTGGTCCTAGACCTTTGTTTGTTGGAAAGCTTTTGATTACTGCTTTAATTTCCTTGCTAATAAGATTTTCTGTTTCTTAATGATTCAGCGTTTGTAGCTTGTATGTTCCTAGGGATTTACCCTTTTCTCCGAGGCTGTCCAACTTGGCGTGTAATTGGTCACAGGAATCTCTTATGTCCCTTTGCATTTCTATGGTATCAGTTGTAACTTCTTTTTTATTTCTGATTTGTTTGTGTCCTCTCTCTTTTTCTCTTCATGGGTCTAGATAAAAGTTTGTCAGTTTAGTCTATCTTTTCAAAGAAACTGCTTTCAATTCCATCGCTGTCTTAGATGGTCTTTTAGTCTCTATTTCATTGATTTCTACTCTGTCTTTGTTATTTCCTTCCTTCTCCTAACTTTGTGTGGCTGCATTTTAATATTCAGCTTAGATCACCAGGAATGGGGGGAAGAGGAGTGTTTTAATGGAATGCCATCCTGGCATTTGCACTAGGCTAGGGAAGGGGGCGTGGCCGCTGAAGGTGATTGAAAGGCTTTTTTATTGGAGGATCTTCTTACACTGCTCTCTGCCAGTGTAGCTCACATCTGTGTGGTCCACCAGTCTCAGAGTATTCCCGGCAAGTCGTATTTCTGTTTAAAACCCTTTCCTCCCCCCTAAAGGCAGGTCTCACATAAAGAAAGGAGGGGAAGATGCCTACATTGTGGTTAATGAGGAGGGAGAATCTAGAGGTGGTTTAGGTCATCTGAGTTCGGAAGAGTTTGGCCGCTATGTGTTAATTAATAGTTAGCTCTGCCTCTCTCCTCTGTCACACCTCCTGCCATCATTAGTTTTGGGTGAGATGGGCTTTTAAAATTATTACTGTTTTAGCTCTGTAACTGTTATCTTCTATAAGTTTCATATACTAATAAATGTGGCTTCATGAACAGAAAGGCAAAAATAGCTTTTGAATGTTGTGGATACAAACCTGTTTCAAGACGCCTATGCTGCCTCCTGGCAGCTGTGACATGTTTGACCTGATGGGAGGTTGGCTCCTTAGACTGGGTTTGTCTCTGGCAACAGAAGTACATGCTTTCAGAACGATGCAGCCGTCTCCTGTCACCTTTAGAGGGAATGTTCACACCATAAAAGTAGCAAGTTTGTATTTGGCTTTTTGAAACAGAACTTTCTTTGAAAATGCTAAACCTTGCCTTGGAAAGTGCTGCAGTGGGTCGAAACATCACCAGTGAATCCAAAGCAACCGCGAAGTGCTCTCATGGCTCGTTCGGTGGTGGATCTGAGGCAACACGCCAAGCGTCGCAAGGCTGTGGACGGCGAGGGGGAAAGCAGACTGTCGGGTCAGAGCCGGGTGAGGGTCCTGCTCCACCACTCGCTGCTCCTGTAAGCCCGGGCCTGTCCAGGGATCTCGGCCGTATTGTTTGTCATCTGTGAAATATGAGCTTTGTAGAGTTTCCACTGAGTTAATTAGATGACTTGTATCAAACACCTAGCAAATTCCAATCTATTAAAAATGTCCATAAAGTGCCTTGAAAGCGTTGTCCTAATCCGTATCATAAGGCATCGTGAGACGGCAGAAGAAATCAGTCCACGTGATTTTATTGAGAACAAAGACACATTCAGGTTATCTGTTACTTAAATGTCTACCAACAGGGACGAGAGCCTTGAGACAGACTAGGGTCCACACAGTCTGTGCTTTAACGGAACCTGTCCCACTGACCAAGTCTCATGGTCGTGGCAAAGGCCAGCTGGCCCGGCGCTGCCCAACTGGGCCCTGTGACTCCTTCTCATGCTCGGGTTTCTGGGGTTGGCACTTGGGCTAAAAGCCCGGGACTGATGTGAGGGTCATTCCTGGGCTGAAGGGAACAAAGTTAAGGGAAGACACAGGTCCTTCAGGCTGAGAGGCCAAGCAGAGACCAGAGAGTCAGAAACTCCCAGAAACGCCAACCCTCTGGTCTGGGGGTAAACTCTGGAGTGAGTCTGAGGGTTGACAGAACAGAGACACAAGAGGGGGCGATTATGCAGAATCCACCTGGGGAGAGCGAGTGAGCTTCAAAGAGTCTTCCTGCCAGAGTCAAGTAGGAACTGGGAGAAAATATTAATAAGTGACTGATGGTGATTGGTGAAGTGGGCACGATGTCCAGGGCACCCACGCTGGCCAGGGCTTGCTCACACCCGTGGGCCACCCTCGGGATGACAACCCCCAGGTAAGATTTGGGAGACACAGAATTCACAGGGACACTTGGTTAAAGAGCTTATGCTTTGCCTATTGAGGTGGGAAAATGAGCTGACAAGAAGTTTCTGGCCAAATACAAATTAGTCAGAAGTAATAATTATATCACACCTACTGCTGGGAAGGCAATGGCAACCCCCTCCAGTACTCTTGCCTGGAAAACCCCATGGACGGAGGAGCCTGGTAGGCTGCAGTCCATGGGGTCTCGAAGAGTCAGACACGACTGAGCGACTTCACTTTCACTTTTCACTTTCATGCATTGGAGAAGGAAATGGCAACCCACTCCAGTGTTCTTGCCTGGAGAATCCCAGGGATGGGGGAGCCTGGTGGGCTGCCGTCTGTGGGGTCACACAGAGTCGGACACGACTGAAGTGACTTAGCAGCACTGCTGGGAAAGATTGAGGGCAAGAAAAGAAGGGGATGACAGAGGATGAGATGGTTGGATGGCATCACTGACTCAGTGGATGTGAGTTTGAACAAAATCAGGGAGACAGGCAAGGACATGGAAGCCTGGTATGCTGCAGTTCAGGGTTGCAGAGTCGGACGTGACTTAATGACTGAACAACAACAAATTATATCATGCCTACAACAAGAAAAAAGTCCTTTGGCAGTTTTAGCATAGTGAAAGAAATTAAAAAGTAAGCCAGGATGCCTTATTGGACATTTTGCTAGTGGCCTAAGGGGAAAGTAGATTTGAGGATGGCTAGAATAGCGGGTCATTAGTTTCTCTTTCATATTATTCATTGACAAAAAAAGTTAAATTCCAGATACATAATCTACAATTTAGAATGGGCCCTTATCCACTTACTAATTTAAAAACCCCCCACATTTCCAAGAGAAGGGAACTTCCTCACTGGGCTTGTCTGTCCTATAGGAGCTGTCTGGAACGCACTGAACTGGTCGTTTCCTGTCTTGATTCCCGACTAAGTGACTGTGTGCTTTCTAACGCGGCGCCCATCTGGCCTTCACGCCAGGAATAACTTTCTCAGAGACGCAAGAATGACAGACAGACATAACAATTTCCCAGTGTTTTTAATAAACGTATTGTTTTCTCCGCAAAAATGGAAACTGACTGTCTCCCACCCCTGCTGCCAGCTTCTCTCAGGAGCTAGAAGTTGGCATTCAGGGCGCTGTGAGCCCCTGCAGGCGTCAAAGGCTGTGTCTCACCGGACAGTCCTGGACAACACACTTCATTTCTCTGTGTGGACTCCCTGAGGAGTCTGTGGTTGATACGTGAGGGAGACGCCGAGATTCTTGATCACAAGGCTTGCAAGCTGGGGTGGCGGGCTTCGTGGCTCCCTCCACTCCCGCCCTGCTTCTCTGGGCCTCAGAGGACGTGCAGCAGAAAAGGCAGAGGGCAGGTTTGGGCGTCGGGGGTCTGGTCCCGTTTCTGCTGCTCGCACGGTCCGGCTAAGCCACTCGCCTTCTGCTTTTGTTCTTCCTCTTGATGTTGTCAGGGTGAATGAATGAACGTGTTTTCCATCTTTTGACTTCTACAGAAAAGTGCACAACAACAAACAAATATGTAAGCTATCAGCTTGCAGTCCTCTCAGTAAAGCAGGAAGTAAAAGCAGCATTTTTGGCAGCGAATGCTGAAGGATTCACGTCAGTTTTGGAGGCAAATTTTCCTCTCTGGGTGATCTTAGAATCAGCAGTATGCAGTGTTTACTCTGTATTTTCCCTCGACTTTTATGGACGTTTCCTAATAGCATTCCTTAGTTACTTAACCATGTGCAGCTGCTCTGCTCACCTGTTTCTCGGACCCAAGAGCAGTCCCGGTTTTATTATAGTTTCTTTCTGAGCCCTCAAGCCAGAAGGAATGTGTTTAAGTATAATACTTAATAGATTTTCTGGGCTCTGGAATTTGAATGAGAATTCACAGAGCAGCCCTCTTTCGAGAAGACACACATTTCCTCCCCATCTTTCCATGGGCCTGCGTCTGCCCCTTTCATCCGGAAAACACCTCGGCCTGGGACCCCGTGGTTGGAACAGCCCAGGCTTTGTCTCAGGGTCAGGCCTGGAGCCTGCTGATACAGCCGCCGACGCACTGCCAAAGCTTCGGATTAAACATGGGATTAAAAGTCAGATTTGGATTTTCTGTTTTCTTCTTTTTCTCGGTGCTCCACCCAGTCAGTGGAAGCATTGTTCTCCAGAATCTTCACTCCCTTGGTTTTCTGTGTGAGCTAGAATCAGGGCTTTCTCCTGTAGAGTTGTAAGCCAAGGAGAAACTCTTTCTGCAATGTTGTCTGCAATGGGTACTGTCCAGAGTCTGGGCGTGCAAAATTCTCCTGGTTTCCCATCAGTCTCCACCAAGGAGTCTGGACCCTCTACACCCCCTATGCTGGCTTCATCAACGCCTGAAAAGGTTTAAGAGCAGCCACGTTCCCGCCAGCCACACTTGCCCCAGGTCCTGGTTTCCTGCAAGTCAGGCTCCAGATCTCTAGGTCCCCCAAGATCCCGGAGCCGAAGTACGTGTGTAAAGGTGAGCAAAGATGCCACCCTCCTTGAATCTTCTGGACGGCGCTGGGTGCCCTGCTCACAGCTGCCCTTACTAGAGAGCCAGCTAATCCACCCGCAAAGTTGAGAGGCGAATTCTGGGCTGGACGAGGTGGCGTTAGAGCCCAGAGGTCCAGGGCCCCAAGGGTGACGGGGGACTGACCCAGGCTTCGAGTTAGCTCTGGGGGGTGAATCGGCCAGCAGGACCGGTCTTGCGAGGACCGGATCAGCGCCCTGGGATGGGAGGGCGAAGTGTATCTTGCTGTCCCAGGGCTTGCACGCGCGCGCGCGAGCGTGTACGCCTGTGTGCATCTGTGTGCGTGTGTGCACATGGCCGCGCGTGTGCAGGGAAGGAGGCGCGCACACGCAGCACCCACACAGGCTGCAGCACGGCCCTGGGGGCCCCTCCACTTCCAGGTCCCTCAGACCCGCGCCCGCGGCGGCAGCTCGGCGGAGCGGGCGTCGGAGCCCAGCGAGCGGGGCGCAGAGGCCGCGCTGGAGGTGGGGCCGGGGGAGGGGACGGGAGGGCGGGGAGGGCGGGCAGAGGAGGATCCGGGAAGCTCGGGAGTTATTTGACAGGAGCCGGGGCCGCCGCAGGACGCGGAGGACCGCCGGGGCCAGCTGGTCGAGTCCGGGCCGCCCGGAGCGCTGGGGACGAGGACCCGAGCAGCCCCTCCGCCGGTTCCGCGGCCGCCGCCCGAGTGCCACCCGCGCGCCCCGCTCGGGGCCGGAGAGCGCCGGCCCGCGCCCGGTCACCATGCTGCTGCCGCGGCTCTGCTGGCTGCCGCTGCTCGCGGCGCTGCTCCTGCCGGCGCCCGCGCAGAAGTTCTCGGCGCTCACGGTGAGTGGGCCCGCGGCGCCGGGGCGCGCCGCCTCCTGCCCGGGGCCGGCCGCGTCCCCGCGGGCCCCTCCGGCCGCCGCGCTCAGGCGCCGCGAGCAGGTGACCCTCCCGCCCGCGTGGCCCAAGCAGGTGGGGCCTGGGCGGCCCGCGGGGCGCGCGCGGCTTCTGGGGTCCCCGCGACGCGGGTGGACCGGCAAGGGGTGCTCCGCGGGCCCCTCGCCGCCCCCCACGAGGGCCAGGGTCGCGCGCGGAAGACCAGGATCCGGGAGCCAGGGCGCCGCCCGGTGGACTGTCCGAGGGCGGCTCTGCCGGGGCCTCGGCGCCCACCGGGCTCGGTGCGTCCCGGGCTCGGCCCTGGGCGCGCGGTGCGGACCCCACGGCTCTTGCGGGGCGGGCGGGCGAGGGGGCCCGGCTCCTGGGCCCCGCAGGTTGGGCCCGACCCTCCCGGGGGACGTGAGCTTAGAGGCAGCAGATGCCGTGACACATGAAGATTGCTTCCTCTCGTCCAAGCGGGCAGACATTGGAGGGCCCCGGGGACTCCGCGTCCTGCGCTCCCCGGCCCTGGGCCCCCAGGGCAGGGAGCGCCGAGCGCCAGGGTCACCCCGCTGACCGCGGCCGGGTTTGCTTTCTTAGCGGCGACTTCTCAGCGAGGCCCGGCCACCGTTGCGCGGTGCCAAGCTCGGAGCGCCGCGCAGGGACCGAGCCAAGCCGCCGGCCGCCGGCCCGGCCCGGGTGTCCCAGCCCCCGGCTCGGGCAGACCTCGTGGGCTTGCAGTGTTTGCAAACCCATAATTAATGCAATCTGCAGAAACGAAAACATCCCACTTAAATGTGTTTTTGAACAAGTGCTTGAGAAAACACGCAGGGAGAGAGAACACCTCTGGTGGAGAGATGCTTCTAAGTGCCCAGGACCGTCCTGAAGGCGTTTATTGTATCGAAAATACCAACGGGTGAGCTGGGCTGTGGTCGGGTCTGCTTTTCAGCAAAGCTCAAGCCGGCCCAGAGCCTTTTTTTTTTTTTTTTTCCCTGTTCGAGCAGTACCAGGGGGAAGGAGTTAGTGAGTTCACGGTTCATACCTAAAATTCTTCTGGGGCGGCCCTGGTCCCTGCCTTGCGTCTCACAAATGACGTGTAGATTAGAAACTGCCTACCCGATCTTGAGGAGGTTCCCACAGGCTCAGCAGCCGTGTGGGGTTTTCATCTCCGCAGAGGGGCGGCGGAGCAAGACTTGCTGTGTGTGTCCCTTCCTCTACCCATCTGTACACACATGATGGGCTTAGACCCGCGCTTGTGTAAACAGCCGCCCAGGCAGGGCATCCAAGGCCCCAGAGATATGGAGACCAAGCCTCAGGCTGAGACCCGGCACGTCTTTCGCAGCACTCGCGGCCACAGCTGTTCTGAAGGTGCCCAAAGCAGATGGCACCTCAGGGGGCCTCCTGGATCTGTCAGTCTCTGGGTGGAAAAGCAGGATAGGGTGTTCGTTATTGGAACTGCTGGACTCCCTGTGGGTTTTCTTCTCGTTTCCGTCCCCCACTCTTACAAGCTAAGCATTTGCTTTAAGGTTGCCCTTGTCCGTGGCCTCCCTGGACTCCCTGTGGGTTTTCTTCTCGTTTCCGTCCCCCACTCTTACAAGCTAAGCATTTGCTTTAAGGTCGCCCTTGTCCGTGGCCTCCCTGGGGCTGCTCTCAGGATTTCCTGGGTGCTGGTGACACCAGCTGCGTCGGATCCCGCGCGGAAGCTGATGATGCTTCAATGCACATACCAGCCCCCTTTGGCTGCACTTCCCGGGGAAACTTCTTGCCTTAAAACTATTTTTGCAAGTAAAATGCCATGTGGCTTCAGCCTCCAGGAGAAAAGCTTAAAGCCCTGACATATCTTGGCAAGCTCCCCGCCCCGCCCCACCCCTCATGAAGCACATCAAGCAGCTGGCTGATGGGCCGTGAGGGCACGTTGGAGGTGCTGGAGTTTTCTGGGGTGCTCACCTCTTTTCAGACCGATTTCTAGTTGGGGGGTGGTCATTGCTTGTTTCCAGCGGGATGGCTTTCTCTCTGCAGGATTTATATCTGGTCTTTAATAAACCAGAGAGACAGCGCCAGTCCCTGGGAGCTGGGGAGTGATCACTGGGCGTCTTCTGGATGTGTGGTCCTAGGAGCATTACTTAGCTGTCTTAATCACCAGTGTTCTTGCTGTAAAGTGTGATCAAGCAATGCCTTCTGTTTAGCTCATTGCCAGGATTAAACGTGAGGCTTTCTGTGTCCGCACGCGGTACACACCTGTTTTGTAACTCACCCTGTTTCTGATGGCAGCCGTGCCACTGGTCCTGACGCTGTGGTTTCCACAGGTGGCTGTGCCCCTCGGGACTGGGGACACTGGCCTCATGGTGGTTTTGTCCGTGGGGTGTGGAGCACAGCACGCCACTCTGGGGGAGCACGAGGTTTGTTGAGGTGGGGGTGCCAGCCTGGACCAGCAAGCGAGAAAACTGGCCTGGCTGCCCGCTCTGCACCACCCTGTCTCCTTAGGTGGAAACAGACAGCGTGCCTGCCTCTTGGGCGTCAGAAGCTTTTCACCGGCGTCCCTGGGTGATGCCTTTGTCCCCCCGCTCCCTGCACTGGACGGTCTTCATTGGGGGATGGTCTTCATTGGGGGACGTGTCTCCACCGAGTGTCGGTGGGTTTGACCACCTCTGCTAATTGGTGTTCAAGACAAAGAGAATCTGCTTTGCTCAATAATTACCTTTTTTTTTCCCGTTAAAGTCATTCTTTAGAAACGGCACCTTGGTGTGTATTCCTGTGACTCTGAGGATTTGCATAACTGCCTGGTCCTCCATGAACTGCGTGCTTTTCCCATCGACAGGCGGGGGCAAGAGGTGTCTCTGACCCCTGCTGGGATCCTCACCTGTCCCTTCCTTCTTCGAGGGCCAGATCCCGTCCGGTTTCCATCCTGCTCATGCCCGAGCCTAGGGAGCGCCTTCCAGTATCGGTCGCCTGCTCACACATGGTCCAGATGACCGCAGTTCTGCTCCGTCGCGGGCACAGCGGTGCCGACTTTGCCAGAAGGCCGCAAACCTGGACCTGGGTGTTTCCTTCAGGGGCAGGGGGCACCATACCCCCAGGGACCCCTTGCTCAGAGCGTTTGGGAGGTGCTGCGTGTGGGACTTCTGCCCCCACTGAGAAGGCAGAGGCCAGTGGCCTCGCTTCTCGTGTGGCTTCTGGCCACCTGGAGGATGCGCCCCCGGGTGCTGCCCACGGGCCGAGCTTTCTTTGCTCCTGGGGCACTTGGTGTGTGTTTTCTCCTTGACTTTGCAGCAGCCTGACCGTCAAGGCTCTGCTTTACCCTCATTCGAGAGGCCCTGCTGGGGCCCTCCACACTGCTCTGTTCCAGAGGCTTCCCTGGGCGGGGGCAGGGGCCAGGGTGCCGACTTCCCTGCCCGTCTGCTGGGTCACCTTCAAGGCCGATCCAGCTGGGCCTCCCGCCTCCCCTGGCGGGCCTCCAGCACATGGTGATGAGCTGTCTGTCGGGGCGGGAGCTTCAAAGGACAGAGGAGCCTGGTGGGCTACCGTTCATGGTGTCGCAGAGAGTCGAACACCACTTGGGGACTGAGCAACAGCAACCACACAAAAATATGCCACGGTTGGCACAAACGGGTCTACCATTGATGGTGTGGAGACGTGGGGTCAGAGGTCCCCCTCCGCTCCAGGGCGATCGTGGACGGTCCTGCTCCCCACTGTTTCACTGTCTGCTCAGCTCTCAGGCAGCGATTATGGTTTTTTTCTTCTCCCTTTGCAAATGCTCTGAGCACATTTGCTGCTCTGGGAGAGCTGCGTTTCATTCATCAGCAGAAGAGGGACCACGGAGGTGGTTAAGGAAAAGGAAACTAAACATCATCAAAATTTTCCAACCTAGAAGCCCATTTACATGGCGACTGAAAACCCAAACATCTGGAGGAGTCGCTTTAATTCTGATTTGAAATCAAGACCATAAATAAAACTATAAGCAACTTCAGGCTATAACAAGATTGTGCAGTAAATGGGCACTGATGTAACCAACATAGGTTGTGACGGTTCAGAGCAGAACAGATTTCTAAGTAATTCTATATCAAAATAAGCCTTCCTGAGAGCCTAGGATTTTGGAATGAGGCTGTTATTAAGATTGGCAATGTAACATTGGAATAGAGGGCAAGGGTAACATTTTATATATTTTTAATTAAAAGATAAATTGTTTACACATTTACAAGCCATAGATGTAGAGTGATGAACTTTCAGGTGGATTCTTGCATTAGAGAAGAAAAATTCAGTCATAGTTTTCTGAGTTCATTTATGTTTCCCTAATCGATGGCGTTGGAGAAGGAAATGGCAACCCACTCCAGTGTTCTTGCCTGGAGAATCCCGGGGACCGGGGAGCCTGGTGGGCTGCCGTCTGTGGGGTCCCACAGAGTCGGACACGACTGAAGTGACACAGCAGCAGCAGCAGCAGCAGTCGATGGCGTTGGTAACAGGACACACTGTTGCTGTTCAGCTGCTAAGTCGTGTCTGACCCTTTGCGACCCCTGGACTGCAGCCCGACAGGTTCCTCTGTCCATGGGATTCTCCAGGCAAGAGTACTGAAACGAGTTGCCATTTCCTTCTCAAGGGGATCTTCCCGACCCAGGGATGGAACCCATGTCTCTTGCATTGCAGGCAGATTCTTTACCATCTGAGCCACCAGGGAAGCCAATGGGACAAGACCCTATTCTTAATGTCTGTACATCTCGAGAGTTTGAATAACACTTAATATATTGAGTACTTATTAATAACTGAAGCCCAAGGAAGGAAAGGGTTCAGAAAGCGCAATCCTAATTCCATGTGGGCTAAGAGGTTATTCTAGAAGTGATAATAATAGGCATTTTATGCGGTTTTGTAATGTCAGGCTGAAAACCAAAGAGCAGAGATTTGTAATAAAACAGAAATAAATAGAACTCAGTAAAATGGTGACTCTCACCTATATTGTCAGCATCGAGAAACAAGACATTATAAATGGAAACTTGTACTACCTGGCCAAGTTTAATTAAAATTCTCATTAGAATAGGAGGCCCTTTCAGAACGACTCGTAACACTATAATCATATTCAGATTTTTATTATGTCCGACATAAAATGGGATGTTAACCAGTGAAGCTGGCATTTAAGGGGAGGCAAAACGTCCATACAGTTGGGAACGTGCTCCTCCTTCACCGCGAGCTCTGCAGTCTCCTTCCTTTCCTCTTTCCCCGATCACCTTTCCTCTCTATCTCTTACGCCTCTGCCCTAATCACAGTTGATCCCTTTGCTTCTCCTGTGGCCTTTACTGTCACTGCTTCCGTCTGAGCTGAGAGTGGACGAGAAGTTTCTGGTTCCTTCCCCTCACACTCTTTCCCCTAAGAGCATCCGCAGGGCCCCTCTGCCGCGCTCTGCCCTGGTGGCCGGCTCACTGTGCACGGTAGGCCCCTCACCCTCTGCGTGTGTGACAAGCCCCGTCCCCTCGGTGAGCACACGCCCATGGCAGATCTGTTATGTTTATTTTGTGGGGGGCCAGCCAGCTGGTAACATTTGAGTTGCTGGCAAAGAGTTTCCCAGTGATATGAAGTCTCAGAAAGCACGGAGGCTTCGGACGGGCAGTCACCTGTGGTGCGCTTGGCCCCTGGCGCAGAACACTCGAGGACGTGCGGCAGAGTCCGTCAGGCCCCTCTCGTTTGGGGTGTTCTCAGGTTGGCTGGGTTTCGTCACTGCTGAAAGAACAAATTCATCAGTGGGTTGGCCCCAGATGCTCTCGTCTGTCGGTTGACCTGGCCCGAGGGGGTTGCTTTGTTGACTCTGTTCGCTGTCATCAAGGCTCCAGGAACAAACGGGTCCATCCTCCCTGTGAGATGAGTGCGTGGCAGACACGTGATTCCTTTCCTGGGACTGAGGAAGTCTATCTGACTTCCCACGCCTCTGCCTGCCCTGCTCAGCTCTGTACCATCCCAGCCCCCAGTGGACTGGGGAGACAGACCCTCCCTGGCCCAGCCCACGGCCCCCTGGAGCTGGCAATGGCTGGGTGCTCGTGAGGTGGACCTGAGGCCTTGGAAGAAGGTCTCACTGGCCTTTGTCTGATCCGGATGTGAGTGCCGAGTGCTGGGCGGGGGGGCCTGTCACTCTTGCCTGGGAGCTCCATCTCTCTGTTTCAGTGAAAGTGGGTAAGAAATGTTCTTTTTTTCTCATTACCCTGAGGAATGATGGGAAGTGCATGGCCGAGTGGGCAGAGTGATAATTTTGGGGGGCCACTTTTCCAGCTGAGGACGGTGAGCTCGTGGTTACCTGGCTCCCTCTGGCCTGGCCGAGCAGTCTCGTGACGACTCTAAACACTGCTCTGAGGTGTGTTCACAGCTGAGCCCTGATGCTGGGGGTTTACATGTCATTGCCCCTTTCTCATCGAGCAGTCTCGTGACGATTCTGAACACTGCTCTGAGGTGTGTTCACAGCCGAGCCCTGATGCTGGGTTTACATGTCATTGCCCCTTTCTCATCAAGCACTTTTGAGGCCCGTCTTCATCTTCATAAGAACATGGCACAGACTTGCCTTCTCCTCCTTGAATCTGGTTAACCTGTCCTGGTTACTAACAGACTAGCTCAGGCCCCGGTCAAGCTCTCTTCACGGGAACTCCATCCACAGGGCTGCACTTTGCTCTACCACACTTTTTCTTAAAATTTGAGAAAAATGTACAAATCCAAAGAAAGGTCCCAGAGCACCCTGGGCCACCTCCTTGCTTGGACATCACTGTGGTGTCCTCCTCACATTACACGGTAGAGTCGAATACAGACTCGTTGTAAGTCACACAGTGCAAGTTGCAAGACACACTCACCCCACTGATGAGAATCACTGCTCAGTGTGGAGTAGAAATTAAAAAAATGATAACTCCGTTTGTGCTTACCATTTTAAACCAGTTCAGGAGGTCCAAATGAAGGATACAGTGTATCATTTGTGTTGTCTCTTAATTTATTCCACAGAGTACTTGGGTTTGTGTCATCAAGAATTAAAAAAAAAACAGTAATACATTTAAAATTAATTTAAAAAATTGGCCTTTGAAAGACAGAAGTGACTGTCCTTCAGTTTTGAGATGACTCCAGGGTTAAGACGGCTGAGTGAGTGGCGTCTGGGGATTCCATGGCCGGTTTTGGGGTGAGGGCTGCAGCCATGCATCCCCAGCATCCTTTCTGGGAAGTGCCCTCAGCCCTCTACGGCAGAGACACACACCAAGGCACGCCTTGGCCTCCCTCCCAGAGATCAGCCACAGAAATGTTTCCTCCACCTGTCTCAGGGGACCACTAGCTTCTTCATGGCGAAGCGGCTGAGTCAGGGACAGACAGACAGAGCTAGGTCAGGACCACAGTCAGGACTCTGCTCGTGAGGCCGGGCCGTCCGCTCCTCCCTTAGACCTGCTCCTGTCGGTGGCAGAGGGGAGGGGGGCCCCTTTCTTCCATGGGGCCACACTGACTGTGACGTAAGGGGCCTTGCCCAGGAATGTCTCGGCCAGGGAGGCCTTTGTTTTTGATAAACAGGTGCACGGGGAGTTTTAAATGTTACAAAGAGAGATGGTGTGAGATTCTGTGGCCTGCATTAATGCCACTGACAATGGAGGAGAATCCGTTGTGGGGAGGGCTCTCCTTGGGCCTGGGCGCACGGGATGGCAGGCTTGGTTTGAATGCAGGCTGGGAATCATATCATCTTTAAAACTGCCATCTACTGATGAACCGACAGTTCACGTCGTCTGCTGTCCTTGGGCCGCTAACGTAGGTATTTAAAGAAGGTCACGAGGTCTGGGAAGGCCAGATGCCCTCTGCACCTCCTCCATGTCTTTCTGACCTGGCCCTTCCTCCCAGGCCCCAGCCTGTCTTGCTGTGTCGGGAGGACTCTGAGGATGAGGGACGTCTGGACATCATCTGCCATGGGTCCGCTTGCTCCTACCTTCCCACCCTCTCATCTAAGGCCCCGCGTGTTCCCCTCCGCTTTCTGAACCAAGCTCCATTCTGAGCTCTGGTTGGTCCACACCCTCAGGACCAGAGGCAGGATCTCAGACGAGGAGCACGCCTTTGGTGTGTGGTGGCCCACTTGCCCAAGTCACGTTGTGAATCTGAGATTCCATTAAGCCAATCTCTCCTTCTCAATGGTTTTTTTTTTTTTTTGGAATTTCTAGAACCTGTAAGTGGTGTTTTATATGCCATTGGTGTTAAAACTAGGCTTGCATCCTGACCCCAGTAGCAGGTTGGAACTATCCCCTCTGGCTCATGGAAATCTGCTAAGCGCTGCTCATTGTCCTGTGAGTGGAGCTGTGGGGGGACCCAGAGGGGTGGGCTCCCAGGAGGTGAGACCAGGGCCATCTCCAGCTGCTGCACCCATGCCCTGCACCAGGAAAGAGCCCCAAGGGAGTCCCCTCCCCTCCCGAGAATCAGTGACTTGGGAAGGATCCAACCCTGACTAGGATTCCCAAGGCCACCGACCTGTGACTTCCCCTGACAGAGTAATCGACACTGTGGCGGAGGGTGCTGGGCCCACTGTGAGCCCGGCAGCGCGCTCCTCACCGGGCAGCCCGGCCCCCCGCCCCAGACCTGCTGTCTCCCACACGCGCACGTGCGATCTAGCACGGCCTGAGCGCAGGCAGCACCCAGGCTGTGAGTTCAGACTCGACACTCTGCCCGCTTCCCTCTTAAGGCAGAGAGAGCTGTTTCCTGGGCTGGCAGCAGCCCTGCCTAGCCGCCCCGTTCCTTTCGTGGGTGATGCATTTAAATATCCGCCGGCGCCCGAGGGTGAGGAAAGCCAGAGAGGCTCTGACCTGAACGTACACGTTGGCGCAGTCCTGGCTTTGCAGGATCCACTGGTGATGGGCTCAGGTCTTCCTTCTTCAAAGGTGTATCTTTTGCAGGGAGTTGCCCAAACGAGATCTTTCTTTTCACCCGGAGATAAAACCCAGGTGGAGTGCCGGATCCTTTTCTCCGCTCACTTGGCATCTCGGGCTGTTGACACCCGTTTACACCCGCAGGAAACGCAGGTGCGGCTCCGGGCCAAGGGCCTCTTCCGGCCGTGGACGCGGAGGTGCCCGCGCCGGCCACACGGCGGCGCCCGAGAGCAGCCCGCCCCTCCCGGCGGACGGCGCTGGAGGACGGAGCCCCCAGGGCCCACGCGGCCCACTCCCCACTCGGGGAGCTGCCCGCGCTGTCTGCGGGGCTGGCTGCCCGCCAGATGGGACTTCCTTTCTGCTGCAATGTCTGATCATTTAGTAAACCGGTTTTATTTAAAGCAGTGGCTTCACTTACTTGTTGGCTAAGCTGATACCCATTTCAGTGTTCTCTGGGAATGGAAGTGCTTACACATGTCCATTTATGACGGATCTTAACCCGAAGAACATCAACTGCAGAAAATAGACACTTGGTCCTCAGGCTTTCGAGGCCTTTCTTCCAACCAAGCCTTTTCCCCCCGTAGGTTCTGCAGCCCAGCTTTGTAGGGGGAGGGTCCTGGAGGGTGAGGCCCACCCCCCAGCTGAGTTCTTACCGCTGACCTCTGGCCAGAAATCATTGACATTTCTTTGTATGCAAGGATCTGAGAGGGTGTAGAAAGTCCTAAGTGGCCCCCTTCCCTGTCCCCTTTCCCCCCACCTGCGCCTTTCTCTGAGGCTTCGTTCCCTTGTTCTTTCTTATGTGATGAAGGAAGGCCAGTCTCTGTGGCCGGAGGTCCTCTATGGACCTTCGAGGTCGGAAGGCGGGTCCCGCCTGTGGTCTGAGGCCCCTTGGCGGCCGTGACCCCCTCAGAACCTGGCGCTCATTCCCAGGCCCAGCCCGGCCTCAGCGTGGCCCCTCGTGGGTGGCCCTGGGCCCCAGGGGCTTCCTGGGGCTCTGGGGGGGCATCGCCCCTCAGCCCCCAGATGGCAGTGCGGCATGGACACAGCTGATGCTCAGTCCTGTCTCTGGGCTCACTTCTGTGGCCCCCACGTGTGCAGAGGTCAGGACGTGGGGGGGCTCCTGAGGGCCAGCCCAGATGCGCGCTGAGGCCTGGGGGGCAGCCGCCGGCCTCCCTTCCTGGGGCGTTGGTGCTTCAGGCCAGGGCTCCAGGGAGCTTCCCTGACCTTTGTGTTCTTCCCCCAAACTTAACACAAGAAAGGATAAAATAATTTCATTGGTCAGGAAATGGTAGAGTTAGAGGCTAATCTCTCTCTGTCCCTCCTCAGAGTGTCTCTCTCTGTCTCTCCCTGTCTCTCTCTGTCTCTCCCCCTGTCTCTCTGTCTCTCTCTCTCTCTGTCTCCCTGTGTCTCTCTCTCTGTCTCTTTCTCTGTCTCTGTCTCTCTCTGTCACTGTCTCTCTGTCTCTCTCCCCCCGTCTCTCTGCCTCTGCTCCTCTCTGTCTGTCTGTCTCCTTGTCTCTCTCTCTCTCTGTCTCCCTGTGTCTCTCTGTCTCTCTCTGTCACTGTCTCTCTGTCTCTCTCCCCCCGTCTCTCTGTCTCTGCTCCTCTCTGTCTGTCTGTCTGTCTCCTTGTCTCTCTCTCTCTCTGTGTCTCCCTGTGTCTCTCTCTCTGTCTCCCTGTGTCTCTCTCTCTGTCTCTTTCTCTGTCTCTCTCTGTCACTGTCTCTCTGTCTCTCTCCCCCGTCTCTCTGTCTCTGCTCCTCTCTGTCTGTCTGTCTGTCTCCTTGTCTCTCTCTCCTCTCTGTCTCTCTCCCTCTATCTCTGTCTGACCCCCTTAGACTTTCTGCAGCCTTGTCCCCTGGCCTGTGGTCACTCCCCCTGGCCCTGGGGCCGCAGCCGGGCGGCCTCCCCTCCACACCAGGGCGGAGAACTGGGCTCCAGGAGCTGCAAGGTGACACAGGACAGGATGTGAGCCAACCCAGGACTTGGTTCAAAGCCAGATCCTAATCAGACTTTGTTTTAATCCCTTTTTCCCCGCTGTTCTCCTTTAACACTTTCTGGGGGTCTGGGTCTCACCGAGCGCTCGAGACAGCCCTGTGTGCATCGCAGTCGTGGGAGCCCAGTTCTTGGGGCAGCTGCCCCCGCTGTCTCGGGATTTCCAGGGTCGGGGGGACAGGTGAGCAGGTGGAATGCCCCAGGGTGCCCTGAGGATGAGGAGGGGCGCAGCCTAGCGTCACTTTGCCTTTGGGGCTCCCTTAGTGCCCATTCTGGGGACCGGGGGGCTCCGGTGGATAACAGGTAAATAAGGCATCTCACAGCACACGGGTGTGTCTGGACGCTCTCAGAGGAGTGATGCACCGAGCTCTCCGCTGGGTGCTGTCACCGTGCAGCCATCACGGGTCTTGTCGTCCAGCAGACACAGCCATGCACAGGGGTCGGGACCGGGGAGGGTTCATCCTCACATCCCTGTTGGAAATGTGGCCCCGAAGGCTGAGCCCTGGGGAGGGGTTGGGGGCACCCTGTGCAAAGACTCACCCAGTGGACAGGGGACCTCCTCAGGATCTGGGAGGGCAAGGGCCCCCTTAGGGCTCCCGGGGGCTTGGAGGGCCCTGAGGGGCTGGGCTGGGCAGCCAGGTGGCCTCCTGGGGTCTCAGAGCAGAGGGGCAGGCAGGCTCCGGGGCAGCAGTGGTGCAGGGCTGATGGGGGGCTGGTGGTGCAGGGCTGATGGGGGGCTGGTGGTGCAGTCGTGATGCTGTGGGGGGCGGGCTGGGAGAGGCAGGGCACTCAGCCCAGGGGGCCATTCGATGGCCGGTTACTGCATGTCGTCTCTGTGTTTCTGCGTGTGAGACATGGGCTTGGGCGAGGAGATGCAGAACTGAGATGAGAGCCGTGAGGAGACCTGGTGGGGCCGGGCGGGCACGTGAGAACCTGCTGTCCGCCTCCCTGTCCCTGGCGTTTCCTCACAGGGCACGCGACACAGAGCTCGGGAGGGTGGAGTCCAGCCTGGGTGCCTGTCCGGCTCATGAGCATCGTCTCCTGAGGCCCTCACGTCCGGCTGTCTGGTGAAACAGATGCCTAAACTGCTTGAACAGAAGCACGTGTGACCTTGGGTTAAGCAGATCCCAGGAAACAAAACCTCAGCTGCCACCCGAGCCGCCGCGTGGCCCCCCTGAGGCCCATCTTTCAGGGGAGCGGGTCCTGGTGAGCCGAGGGGGTGACAGGCGGTGAGCACAGCCCTCCCACTGGACTCCCTGAAGGTCAGTCTCACTCTGAATCACAAAATGACGTGGAGACGCAGTTGGCAGAGGTGGAGGAGGCTGGAGGGCAGCCTCGCGTGTGGTGGGAGTCGTCTGCCACTGCGGACAGGCTGCTGGCCGCTTCCGGGAGCTGGTGGGGGGCCACGGCGGGAGGGCAGCGGGCCTCCTGCCTGGAGCCGAGTGCCCTAGAGGCCTGCGGGGACTCCGCTGTATGGCAGTCGGGCAGAGGGAAGACGCTGCTTTTCCGAGGCCTCTGCCCCCTTGGGCTCCCGCGCCTGCTGCGTCGCTACCGTGACGGCTCCTGGCTCCCTCCCCTCGGGCTTGCTGTCCTCTGATGCCGCCTGGACGTCCTGTCGCGGGACACGCTCTGATGTGGAATTGAGGGCAACGCGGGGCTCTTGTTTGGAAGAGATGTGGTGGGACCTCGTGATGGTGAAATCCTGCGGGTGCGGCCCTGAGACCAGGACGTGGGGCTTGGTGCGGTGTGGGACAACGCCTCCTTACCGCCCACCCCTGGTCCTCAGGAGACGTGGGGTCGCAGCAGGAGGACAGAGCCGGCCTCCCCGGGGGTGGTGGGCTCACCTCCCGGCGTCTGGGGGTCTGGGGGCCAACACTCTGCCTGTGGTTCCTGGCTTTGCCACTCATGGGGGGTTGGGTGAGCCGCCGGTTCTCAGCCTCTCGGGCTGCAGGATGGGGATTACATGGGCTGCACCCCGTCCTGCTCTGGGAGGGAAGCGGGTCCTGGGCTGGACGGGTCCTCCAGGAGCGCACCTCCTGCCCGCTCTGCTCCGAGGGCGGGCATGGCCTGCGGTTCCTTCTCTGGCGGCCTCGCCTGAGCCAGCGGTGAGCCCCTGTCCTGTGGTCCTTTGCTTGCTCCTGCCCCTCGTCTCTACAGACTCCAGCTCCTCCACGAGGAAGCCTTCCTAACCCAGGATCAGCCGACAGGCTACCCCGTGTGGAGGAGTGGGAAGCGGGGGGCCTGCAGTTAAGCAAGGCGTGATGATCTCGTTTGTAACTGAGAGCCCCCTGTCGGTGGAGCTTGGGATTTGCATGATGCAGCAGGTGAGCTGTCGGGAGCTTGTGGGGCTCCCGCTCTGTGGGGGGCTCCTGCTCTGTGGGGGGCTCCCGCTCTGTGGGGGTACGTAGGGAGCAGGGTGCGGGCCTCTTCCTGCATCCAGGGCCCCGTTCATAGTGACCCCCATGTTGACTCCTCCCCCGCTTGCTCTCCTTGTGGTGGACACTTCAGTTCAGTTCAGTCGCTCAGTCGTGTCCAACTCTTTGCGACCCCATGAACCGCAGCACACCAGGCCTCCCTGTCCATCACCAACTCCCGGAGTTCACTCAAACTCACATCCGTTGAGTCGGTGATGCCATCCAGCCATCTCATCCTCTGTCGTCCCCTTCTCCTCCTGCCCCCAATCCCTCCCAGCATCAGGGTCTTTTCCAATGAGTAAGCTCTTCAGGGGGCCAGAGTATTGGAGTTTCAGTTTCAGCATCGGTCCTTCCAATGAATATTCAAGACTGATTTTCTTTAGGATTGGCTGGATGAGTCTTCTTGCAGTCCAAGGGACTCTCAAGAGTCTTCTCCAACACCACAGTTCAAAAGCATCAGTTCTTCAGTGCTCAGCCTTCTTCACAGTCCAATTCTCACATCCATACATGACCACAGGAAAAACCATAGCCTTGACTAGATGAACCTTTGTTGGCAAAGTCTGTGCTTTTTAATATTCTGTCTAGTTTGGTAATAACTTTTCTTCCAAGGAACAAGCGTCTTTTAATTCCATGGCTGCAGTCTAAGTGCAGTAGACACTTGGTCCCATTTTGCAGATGAGGAACTTGGGACAGAGGTGATTAAGTGAAGTGCCCAGAGTCATCTGGCAGGCCTCCTGGGCCGGCTAGGTCCAGGGTCTCCCAGCTGACCCCCTGGGCCTGGTAAGCCTTGACATGCAGGAACAGGCGGCAGGATGCTCTGAGCTCAGGTTCTCTGAATGAGGCTCTCAGGCAAAGACTTGAGCCTGGCTGGACTCTGAGTGCTTGTGGTCTCACTCCAGGGATGTCACCAAGGCTGCAGGGTCCTCGGACCAGAGGTCTGGGTTGCGGGCACAAAGCTTGCTGCAGTGTCTACAGGGCACATTCCCCAGAGGATCCTTAGGAGACGAGTTCTGGGAATAGTCCTGTGTCGGACGGCTGCAGGGAGGGCGGTGGGCGCCGTGCACCTGTGGCTGGCCGGGGCAGGTGTTTGCCGTTCGGGGAGAGCCTGAGGTGCCCTGGCAGGCACGGCCCTGACTGCGGGGGTCTGCCCCGGTTCTCCCTTTGTTTCCTGGTCTCTGAGTCACATGTCGCTTTCAAGTAGCAGGTGTTTGGTTTGTATTGTCTTGATTGATCCTGCTTCTCTCACTGAGATTTTGAACTTAAGAGACGCTTTTAATTAAGTGTAAATAAGATAAAATTTACCCCGATTGACTGACAGCACGGAAGGTTTTATCAGGTGCCTTTTACCACTTGTGCCAGGCTTACAAGTCTACATGCTTACACGCGAGGGGAGGCGAGCGATGGACAACCGTAGGACTCCTCAGGTGACACCTGCCCTTAAGCTGCAGCCCCTGAAGCAGTCGCTCAGGAGCAAGTGACGGGACCTCTGTTGTAGGAGACGGGGGGTGGGGTTTAAAGGAGCTTTTAGGGATTTGATTGTCAGCTTCCTCACTTTATAAGGAGGAATCAGAGCCCTTCACATTCATACCTGCACACAGCCAGGTAGGCAGCCCAGGCGTCTGGACTCAGCTTCACCCAATTTCTGCCACCCTCCCCTGCTGGCTGAAATTTAATGCTGGGTTTTAACAAAAAGAATTTCAACCCTTAAATCTTTCTGGTGCCTTGCATCATACTATAAAGAACTGATTTTGGTGGAAACATGTTAAGAGACCGTGGCACTGCCTGTGCCTGGGCTGCGCTCAGTCGTGTCCGACTCTGTGCGACCCCAGGGACCGTAACCCGCCAGGCTCCTCCGTCCATGGGATTTCCCAGACAAGAACACTGGAGTGGGTTGCCACTTCCTTCTCCAGGGGATCTTCCTGACCCAGGGATTGAACCTGTGTCTCCTGATTGGCAGGCGGAGCCGTTACTGCTGATCCACCTGGGAAGCCCCCAGACAATGACACTACTGTTTAAAGATGCAAAATAGTGTGATTGTCATGGTGGCTCTTCTTTGGCTTAAGTCACATTGGTCATGTGACCTAGTAATGACTTGCATCCTGATGTGAAGAGGGCCCAAAGGAGCTGCCCAGACCCTGGTTCTGGCTCTACGAGCCCTGCGTGTGTCCCCAGGATGCCTTACATGGGGTGTGGTTGAGAGGATGAGGAAAGTTTCATCTCACCCCCGATGGTGTCCGGCCCACTGTGAATTTCAAAGAGCCTTTTGTAAGGTCTTGGGCACTTTTTGTTCAGTTGCTAAGTCTTGTCCAACTCTTTGCAGCCCCATGGATTGCAGCACACCAGGCTCCCCTGTCCTTCACCACCTTCTGGAGCTCGCTCAAATTCTTGTCCATTGAGTCAATCATGCCATCCAACCATCTCATCCTCTGTCATCTCCTTCTCCTCCCGCCTTCACCTTTCCCAGCATCAGCATCTTTTCCATTGAGATGGCTTTTCACTTCAGGTGGCCAAATTATTGGAGCTTCAGCAATAGTCCTTCCAATGAATACACAGGGTTGATTTCCTTTAGGATTGACTGGCTTGATCTCCTTGCTGTCCAGGGGGCACTCAAGAGTCTTCTCCAGGACCACAGTTCAAAAGCATCAATTTTTAGAGAAGACCTAAGAACGAGATGTACAGGTGACTTCTAGGCATCTCCCCTTCGCCGGAAGCATGCTGAGGTTTCATCTGTTGGCTTTTCGTTTGGCCCTTGTCTCAAGTCTCTGATGCTTTCTTCTGAGGTTTGGTGAGAACTGAGGCTGAGGGTCAGGGCAGCTGAAGGCGTGCTGGGTGGTGACTGGAGTCTTGGCTGCGGTGGAAGCTTCACTGCGGCGGCCTCTGGTCTTGGGTGCTGTGGACCGTCTTGGAGCCCTGCGGTTGTCATCATTCCACTGGGTGAATCAGCAGACAGACACACCCAGTGGCAGTGAGCCTGAGCTGTTGGAAATGCGGCCCCCAGGCCAGTGGCACCCACTGTCCAGGTGTTCACAGGGTGCTTAGGCCATCCTGGGGTTTCTCAGGAGCTGCTGCTCGAAGCTGTGACGTTCTGGACCCAGAGCACGGTGGGCATTGAGCAGACGTGTTTGTTCCTCGGGAACGTGGTCCCACTGACCGCCGCCCACCCCCTCCTTCTCTCCCCTTTGCACAGCTTCCCTTCCAGTCGATCCTTGTGGCAGGTCTTGTCCAGTGGACCACGAGGCCTGAGCTGTGCCCTGCCCCACCCGCTCACCCTCTGATTGCCCCTTAGCTGTGGGCACTTCTCTGTTGCCTCGGTGACTCGGGTCCTCAGAGCCTGTCACGGCACCAGCTTCTTGGGCACCACGGGGATCCAGTGTCTGAAGTGTCCTGGAGTTCCTGCCAGCCGACCTGCAGCAGCTTGTCCTCAGGGAAGCCTGGCTTTGGGGCGAGTCCTGGACACGCTGCTGCCTGTAGATTGACCGGTCCTCTCCCTGCAGACCGTGGCCTCCTCTGCTTCAGGCCCTGCCTGGTGGCCTTGGTCTGAGGTTCTGGGGCTCCCCAAGCTATCTGCTTGGGGGTGGGCCCTGTCCTCCTCCAGCGGGTCCCTCGTGGCCCAGGCCCCACCTGCCCCATCCAGTTACCGTGCTGGACATGCGTGGGGCCCCACTGCCAACGCCCAGCGGGGCTCTGGTGACCAACTGCAGCACTCCCCCAGGGACGGGAGGGTGGAGGAGTGGACGGTGGGCTCACAGGACACGGGAGGAGAAGGCAGAGGGGGCCAGCATGGACATGGCCTGAGCTCAGGGGCTTCCTGGGTGTCTTGTCCACGCAGCCTCTGTGGCCACTTAACCCCGTGGGGGACCAGGAGTGGGAAGAACCCTTGGAAAGGCCAGGTGGGTGGCGGTCAAGTGGGAGAGGCATAGTCCTGCCGCGTGTGCTGCGTGCTCAGTCGTGTCCGATCTTGGCGACCCCGTGGACTGCAGCCCACTGGGCTCCTCTGTCCCAGGGATTTCCCAGGCAAGAACACCAGAGTGGGCTGCCATTTCCTCCTCCATTTCTACAGTGGCCACATCCAAACAACTCTGTGGTGAGTTACCTGCAAGTTACGGTAACCTTTGTATGGTGTCTGTAATACTAAAGTCCCACCTAGTATAAAGCTTCCCCTATTTATCTGAGGGTGCTCTTTGAGTCCTGTTCCTGCAGGAAAGTGGACATGAGCTCCCGGGGACTCTTTCTCCAAGGTCTTGTGTCATCAGGGAGTTACCCACCCCCTTCCCAGCCCACCTAGGTCTTAGGTTCTCTGCCCTTAAAATACTCCACTGACCCAAACCCGGAAACGAAAGTATCAAGACGCAGGGGCGATGGTCTGCATGACATTAAATGACACGCGCCTTTCCCAGCTGTGTTCACCTTAAGGCTGCTCTCATTTCACTGCTGCTGCTGAGTCGCTTCAGTCGTGTCCGACTCCGTGCGACCCCATAGACGGCAGCCCACCAGGCTCCCGCGTCCTTGGGATTCTCCAGGCAAGAACACTGGAGTGGGTTGTCATTTCCTTCTCCAATGCATGAAAGTGAAAAGTGAAAGTGAAGTCGCTCAGTCGTGCCCGACTCTTAGCGACCCCATGGACTGCAGCCTACCAGGCTCCTCCGTCCGTGGGGTTTTCCAGGCAAGAGTACTGGAGTGGGGTGCCATCGCCTTCTCCACTCATTCCACTAAGTATAGACATTAGCTGTGTAGACCTCAAAGCCACGGAAGCTGCAGTTCTCAGCAGAATGATGCAGGTCAGCGCTCGAGGGGCTCTGTTGGCCGTTCTGCATTCTACACACAGGAGGAGCAGTCCCCGATGGTCCTCAGAGAAAAGCCGAGGCTGTGAGTGCTTTGAGAGGCTACTAAAGTGTGGTAGCGTGCTTCCCCTGTGTGATGCATGTAGACGGTTGAAGGCATTTGGTGTGAGACTCTGAAGGAATGTGAGGGCCCAGGGAAGGAAGGCAGCCCCAGAAGGAGGTAAATTTGATGAAGTGAGGTATCTGGATAGAGATGAAGGAGATTAAGGTCCTTCTGGATAATATCCTGCGCTCAGGGCAAGCACCAACCGGGAAAGTCATATCTCCTAGCACTTCTCAGGTGACCTCAGGGCTCGGTGTCCCCAAGGGGGCGGTGCGAGGGCAGGGGGAGATTCCCTCAGTTGAGCTGGGGTTGGGTTCTGCGGGGCATCAGCTTGTCCCTGGGATTTCACACCTGTTTCCACTTTGAGAATAGCACCGGGGGCTGGCCCTGTGGTCATTCTTTCCTCCAAGATTAACTGTCCTGCTGTACATCCGAAACCCAGCAGGGGCGAGCCCACCCACGGGGCGTCCAGGCCATCTGGTGTATGACTGTCACTGTGGAGCCACAGACAGCTCCTCCAGAAGGAAGATGGCACTTGGGGCTGTGACTGGCTCAGATGTAATCAGTTTTGTGAATGACTATTCCATTCCGTTGTCGCTAAGTCACGTCCGACTTTTTGCGACCCCATGGACTGCAGCACGCCAGGCCTCCCTGCCCATTACCATCTCCAGGAGTTTGTTCAAACTCATGTCCTTTGAGTCAGTGATGCCATCCAGACATCTCATCCTCAGTCGTCCCCTTCTCCTCCTGCCCCCAATCCCTCCCAGCATCATGGTCTTTTCCAATGAGTCAGTTCTTCACATCAGGTGGCCAAACTATTGGAGCTTCAGCTTTGGCATCAGTCCTTCCAACGAACACCCAGGACTGATCTCCTTTAGGATGGACTGGTTGGACCTCCTTGCAGTCCAAGGGACTCTCAAGAGTCTTCTCCAACACCACAGTTCAAAGCATCAATTATTTAATGTTCAACCTTCTTTATGGTCCGACTCTCACATCCACGCATGACTACTGGAAAATCATAGCTTTGACTAGACGGACCTTTGTTGGTAAAGTGATGTCTCTGCTTTTTAGTATGCTGGGTTTGTCATAGCTTTCCTTCCAAGGAGCAGCCCTCTCCATCTAAGGCCCAGAAGCCCAAGCGTCAGGCACCACTGGTAGACGCTCCCATGAGCCACAGGTGGGCCACCTGAGGGTACCCTGTGCCGCAGACGGTTTCGTGCTGACGCCTGAACCTGTAAGTCATTGTATGTGGCAGGTTTCCAAATGTCCCCCAGGACTGTACTAGCTAACCTTATTCTGCCGTTGAGGTATCTCCTATCCAAGGTATTTCTTGGACAACTTTCTGTTAAGGAAAATCATTTGTGTAAAGAATAAAGAATATAAAACTACCAGAGAGAAAAATTTCAAATAAGCCCCCAGAAGCCTGAGGTCCCTTTAGGAGCCCAAGATGGACTGGCTGCCTTCCTGTGGTCAGGTCCTCAGGACCTGGTAGACACGTGGCTGGAGTGGGTTGCCATGGCTGGCGGGCATGGTTGCACATGGCTGGCAGGGGCAGGTTGAAAGATCACATTCTGAGGAGGGTGAAGGCTCCACAGGCCATGGGAAAGCCCACCCCCGAGGGCGGCCTCCTTGTTTCCGGGAGCCCCCCGTCAGCACTGATCAGCCCCGTCACAGGAAGGGAAATGACCCCCATCGTGGGAAGGGAAGCGGCCAGTTTCCAGTCTCCTGCCGCTTCATTTAATCTGCGGAAAAGTGAGCTTTCTGCTGAAGCTTCCGGCACTCTGTGGGGTGGAGTGCACTCCCCCTGGGTTCGCGTGCTCGTTACTCGGGAAAAGCTGGCAGCAGCCGGCGGCTCTCACTTTCTGGGCTCCAGAGAGAAGGCTGTTGCTCTTAACCTCGGACTCTTTTGAGTCTCTGCAGCTCAGGGCTCCCGGTGGAGAGACGTGCCCCGTTGTCCGAATTCAGAGGCTGCCGGCCGTCAGCTGGGGAGGTGTTTGTGGTCACTGCAGTCTCAGGCAGAGGGTCGCTTGCTGGTGACTGGTGACCTGGTGGCTGTGTGAGCTTTAAAACCTGCCCTCTTGTCTCACCTCGAGGTTCTGTGTTCAGATGGCACGTTTTGTGAAACCCGATATGAAATGCGATGAATTTGGGGAGCCCAGGAGAGCAGGTGCCACCTGAAGCCCACCGCCTGGGGCAGATTTTAGGCCTGTGGCGTCGGCTAGGGAAGGGCTTATGGGACCTCTGGGAGACACAGGAGGGAAGTGTGGACAGGATGGTCAGGTCACCACCTGCTGGACCGGGGACCACGAGACCGCTTTTCTCAGTCGCAGTTGGGGACCCAGCGTCTTGAGGAGAAAGCATCTGTCTTGGGTCCCGTGCACGTGTTCTGAGTGTGCTTTGGGCCTCTGTCCGGAAGATGGACTCTTCACACCTGATGCAGGCGCGCCTGCCCTGCTCATTCTTTGTGGACAAGGCTCCCGCAACCCCAGCGGCTGCGGCGTCAGCCCAGAGCCAAAGCCAGCAAACCGAACAGAACTTCCCTCTGGCCCACGTGAGTCCTTCGCAGGTGAACCCAGCTCAGCACAGCTGCCAACAGCTGTTTTACTGTGAGATGCTCTGCTGAGAGCATTCCACCCTCTCCTGTGGACCAGGGATGCTTTCCCTTTTGATCTGCTGAACATGGGGTTATTCTCATTTAGACTTTTCTTAAATCCAACATAACCCCTGCTTTGTGAAAGGATTTGCTGTAAATGTAATGAAACTGCAAGCAACACATCGTGAATTCCTCTGTGTTTCTGAGAAAGCACCACTAATTATGTTTTTTGTGTAATGGATGTATTTCATTAATAGTTATCCCTGAAACCATGCAGGAAGCTGGTGGTTTTGCAGCTGTTGTCATTCCCTGGCTTAACTAAGAGGCTTCTTGAATCAGTACAATAGCACTGAACCAAAGAGCCGGAAACAAGTGCCTGGTGTGCTTACCCACGTGTGTCTCCAGGCAGATGAGTGAGAACCTCCAGGGCATTCGCACCCCAGGCTCTGCACGTCCTGCCGTGCCCCTGGGAGCCCAGGTCCCAGGGAGGGAGCACCAGGCTGATAAGGAAGTTTTCTAACTGCACAGATGTGCGAGCTGGACCACAAAGAAAGCTGAGCGCCAAAGAGCTGATGCTTTTGAACTGTGGTGTTGGAGAAGACTCTTGAGAGTCCCTTGGACTGCAAGGAGATCAGACCAGTCCATCCTAAAGGAGATCAGTCCTGGGTGTTCATTGGAAGGACTGATGCTGAAGCTGAATACTTTGGCCACCTGATGTGAGGAGCCGACCCATTAGGAAAGACTCTGATGCTGGGAAGGATTGAAGGCAGGAGGAGAGGGGGGTGACAGAGGATGAGATGGTTCGATGGCATCACCGACTCAATGGACATGAGTTTGGGAAAACTCTGGGAGATGGTGAAGGACAGGGAAGCCTGGGTGCTGCAGTCCATGGGGTGGCAAAGAGCCGGACACGACTGAGTGAACAGAGGCAACACCTGCGAAACTGACTCCGGCCTCACCGGCTGACTGCTTCCGAAGCGCGCGTTCATGTTTCAACACGGTGAGTGGTTTTACTGATAAGTCCACCTTCCCACGTCCCAGAAGGAAGCTGCAGTCCTGGATGACGGTAACGACCCCGGGAGCTTTTTGCGCCAGCAGCGTGTGGGTCTGGCCACGCTTCCCTGGCGGGCTCCTGCGCCAGGACCAGTGTGGGACGGGGCAGCCCCTGCCCCTGGGTCGTCCTCTCCTCCGCCGTGGGCCGGCTCTCCTCCTTTCGCCTGGTAGAGGGATCTTCATCCCAGAGCAAGAGCCGTGTTTTCCAGGGTTTGTCTCGCTGCCTTATTCTCCCGGAAATCCCTGAGCAGAGCGTTCCCCAGGAGGCGAGTCTGGCAGAACTGGCAGCAGGCGGGTTTTGTGAGGGGTAATTGAGCGTGTTTTGTAAACAGATCCCGGGTCACGAGTTTATATAAACATGAAGATCTGGTTGGGTGGGCGTAGAGGCGCGGCAGGATTCGAAGGGTCAGGGTTTGAATACAGAAGCAATTTTCTAAATCTTTCTGTTTGTAAACGGTGTCCTGAAATCAATAAACTAGCAATTCGGAGCACTGTGCAAATTCCGGCAGCACCAGCAGCCAAATCGCACGCCTTTGTGGGAAAAATCAGCAGAGCTTTTGCTCCCCGCCAGCTTCGCTGTGCGGATGACCTTTCAGAGACAAAGAGCCTTGACCACATGTGAGTGTCGCCAGGATCCCGATTTGCAGTCTCATTAGGAAGGAAGGCTTTCTCATCTCTTCAAGAACATTGAATGGAAATTTCCAGTTCATTCAATGAAATTCTGCTTATGTCTTTTTTCCTTGTCTTTGGGCTGGAGGACTAAATTAGAAACAATAATTTTCTCTGAGCTTGATCTGCTCATAGAAAATACATACGGAGTTTGAAATATATTCATTTTCTCAAAATTGGCCTTTCTCAGTGACTGTGTGTGTGATTTGGTGCAGAGTTTCTCATGGTGTGAGTCAGGCAGAGGTCCCTCAGAACCACCCACTGTGTCCGATAAAAAATGTGGATTCTCATCCCCTTCTGGTCCTTGGAGTCAAGACCTGCAGGGTGGAGACAGGCTGTTTCGAAAACAGAATCTCACATGATCCTTAAGGAAACCAAAGGCTGAGAATCACCGACTCCATTAGTTCTATAGGAAATCTAGAAGTAAGGCTTCCGCCCTTCCCCGTGTGTGGCATCTTTTCTTTTTCATGAAAAAGAGACCTGCCAGCTACCTGCTTTCCATATCTGTGTAGTTTATTGTTTCAAAAAAAAAATCCAAATTTTAGCCTTGGCTACTTGTGATATGGCTTTGTTTTATGTTGAACAGGGAATGCCAAATCTTGAAAGATATTTCTGCTCCAGATAAAGTGTTTCTCTAACCTTTTATTTTTGAGTGAAGCCTTAACTGATGCATCTCTGGCCCAGATGCCAGGACCCTGCATCTTAGTGAGACATCTCCATGGCCATTTGAGGCACTTCTGGGATAATTTTTGCTAAAACATCAAAAAAAGAAAAAATACCAAATGTGAGATGCTGAGAGTCCATCACATAACACACTCTGTGGAGTCTATTTCATTTTATAACAATACTGTGATTTCCGCCTTTACAAGTACAACCCCATGGACATAGTACTGCTGTGATCTCCACCTTGACAAGTAAGCGTTAGGAGCTTTAAAGGTCCATGACTCACACAGCAGAGTTCTGGGTGAGGGCTATTGAGGGTAGGCCTGCCTCATGTTGACTTGCGTGGAAGATTCTGCCTCCCTGCGATGTTGCCTCAGGGCATCTTGAACTGCTAGTAACCACATAAGCCTCTTGCCAAATTCGATTTCAAACATCAGGCCTCGAGAGGCAGCAGACTGTGGGCCTCCTTCCCCCCGAGGCTTGCGTGGGGCTCGCTTGCCGAAGGAGGCCCACGTCTTAGAACAAAGCGGTTCCCTGCCTTTCCTTCTTCACTGCGGCTGCAGGGCTGGCGGGGACACCCTCCCATCTCACTCAGGAGTCCAGACTGGCCCGTGTCTGGTGCTGGGAAGCTGTCCCCTCGCCTCTGATTTGCCCTGAGGCTCTCCTCTGTCCTGCAAGCATTGCGGGCGGGCAGAGACTCGCACACCCAGACAAGCTCCAGCTCCCCACCAGCCGTTGCCGGGGGCGGCAGGACGCCCCATCTTCTGGAGTGTGGGGTTGTCGATCCAGTCTCGACCTCTCAGCCTGACGACAGTCGGGTGCCGCCGCGTTCTGGTCGCGGGGCCACTGGGGGGCGTCGGAGCGGCCGACAGGCTGGGGCCTGCGCTCTCACCTGCAGGGTGAGGTGGCGGGTTCAGGGGCAGGGATGCTTGGTTGCCTCGGAACGTGGCTCCCGCGGCCGCCGGGCCCCCGTCCTGCATCCCGGCCCTTCGTGGGGCCGTGGTCCCGTCAGTGAGTCTGGGGGCTTAGTGCCACCTCTCGTCTCCTCCGCCAGGTGAGAGGACAGCCCAGGCCCCTCGTGCCCCTCTCAAGGAGGGCACAATGCCGATGCCCCTTCCGTGTGCAGTGGTCCCTGGGGTCGGGGCGGCCAGACTTTGTGAGCTTTGGAAGTGGGTGGAGCTGTGAGGAAGGGACCACACGGGGGCGGGACCTGATGCTCGGGGGCGGGGCCTGATGCTCGGGGGCGGGACCTGATGCTCGGGGGCGGTAGAGCTGTCCTGGGACAGGGGGAGTGCACCAGTGAGTGTGCGTGTCTGTGTCTGGGCCCGTCTTTGTATTTAAATGGCACCACACACACACACACACACAGCAGCTGGGCCAGGAGGAGGTGAACACACACCCGGGAGATGCCGCAGTTTGGGTCCAGGCCCGGCAGTAAAGTCAGCATCATGATAAAGCGAGGCACACGCAGGATCTCTTTCCTGGTGCAGACGACAGTGACGTTTACCCTACACTGTAGTCTATAGATGTGCAATAGCATCGCCTCAAAAAAGGCAATGTGTGGACTGTAATTAAAGTACTTCATTGCCAAAAAGATAGGAACCATCATCTAAGCCTTCAGTGGGTCTCAGTAGCAACATCAAAGATCACGGATTCCAGAAACCCCAACAAGTATCATCAAAAGAAAGCTGAGTGCTGAAGAATTGATGCTTTTGAACTGTGATGTTGGAGAAGACTCTTGAGAGTCCCTTGGACTGCAAGGAGATCCAACCAGTCCATCCTAAAGGAAATCAGTCCTGAATATTCA
Organism: Bos mutus; assembly: GCF_027580195.1. NCBI lineage: Eukaryota > Metazoa > Chordata > Mammalia > Artiodactyla > Bovidae > Bos > Bos mutus. Next base: position 102,415,984 of record NC_091625.1, read on the forward strand.
TTGGAAGGACTGATGCTGAAGCTGAAGCTCCAATACTTTGGCCGCCTGATGCAAAGAACCGACTCACAGGAAAAGACCCTGATGCTGGGAAAGATTGGGGGCAGGAGGAGAAGGGGATGACAGAGGATGAGATGGTTGGATGGCATCACTGACTTGATGGACATGAGTTTGGGCAGGCTGTGGGTGTTGGTGAGGGACAGGGAAGCCTGGCATGCTGCAGTCCATGGGGTCGCAAAGAGTCAGACATGACTGAGCAACTGAATTGAACTGAACAAGTGTCATAGTAACGAAAGAATGTGAAAAATGGCAAGAACTGCCAAATTGTGATGCAGACAGACAGAGTGAGAGAAGCTTGTGGGATGGATGGCACCGATAGGCATGCCCCAGGCAGGGTTGCCCCAAACCCTCAATTTATAAAGATCAAAGTGTCCCCAGGGCACAGTAAAAGGACATCTGTCTGTTCTGACTGGAGCAGTGGGGAAAGGCAGGAGGGAGAGCAGGCGGGCTGGGAGGGCTGGACTGAAGGTGTCAGGGTCCCTCCAGAGACTCAGAGGTCCTCCTGAAGGGGCTGGTGCCCTTGGCCAGGTGGACAGGAGAAGGGCAGGCTGGGCAGGGTGGCCTTAGGCTGTCTAGGGACGTGAGGACCGGTGTCTGCTGAGTGACTGTTGACACGGGGCCTTCACGAGGCTCGCGTCCTTAAGTCTCCCAGCAGTGCCCTGTGGAGGGGACTGTTGTTTAGTGTCGAGGACGCAGGAACGGGTGTCGAGCCCGGGCTTTTAGGTAATTCTGCACTAAGCTCTGTTCTATTTTGTTTCCAGCTGTCCTAAACTGTGCAGAGGGCGGCTGGAAACACATGAGCGTCTCGGCTGTGTTTCACATTTGGGGGCGTCAAAACAGACACGGTGGCGGTGGTCGTGATGGAAGTTTGTTTTCGACCCACAGTTTTCCTTATATGTGGTCACTCATTAGATGACAAAGCGATGTCAAACTGGTCCGAAGGGGCATAGAGCACGTTTTCTGTTTTGTTAGATGTTTGGGGCATTTACTTTGTGCTGTTGCTTCTCATAGGGCTTCCCCGGCGGCTCAGACGGTAAAGCGTCTGCCTACAGTGTGGGAGACCCAGGTTTGATCCCTGGGTGGGGAAGATCCCCTGGAGAAGGAAATGGCAACCCACTCCAGTGCTCTTGCCTGGAAAATCCCATGGATGGAAGAGCCTGGTAGGCTACAGTCCACGGGGTTGCAAAGAGTTGGACACGACTGAGCAACTTCACTTCACTATTGCTTTTCACGGGCTTCTCTGGTGGCTCAGACAGTAAGGAATCTGCCTGCAATGCAGGAGACGTGGGTTCGATCCCTAGGTCAGGAAGATCCCCTGGAGAAGGGCGTGGCAACCCACTCCAGTATTCTTGCCTGGAGAATCCCATGGACAGAGGAGCCTGACAGGCTGCAGTCCACAGGGTTGCAAAGAGTCAGACACGACTAATGCTTGTGTGTAGCTTTTAATAATTCATGCTTTTTTCTTTCTTTACTGTTGATACATATCTGTCTGGGTGATGGGCATATGGTTATGCATTTTCAGTAGGTTTTAAGTGTTGTATAAATTTAAAATCTAAAAGGCATGATTTTTTTTTAAAAGTTAGCTGAGGTCCGCTGTAGGAATCTGAAAATGAAGGAGGGTGAGGGATGCCCCAGTCTCCTATGATGTTGTTGCCTGGAGATTAGACACTGATGAGACTTTGTAGTCCTGACATTTCGCAGTCTTTCAGGTACACTGTGTGTGTGTGTGTGTGTGTGTGCACGCCCTGGACGCAGGTACATACATATGTGTGTGTATATAAACTTGGGATTGCACTCTGCATTTTCATTTTAAATAACTTTACTTAAAATGTTTTCTATATCCTTCATATGATTTTCAATGGATTAGCACTTTTCTGTTGTATGCTTTAGAGTAATTTGTTTATCCAAACCTCTGTTGTTGGAGATTTTATTTCCTTCACGTTTGTTTTGCTGTTAATGGAATATTGCTGTGAGCAGTACTGTGCATTCATGTTTGTATGCATTTCTGATGTTTTTCTTCCCTTGCACTTTGGATGTGGGATTGCTGGGCTTCAGGATTTTAAAGGCCTCTAATACACAGTGTAGAACTAGCCAGGCTTTCCGTGTTTATGGAGCATTTGGCCTCTCTGGGGCTGGCTGCTGGAAGTGCCCAGCAGCCCCTGAAAGTTCAGAATCAGCAACTTCATTTTCCTTGGTTTTTGATCTGAGAATCTGTGTTCATTATAGACTTTTGTTTGCAATAATACCGATGACTCCAAACCTTTAACCGAAGTTGAACTAAATTAGACTCTGAGTCGCAATTAAGGTTGGTTCCCTTTAAAAGCTGAGGCTCGGCAGTTTCGTTTTCCTGTGGTTCTGTGCTTTCAAAGCCTCTTGTGGACGGGGAGCAGATGCGCCCAGACCCTGGAAGAACCTTCTTTCCTGTGGACGCTCCAGCTCCAAGATGAAATGGAATCGCTCGAATCGATGGCCAAACCTCAAGCACATGTGTTGCTGGGTCTGAGATCACCAGCCACAGCCACCCGCCCCTCCTCCCCTCAGCCTCCAAATCACTGCTCTTCACCTTTTCAGCCTGTGGAGCCTGGAAACGCATCCCTGGGCTCGTCACACGGTCCTTATTATCGGACATGTGCTTACATGCACTTCCAGTGATCGGTTTCTCTCCCCAGAATGTGTGGCCGGGTGATGTTTCCTAGCTTCTTTTCCCTACTGCTGCATGGACAAAGGCATCTGGAAGCTTTGGGCTTATAACCGAGCCCACTCTCTTTGTTTGTGACATCTCAAGACCCAAAAGGAAAAAGATGAAGGGACAAGGACTGACGAAGAGAGGCTTTGCATATTGTCTGTGAGCCTGGCTCCTTGCAGCTAGGTGGCAGCTGGCGGATGCATGAGTGTGTGTGCCTGTGTGTGTGCCCATGTGTGTCTGTGTGTGTATGTGTGTGTATGTGAGTGTGTGTCTGTGTGTGTGCCTGTGCATGTGTGTGTGTGTGCCTGTGTGTGTCTGTGTGTGTATGTGAGTGTGTGTCTGTGTGTGTGCCTGTGCGTGTGTGTGTGTGTGTGCCTGTGTGTGTCTGTGTGTGTATGTGAGTGTGTGTCTGTGTGTGTGCCTGTGCATGTGTGTGTGTGTGTGCCTGTGTGTGTGCATGTGTGTGCCTGTGTCTGTGTGCCTGTATGTGTGTGCCTGTATGTCTGTGTTCCTGTGCATGTGTGTGTGCCTGTGTGTGTGTCTGTGTGTGTGCCTGTGTATGTGTGTGTGTATGTGCCTGTGCATGTATCTGTGTGCCTGTGTCTGTGTGCCTGTATGTGTGTGCCTGTATGTCTGTGTTCCTGTGCATGTGTGTGTGTGCCTGTGTGTGTGTGCATGTGTGTGTGCATGTGTGTGTGTGTGTGTGTGTGTGAAGGAGGTGGGAGGGGAGGCAGGCACACACACCCACACACAGGCACACACACAGAGGCAGGAGTCCTTGCCTGTGATGTTCTAAAGACCTAGCCACAGCACACTCGCTCTTTTGGGATGTCTACCCTGATGACAGCCAGAACACATCCCAGGGCTCCCAGACAATGCCCCAGCGATGCGTGTTCTGAAGGCACAATCACGCCCACCCGACCCGGATCTTCTCCCGACCTCGGGCAATGTGTCACCAGCCAAGCTTCTCCCAGTTTCTCCCCCAAGATCACTGAGCACGTGGGGATTTGTGAAGCTTTGCTGAGTGGATCTCAGGCCTGCCAGGCCTCTGCTGGCCTGTAAAGCCCGTGAAGCAAAGTCTGCCCACCTGTTGATGGACGTTGGGGATCACATCCAGGAGTTCCCCCCTCCAGTCCCCAACCTGAGGTTTTGGGCTAGTGGGGACCCAAAGCACAGGGACATGAGGAGGGGAGAGTAGCATGTACACGCTAGTTCCAACCTTCTAGTTTATCCCCTCCAACCTTACATGCTTCCCTGATGGCTCAGCTGGTAAAGAATCTGCCTGCCATGCAGGAGACCCTGGTTCGATCCCTGGGTCGGGAAGATCCCCTGGAGAAGGGATAGGCTACCCACTTCAGTAGTCCTGCCTGGAGAACTCCATGGACTGTGTAGTCCATGGGGTCACCTAACCTTCTTACTTCTTCCTGTGGGCACCGTTTCCCTGCTGTCTGTGGTCCAGCCATTGCCAGTAACCCACTAAGAATTAGAACCGATGAGTGAAGGGTTGTGTCCCCAAAGTCGTGAAACCAAGCGAACAGCAGAAACCAAGCGTCAGTGCCGCGATTTCCAGCCCCCTGGGGCGCAGCTCAGAGATCTTACGTCCTGTCGGCTCTGTTCATCTTCCGCGTGGTGGGAAGGCTTAGTGCCCCACCCTCTGTGCCAGGGAGCAAAAGAGAAGAAAAAGACAACTTAAGGAGAAGACCTGCATTGCACCTTTGCTCGGCTCCTTCTCCAAAGACGGAGCGAGCCGTGTGGCCGCAGTCCGCAGTTTGACTGGCATATTGTTAGGCCTGAAAGGGCTGTTTTCTTTCAAATCCATCTCCTGTGGCTCCTTCCCCCGAGCCGTGTTGGCTGTGCATGTCCAAACCCATCGTGATTCACCATGCATCGGTAACAGCGTTTGGAGGCCCGTCCGTGAAAACCTATCCAATTCCCTGCTGAGTTCACCCACATTCTCCTGCGGTTCTGCAGTGTTTTACAGAAAAAATAGTCCTGGTTCCAAGTCTCTGCCGTCCAAATCCACATCTTGTAGCTTTTCATCACAGAGTCAGGTCCAGGCTGAGACCTCAGCCTTGAGCGAGCTGCCTTTCCTGGAAGAGAAGCGTAAACAAGGGCATTCATGCCCCGCCCACGGGCGTGGCCGTGTTCAGGCCCTCGTCCAGGGCGTCCGCTGTGAGGTCCTGCTGCACTCTGGGCGTGTGGTAGCTAGGCCAGGGAGGTGCGGGGCTGGAGAGGGGGCGCCTGTCTTCTTTATTCTTTATGCACCGCGCAGGAAGGCCCAGCTGGCTCGAGGGCCGAGGAGGTCAGAGCACACTGCCGGCCGGAGCCCGGGACCCTTAGCCTGCGCCCCTCTGAGCCCTGAGGGCACCTTCCCCCTGCAGGAGCCCTTGTCCTCGGGCAGGGCTGTGAGCGGCTTCAGGGTGTCAGAGCTGTCTCCGAGCAGCGGTGCCGGCCCGGCCCCTCCTGGGCACACCTGCCTGCCTCTTCCTCGCCTGCTCACTGATTTCCGCCACACGTAGCAGACCCGTTGCCATTCTCTCTGACTTGTCTTCTTCTGCTGGAGGAGCCTGAAGGTGGCCCCGTCCGCTGAGTCACCTTCTCCTCCAGGGCGGTCTCTGGCCAGGGAGGCCGGGTTTCTGCGGCCTGGCTGACCTGTGCTCCCCTCTGGGGCCCTTCACCTCCCTGCTCTGTCTCCTCCCCTCGCTTCTGGCCTCTGTGGGGTCCCCTTGAGTGACCTCAGAGCAGACCTGAGTGATCCATCTTTAGCTTTATCATTTATTCAAACTGATCACCTCTTATCAGGCTGAGGGCGAAAGTTATCTTTAAAATATTCAGAGTGCAGAAACCTGTCTGCAAAGTGCGCTACTGGAGAGTGCCTTTTGGCTTTTATTGGGCTCCTCACGCACCTGGCTGTGTCATACATATAAAAGGATAAAGTATAGAGGCAGTTTAAAAGCTGCCACATGATCAAAGGAGATTCATACACATGGTGCACAGTCTCCGTACAGATGGGGCTCTCTTTTCCCTTTTGAGTGTTTTTTGAGGTAATTTCTCTGTATCTTTTATAAGTAAAGCAGGAACCTTTTACAGTCATTTTGATTGAGGGATTTTTAATGTGATGACATCAACAGTTAGTTTATCATTTCATGATTTCACTCCCTTATTATTGCCCAGCAACCCATCTGTACTAGTGTCCGAGGGCTGTCATGACAATTGCCGTAAACCACGTGGCTTAAGGAACAGTGTTTACTGCCTCACACTCTGGAGGCTGTGAGTTCGAGGTCAAGGTGTCTGCAGGCTCGGCTTCTTCGGCGGCGTGAGGCAGGGCCTGGCCCGGGCCCCCAGCTCCGGTGGCTCACTAGCTCCTGGCTGGTCCTCAGCCTGTGCCCTGGTCTTATGCGGTGTCCCCCGTGTGCATATCCGTATCCAAGTTTCCCTTTTTATAAGAACACCCAGTCATTTGGATAAAGGCTCCCTTTCTTTCTGCATGACTCGATGAACTTAACTAATGACATTATTTCCAAATAGGGTTGCTCTTTAAGGGGATGGGAGATAGCACCTCATGTGAACTCTAAGGGACACAGTTCAACCTGTGACGTCAAGTGGTTGGATCTGAAGCCCACTCTCATTCTCATTGAGTACCACCTCATCTTAAATCGATTACTGCGCACAGCCCTTGTTTCTGAAAGCAGTCGGAAACAGGTGCCCGGGGTTCAGATTGAATGTATTTTTCAAGGGGAGGGAACACCATTCAACCCACAATAATACCGCAATAATACCCTCAGCCTTCAAACCCCCAGCCTTGCTGAGGTGACAGTCTTAGCTTTCTGGATGTCCTCGTAGGGGGAAGCAACCAGGATGCAGATTCTCAGCCAAGTTATCCCAGTCCTTCCAGGAAGACTCTGTTACAGAGTTAAATATATGGGGGCGGGGGTGGGGGCGGGGGCAGGAACCAGGGATGTACCCTCGGAAGGTCCCATGAACGGAAGTCACTGCTGTGGACCAGCGGGGATGGGCCCCATGGGGAGCTGATGCCCACCCCTCAAGCCCACTCCCCTGTGGTTTATGGGGGCAGTCTGGTGAACTTGATGGGGTTGGAGAAATCACTCGATGCAAGCCCCCGTTTTATAAACGCTGAAATCTGCACTGAATCGGGGAGAATGGTCTAGTGGGTGACCAGGCAGCAGCCTAGAAACGCTGTGCGACTGCAGGTCAGTAAACACAGAGGCGGGGTTGCACAGGGCGGTCCTGCTCTGCTGGAGGGGCAGCGCCTCTCGCTCCACATCCACGCACCTCGGTCTCACGTGTCGCGGCCACAGCCTCACTGCATCTGGGACTGGAACCATGTGGCAGGGAGCCTGCCGCCTCCGCTCGAGTGTATTCACGGACCACTTAGAGCAGGGAGCGTGCCTTCCCATATAAAGACTGACCCTGTGTCGTTCTTGGCAGTTCACCCCTGACAACAGGAAATATTTCTAGATCATCTTGTATAATTTACAGTGGGTCAGCCCAATTCATCGCAAATATTTCTCCTATCATGTATCTGAGTAATGCAGGGGTTTTGATCTGAGTCCAGTTGAAGCTGGATGAATCTGAATTCCAGAGGCCTGAGACAGACAATGCTGAACAGAAAATTTTATTTTATTAAAATCATAAGTGAGTTTGTGTATGTGAAGTTATGGATGCTTAGATAAAGTGCAAAAGCTAGTTTCCAAAAGGTTTGAAGAGTGAGATGAGAATAAAGGGCAGTAACTAGGAAAAGATGTTTCTGAGACCAGGAGTGAAGAGGTTCTGGGAGGTGGAGGCGGCCCTGGAAGGCGGGGTGGAGGCCCCTTTGGTTGAGACTCTTGTGATGACACTGCCCACAGCGCACGTCTTTCAAAACGAGGTCAGTTAATCCTAAAATGCTAATGGATGACTTCCATCAGGGTCAGGCAGAACTTCAGGTGAAAATCTGAAGATTAAAATTATTATTACTAATAACAATGAAATGCTTAATGAAAACTTAAACCAAAACACTAATCCCATACTTGTGTAAAAATATCTACACATATGACCTGCAGAAATGTTTTAATCTTGTCTGATGGACACAGATGCAGAAATGCTGTTTGAGTTTTCTTAATTGTGATTTTATTTTGTTAGGAAATTGAGACAAGTTTTCACCATTTTAGGGCCACTCACATACTCTCCCTCCGTTCTTTCTTTGATGAACCTCATTTCCTCACTTTAGAAGCCAGTTTTCTAATTTACTGAATCTCTTTTAATTAATCAATGTCTTTAAATTTTAATTGATTCTAATATTGAATTTGCTTCTGAAACTACCCGTGAATTTATTTAGACAAAATAACGTTACCTATTTTTTCCCTTGTGCGTGAAAAGTTGTACTTGAAGAGAACATTTCTTGTGCAGGCAAAGATAAGGAACCTTCCCTGTCTAAACTGAAAAACTCGATTGTATTTAAAAGGAAAGCTCCAATTTGACATTTTCATGAGAATACTCTTGGCTTGGAATCAGTCTTCTTAAAGATGTAAACACACACACACACACACACACACACGTGTGATGTTTAACTCACAGGACTTCCATTTTCCCCATTAGTTCACCTTTTATTTTAGAGAAATATCTATCAGGAACGATCAGAGACGTCAAGGGAGACCCCACGTCCCCACCACGCAGTGGCCCTAACGGTCAGGTTCTCCAGTGACAGGCTGGTCAGAGCCCATTAGTCCAATCCTGACGGCCTGCCTCTTCTGATGCTCGTCTGTGACTCGCCGCCGCGGGGGATGGAGCCGCGAGGTGGAAATGCAGCCTGGGTGTCAGCTTACCGATTCCTGAGTATAACCACAGTGAGGCATGGTGTCAGCAAGCAGCAGCGCTGGCTCGTCTGCCGAGCTCCTCTCCCGGTTTCCAGGTGACTGCGGCCGTGGGGTCGGTGACCGTGTCAGGGGCAGCGGCGCTCGGAGGCTCCGCCCCCGCCCCTGCCCCCGCCCTCCAGGAAACCGAGGCCCCGCGGCTTCTCCGCAGCAGGGAGGCCACCTGCTCCGTGAGGGAGGGTTTCTTGAGCAGCCTGTCGAGGGCTTGTCAGGATCCAGTGAGATTACTTAGGAGAAAACTGTCTGTATTTGGGCATGAAATCTTTCTGAGTCCTTTCTAACTTGGTGTGAAGGGAGATTCAAGGAAGAGTTCACAAATTTAAATGAGGACTGAACAGGTGGGATGTTCATATGTGCTCAGAAGTGACCTCTTTGAAAGACAACTGGCTTGAACTTTCATCTTTATTGGTACAGATGTGTTAAAAAATCCAGCTCCCATCAATTTATAATCTTACCTTGTGTAAGATGTCATATAGCCTTGCACAGTGATGAAGGGAAATATTTGCTAAACTGCACAAAGAGCTGGATACAATTGTGTGTGCGTGCGCACACACACACGCACACACGCAAACTTTAAAGTCAGTGATAGTTTTTCAGACCCAAAGGAAACTCCTATTCAGAAAGTGACAGTGACATTCTGTATATAAAGGCCCAGGGTCCCCAGCATGGACCCCACTGTGGTAAGATGTGGCCCTATAATAGTACTGTAATGTAAAATGATGGTAGTTTGGTAAATTAATATAAAAATTCTAAGTATATTAAATCCTGGCTAGTTAAAATTAGCTTTAGATGAGCAAGTTGACAGTGTGGACATAATTTCTTTTTTTCAAAAAATGTATAAATCCTAGTTTGCTTTTCCTAGCTAAATGTCAGCTAAGAAAATCTATTTCAGCTGGCTCTTACATGCAACACATCTTCTGGCTTTAAACTGTCTTTGTGTTGTTGCTGTTTTCATTGGTTTTTGCCCTGTGGCGTTTTCTGACGCGAACTCCTGGAGGAATTTGATTTTGTGCAGTAGCCACTTTCTGGAATTTTGCATGTCAACAGCCATAGACGCAGTAACTTCAGAATATTAGGACAGAATCATCTCATGCCTTTGGAACAATCCTAAATTAAAGTTTTGTCTCTGTTTCCATTATAAACCTCATTGTTTTCTTGGTTTGACATTATTCCAGACGTACTGGTCGAAATCTTGGCAGCTTTGCTCAATAGTTCTACCAGATGTTGAGAAGAGTAGTTTTTCCTCTTGAGCATTCTGAGTGAATGTATTCTTTAGGAAATGGTCAAGCTCAGGGTCTGGATGCAGACAGCTGGACACCGGGGAGCAGGCACTGGTCCTGTGTCCTAATTAGGAGATTTTAGGTATGCAAAATGCTAATTTACTTGGCAAATACCTAGACACAGTGGGTAGGTCTCTCCTTCCTCTACGTTTTCCCCTGAATTGAACACCTAGGCAGCGTCTCTCTGGACATTCCCTGAAGCGCTCTACCGGGTCAGAGGATGCATCTGAGTCCTTCGGGGTGAGTGAACATGCTGACCACGTCTCCTCCGCACATCTCCACTGTCAAGAAGACAGGAAAACCTCGCAAGTTTGTTGGGAATTAGCAGTGCCTCTGACTTATTGGGCTCCGAGTTGAGCTGCCTTTCTGGGGCAGGGCCCTCTAGGACATGAAGCAGACACATGCAGACAGGTGCACTTTCTTGATGCTGATGTCCTGTGATAACTCCCCCAGGACGGCGGGGCCCAAGCTGGGGCAGCCACCCCAGAACAGGGCCAGTCTCGAGGCAGGGACTGGGGAGACCAGGGCCTGGATCTCTGCCTTCTGTGAGCGTCTGAGCCTGCAGGCCTGGAGGAGAGGGGTCGGCTCAGTCAGAATGCGGGGGCTGGTGCCAGGATCCCAAAGCCCACTGCTGATGAGCTGTGCCTGCGAGTGGGTGGGCGGGGCCTGCGTGTGGATGGGCAGGGCCTGCGTGGATGGGCGGGCTTGTATAGATGGGCGGGGCTTGTGTATTCTCCAAGCCAGGCTTCAGCAATACGTGAACCGTGAACTTCCTGATGTTCAAGCTGGTTTTAGAAAAGGCAGAGGAACCAGAGATCAAATTGCCAACATCCGCTGGATCACAGAAAAAGCAAGAGAGTTCCAGAAAAACATCTATTTCTGCTTTATTGACTACGCCAAAGCCTTTGACTGTGTGGATCACAATAAACTGTGGAAAATTCTGAAAGAGATGGGAATACCAGACCACCTGATCTGCCTCTTGAGAAACCTACATGCAGGTCAGGAAGCAACAGTTAGAAGTGGACATGGAACAATAGACTGGTTCCAAATAGGGAAAGGAGTTCATCAAGGCTGTATATTGTCACCCTGTTTATTTAACTTCTATGCAGAGTACATCATGAGAAACTCTGGGCTGGAAGAAGCACAAGCTGGAATCAAGATTGCCAGGAGAAATATCAATAACCTCAGATATGCAGATGACACCACCCTTATGGCAGAAAGTGAAGAGGAACTAAAAAGCCCCTTGATGAAAGTGAAAAAGTTGGTTTAAAGCTCAACATTCAGAAAACTAAGATCATGGCATCTGGTCCCATCACTTCATGGGAAATAGATGGGGAAACAGTGGAAACAGTGTCAGATTTATTTTTTGGAGCTCCAGAATCACTGCAGATGGTGATTGCAGCCATGAAATTAAAAGACGCTTACTCCTTGGAAGGAAAGTTATGACCAACCTAGATAGCATATTGAAAAGCAGAGACATTACTTTGCCAACAAAGGTCTGTCTAGTCAAGGCTATGGTTTTTCCAGTGGTCATGTATGGATGTGAGAGCTGGACTGTGAAGAAAGCTGAGCACCGAAGAATTGACGCTTTTGAACTGTGGTGTTGGAGAAGACTCTTGAGAGTCCCTTGGACTGCAAGGAGATCCAACCAGTCCATTCTAAAGGAGATCACTCCTGGGTGTTCATTGGAAGGACTGATGCTGAAGCTGAAACTCCAGTACTTTGGCCACCTCATGCGAAGAGTTGACTCACTGGAAAAGACCCTGATGCTGGGAGGGGTTGGGGGCAGGAGGAGAAGGGGACAACAGATGATGAGATGGCTGGATGGCATCACCAACTCGATGGACGTGAGTTTGGGTGAACTCCGGGAGTTGGTGATGGACAGGGAGGCCTGGCGTGCTGCGATTCATGGGGTCTCAAACAGTCGGACACGACCTAGCGACTGAAATGAACTGTACTGAACTGAACTGTGTGTGGGCGGGGCCTGTGTGTGGATGGGCGGGGCCTGTGTGTGGATGGGCGGGGCCTGCGTATCTGCTGCAGACCCGCTTAGGCAGGGACTTCTGTTCTTCCGAAACAACCCGAGTCAGGGCGCTGCCGCAACGGGAAAGCGGTGCTGCCCCCACCCCTGTTACCTGGCCCCCTACATTCTGGGATCCCTCCCCTGATGGGAGGCCATGGGTGCAGCCTTGTCTGTGATGGCCTCAGGGGAGGCAGCCAGGACAGCTCACTTCTCATTCGTCCTTTGCTCTGTTCGGCACCCGCTGGCGGCCTCATCCTGCAGGGCTGTCAGCATGGCCAGGGTCCCTCCTAGCGCTCTGAGGTCTCCTCTGAAACCCCCCAGTTTGCCATCCTGTCTCCTTGTAATGTTTACTCCTCTATAAAGTGTGTAATGCTCTGAGCACCTTGTGGAAAGCAGAGCAGGCATCTGCCACGGGGTAAGGCGTCTGCTCGGGACACCCATTTGGAAAAGGCCGCAAGGCCTCCTGGGACAGAACGTGGTCTCTGCCCCCTGCCTCCCGCTGCGTCCCCGCCCAGGCTAGCTGCAGACCCGCTTGCTGGACGATGGGGCCCCTCTCGCTCCCCCTCCCCTTCCATTCTCGCCTCTCCCCACCTTCACCCCTTCCCTGGTTTGGGTTTGTTGGGCAATGACTTGTGCCCCAAGTGTAGGGGAGCTCACCCCACTGCCCACGCCCCCCGCCGGCCGGCCTGTCCCCTCGCCCCGACGTTGACCCCCTGCTCTTTACCTCCATCTCAGCGCCTCTCCTCTCCCTCAGCAGGACCTCTCTTCCCCCCAAGTTTCTCTTCCTCCTGTCATTAAAGTGTTTCTCCTTCCTCTGTAATTACAGGTGTAAATTTCAGGATAACCTTTTCAAAAGATGATTCATTTCTCAGCGTTTCATATTTGTTTCATTAGTAATGTAGCCTGGAATGGATATTGACGTCTCTTTTTGCAACTGGTCATTTAGAAATTGGGGTTTAGGGAGCTGGTTCAGGAGATTAATCACCCTTCATCGTTGCTTCCAGAGCAGCGTCTAAGAGCCGCCGGTGATGACAGAACCGTGTCCTCTCGCTGCCCAGGGCCCGGCTCCAAGCCCAGGGGGCTGAGAGCTCCGTGCAGCCAAGCAGCTGCGTTTCCTGTTTCATTTCACTTGAACTCAGTGCAAGTAGCTGCATGTGGCTGGTGGTTTCATGAGCTATCTGACCCCCCCACCAAGTCCTGGGGTGAAGCACCTTGTGTCTGGGTGATGAGGGCGCGGAGCTGTCTCCCCGCCTTGGCCCCTGGGAGGAGGTGAGGCGGCCCAGAGCGGGCGTCGGTGATGGACCGCAGGCGCGCCAGCGGCCGTTCCCGCCCGTCGCGGAGATAGTGCTCCCGCTCGAGGATGATAACGCTGAGCAGCGAGGTGCCAGTGCCAGGAGATGAAGAGGGTCCATTTCGGAGAATTCTCCTCCAAGGCTCCAGGCCTTGGCTATCTCCTAACGTAAACACGGACTCTTAAAAATGTGAAGAATCTGCTTAATGTGTAAACCGAGGTGATGGGGGCGTAGGCCTTTCCATTTGCGTGGATGCTGGCGTGAGGTATCCCTGAGTCGTCCGCAGGCCTGGAGGAGGGGGAGACCTGGGAAAGAGACGAGATAGCAGAAGAGGGGGCTCCTGTGCCCCCAGCCCCTCTTCCGAGCATCTTTCCAAGGCTGCTTGTCAAGACCCGGCCCTGCACGTGGGGGAAGAGTGAAGCCTTTGGGTGGGTGCCCTGGGGCAGGAGGGTGCAGCCATGGCCCCCAGGCGGGTTTCCAGCCCTTAGGACTGCAGTGAAGAGCAGACCCCCAGGCCCCAAGTCCTGGTTTGGTTCTAGCTGCATCGTGGATGAGCTGGTGACCTCCCCTGGGAGCCTCAGTCTCTTCTTTGGTCACTGATGCACCTGAACTTGTGTCCTTCATCGGTGACCCCTGAACTCTGCCTGCCCAGCCTCCAGGCCCTGACAGCATCCTATCCAGGGGGCAGCCTCTGCCCTGGTCCCCAGGTCATGTGGACAAAGGCGCTTGGCTCCTTTCCACAGAGAAAGGGCTTCAGACTTCCTTCCGCGGGTTTCTTTCTCCCGTGGTGGTGGTTGTGTAGGTGTGCAGCGGTCAGCCTGGAAGCGGAGGGTTTCTTCCTGGGTCCTCTTTCCCCGGGAAGCCTCCCTGCCTGGTCCAGCGTGGAGCACACGTGTGCCGCAGTGGTGCTGGGGAGCTCGGGTCTGGACACGCGGGCTCTCAGGAGCCACTCCCTCCCTTTCACGCAGCAAATCCTTGTGAGGGAGCTGCTTTGCACTTGGGCCTGTGTGGACCTGGCAGGACCCAGACCTGTGACCGCTGGCTTCTCCCCCAGCCTTCAGCAAAACACCCTTGCTTTCAACACGTCTCCCGGGCACCTGCTTTGCCCCAGGAAGGGCCAGACCGGCCTCACAGGAGGAGGGACGAGGTCGGGGTGTGGTGAGGGTGCAGACAATGTTTTGGGCGCTGGGAAGGTCTCGCCGGGCTGGGATGCCGACTTGAACCAGGGTTCTGTCTGGTCTCCCCAGGAGTCCCAGGCCCCTGAGCGTGTGTGATGTGCTCATTCTCACCTGAAGAAGTCAGGACTGCGTGAACGCACCTGAGACCTGGGGCGAGCCCACTTCCCCGCCCGGGGACCGGTCTCCCCGCCGCTTCTTGGGCAAGGGAGACTGTTCGCAGCACCGCTCTCACCTGCTGCCTGCAGAGGGCTGCCCCTCTGCTCCCTGCTTCACCCCGCCCGCCCTGCCCTCCGTGCGGACCATCCTGCCATGTGGCACACGGCCTCCTGAGGTTTGGCTCGGGAGCAAGCTCTCTGGTGTCTCTGCTTTGGGATGCATTTCCCCTGCTGCGCAGGTCTCTTTAATAGCCTTACCATGTACTTTAGTGTAATTTGCTGTAAATGCTTTAAAATGAGCAGGAACCTTAAAAAAGCCTGGCTGAAGGCCTCTGGAAATGTCACTTCGTCAGCGAGTGTGCTGGTCTCCTGGGGGCCAGAGGGCGAATGGAGGTGCCCTCTGCCGTCTGCTTGGTGGCCCCAGAGCGGGCGAGGCTGTTGGGGCGTTTATGAGCTCCCCGTCATGACAGAGCACAGGGCATGGCACCTCTGTGGCCACCTTCTCCATCTCCGCCTGGCCTCTGGCCTTGTGCCAGTCAGGCCATCTGTCGGCCCCTCTCACAGGGCTGGTGCACAGAGCGCGGTCCGGGCCCCTGGGCCTTTGTCCCCATGACCTGTCTGCGTGCACAGATGTACCCAGATGGTCCCTGGGATGGACACCGGGGATTCCCCTGGGTTGACCGGTGGCCCAGTGGATGGCAAAGCAACGGACACAGAACCGACCCCAGTGTGCAGGGCGGAGGGTTGGAAAATGGAATCAGACTGGAGCGTTGTACTTGTTCTGTAGGCTGATTTTCCCCTTTGCCTTTAGACACAGGCAGGGTGTGTGTGTGATGTTTCGTGTGCCTTAATCTGGAGGCATCTTGAACACATGGGAAGGAGGCATCCCACACCAGGGAGGTGAGGAGAGATGGGCGTGTCAGGCCATCAAGCAGATGTGTCAGCTGCAACACACTCATGGCAAGCACGCCTGGGTTCAGACGTCTTCCTAACGCTCAAATGTCTACGAGCCCCGTGCCCCTGTGTCTGGTTGCTCAAACACCTTCTGAGCCTGCCACGGGCCTGGTCACTCCTCAGTGAGTCCCGCTGGGTTGTGTTATTGCAGCTTCCCAGACAGTGAGCACTTACCGAGCACCAGCTGTAGACCCGACACACTGCTGGGCTCGGGCCTCACGGATGGGCACATCCATCTCTACCCGAGAGGGCCCAGGTGCTCGTGAGCAGTTGGTCGAGCGTCCACTGTAACGTTCTCCCACTTCCCAGATTCGTCCCGTTTCACAGAACTGCAGCCAGGGAAAAACACGTAGCTGTGAAGCCTCCATTTGGTCTACGCCTTGATTCTTCTCGGGATGCTGTTGAGAACTGGCACTTCACTGTAACTGAACTCATGAAGAAAGTGCTGGCTGGGGCCCGGTGAGACCCCTGTACACATCTTCACGTCACCGCGTGTGGTGACACCCTGGGGACACAGGCCTGGCTTGTACAAGTGGAGGCTTTAAGGCCGCTGATCGTCTCTGAGCCTCGAGAGTGGGGTTGAATGTCGAGTCAGGAGCCTTCAAGTGAGAATCAGAGATCATCCTTGTTCTCATGTAACACCATCTACCTGTATTTTATTTTGAGACTCTCAAACTCTTCTTAATAAAATACAGGTAGATGTTTGAGAGTAACACCAGGACTTCCCTGATGGCTCAGATGGTAAAGCATCTGCCTGCAATGCAGGAGACCTGGGTTCAATCCCTGGGTCAGGAAGAACTCCTGGAGAAGGACATGGCAACCCACTCCAGTATTCTTGCCTGGAGAATCCCATGGACAGAGGAGCCTGGTGGGCTACAGTCCATGGGGACGTAAAGAGTCGGGCACGACTGAGCGACTTCGCTTTCTTTCTTTCTTTCTGAGAGTAACAAACTGACTCTCAAATAAACACAAATCTGGAACAATCAAAATCCAAGAGTTTCTTATCTCCAAGAAGTACTAATAAGAAGCAAAGATATCTGTTTTCATCATTGAAATAAGTATTAATGTGGAGGCAGGGAGGGAAAGTAGATTAAAAAGACAGGCTTTGAGAAAAGAGAAGAGATCTGCAGAGCAGGGCGTGGAGTGGGACTTCCGCCTTTCCCAGCTGTGGGGTCAGGAACCAACACTTACCATGTGGAGGGTGCCTGGAGCTCAGAGGACCAGAGAGGGGCTGGGCCCGGGGACCAGAAGCCCGCAAGGGCTCTATAAAAACTTGAACAGTCTGTGTCCACTCAGACAGAGCGAGACCGCAGCGCTGGGAGTAAAGCACATAGTGCCCCGGCCTGCCCCGCTCCTGTCCCTCCTCAGTGGGGCAGCGCCTGCCACGCCTGCTCATTCCACAGCACCTGGAGCTCGCGATTCTCAGCCAGGCTCCGGGGCCGCAGCTCTGGTGTGCTCAGTCCCTGTGGGTCTGTGTTAGAGTGTGCTCGCGGTGGACGGCGCTCCTGTGTTTGTCTTTGGGCAGGGTTCCTGCAGCCCCTGCTCCAGCTCCTCTGCTGGGTCCCTCTCCGGGCACTAGCACCCCCTCCCCATGGACCCTGAGCGTGGAGCCCACCTGCCTTCGCTGCCTGCATCTTCCTGCAAAACTTGCCCCCTCCTCTCGACACCTAAGTTCCCTCTCTTTCGACTTCATGCTCCTAATTTTCTTTTTGAAAATGACTGTAAATGGGAGGATCTCTTAGCGGTCATCCAGTAGACTTGAAGCTTTTATGATGGGAACATGGCCCAGAGCAAAGATGCCTGGGGTCGAGCGTCTACCCGGGAGGGCTTCCTGCTGGTCACATCTCCGTGTCTTTTCCAAGGACATCCTCATCCACGTCCTTCATCTTCTTTTCACAATAACAATGATGGAATAAGCCTTAGTGTTACCACCATCTTCATTTCACAATGAAGAAGCCAGGATCATTTGGCTAAGAGGACAACTGTCCTGGGACACACAGCCAGCTACCTGTCTCCAAAGTCAATACCCTTCCTTTGCCCACTCTGCCCTGCAGTGCCGACCACCCCCACCCACACTGGCATTTATCAGCAGAGTGTCGTCCACTTTCTCTCTGTTTGTTGGGTTTACAACATAAATCTAGTCGTAAAAATTGAAAAAAAAAAAAGAATTCATCACAATCGTTTGCCCTTGGTTTTTAAATCCCTGCAGCTGTCCCGTAAATACAATGAAAAGCCATCAAGAGACCCCAAATGATGCTGGTGCCGTGACGCCTGTTCTCAATGCTGTGCGGTCTCCCTCACGGTTTCACTCAGCATCTGTGACGTATTAAGACAGATCCCCTCTGCAAGACCCACAGTCTACTGTTTTCACCTATGTTGCCGGCTAGTTTTCCAAATCAGAAAAGGGGGGATCTAGTAGAAGCCCATCCCACTGGCTCTGTGCTGGCCAGCGCATCCTGGTGATCCATCAGCCCCGGCCGGCAGCTCCCGGCGGGGCCGTGCACACGTGGAGACACAGATGCCCTCCTCGCCCTGCAGTTTACTTCGTCCTTCTCAGGCGCAGCGTGAGTCTCGGTGCTTTAGCCATTCGCACGGCTACCGCAAAGGTCAGCAGAGAAAGTGCTATCACTCCCACTGCGCAGATAAGCACGTGACCCCCCGCTGCCATGCTGGTGGCTCTGATGGTGTGCTGAAGGTCCTGAGTAGCGTCTGGCCGTCGCAGAATCCACTTTTCATGGGTTCACGGCATCCATGCTAATTGCCAGTTAATGATCAAGGCCTGGAGGGCTGTCGTAGTGTGGGGGTCATTTTGTCAGACTGTCCGCTGGGTTATCTGTGTGCAGCGAGGAGAATGCAGAGTTGGGAATGTCGTGGTCGCAGGAAAGGGAGCCCCAGTCCCTTCCGGCCCGTTGGTCTGCAGGCCAGTCTCAGCATGACCCCCGGCAGACCCCCTGACGTCACGGCTCTTGGTTTGCTCCCCTGGGTCTCTGTGCTCGGACTCCACACTGCTGTCTTCCTTTCCCGTCTTCTCAAAGGCTCTCTTGGGTGAGAGTCTTCAGATCCCCACACAGGAGTCAGAAGCCCATCCCACGCTCTCAGACGCTCATGCTGTCCTGGCAAGGCCTGCCAGGCCTGTGTCCCGCACGACAGGACGGTGCTCACGGGCCGAGCTGGGTGGTGAGCCCCTGTGCTGTTGGTTGCCTCTGGACCTTACTCTCCGCGAGGACGGGCCCTCCTCCGAACCCTCGCAGAGTCCAGGAAAACTCGTGACAGAGGACAGTCCCCCAGCAGTCACTGGGCAAGTCCAGTTCAAGACGGAGCTGACTGTCGCCTGCCCTAGAAATACGAGGCTTTATTCCTGAAGAGTGGGACACGGAGGCAAAGACTGCTAAAACACTGAAGTAGAGTGCTTTTAAACATGCGTGGGTGGGTGCGTGTTAGTTCCAGCAAATGGATGAGAAATGAGTGAGTGAGTGAGTGAGAGAGAGAATGAGTGAGTGAGGGGTGGCTGTCTCTGGGCAGAGAACACCCTGCAGCAGCTGTGTTTCCCTGGAGCGTCTCAGCTGCAGGCTCGGCTGGAAAATGCTTGTCCGGCTTTGAGTCACGGGTTCGCTTCTCTATTCCACTAGAAAGTAGGGAGCACTTTCCTGAGATCTGACAGCTCAGGGTCTAAAGTGAAGCTGCCCTTTAAAGCAGGGTGTGTGTTTCTCGTCCTCCCCACCTCCTTCCTTGGTGGTTCAAGGTCACGTCCTCTCTCGAGCCCCCCAGATCCACCTGCACCCCGGACGCACCACGGGTTCCGACCTGTCTCCCCTCCCTGGTGTGTGGGCCTCGTCCTGGCATCGAGCAAGCACACGTCCTTGGAAGCGATGTTCGCTTTCCGGTGGCTCATTATTTAGAAAGTTCTTGCTTTGGGGAATCTTCCAGCTGCATGATTATGTAATTCAGAGATGTTTTTCTTAATTTAACCCATGCCCTGTGTTATCTTGTAAAAACGCCATCTTCCATCAACATATCAACATTGCAGGGGAAAAATTTGTCCGTATTAAGAGTTTAATCCGTTTCTTAAACGGTTTCACTTTGTTCCCACTTTCCCTCTGGTTTAAACCCTACATTTATTAAGCAGAATGTGGACCACGGCTGTGACCCGTGCACACTGGACGCGCTTTCGCTAGCGCTGCGGCCAGTCGACCTGCGGGCAGATGTGCACGTGCAGCCCCTTAGCCCGCCCCCCACCCCCCACGTGCCGACAGCACTGCATCCTGAACGGAAGAGAGACGGGCTCGGGCCCCGAGGGCGTTGCTGTCATGGCGCTGCTCAGGGGTAACAGAGTCCCTCTAAGCTGGACAAAGGGCCTTTTATCAGAACCAGTGTGAAGGCCCTCAGCCATGTTCGTTAGTGAACACTAAATTCTTTAGAAGAGGAATATTGGTATATTTTATTTTCCTCCCTGGGCTTTGTTTAGTAAAGAATCTAGCTCCTTGAAAAGCTCACTTTCCTCTGTGCACTGACTCCCCTGGAATTTAATTGCTGGTAAAAGTGGGGAGGGGGAGAAATGTGGAGAAAGTATGAGTTCTCTCATTTCTGAGAAAGAACGGGTCCATTGTTTGTTCCACACCATTAAATTACCAAGAATTACAGTCAAATCCCAAACGCCTGAATGCTTGACTTTTTCAAAACTGAGAAGAGAGAGGCTGTCGCCCTCCATTTAGAGAGAATCGTAATTATGGTGTCTTCCCTAAGTCATCTGCATTTCCTTGTCTTAGGGTTTCAGGAAATACAAATAGAGCACCTCTTATACGTAAAAATTAGCAGGATTTACGTTATTGCCTGTTTTCATCTGAAATTGAACGGCGCTCCTTCTGGGCGGGCTCCCGTGTGGGCCGGGCCTGGGAGGGTCCTGGGATGTTTCAGTCAGCTCTGCTCCTCTGTGGCCCCTCTCCCTGTCTCTCTTGCTCTTGCACAAAACTGCTCTGGTCCCAGCCAACTGTGAGTCATAGGAACAAGTCTGTGAAAACTAGATGCTTGTGAGGAGCAGAATGAGGCAGCTTTGAAAGACAAGCAGCGTTTCATGCAGACAGGATCCCTCGTGTGGAGATCCTGTCTCCTGGGAGCTGCTGCCGCCAGGGCTGGAACGTTGGCTGACACGAATCAGTCTCAGGGAGAGCGAAAAGAAAAAGAGGTTGAAATTCTGCAGTGACAGAATTCAGTCAATGTGCTTCTGTGCTTTTTCTGGTTCAGTAGCTCAGCGTGTCCGACTCTCTTTGACCCCATGGACTGCAGCACACCAGGTCCCCTTGTCCCTCACCATCTCTGAGTTTGCCCAAGTTCACGTCCATTGGCTTGGTGATGCCATCCAACCGTCTCATCTTCTGTTGCCCCCTTCTCCTCCTGCCCTCAATCTTTCCCAGCATCAGGGTCTTTTCCAGTGAGTCAGCTCTTCACATTAGGTGGCCAAAGTATTGGAGTTTCAACTTCAGCGTCAGTACTTCCAATGAGTATTCAAGACTGATTTCCTTTAGGATGGACAGGTCGGATCTCCTTGCAGTCCAAGGGACTCTCAAGAGTCTTCTCCAACATCATAGTTTGAAAGCATCAATTCTTTAGCACTGAGCCTTCTATATGGTCCAACTCTCACATCCATACAGGACTACTAGACAAACCATAGCTTTGACCAGATGGACCTTCATCATTAAAGTGATGTCTCTGCTTTTTAATATGCTGTCTAGGTTGGTCATAGCTTTCTTCCAAGGAGCAAGCATCTTTTAATTTCATGGCTGCAGTCACTGTCCACAATAATTTTGGAGCCCAAGAAAATAAAGTCTGTCATGGTTTCCATTGTATCCCCACCTATTTGCCATGAAGTGAGAGGACTGGATGCCATGATCTTCATTTTCTGAATCTTGAGTTTTAAGCCATCTTTTTCACTCTCCTCTTTTACTTTCATCAAGAGTTCCTCTTCACTTTCTGCCATAAGGGTTGGGGTGGTGTCATCTGCATATCTGATGTTATTGATACTTCTCCCGGCAATCTTGATTCCAGCTTGTGCTTCTTCCAGCCCAGCGTTTCTCATGATGTACTCTGCATATAAGTTAAGTAAGCAGGGTGACAATATACAGCCTTGATATACTCCTTTTGTGATTTAGGACCAGTCTGTTGTTCCATGTCTTGTTCTAACTGTTGCTTCTTGACCAGCATAAAGATTACTCAGGAGGCAGGTAAGGTAGTCTGCAATTCCCATCTCTTTAAGAATTTTCCACAGTTTGTTTTGATCCACACAGAAAGCTTCTGTACTTGCTGTATTTAAGAATAATTTTTTTTTTTTTGCAAAATCTTGGAAAGGCAATGATCTCTTTTCCCTTGCCTGTTGGTTAAAATAAGCACAGATCATTTCAGCAAGTGAACTTACTCACAGGAAGAATTAGAGTGTGGAAAGTCTGCCCCCTGCGTCCCAGAGCCCCGCTGGATGAAGACGTGATGCTCAGGTGCTGAGCACGGCCTGGTGTCTGGAGCCTTCATCCAGAAACCTAGGAAATGGCCCTTAGTCAGCTCCCAGAGGTTCAGGTAGAGAAGTGGTCACCCACAGGCTCCTGGCCACGATGCCCTCACTGCCCATCTTCCCCAGGACCCCACCTGGACCCCAGGAGGGATGTGCTTCCCTGGGCAGCTGGCCCCCAGACCCAGGGCCCGTCCCTCCCCATGGCTTCACCTCAGCTTCGGCGTTATTGGTCTTCACATGTCGCCAAGCAGGACACTCGGAGATGAAAGGGGCGAGTTTGGGTATCTATCTTCTCAAGGAATGAGGCGCCCGGAGTTTGAGACTTTTCTTTCTTTTTCTTCCTGACGAGAGAACAGGTCGATGAGGTCCCTGAGCTTCTGCTGAACTCCATTGCCTCTCTTCCTCCGGCTCCTACTTGAACAGGGGAGGGGGTGCTGTGAGCGGAGCCAAGTATTATGGGGGCAAACACGCTGGATAAACCGTTCAAATGGCCACAGTGCCCAGGGCTCTGCACACGCCGTGGAGTGTTGAGCAGTGGCCACACCTCAGCACTGACCTTTCCTTTGATGACTCAGTGCTGCTCCGTTAATCAGAGCAAAGGCCTATGTGGAGCAGGCGATGCTCCAGGGGCCACGTCCTCTAACACGAAGCAGCGTTGGAGTCAGCCTGGTGTTGGTCATTGTGTCTGGGGTGAGCAGGACTGGACAGGACTGGGGTTGGGAAGCTGAGGTGGCAGAGGATACCATCCATGGGTGGCGGTGGGTGTGGGGGCAGGTGTGGGGGCTGGTGGCCAGATCTGAGCCCCACTGGGAGACCCCTGAGCTCTGAAGCTGTGTGTCCAGGTCATCAGAGGAGCCAAGGCAAGGATAGGGATCCAGGAGGGGCCCCCAGGGCAGGGGCTGTGTGCCTGTAGTGCCCCTGAAGCCCCTCAGACCCCATGGAAAGAACTCCCTCTGGAGCCAGGGCACTTACTCAGAAACTGACCTTCCACACGAAGGGGTACCTGGGGTGTGGATGAGATTGTGAGGTGCTGTCCAGCAGGGAGGGCCTGCCCCCCAATTCCAGAAAGACAGGGGGCTCCGGACACACGTGACTTCCAAGCTTACGGCAAAACGTAGTGAATGGAGGGGTCACCCAGGCACTGAATTCACAGACTCAAAGCACAGCATTGCTATGCAGCCTCTTAGAGTAAACAGAGCGCGTGTGTCCCAGGGCAGACCTGGGTGGTGTCCCAGGCCAGTGGTGCAGCCTTCAGAGGTTCACACACCCAATGCTGAGCAGAGCGGGAACGACCAGCTATCCGGATGACTGAGACCCCGGAGGTCAGAGGCTTCCGGGCTTCCCACCGTGTTTCTGGGGCACTCCCTCAACGCTAAGTGGCCTAGACAGCCTCCTGCATTCCCCAGAACACTCCTTAAGATGTCTGGATTCTTTTTTCTTTTCTCCTCCAAGTTTTTGAGAGTTGACCAAGACAAGGACAAAGATTGCAGCTTGGACTGCGGGGGCTCCGCCCAGAAGCCGCTGTGTGCCTCCGACGGGAGGACCTTCCTGTCCCGCTGCGAGTTCCAACGCGCCAAGTGCAAAGACCCCCAGCTAGAAATTGCTTATCGAGGCAACTGCAAAGGTAAGTTTCCTTCCATCACTGTTCAAGAGCCAAGCCCTGAAACGTACGTTCACGTGCTTTATCTTCGCCTGGTCAAGTTTTCCTGTGTAAAAAGTCAAGAGTTTCTGCTCGTGAATCTTTGTCAGGGCGCGTCGCGGTAAGGGTCGTTTTTGAATCATCGTATTCTTGTTGAATGTTCTTCTTTCTTAGAATGTTTTATGACGTCACACATTGCAACACAAATTCATCCACGTTTCACAGAGTGTTTCCAGAGTCTCCTGAAATTATTCTTCCTTGCTCCCATTTTTAAAGTGGTTCTTCCAAGCCCTTCTCATTTCACCTTCCGTAGCGTGTGGGGCGTGCATAATAGCGCCTGTGCTGTTTTCAGGGATTTTTTTTCTCTTCTTTTTTGGCACGGATTTTACACTTGTAATTTTCAGTTTTCCTGATTTAAGAAGCGGATTTAGAGCTAACAAGCACACTTAGAGCAAAACATTGAAAGGTTTCCCATGTTAATGAAAGGTTTGACTCAGCAAAACACGTTTCAAACACAAATAGAGTCATTTTAAGAAAGAGATTTAACTTTTTTTTTTCTTATTATCTAGGAGAAAAGACCACACAGGCTAAAACCCCCTTGAGACCACGTCCTGCGGTGTCTAGCTGTTAGCCCAACAACCGCTCAAATGAAGGGAAGCTGGTGCCCTGGGCCTGCACTTGGCCAGCCTCTGCTTTCCTCCCACAGTGCCACCCAGCCTAGCGGGCAGGTCCGAGGCACTTCTCCCTGTGACGGAGACGGAGCTGCCTGTTCCCTGGACCTGGGTGCTGCTCCTGTTGGCACCTCATGGGACCCTCTGCCCATGGGCGTCGGGCAGCCCAGCACCCACCTTCCTCCTGGCATTCGATTAGTGTGCCCTAAACACATCACTCTGTGAGAAACTTGGATGTAACTTTATGCCTTGATGGCCATTACACACCTCAGGTATCTGCGCTGAGAAATGAGAAGTGACCCAAGAATAGTCTCAAGTATCAAGGGATCTTCCCTGCAGAGAAGTTTCTAGAAACAGTGGCCTGTGCTGGCTTAACTCATGAGGACAGGTGCTGTGGTGTGAGGTTTGAGTTTTATGTTCCTCTTTGGTGCCCTGTTCTTTTAGACAGCCCCATCAGATATCCTCTTGGTGATACCTCCCATCAGACACTCAGTTGGAGGACTGTGAGGAAGCTGCCACATTAAACCTCTGTGTTGGCCATGGTCTCTGTGGGTGTCTGAGACGGATTAATTACGCTGAGGCCAGAGGCCCATCCATCCGTCAGTCTGTCTGAGTCCATCTGCTAGGGTGGACTCTCCCAAACCTCACACTTGGAACTCTGCAGAGTCTACCTTGCCTCACTTTTGGACAGGAGGTTAAGTTGGCATTAAGCACAGACGGCCTTTTGGGAACGCCATCTGCAGCTCACTTGTGTTTGGATCCAGCCTAATTCTTCTGGATTTCTCCCTTGGTTGGAATTCTCACATCTCACTGAAGAAATTTCATGCCATAAATTTATGACAAAAAATGAGATAAGGGAGAAGAAGTTTAAAAACTACTGCTGTGACTGCAGCCATGAAGTTAAAAGACACTTGCTCCTTGGAAGGAAAGCTGTGACAAACCTAGACGGCGTATTAGAAAGAAAGACACCACGTGGTCGACAAAGGCTCATGTAGTCAAAGTTATGGTTTTTCCAGTAGTCACGTATGGATGTGAGATTTGGGCCATAAAGAAGTCCAAATCTTCTTTAAAGATGTGGCTGAGTGCTGAAGAACTGGTGCTTTCAAACTGTGGTGCTGGAGAAGACTCTTGAGAGTCCCTTGGAAAGCAAGGAGATCAAACCAATTAATCCTAAAGGAAATCAACCCTGAATGTTCATTGGAAAGACTGTTACTGAAGCCCCAGTACTTTGGCCACCTGATGAGACGAGCTGACTTGCTGGAAAAGACCCTGATGTTGGGAAAGATTGACGGCAATAGGAGAAGGGGGCAGCAGAGGATGAGATGATTAGATAACATCACTGACTCAGTGGACATGGATCTGGGAGACAGTGAAGGACAGGAAAGCCTGGCATGCTGCAGTCCATGGGATCACAAAGAATTGGACATGACCTAGTGACTGAACAACAGCAATGAAGGTAAAAACAGAACTTATCTCTTAAAACCAAGTTTAATTCAAATCAAAAGGATTAAAATAAAGAGAATGTGAAGATACCTGTGAATTTCAAGATCAAGTTTATTTGGTGCTTCAGCTACTGGGGGTGGCAAATACATGAAGTTACTTTAAAGAGGTGCTGTCAGTCGTACAGCACAGTTTGAAATACGCGGGCATTAGGGACCCCGACATTGTAGATCTGGGGGGCAGGCTTGGGGCTCTGAGGCATCTGCTCTCAGCCCCCGTCTCTGAGTCTGTGATCTGAGTCTGGTCCGCAGGAGGCCACAGAAAAGGGGTTTCCCATCTGCAGCAGACTTTTCCTGCATAAGCAGCTTCTCCCTGGATCCGGGCTCAGAGCGGGAGCGGGACCTCCCCAGACGGGATGGGCCCCTCATACCAGCTGGCTTGCTTCTCAGGCCACTTCCCCGTCCTGCCGCCCAAAGTCTGGCATCTAACACCCCCAGCCCACCCCAGGCCACATGGTGGGGGTTCAGTATGAACAGGAGGGGCCTGGTGCTGGTGGGCGGACAGGCATCCTGGCGGCAGTGGGCAGCTGCTGCTGCCCCGCTCTGTCCAAGAGCGCTGGCTAGACTCCATACCAGCCCAGCTCGGGCGCGTTCCGCTCTGATGGTGAGAGGTGGAGAAGCAGGCCGAAAGACCCTTCCACCGCAGGGAATGTGAAGACTCATCCGCGTTTGCCCTAAATTATTCCTGGTGTTGAAATTGGCTGGTGACTCAAGTATCAAGTTGGTGACTGTGAAGCTGCGTGTTTTGAGGACATTTCCATGTATTTGATGGGTGACAGCTTCATGGGCCAGTCTCTTACGGATGTTCTAATTTGGAAACGATTGAAATATTTCAGTATTTGGTTAAAGTTGGATGAAAATGTTTTCTGCATTTCATATTATGCTCTGCTGACCTTGAACAGAAGTGCAGTGGTTTACACCGATGGGTTTTTCTCATATTTTCTTTGAAATTTGTGGAGTCTGTATTTTTAGAACCCAGCAAACTCATTAATGTTTTTCTTTTGATCTAAGACCATTGGGACTGTCTTTCTTTTCAAGCAAATCTCTGGCATTAAATTAAAAAAACAGAAGAAAGAAGAAAAAGAAAAGTCAGATGCCAGGCGATCTTGGAGGTATTCTGAGGTTTCTGACACACGGTCATACAGGGTTCTGACAAAAGCAGCTTCCTGGAGATTCTAAGACCCGGGTCTTTTGAGTGATGGATATGTAAGAGGAACATTGTCGCCAAGTGATGCCTGATATTTGTCATCCTCCTCCACTGCCCGAATCTCACAAGTGCTGTCCTGATGGTCATCGCAGAGTGACCGGTGCCCATGTTGGGGTCTCCGTGGGCGTGAGTGTCATCCGCACGTGAGCACGAGGGCCTGCAATGCTCTGCAGATGGGCCCCACGCCATCATGGTCGTGATGACTTCTGGACCCCTCACTCTCTCCCTGTGAAAAACCTGAGTGATACACATCTGGGCGTTCACTCTGGCCAAATAGTGACCGTTGGTCTAGAAGCCTTGGGGTTGCTTACAGGCCCTTTGTCCGAGTTGGGCTGCTGTGGCGAATGTCTCCTCAGCATGCTCAGGGCAGGCTGGGCCCTGGGTCCATGGGACCATCTGCATTCACCCACATGACCCGGGCCACTTGCGGGGGACGTCCTGATGACCTGGGCGGGACGTGGACTCTGCTGGTCCTGCAGGGAGAGCTCAGGCCCCAGCTCTGTTGCTGGACATTCTGTGAAAGGCATGACCCACACACACGGAGAGTACCGAGGTTTTCCAGTGGATTTCTGCGAGGCCTGAGAGTGCCGGTCAGCCCCTCTTGGTACAGTGGTGCCCTCTCTGAAGTGCTCTGTGTGCTTTTACTGTAATTTTATTAAAATGCACGATGTAAACCCTGAGAGCGGTGCAGGCGTGCAGCCCAACAGGACTGGTATGGCCCCACCGGCCTCTCTCCCCTCCCCGGTCTGGGGCAGGAGGTGCTGTGGGTCTCCACATGGGCAGAGATAGGGCTGGGGTGGTAAGCTCCTGGCCTCTGCACACCCCGAGCTCCCAGAGGTCAGGGAACCATGCAACCAGGACGAGATGCCAGGCTGGCGGGCTGCACCTGACTTCTCATCTCTGAAACAGGGGGTTGGGTCAGGTGAACACGAGGAAGTCTATCTCTCTGAAGGTTTTTCTGATCACGGACATGTGGTGGTCAGCAACTCTTGCTTATATTTGGAGAGCCGAGAAATGGACTGGAAGCTGCATCACTGACCGCTTGCCTAGGCTTCAGATGACCTGCCCCGGAAGAAGGCAGGGCCTCTGAATTTCCCTCTACCTCCCAGGGAGGCTTTGTTATCTGGCGACGGTGCCCAGGACCAGGGCACAGTTTGGTTGCTCGAAGTCAGTGTTCAAGCTGGTTTTAGAAAAGGCAGAGGAACCAGAGATCAAATTGCCAACATCCGCTGGATCATCGAAAAAGCAAGAAAGTTCCAGAAAAACATCTATTTCTGCTTCATTGACTATGTAAATGCCTTTGACTGTGTGGATCACAATAAACTGTGGAAAATTCTGAAAGAGATGGGAATACCAGACCACCTGACCTGCCTCTGAGAAATCTGTATGCAGGTCAGGAAGCAACAGTTAGAACCGGGCATGAAACAACAGACTGGTTCCAAATAGGAAAAGGAGTATGTCAAGGCTGTATATTGTCACCCTGCTTATTTAACTTCTATGCAGAGTACATCATGAGAAATGGTGGGCTGGAGAAAGCACAAGCTGGAATCAAGATTTCCAGGAGAAATATTAATAATATCAGATATGCAGATGACACCACCCTTATGGCAGAAAGCGAAGAACTAAAGAGCCTCTTGATGAAAGTGAGAGTGAAAAAGTTAGCTTAAAGCTCAACATTCAGAAAACTAAGATCGTGGCATCTGGTCCCATCGCATCATGGCAAATAGATGGGGAAACAATGGAAACAGTGGCTGATTTTATTTTTCTAGGCTCCCAAATCACTGCAGATGGTGACTGCAGCCATAAAATAAAAAGACACTTACTCCTTGGAAGGAAAGTTATGAACAACCCAGACAGCATATTAAAAAGAGACATTACTTTGTCAACAAAGGTCCGTCTAGTCAAAGCTATGGTTTCTCCAGTAGTCATGTATGGAGGTGAGAGTTGGACTATAAAGAAAGCTGAACACTGAAGAATTGATGCTTTTGACCTGTGTTGTTGGAGAAGACTCTTGAGAGTCCCTTGGACTGCAAGGAGATCCAACCAGTCCATCCTAAAGGAGATCAGTCCTGAATATTCAATGGAAGGACTGATGCTGAAGCTGAAACTCCAATACTTTGGCCACCTGATGTGAGGAGCTGACTCATTGGAAAAGACCCTGATGCTGGGAAAGACTGAGGGCAGGAGAAGGGGACCACAGAGGATGGGATGGCTGGACGACAGAGGATGGGATGGCTGGATGGCATCACTGACTCATTGGACGTGGGTTTGGGTAAACTCCAGGAGCTGGTGATGGACAGGGAGGCCTGGCGTGCTGCAGTCCCTGGGGTCGCAAAGAGTCGGACACGACTGAGTGACTGAACTGAGCTGAACTGAGGTGAAGTTGGTGTTGACCTGCCAGCATTTTCTTCAGCAAGAAGAGTCTTTCCACGGAGGAGTCTGCAGATGTGTGATGTGTGTGCTTGTGTGCATAGGTTCACATACACGTGTATATGTGGGCAGGCACCTCCGTGTGAGGAGGTTGTGTGTGTCCTGCAAGAACATATGTACATGTGTGTTTGTGTGCATATGCGTGTGTGTCTCTCTGCCAGGCCCTTTTGGCCAGGCTTGTGTCCTTGCTTCCTGCCTCGTCTCCTCAGACTCCTTGCACCCACATGCAGGCTCTGAGATGCCTTTCACACGTGTGGTTCAGGCCGGTTTAGTCATGCTGGCACTTGTCCCTTGCAGAAACCCTCCCCAGGCCTGTTGGCCTTAACCCTCCATGGTGTTCTCCCAGGTCTGATGTTAGACGCACCCTCTTGATGAAAGCAGACACAAGAGGTGGGGCCGTTGCTCTCATGTTCAAACCAGGATCAGAAATACCACAGGACTTTGTGAAATATTGTAAAAACAAACAAAACAAAACACTTCTCTGCTTCAGCAACACCTGTATCCTCCAACAGTTCACCGGGGGAGCTGGGCGAGCGCGGAGCGGCCTCAGCTGTCCCCTTCCCGCAAAGGTCGAGGCCAAAGTTCACACAAAAGGATCCCGAGACCACTTGCCTGGGGAGCTGTGTGATGCACGGATGGTCTTCACAGAGCCGGCTCTAACTGGTTGCTTCCTGGATAAACATGTCAGAAACGTCTGAACACTTTCGTATGTTTGTGCTGTAGCTTGCACTTTATCTTTTGCCTTTAGGACTTGGCCACCCCAGTTGTGCACCCTGGGTTTTCCTGTCTAATTTGTTTCTGTCTTTGTGCGTTTACAATGATAATACCCATTTAAAATAGACACTCGGCCCCTTTCTCCTCGGCTCTGAGCCGCTCCCTCTGGTCGAGGGATGGCGTGGGCTCTTGCTGCGGTGCTGCCCGCTGGCCGGCTGCAGGCGGGCAGACGAGGAGCCTCCTCGGCGCCCTGCTGGTCCTGTGTCACAGCCCGGCGCTCCGCATCATTTACGCCAAAGAACACCGCAGCACAGAGTTCTTCGTTTTTCTGAGTCTGGCCTTCAGAATGACGGGTTGGTAAAGTATCACAACTTCTGAAATACAAGATCTGCTTCATTGGACGCCAGTAGAGTAAGAAGCCAGCCACCCTCGGGCTAGTGTTCTGCAGCTGCTACCAATGGAGAGCTGGCTTCTTCATCGGCCTTGCTCGTTCTGCCCCAGCCTGGTCCGTGCAGAGGCCCCGTGCTGGCCACGGGACCCAGTGGAGAGAGCTCTGTGTCCCCAGAACGTCGACCCCCCCATGCTCAGAACCACCAACATGTAGTCGCCCTGCTGGGCCCAGAGTCAGCAGGTCTGTTGACCAGAAAATTACTCAGTGTCGCCTCTCCATAGATGTCATAGATGGACTGTAAATAATCCCATATCCCCTCGAGTTTCTTCCTCAGTAAGGAGCGGGCTGGGGGCTCTGGGGTGAGGACTCGCCTAGGAAGAGTTAAAGGGAACACGGTCCCCTTCCTTCAGGGTCATGCTCCAGCACCGTCCTGTGTGTGATGGACGGGGGCCCCACGAGAAGAGCGCTGAGGCTCTGGGCAGTCCAGCTCAGGGCCGCCGGGAAATGTCAGTGCCCCTCACGTTCTGGCCGAGCCTCCTCGGGCCCTTTTGACTGTTCTTCTCCAAAATTCTTCTGCATGAAATGGGCAGCAAATTTGTCTCTTCCCATAATCACTTAATCTGATTAATTGATTTTAGCAAAGTAGGAAATGATTTGCTTCTTGTTTAAAGGACAGCATCCTTAGAAATGGCCGCTCTGAAACGTGGCTGCTTGTTTCTGGTTTAGAGCGAGCGTTGCATCGTGACAGTCTCTGTGACCCATGTCTCCTGATGCACAGACATGCTTGTGAACAGGAATCTCTGTTACTCTGCAACAGAGAGAAAACGATGAGCAGAACGAGACAACACACGCCGGGCGTCGGCCCCGTGTCTCAGTCGGGTGGAAGCGGCGGCTGCTGTTGAGATCCTTCTCAAGAGGGCAGCCGCTGCGACTTAGACGTCTGGGGTGTGGCAGGTGGTCTGGCAAGCGGCGCCCTGGGTTGGTGGGCAGATAGAGGCTTGCTCTCAGGGATGGGCCCTGCATTTCCTGCTGCACAGTCCTCCTGGCTCCCCACGCCTGGGTCACCAGCCATGTGCCAGCGTAAACCGGAATTTAACGCTCTGTCCACATAAGAGGTTTGAGAACTCCCTGATCAGTGGCAAACACACTCTTTTGAAGACTGCATTGGAGACAGGAGCGAGGCCCATGGGTTCTTTGGTCGATGTATGTGCTTGTGCCGTGTTCCGCGAGAGTTCAGCTGTTGGGAATAATTTGTAACTCGTCTGGACCCTCGTGGAGAGCTCGCAGGCTGGGAACGCATATCACTTTTCCTTTGAGACAGTCAAACCACAGGTTATACTAAAAAATGAGGACAGAAGTCCAGCACAGCAGTGTTTTCTCCTCAGCGAAAACACAGGCTGTATTAAAACCACATGTTGCTGAGTGCTGGCAGGAACGCAGATCACGACACGAGAGCCCGCATCGACGCGCCCCCGGCGCACAGGCCCGTCGTGCCGAGGGCCGGCCCCACGGCGCTTGCTTGGGGTCCGAGATGAGGGCCCCCAGCAGCAGCACCTGTGCTCAGGCCCGGCACCGCGGGGCAGGAGCCCCGAGCCTGGAGCTGGGCCCCAGATGGCGTCTCGTCATGGCCAGAAGATTTTACTCCTGGGCAAGCAGAGAGTCACCCGCTAAAAATGCTGGGCGGTGGACACGTTTGAAGCAGTATCTCTCAGCGTCCAGAGGGCCTTTCAGACCTAGACAACTTGTAATTTAAATCTGGAAACACTTAAGAAAAATGGGGAAAGCCATTCTTTTCGACTTGTGAGATTCAAGTGAGTTACGTGGGCTGGCAGTCCGCAGAAATAAGCCCTGTGCTCGGGGTGCGGGCCCCGGGCGGGAGGCTGGTGGAGGCGGCCCCGGGGGCGGCCTTCTCCGTGGTGGACACAGACTCAGCTGGCCTGCAGTCCTGGGACAATGGGCCTCCCTGGGGCTCAGCACAGCCCCCGTAACTCGCTCCAGGCTTCCGAGATAAGCGTCAGGGGCGAGCAGGCTCTGGTGCCCAGCTCAGATGGAGCGGGTGAGGGGGGCCGCCTTCCTCACCGTGACCAGGTCTCCACGGTGTGTCCTGGCGGCTGTTTCCTGACACCTGCGTCGGGAGCTGGGTGGGGACTGCCCCCGTCTTTCCCTTTTCTGCTAGTTTATGAAGTCCCAGGGGTATCCTCCCGAGGAACACGAGGAACCTCGTGTTTTCCATCCAGTCATCACAGTGGATATTTCACCGTGAATGTGTGGAAATCCGTGCTCAGTGCGCCAGGAGGGCTGATAAAGATACTTGACTCTTTAATCTGACGTATTGTTGGATTTTCCACTTGAGGTTGGAAGTGCAGGAGCTGGTGTTACTCTGAGATGCTAAGAAACTCAGATGCAGAAGGAAGAGCCTGCAGGGTGGACAAGGGTACACACAGACGGTGCGGGCCCCCTGGACTGCAGCCACGGGCCAGACGGCCTGTGCCCTGGGGGTGCCTGCCCTCCCACGCCCAGGCCAGTGTCCCTGAGCTGAGTCTTACCATAGCTCTCAGACGTGGCCCCCACGTGGCACATGGCCTGGCCGTGTGCTCCGGAGGACGTCCTTGGGTCCTGGAGTCTGTCTGTGGCCCGTGGGGGTACCACCTGACTTCCGCTGTCCAGGAAGTAGAGTCCGCCTTTCACCACGGTCAAGCCTGGTGGATTTTGGAGCCTCGGCCTCCTGGCTCCCTGGGCGTGGAGGACACCCCACTCTTCCCGCCAGGTCTGGCCCTCCCCTCCGGGACACTGGCACCCTGACAGGTGCCCGCCTGCAGCTGCCCGCCCCGTGAGGTCCCTGCAGCCCGGCCGCCCACGTGGTGCCTCTGCTGGGCGTCTCCAGGGGCCTGACTGCCACCCTGCCCTGTGCCTTCCCGCAGACGTGTCCAGGTGCGTGGCCGAGAGGAAGTACACCCAGGAGCAGGCCCGCAGGGAGCTGCAGCAGGTGTTCATCCCCGAGTGCAGCGACGACGGGACCTACAGCCAGGTGGGCGGCCTCTCCCGGGGACTGGCCCCGCCTTCCCCCTCGGGGCAGTGGCTCCCTCCTCGGAGCAGGCGCTCCTGTCCTGGGGAGCGGACGGGGTCCCGCCGGCCCGCTCACGGCAGAGACCCCAGCCCCAGTGCGAGGTCATTTCTGGAGGGGCCCCTGCCAGGCCGCAGGTCAGGGGCACATGCACTGTCTGCCTTTCTGGGTCCGCCAGTGGCCGCATCTAAGCACCCAGGTCTCCACGCGGAACGGGTCGATGTTATCACTGTCATTTTGTTTAAAGGAAATGAGTTCCTGAGATGCCCTGCTAACTGACGTATTGACTTTAGATGGAAAAAAGCAAACCAGATAGGGTCTGTCATGAGCCAGACGACAGCACAGACTCCCCTGTGGCTCAGCTGGTGTAGACTCTGCCTGCTGTGCGGGAGGCCTGGGCTCCACCCCTGGGTGGGGAAGATCCCCTGGAGAAGGGAAAGGCTACCCACTCCAGTGCTCTGGCCTGGAGAATTCCACAGACTGTGCAGAGAGTTGGGCACGACTGAGCGACTTTCACTTTAGATTTCATCCAATAATGTGAATTCTGTGCCTTTTTTTAAAGCAATCACTTGACCTTTGGAAGACTCAGGGAGGAGAGAGAGAGACAGAGAGAGGTTGGAGCTGTGGGTGGCGTCCAGCTCAGGCTGGCTGGTGGGGGGCAGGTGGGGCCAGGATGGAGCATCTCACTGGCAGCTGGACACGTCCCCTGTCCCCAACTTCGCTTCAGGCCGATGGGCAGACCCAGAGCAAGTGTCCTGACCGCTCAGTGCCTCGGACCCCCTCTTGTAAGATGAGGGCTGGTGGGGGATTAGACGGCGTCTGGTGCAAACACCCCCGGCTCCTTTCACCCCTCAGATCCGGGTCCAGGGCACCGTGGGGCCCATGCCAGGTGTCCAGACGCAGCCCTCGAAGCCCTGGGCCTCCTGGGGCCCCGGGAGGAGCAGCGGGCCCGGTGGGCCGCAGACGCCCCGCGGGCACTGACCGCCTGCCTGTCCCTCCCCGCAGGTGCAGTGCCACAGCTACACGGGGTACTGCTGGTGCGTGACGCCCAACGGGAGACCCATCGGCGGCACCGCCGTGGCCCACAAGACGCCCCGCTGCCCCGGTAGGTCTGTCAGCCGGTGCGGCGAACCCGCGGCTGAGGCTGCTGGCCGCTTGCCGACTGTCTTATTAATGTCTGCTCGTAACCGCAAAGGAAGTCAGTTTAGGTGGGATTATGGGGAAAATCGGGATACATTTGCGTCACTGGACAAAGCCCCAAATATTATGAGGCCTTTGTTTTCAAGAAAGCTCAAACAAGTGGATGATCTGGTTCTGAACCAGCGCAGGTTATGGCAATTCGGGACTCGTAACTTTTAGGAGTGGCCGCGAGGACTGTGGTCAACAGCAGAGATGACCAAATGTTTTCGTTGGCTGAGAGAAGCGAGCGTTTCTGGGTTTGTATGTATATGATTGCAAAGAAAAAGCAGATCATTCTTCACAGACCCCTTTCCAGAAGGTTTGTTTGTGTTATTTTATTACTCATAAGTGGGCTTGATGTACTGAAGGTAATAACACTGGCAGGAGAATAATCTATAAAAGGGTCTGTTTTCCATTAATAATTTACCAAATGTTATAAATGATTCAGATCATTTTTATTTGAAAATGGTCTGCAGCTTGAGTTTTGATTAATTGGTGATGGAGACTTGTCAGACCATTTACCAAGACCTTTCATGATCTATGTGTCACAACTATACTGGATTAAGCTTACTAAGGAAAAACACATGTTATGTAACAATACAAAACATCTTCCTGAATTTTTACATAAAATGTTGAGGCATTTGTACTTAGAGTTTACTTCCTAGCCTCTTTTCTGTTTGAAGAGCAGGCATCTTATAATTAGAATTCTGCCCATGGTTCAGACTTTTATACCAGGAGCCAAGTCACTGGTCAGAACTCATAACTGCTTCACCATGATGACACGCGTAATTAACAGTAACACAAAACCTAATATTTCAAGCGACTGGTCATCACTTAGAAGCCAGAGGGTGTGCATAATGTGGAATTAAAATATATTTATTTTTAAAACTGTTATGTCATCCAATACCTAAAAATTGCTGAAAATATGTTTTTAGTGAGCTAACATTTGCACCTAATAATTCTTTTACAGACTCATGGAGTAAACGAAAGAGAGAAAAAAAAAGTAGCGTAATGAGTTGGGCTCTGTGTCCCTCAGTCTGAAAGATGCTTGCAAATGCTTATTTCATTTCAACCAGGTACCAGCATTTTGAGTCGCGTTGAGCCTTTTTTTATGAGGGAGAAAGCGGAAGACTTACCTGTTTCTGTGATGTTAGAGACACCTTTTGAAAAATTGAGTAGCGTCTGAAAGCACTTTCTTAGAGAACCATGAGCGAAGTTGGCCAGGTTTCTTATAATTTCCCTGTAATACTTCGTTTCTAGGATCAAAACACCCTACTGTTCACTCACATTGATTTTTCCAACCAGGTAGCAGCCACATTTTACTGTAAGAAATGTTCCTTTTTTGCACTGTCCATGTGGATTTTTTGGTTCAAGGGATGGGTATGGAAGGAAGATTCTTCCCCAATCTGGCGTTTATTGCATGGAAAATGCCACGGGGGCAGGGAGGGGTGTCTCTGAGGACACGTGCGGTGTGGGTGGGGCAGGCTCCTTGGAGACCAGGCTCCTCCTTGTAGGAGCACCTTCCTTTTCACTTCTGTGGCTTGGTTTTGCAGCTTGGCCAGAGTTATGAAAAGATTCTACTAATCCCCAGCTGTATTCATGCTTTTATTCTGCAGAAACATGGGCAGGGAAGCAGGCGCCTGTGCTCAGAACGTGTATGGAGGCCGTGCAGGGGCGTTTTGGGAGGACGGGTCGCGCACACACGCAGTTTATGCTGGGCTTTTGCTGACGTGGCAGAGCTTCTTCCCAGCTGTTGAGACCTCGGCACCAGCCACGTGGAAGGGCACGGTGACGGGCGTCACTTTGCTGAGCCCGTGCCTGACACCGGGCACGCTGCTGGCCAGGCTCCATCCGCACACCCCGGGGGCATCCTCCCCTCCCTGGCATGCTGGCTCACACCTGCTCTGGTTGGCATGCCTGGTCCACTCCGTAGAGGACAGACGTGATTTCCATCCAGTTTATTATAATCAGGTAAACGCCAGCATTCAACAGCAGTCTTTGGCCCTGGAGTTCACACCACACTTGCCATAGGAGCACTTTGTCTAGAAATTTGAAGATGAGAAAAATGTATTAAAACTTAGCAGTAAACACTAACGGTCACTTCGAATGCATGTGTGTGTGTGTTATGAATTGGTGCAAACACACGTGGCAGCAGCCTGTGAGGAGGGCGGGGAATGTCCACTCATGGCTCACTGCAGTGGAGCAGAGGGGCCCGCCTGCCACGTCCCCCGGCCCACTCCTGCCCGAAAGACCTTCAAACCAAAGGATTCTTTTATTTCACAATTATGTGTTTCTAAGTCATTAATGCAAAGCACCCAAATTCTTATGAATCAATAAGAAAACTGGAATAATGAGGCAATCTAGCAGAAAAAGTCAGAAGTCTTGAACGGTCAGCATTTTATAAATGAGGAAACCCTAAGGACCAAAGCTCAGTTGGTAAAGAATCTGCCCGCGATGCGGGAGACCTGGGTTGGATCGCTGGGTTGGGAAGATCCCCTGAAGATAGGGAAGGCTACCCACTCCAGTATTCTGACCTAGAGAATTCCATGGACTGTGTAGTCCATGGGGTCACAAAGAGTCAGACATGACTGAGCGACTTTCAGGGAAAAAAAAGGACCAGTGAGCAGAGGAAGAGATGCTTGGGCTCATTAGTATAGACCAGGTTGCTGCTCACCAGTCTCCGGGGAGACTCCCAACGTGGGGAAGGAGCTACTCCCCACCCCCACCACGGTGACTCCTCGTGACTCTGGGACCCCTCACCCACCTTCGTAAGCTTCCATCAAGTCAGTTCACTTCCTTGCCTGCTGTCGGTCAGGAGCTGATGGATAATTGCACAGCTTTTCAGGAGTGGACGGCCAGCCTTGTCTTTCCTTCTGGCTGTGGACTCATGACTCTCAATGGAGCTCAAGCTGCAGGAGGCAGAGGGCTTCCCTGGAGAGAAATCAGCCCCTTTAGCCCCTGTGGACACCTGCTTCCTGGAGACAGAGTCATTCACCGGGTGAAACCCTTGAGGACGTGATCAGAGCCGTCCCTTCAGTGAATCGTGGTGGTCCATCCCGTGGGTCCCATGGTCCTTCCCATGGGTCTTGTCCTTCAGAGAACACTCGATCCACCCTCCCTCCCTGGAAGCCCACTCCTCATTTCTTATTAATGACCATCTCCGTGAGTAGCACTCCCCAAGCGTTTGCTGGGCCAGGCGCCCGCATCTGCTCAGAGCTCTGCTGACACCCCTGTTGGGGGCCTGGGAGTTCTGTGCAGAAGCTGCAGGCACTCGGAGAAGGGGCGGCTCACCATCCACCGTCTAGAGGAGGGGGTTCTTGGAAAAGAGGGGCGTGTTGGCCGGCACAGGAAAGGGGCAGAACGGTTTCTTTCCCAGCGTTTATCAGCAAGGAGATCCAACCAGTCCATCCTAAAGGAAATCAGTCCTGAATATTCACTGGAAGGACTGATGCTGAAGCTGAAGCTCTAGTACTCTGGCCACTTGATTCGAAGAACTGACTCATTGGAAAAGACCCTGATGCTGGGAAAGATTGAAAGCAGGAGGAGAAGGGGACGACAGAGGATGAGATGGTTGGATGGCATCACTGACTCAATGGACATGAGTTTAAGCAAGCTCCGGGAGATGGTGATGGACAGGGAGGCCTGGCATGCTGCAGTCCATGGGGTTGTAAAGAGTCAGACAGGCTTCCCTGGTGGCTCAGATGGTAAAGAATCTGCGTGCAGTTCAGGACCCGGGTTCAATCCCTGGGTTGAGAAGATCCCACGGAGAAGGAAATGGCAACCCAGTCCAGTATTCTTGCCTGGAGAATCCCATGGACAGAGGAGCCTGTGGGCTGCAGTCCACGGGGTCGCAAAGTGTTGGACACAACTGAGCGACTGAAGAGTAACCTCCTGTCCCTCACCGTGTTGGTTCCTGAGTTGGGCAGGGAACGTGAGGAGGGCAGAAGGCCTTCCCTACTTCTGGGCCAGCTCCAGTGACCTTGGGAGGCATTCAGGACTGAAGGCTGCTCTTTGAGCTGCATCCAGATGCATCCCCGGCCTCGCCTGGCCTGGCAGCAGGTGGTCCTGCTTGCGGCTTGGAGACGGCTCCCTCATCCCTGCTGGCTAGACCCCAGGTCTGCAGGGCCAGGACCGGGTGGGGTGGGGGCCGTTGCTTGCTCCAGGGACGCTCAGAAAGGTACGGCCACCCCAGGGAGCCCACCGAGCCTTCCTCCATCCTTGCCGCCGCTGCAGGGCCGGGTCTCTGGGTCTCCATGCAGGCACAGCTGACCTGTAGTTACTCAGTAGGAGTTTTCTCTTTCTTCTTCCTTCTGAGGGTTTGAAGACGCACATTGCTGGAGGCAGGAGATGAGCTTAGAAACAAAGGGCTTCTTTCCGAGGGAGGCTGTTTGTAGCTGGCTCGCTCTCGATTATTTGGAAATAGCTTCGGGGGTTTTAATCTCATCTTCCTCCGTAACCACACACCCGGGCCAAGGGCTTACTCCTGGCAGGAGTACAAAGCTGCTAAAGACACTGGAAGCTGAGCCCCATGTAGGAGCTCTTCATGTTACAGTGTCCACAGAACCGCCCTGTGTAGCTCAGCTTGAGGGGTGTGTTTGAAGTAAGGACCTCGGCTTGCGGCAGGGACAAGAAGCTCCCGTGACGGGGCTGGCGAGTCTGTCCCCCACCACCGCCCACCCCTCTGTGAGCTGAGTCAGGTGTAGGGACAGTGTCTCCTGCGAAGCAGAAATCTTGCTCAGTTGGCCATGGCCACGAAGCATGTTTGAGGAGTTCTTCCTTCAAGTGTAGGGTTTTAAGGATGGAAAACCGCCTGAGAGTTTGCCATGCTCATGCGCATGCTGACCGCTGCTTCGAAGACTGGTCTTTAAATGTGGCTTTCGGAAGGCCCGCTTACGCTTGATGGAGAGCCTTGGAGCAGACTGAATAGCTTTTCTGTATATTATTTACGTGAATTGCACTACAGCCTTTGGGTTTTCCCACCGAGCCTAAAGTTTTGGCCTTTACCTGGAATGGTAGAACTGCGCGTTTGTATGAACATCTTTTTGATTTCTGAAAGCTTTCACTTTATAAAGAGAAGCTGGGTTTGTTTTCTTTTTTTCGTGAATGAATTTCCCTGGCAATAAATTAAGGGCCCTGCATAGCTGAGGAACTTGAAAGAAACATCCAGAACAATTGAATTCCCCAATCAACAACACAGCTGTGCTTCTGAAGTGTCTCTTTATGAGAATTCAAGTGCACATTAAGTTGCTTGCTGAATGGAAAAGGTTACAGATCAGAGGGAACATTCTTTTTTCCCTCAAAATGGCTTTTTCTTCAGGCTTAACAATTCTCTTCCTGAAAAATGATAGTTGTCAAAATAAAATATTTCAATAGCTATTGGCAAGGAAATGTGGAAACAAACAACGTGGTAAGAAGTAGAAAATGGACTGAGAGGGGCCCGCTTTTCAAGTGGACCTGAGCCCCGGGGGTGGGGCGGGCTTTGCTGCCAAGCCCGTGTGCGCTCCACTAATGAAGCCACATTTCAGAGAAAAATACACATTATTTTACCTTCTAACACCTACCGTTACGATGACTTTTGAAGTATTAGGAAATTCACGTCCAAGATGAGGAAAAAATAGCGATTTGATACGGACAACATGAGCTACGCAAAATTTCCAATAAAAGTTCCAGACTGTGGAAATTTCAGAACACCGAACAGTTTTTAAAAAATTAAGTCCAGCCTTCAACGGAAAGAGCACAGTGTGTGGCATTGCGCCAAAGAAGACCGAGAAGCCTGTTTGAGAGTCAGCATGAGGCCCTCCTGGTGAGTGTGTGGCCAGCACCGGCCGGGAGGCAGCTCTGATGAGGCAGCGCTTCGGCCGTGCCTGGTATTGGTGCTGGGAGCGTCCGTCTGTCTGTCTTTTCCTTTCCAGTTTAGGCTGATTTTGCCTTATTTATCTACCCGATGGGCAACATTTTGGTATTAGTATTTTTCCTCTCTGGAAAAATGTACTTACTAGTGTCTTATCAACCCACTCCAGTCCTCTTGCCTGGAAAATCCCATGGATGGAGGAGCCTGGTAGGCTGCAGTCCATGGGGTCGCTAAGAGTCGGACACGACTGAGCGACTTCACTTTCACTTTTCACTTTCCTGCATTGGAGAAGGAAATGGCAACCCACTCCAGTGTTCTTGCCTGGAGAATCCCAGGGACGGGGGAGCCTGGTGGGCTGCCGTCTACGGGGTTGCCCAGAGTCGGACACGACTGAAGCGACTTAGCAGCAGCAGCAGCAGCAGCAGTAGCATGGTTTGTATAATAATCGACTCTATTATTGTGTTGAATATTTCAGTATACATTTAATTTGGTGGCTGATTTATTATCACTTCCTTCATTAAGAGTTTTCTATAAGCTGTCCTCTTCACACTTGGGCCATAAATGGATTTTTCTCATATTTTTTAATACTTAAGAAAACTTTAAAAGATAAACTAAGAAGTCTTTTAGAACTCACTAGTCCCAGGCTCTATAACTCTATACAAAGAACAGTGGGTTATCTCTTCCAGAGGTATACCATATCTCTGAATTAAAAGAAATGTATGTATTTTCCTTCTTCTTCTTTTTTTAAACGAACAGTACATTTTTTTCAACAGCACCTTTTAAATATCAATAGTCAAACGTTGGAAAGATTTATGAAGCTATTGACCATGAATGACCTTTTTGCAGGAATGATACTAATGTTTGTTTTCTCTGGCCATTGAAGTATGTAACATTCAGACATTAAAGTGGACACTGATGGAAGGTAAATAAAAAAAAAACCTCTAAATTTTTTTCAACTGTGATTTCCGTATTTCCTCTCTTACCATCTAGAGAAGGGCATTCTCAGATGGGGGACGTCAGAACGCTCAGCTCAGAGCTGAGCTCAACATCCCTTTTATCTGACGCTGTCTCACCAGGAATCCCAGCTTTTCAAAGGCAGCATCACCAGGGAAGAGGGAAGACCCGAGAGGAGGGAGCCCAGCATCGCAGCCTCTCCCCTTCGGGATGGGGTTCAAGCCTTCCTCCCGCCCTTCAGCTTCTCAGAGGATCACTGTGGGGAAACAGGCCAGCTTTGTTTGAGTTCTGCGTCCACAGAAGTGTAAAATCAGGAAAACAGGAGACGTTTCGGTAGGTCGAGGGAGCCACGGGGTCTTGACAGACAAGATGGAGACAAGTTCATGGTAACAGAAAGAATCCATTAATAACAATACTGTTAATAACAACAACTGCAGAGTGCCCAGGCCAAGCCCTTTCCTTAGAGTCTGGAACCCAAATTTCAGTCCACAGAGAGCTGGATAACAGACTCTGGGGCTGTACCCCAGAATTTCTGATCCAGGGGGTCTGGAGGGGAGTCCGAAGTCCTGCCTTCCTGACCAGCTTCCAGGTGAGGATGCTGGACTCCTGGGCAGTGGGGCGCCTGCTTGAGAGCCGACCTTGCAGTGACCTGTCCCTAGCCCCGGGTGAGGGACGCAGGGCCCGGCTTGGTCTCTCCTCAGGGAGGCCTGACCGTTCACTAGGGCCTGTCGTGGTCCCACCACCAGGACGTGACCTGCGCTGAGCAGGAGGGTTGCCCCGAGTCCCTCAGGCGTCTGGGAGGGAAGGTGCACTTCCAGCCAGCAGATGATGCTGAGAAAGTGGAGGTGGGTGCAGGGACTCCCCACAGTGGTGGGCGGAACTCACCCTGGGGCACCGGGTCTTAGAGGGGTGCCCGTGGCCCCTGGCACGGGGCCAGGTGGGTGGTCTGCAGGGTCCTGGCCCGAGAGCCCCTGCACTGGCTCCAGAGAGGCATGCACCTTTGACTCGGGCTGGCATGCGGGGGTGAGCTCTGGAGGACTCTGCGTCCCCGGGGATGCCCACTTCAGTGTTGGCAGAGGGAGCAGGGCCCTGGCACCCACTCCAGCTCACCCTGCCTTTGCTGCCCTGTAGGTCAGGCTGCTCACGCACTCCCTGCCTAGGTGCACTCTCTCGGAGCCCTTCCCTGCCT
Source organism: Bos mutus (assembly GCF_027580195.1). Taxonomy (NCBI): domain Eukaryota; kingdom Metazoa; phylum Chordata; class Mammalia; order Artiodactyla; family Bovidae; genus Bos; species Bos mutus. The sequence goes on from NC_091625.1 coordinate 102,458,769, forward strand.
CTGGCCTTGGAGGGTGACCCCAGGTCACAGCTGGGTCCCTGGAGTCTGTCCTCAAGGGTTTAGACTCTGGATGGCAGGCTCTGTATCAGGGGCGCTAGGGAGTGAAACTCTGGCTTCGTGGGTGATTTCTGCCAAGGAAGAAAGCTGGTGAGGATGCGAGTGAACATTGAAGGCATCTGAAAAGTGGGGTGGGGGGTCACGGACCAGTGTCTCACCTTACTTGGCTAGTGCAGTCTAGGCAGGCAACGCCAGGGCAGCGCTCAGCCCTGGGGCTGCACTGACGCTGCCTCGCAGGCAGGTGGAAGGTGCCCGCAGTGCTGATTTTGGGCTCTTCCTCTGCTTTGACACAAACGTTCACCGAGCTGCACCCCATCGACTCTGGGAGGTAACCGGGGGGTAACCAGCCACAGTGATCTCTCAGACGTCAGCCTGGTGGTGTCATTGTGCACACTGGTTTGACTGCATGACGACCCCCAGCACCCCACGAAAGGCCTGCGGGAGGCAGGCTGCCTTCCAGGGACTCCGACTCTACCGCAGCCTCAGTGCCCTGCGCCCGCTCCTCCCCTGTGGGTTCCTGCCTCTGCGCTCCAGCCCCTGTGCCCGTCAGCAGCTGAGAGTGGGCGAGCGGGTCTGGGGTCGAACAGAGCTGTCAGCGCACCCGGAAGTGTAGGACCCTTCAGGCTGAGCTCAGGCCGTCCCCACGCTGGTGTCTGAGAGGCCGTGGTGTGGAGAGCCGCCTGCTGGCCGTGTCCTCGCAGACAGAGGAGGCGTGGAAGGACACGGACATGGCAGAGATGCTTCTGGGCACCGGCTGTGCCCTGGCCTCCCTCTCCTCCCGGGCAGGTGGTGTGTCCGTCTGCCATCCTCTCTGCCTCGTGCCTTCCTCCTTCCCTTTTTCTCCAGGAGGTCCGCCCCGACTGCTCAGACCACGTCAGCTCCTCTGTGGGCTAAAACCATGGGCATGGACCCCAGCTCTGCCGTTCCTGATCAGTGACCTTGGGCTGTTAGGCCACTCTCGGGGTCTCAGCGTCCTCATCTAGTGGGCCTAACAGGGGTGCCCACTTCAGGGTTGCTTTGGCATTAGAGGACATGGTGTGTGTGTGAAGTTCGTAGAGTGATGACCAGCACACAACAGGAAGTGTGCAGACGTCCACCATGAACACAGCCATCATGTGAGTTATTTGAGTGATTTCTGCCCAATGCCTTTCAGTCCAAGGGAGATGGGACGTTTTGTGCTGCATCCCCTGAGCATGTTGAATGGGCGAACGAATGAAAGTGGCCACAGAAAGCCCAGTTCACACGGGCGTCCTCCCAGTGGCGGCACGTTTTGGCCACTCACCCTGAGTGGAGACAGGGCTTCTCTTTGCTGTGAGTGGCCGTCACCCTCTTGGTGCACAGGATGTGCACACGCGGAGGGAGAGGTTTCGGGGCACACATCACACAGACACCGCGTGTCCTGGGATATTTTGAGGGAGCCGGCCCTGAGACCTCTGGTGTGTGTTGGTTTCTCTGCGGGCTTCCTACCGCCCGAGAGGCAGGTAATCCCCACGCTGCCCTTGCAGAGATGAGGAGACTCAGCATCGGGCAGGCGGGCACACCTGCCAGGGCACCGAGCTGGTGGGTGGCGCGGTCCGTCCGTCCCCCACACTCTTCCCGCTCCCTGCAGTGCCCGGCCTCCCTCTCTCCTATGATCATTCTTGTCACCCGCACGGGGTCCTGCCCGGAAAGCACAAGGCGGGGCAGCCAGACAGCGCCTGGGACAAGCCAGGAGTTCCTACCTGGAGGAAGGGCCCAGCAGGACAGCGAGACTGGGCTGAGGTGCGGGGCTTCATGCGCCTCTGCTCCCAAGAGCCCAGGGTCGGCAGCCCCAGTGGGAAGAGAAGTGCTCGTCCAGAAGGGAAGGGGAGCTGAGCCCCTGGCTCTTCCCGTCCCCCTCCCTTCCCCTCCCCCTCCCCTCCCTCCCTCCCTTCCTACATTCCTCCTTCCTTTCTCTTCCTCTTTCTTTCCTTCTTTTGCTCATTCTTTCATTTCCTTCCTTTCTTTTCTTTCTTCCTTCCTTCCGTCCTTGTTCCCCCCTTTCTTCCTCTCCCTCTCTCTGGCGGCAGCAAAGCCGCGTGACGGTGTGACTCTGCCCCTGGGATTCCAGAGAGGGATAAATCATGCTACTTGTTTAACTCCGCTCTGAAGGACCATCAGTCGCCTGCTAAACAAGTGCCCGCCTGCAGTGCACTGACCTCATTAAACCCTCTGACGGCTCCTCCGGCCGCACACATCACAGACCCTCCTCCCTTAGTCATTTCCAGGGTGCGTTTAGTGCTTGTGAAAGGAGCTGTCTTAGACCACCAACTCTCTCAGCAAACACTGCACCTCCTCGGGCTGTTTTGGCAGCACGCTGGCATTGCTGAGTGTAGCTGGATTTGAACCAAGGGCTCGGGGACTACAGGCTCATTATTCTTTCCCTGAACCATCGATGGCTCCTCACATTGTGTTTCTGTGGTTTTCTCCACCAGAAATGCATACCCTAATTGCTAAAAAAGCCGCCCTTTTAAAATAGCATTTAAATGGGATGAGATGTCACAAGTGGAAGGAATTCAAACGTGTCCTTTGAAATAGGAATCTGAAGGGCAGAGTTTTCCTCTCTGAAGGTTCCGCCAACCAGCCGTGGTCTGCGGAGCTGCTTACTGCTGTCCACACGTTTCTAGGCCCCTTTTGCTGCACTTCCATCCTGTAACGTCACCTGCTCTTGGGAGCTCTTCAGCAAATTCTTACCTCCAGAAAAACGTAATGAAAGAAAAGAGTGGCTTTGTGGTTCTGGGTTCCTGGATTCCACTTTGCATCGCAGCTTTGCCGTGAGGAGCACGTGTTCAGCCGCCCCCGGGTCCTGGAGGACAGGGTGCCGGGGAGGTGGGGCAGGGAAGGGGGGACCTTTTTGTCCAGAGGCAGCTGGATGGGAAATCAGTGCCCTGCTGGCCTCACCCCCCAGTCCTGTGCAGCAAAATATTTGGAGTGGGTTATCAAGGGCCACTTGGTGCTGTGTTAAAAGTATTTCCACCTCTTAAGAACAAGGTAGAATTAACTTCATGTGGATTTAAGTGGTTTTAAGTGAACACTGGTCGAATCTGGACGGGCGGCTGATGCGCAGCCATGAGACTGGTTGGTTCAGAGAGAGAAAAGTCATTTGAGGGAGCGGATCTATATTTTCTAAATATGTTCTTCAGACCTCAGACGCCCATCACATTGTGAACCAGCGGCTTGGAGACTGCAGGCCCTAGATTACAAAAATATTACCTTAATTCAGTTGAGACTCTCCCTGGGGGTGGGGGTGGGACCTCCAATTATTATTTGGGATGTTTGCATTTAGCTCAGAATAGTCAAACCTACATAGTTGTATCCAGAAATATCATCGCACAAAAAACCTTTTTTGAGTCACTGACTGCAGAAACACATGATAAAAACAAATGGATGACTAAGAAACTTAAGCCTGTTAACAAATCTGGATTTGTAGAGAGAGGGTACGAAGGGAGAACCGAGCAAAATGGGATCCTGGAAGCTCTGAGCGGCCACACGGGGAGCCCGCTTTCTGTCTCTGGGGATTCTCACCAGAGGGGAAGCCTGAGTTCTGCCCCTGGAAAGCAGGAGACATTTCACCGCATGGTCCCAGCCACTGCTGGGAAGTTGTGCAAATAGATGGGCCAGGAAGATCCTGGTCCTTTTTATCTATCAACCAGGCGCATTTCTGAGGGCCTGTGGTCCAGGCGTCCCGGAGCAGCAGCCTGGATGGGAGGGGGCCGTGGCTCCTCAGACCCGCTTAGGCCACGTGAGCGTTCGCTGGGGAGTCTTGCTCCTTCCTGTAAACCTGCTGACCATGCTCGGCTGAGAGAGTGGGGGCTGGCCCTGCAGTGTCTCTTCCGTCAGTGTTTGGGGAGGGTGAGCCATGCCCCTGCGTTACGCCCTGTCCTTCAGGGCCTCTGCCCACAGCCAGCTGCTCGTGCATTTCCCACTGCAGAACTGTCATGCTTCCAAGACAAATGTCCTCAAGTTTATATCTTTAGTATAAATGTGGATCTGTATTTCGAATTCCAAATTGAAAAAAAAAAACAAGCCATGAATTTCAAGTTTTACTTCATGAGATGGTTTATCTGCATAGTCTGCCCCTGCATGTGACTAGGGGGATTCTGAGTGACTCTGGGTGCGATGTTCTGAAGTGGATGGGCAGGTAAACTGCAGATGAATGTGGGACAGGACTTCTTTATTCCTTGGAGTAGGTGTAATGACGATGAGGTGAAAATCTTGCTGCCATAACAGTGTCCATCTAATGAGGAAGACAGGACAGTGTCCCTGTTCGTAACATGAACTTTTCAGGGCAACGTAATTGTTAACATGCTGTTAAAATTTACCTAGTTAACGTTCTATTTCTTGATCTCCTCTTATGAAAAAATGGTTCTTCAGTTTTCCATAAGTCATAATTCAGCTAAAGCCAGAATTTTTATTGATTTTTAGTTGCAAAACTTATTTTAAAAGTTTTTTAAAAATCTAATTCACTCTACTACCTCCACATGACGTATGTTAAAAAGGTTCTTATGATATTTTTCAGGTGAAGAAACTGCTGTATTTTGTACTTAGAGGGTCTCACATGCGTCATAAGCCAGGCAGCCATAGAAGGAGGAGCTGATATCATGTTTCCTAGTTTTGGGCTCTGGTTTCAGATGACAGAGTCACCCAGGGCACTGGGCAGCTTGTATACGTTAACTAGAAAGTGACAAAGCCCTGCGAGTTAATCAAAATGTAATAAAATATCTGCATAACAATTAGTGGTGACCATTTGAGAGCCAAGAATAATTTCATCCCTTATTGTCCCCTTTTAGGTTCCATAAACGAAAAGGTACCCCAAAGGGAAGGCACAGGAAAAACAGGTAACTATCTTAAAATGAACTTCCGTGAGGTTTTTTGACAGCGAATCCAATCTATGCCTTAAAATAACATCTCAAGTTAAAACATCACCGTATATCAGTGATGGTGATGACATGTGAGAGCTGAAGCAGTCTGTTAATTATCATCTATTCAGCAAATGTTGATTCAGCCCTTTCGATCGCTGCGACCTTGCGGGTGCCGGGCACGTGACCCACTTGTGTCCCCATCAGGCTCGTGTCGGGACCACTTGAGGATGGAGTTAGCGTCATCTCAGGTCCACACCTGGGCAGAGGACTCCGGGGCTGGTGCGAGACTCTAGCTTAGCAGTTGAGGGAGCACTGATCAAGACATGTCCGCTGCTCCTCATAAGAAAGAGGGGGACTTTTTCTGTCTATGACAGTCATCTCTTCTGGGGTCAGTGCCCTCGAGAACCAGATGGAATGGCGAGCGTTTCCTTTGGAAGTCACCCTGCAGCTGCAGGTGCATCTCTGCTGGCCGTGACCTTTGCCCTTTCCTCAGCCGGCATGGGCTTCCCTTGGCTCAGCTAGTAAAGAATCCACCTGCAATGCGGGAGACCTAGGTTCGATCCCTGGGTTGGGAAGATCCCTGGAGAAGGAAAAGGCTACCCATTCTAGTATTCTGGCCTGGAGAATTCCGTGGACTGTGTAGTCCCTGGGGTGGCAAAGAGTCGGACGCGACTGAGCGACCTTCACTTTTCCCTTTTAGCTGTCACCTGTTAGTCCCAGTGACACATTTTCTGTTTTCATCTGATATCAATCTGTGAATTCAGAATTTAGTTTTAAGGTGAAATAAAAATAGTGTACTAGCATCTTGGGCTACCACTTCCCAGGCCAGTGGTAAAGAACCTGCCGGCCGACGCAGGAGACGACACAGATGCGGGCTCAGTCCCTGAAGAGGGAAGACCCCCTGGAGGAGGGCGTCGCAACCCACTCCAGTATTCTTGCCCGGGAAATCCCATGGACAGAGGAGCCTGGTGGGCTACAGTCTATGGACTGCAAAGAGTTGGACACAATCTTAGCACACACGCTGCCATCTTAGGCTCTTAGGGAGAGGGTTTCTGTTCAGGAAGGAAGGAGATACGATTGCACAGTGTTGGGGTTTGGGTCTCGGAGATGCTGGGGGCATGCTGCTGTATTTTGGAGAAGGGGAAGTGTAGAGGTTCATGGTTAGACACAATAATCAAATACTGAAAAAACAACAGAGGGAAATACCATTTTGGGGGCTCCCTCAATCCTGCTCGTGGTGATATAGGTCCATTCCACTGTGGATATATATGTTTTTAATCCCTCAGGAATTGGCATGTGGGCTCAGAAATGGATTTAAGGAAAGAACACATTGCTTCTACTGAAGCCCCTTGATCTATAGACATGCCTGTCTGGGGAAATATCAAATATAAGTAATAGAGCTGGTTTATCAGGAAAGTGAGATATTTGGCAAGCCGTCCTGGAGGCAGAGTAAAGGGCACTGAGCTGTCCATGACTTTGCATCATTGTCTGAAGCTGAGCCCAGTAGGTGCGGAGGCCCCTTACACCAGGACAGGCTCTCCGGGGGCCTGAGCAGGATGGTGGAGGCCGACGGTCACGCTGCGGGGCCTGAGGGCTGAGACAGGGATGTGGGGGCCTCTGGTGCTGGCATTAAGTGTGGGGGGCAGGAGGCACACATCCTTGTCCCTCAAGGACAAGCCCCTCTCGCCTTGGTTCTCAGCTGAAAACTCAGACTGGCCCGGTCCCAGGGATTAGGGCTGCTGGCCCCCAAGGGATGACCTGCTCAGGCCTCAGCAAAAAGGTACAGCTTTAACTGTGTCCTTGATGGACATTAACTGTGGCCATGGTGGACATTCACTGTCCTTGATGGCTGTCATTCCAAAGGACCTTAAGTACGCAAAGACTTTTTCTCAGTGTGTTCTGTTAAGACTCTCAAATATGTTAACTACGTCGTAAATATGCTCCCCATTTTATTCTTGGAAGATTACAGAGTGTTCAGTAGCAAAACCCTTAGTGTATGCTCCCCATTTTATTCTTGGAAGGTTACAGAGTGTTCAGTAGCAAAACCCTTAGTGTATGCTCCCCATTTTATTCTTGGAAGATTACAGAGTGTTCAGTAGCAAAACCCTTAGTGTATGCTCCCCATTTTATTCTTGGAAGGTTACAGAGTGTTCAGTAGCAAAACCCTTAGTGTATGCTCCCCATTTTATTCTTGGAAGATTACAGAGTGTTCAGTAGCAAAACCCCTTAGTGTATTGCTGTTGTCATTAGTACACCTGGGCATTTCAAATCGATGATGAGACATTTAGTCGGTGTTTTGACAGATGGCGAGATTTTTTTTAAAGAGATTGTTAAAGAATTTTAAAAAATACTCTTTGGTTTTCCCCTGGAAAGAACTTATGGGAAATCTCAGTTTTCCTCTTCGGGTTGCTGGGGTACCGATGAGTCACAGTCTGCTAGATAGGCCACACGGCCGCCCCTCCTCTCTGCTACCGCTTGCCGAATTGTGACCCTGAAGATATTAAAAAACAAAATCACACGGGCAGACAAGCCTGGGAGAAAACAGCAGGATGGCTTTCAGGAGCCCCCCACAGTGTGCACTGTTAGGGCATCCCTGACTGGGGGCTCCTTGTCCGGGGGCTTCTAGAAGTTTGGTTACCAGAGAACCCAAAGGGTACTTTTCAACTAAGTCAATAAACACCGTGTCCTTGGGATAAGGTCCTCAGCAAATGGCGCAGAATTTTCTGACTCGTGCCCCTCCCTCTGAACTCGGGCACTTTCCCCCTGTCCCCCGACCCCACCCCTTACCTAACCCCACGCCCCTGCCTCGTGGGAGGCCTGGGTGCTGAGAGATCCGCGGGCCATCCAGGCCCTGGTCTCTGTCCCCGCCCTCCATTCAGAAACGCAGGGCAGAGCAGGGGGCAGGCCCCACCCCAGGCCCCCGTTGCTGCCGCCCGCCCCTCGCCCGCTCAGGGGGCTCCCCAGGCCCCCACCCCCGCGGGGGTGTCTGGCGCCTCGCGCGTCTGTGGGTTTGCATCTGTGGGTGCCGCATGCCGGGTTGTGGTTGGTGGATCGTGGGGTGTATGCGATCCGGAGGGTCCAGCCTCTATGCACACTTACTTCACTTACTCTCATAATTGTAGTCTCCTTGCAAATCTTTTCCGTTCTGAATTCAGATGATGCCTCAGCTCCAGCGCTGGAGACTCAGCCTCAAGGAGACGAGGAAGGTGAGTGTCCGCAGGGAGCCGGGTGGGGTTCCGCGGGCCTGGGGGTGGATCACGGCCTTGTGCTCAGACTCGCCTGGGACGGGCTGGGTTTGCCCTTTTCCAGCTTTATTTGAGAGGCCTCGTGTCCCTGCTGAGGGCCCCCGTGTGTGCCGTGGGACTTTCACACAGCACATGCAGAGAGGCCTTTACGGCGAAATCTCTGAGCTGTAATTTTATCACCTGGATAGAGTGAAGGATGTATTTCCAAAGCTGCAAAAACATACGCGTTTCCCTGCTCATCCTCCACACCGTGTGATCATCACACGTGGTGCCTGAGACCAGCCTTGTAGAGTGACAAGGATGCGTCTCAGCTGGTTAAGTTTTGTGTTGTGGGGACCATGGCTTTCCCACTCCTGGCCTTGGGCACACTGTTGTGGCTGTTTGCCTGTGTCACCGATTCTGGGGGCAAAGGGGATCAGGTCTGAAGGCCAAATGTAAGGAGTGCACATAATACGTAGGTCGGAGATCAGAAGTGCTTTGCAAACAGCAAGAGTGGTAATCACAACGGACTTCTGTCTGGCACTGGATGCCACGTGCCCCATCACCCGAGCTCACCAAGCCCTTGGAGCCCCGTCTCACACACGACAGTTGTGAGATGCCCGAGATCACAGAGCCCACAGATGACAAGGGAGCCCCTGGCCAGCTGGTCGGCTTCAGTGTGGTTCTCAGGCGAGCGGTATCCTGATCGCACTGCAAGTGCTCAGCCGCATTTGTTACTATTTCTACCACAGATCTGTTCCCAGATGTTGTGGGCAAAATTGTGTTCTACATATTACACTCCGTATTGAATCTTTCGGGCTTCCCTGGCGGCACACTGTAAAGAATCCGCCTGCAATGCAGGAGACGGGGGGTTCAATCCCTGGGTCAGGAAGATCCCCTGGAGAAGGGACTGGCGACCTACACCAGTATTCTTGCCTGGAGAATCCCATGGACGGAGGAGCCTGGTGGGCTATGGTCCTTGGGGTCGCGGGGTCGGACACGATTTAGCGACCAGAACAGCGCGGCACACGGCATCCTTCACCTGAGAGAAGGCCCCATGTGTCACCCAAGTGTCCATCTTCACCACACAAGGGTGTGTTTTTGTACTTTGAGGCTTTTTGCCAAACCTCTTTCTTCCCAGTGGAAACTGTCTGGACTTACATTGCTTTTGTTTGAACTTTTGGATGAAGAAAGAAAGAAAAGACATGCTAAAGTTTTTCAAAATGTACATTTTCATTTCCCTTTGTTCCATGCACATAAATATTTTACTTTTTTTTTTAAAATGTACAATGTGTATTTACTGATCATCCTGACTTTTTTGCACTTGTAGGTTGCCTGCTGAAATCTTTGAGAGACTTTGTATTTTCATGATGAATTAAAAGAACTATTGTTTTATTTTGCTTCAATAGATGTTGCATCACGGTACCCTACACTTTGGACTGAACAAGTTAAAAGTCGACAGAACAAAACCAATAAGAATTCAGGTAAAAGGGGGACCTATGTGACTGAGTTAACAGACCCAGAAAGTGGCCTTGTTTTCTGGAAGTTACCTGCAAAACGTATATTTTTCTCTGGTCACCAATGAGTCATGCAAATAAAGCTGTGGTTTGCCCATCAGAGTATAGTTCAAATTTGGGTGTTTCATTAAATTTGCTAAGTTATAGAACATATTATAGAATTTTAAAATTTTTTCTCAGAAATTAATGCATTTTCCTATTGCATAAAGATGTTAAGCTGTACATTTCTCTTACAAACTTTAGAAACTGAATTAGTTTTATGCAATCTTGTCATTGTATTTCCAAAGGTAATCTAGTTAGGTTTGCTTCTGTGCATATAGATCAGTGCATGGGAAGTTAATTCAAACATTGAAAGCTTTACTGGGAGATCTTGAAATCCTCTTGGGAGAATCAGTGTGACAGTGCTTAATTTGAGAAACAAATGTAAAAGTGTGGTAAAAATGTCATTTGAAATGTACATTAAAAAAACAATTTTAATTGTCAGTGGGACGCTCTTTTGGGGTTCCAGATAAGTTCACAGAACAAGGGCATTTGTGTTTCACCCATCACCTACTGTTACCAGATTTTCGAGCTTACGTGACCTGTCAATTATAATTAACTAGTAAAAACACTTCAGACTTGCAGTATTCAGTGGGACTGAAAATAATGTTTCAGGAAATTCTAGTTTACACAAGTTACCCTACACTATAATCTGATTTAAATCAGCCTAAATGTATTGAACACAAAACAATGACATTGAGTTGATTTATAGACACGGGGCATGAAATTATGGGATTATATCTGTGTTTAACCCCAGTGTCCAGGAACGTGTTCTTTCTGAGGGTTTGAAGAAAGTCAGCCCTAGGTGGTATTTTAAGATGTTAAATACAGTACTTACTGTGTTAAGTTTAGTGATGAAATGGCAAACAGTCATAGGTTTTCTGTAATGACCACCATTATCATCGGGATTCCAGTGTCAGAAGAGTTTTTCATCTGTGTTTAACTTAAAAGATGCTTCTACTGATAATCTTCTTTGGTAGAAGAGGACACATTTACTGAACAAATGATTTGTGGCTCTTTGTTAGTCCACGTTTTTACAAATTTCTGTTGTTTCTCCGTACTGTTTCCATTCCTCTATTGGAGAAGGCGAGGGCACCCCACTCCAGTCCTCTTGCCTGGAAAATCCCATGGACGGAGGAGCCTGGTGGGCTGCAGTCCATGGGGTCGCTGAGGGTCGGACACGACTGAGCGACTTCCCTTTCACTTTTCACTTTCCTGCATTGGAGAAGGAAATGGCAACCCACTCCAGTGTTCGTGCCTGGAGAACAGAAAATGCTTTGCTTTCTTTCTCTACTGTTTCTCTACGTCAGCTAAAGGCACTGTTTCTTCCCCCAGAGTTAGAACTAAAATGACAAAACAATGCCTGTGTTACCAAACACAGGAGCACAGCCGTGCGGGGTGAGGGGTGCCCCGAGGACGTGGCCACTGAGGCTCAGAGCAGGAAGTGCGAGTCGTCTGCGGAGGGACTTTCTTGCTCCGAGCTTATGAAAATCTGCTCATGCAGGCTCTCAGCAAATGTTTATTCATGTGATCCATGGTCACTTTGATGATATTGTTGGTTTTTTATCTAAAACTAAGCAAATCAAGAGGTTTACCATGTGACTCAGTGGTAAAGAATCCACCTGCCGATGCAGGAGACCTGGGTTCAATCCCTGGGTTGGGAAGATCTCCTGGAGAAGGGAATGGCAACCCCCTCCTGTATTCTTGCCTGGAAAACCCCATGGACAGAAGAGTCTGGTGAGCTACAGTCCATGGCATTGCAAAGAATCAGACATGACTTAGCGAGTAAACAAGTTAAAAAATAAACAAATGCACTGAGAACTGAAGACTGGATTCAGTCTAAGTAACACACAGTTGCTCTGCTGCACTTTTAGTAACTGAAATTCAATATAAACATAAACGAAATAGTCCTCTGTTGGTTCGTTTTGCAGGAAAAGTATCCCTAACATTTTTGAACTCAGTGTACATGAGTGAGTGAGTGAAACCTAAAATTGCATTTTACTTAAAGAATGCACTCCATTTCTTTCTATTAATATATAATTGAGAATGTCCATATATTTCTTCATGCTCTTGAATCATCTCATATTCAATTTTATCATTCTACTTCTAGAAGTTACCAAGCTTGATTACAGAATTTTACCAAATAAGAGATTTTGTGACAGGTTGTTGAATTATATAAAATGAACTCACGTCTCTATCAAGCTGACACTCTTGCCCTGTGGCACATTGACGGCTTCCTGGATTTCGGCCTGACTTCCTTTAAGCCAGGCTAGAATCTTAAAGCGCAGCGCAGTTGTTGCTTGGAACGGCAGTGATACTGACACGCGCTGCCACCTCTTGCGCTGACCAGGGGCACGCACCTCACACGCGAGGCTGCGCCTGTGTTCTGCTCGGCGGGCACGAGCCAGCGGGGCTGCTGTGTGTCCTGCCTCGGTCCTCAGAGGAGGACGCGGTCACACGCGAGGCAGCGGGTGCTTGCAGGGCCCCTGAGCGCAGGGCCCGAGGGCCATCCGGCCTGGCCTCGCCACTGTACCGCAGGGGCAGGACGCCCCCTGCTCCCAGGCGGAGGTGTGACGGTGGTCCTGGCCTCACGTCTGGCCCTGGCCACAGCGCACCTGTGCGGGCCTGGAGCCCTGAGTTCAAACCCCTCGCCACACGCCGGCCCGGGGCAGAGAAGGCTGGGGTGGGAGGGACACAGGGTTCTCCGGCGGGTCCCCCCGCCTCCCCCCTTCTTGTCCCCTTGCTCCTTGCCTCCAAGACCTGAGGCCTCGTCCTCAGCCTGCACCACCTCACCTGCGCTCATTCCCCGTCCTTGCTCCTGGGGCTGTGTTCTCTGCTTTTCAAACATTCTCGGCCCTCGGTCAAACCTGGGTCTTCTCGGACCCCAGCTCTGAGTGCGCAGACCGCCTCGTCCCTGCTCCCAGCACGCACCCACCCGCTCGTGTCCACCTGCCCCACCCTCTTGTGTCCATCTGCCCCACCCTGACGTGTCCACCTGCCCCCCCTCACGTGTCCACCTGCCCCCCCACCTGCTTGTGTCCACCTGCCCCCCCACCCACTCATGTCCACCGGCCCCACCCTCTTGTGTCCACCTGCCCCCCCACCCTCTCGTGTCCACCTCCCCCACCCGCTCGTGTCCACCTGCCCCACCTGCTTGTGTCCACCTGCCCCCCCTGCACTTGTCCACCTGCCCCCCCACCCACCAGTGTCCACCTGCACCCGCCCCACTTGCATGCAGCCGACACCCTCTCTCTGGGCATGCGCTCAGCATCACTCCTGTCCTCTCCGGGCTGCTGCGGTGTGTAGACCTGCCTTTGTGACCACGTCCCCCACAGCCTTAGTTGACCCCGCCCCCAGACCCCCGTGCAGGGTGAGGGTGGTGGGGCACCCCCCTCAGCCCTTCAGAGAGGGGAGGCGGCCCCCTTACCGGGCACGGCCCCTCCTAGACTTGACAGGGCTCCCTGCAGCTCGCTTTCTCTGCTCACTGCTCCCCAGCCGCGTCAGCGCCCCGCCAGAAGGTCCTTGCGTCCAGCCTGATGGTTCCCTGCCCGTCCAATGGTCCCGGCACCCCGTCTCTTGGCCAAGCACCTTGTTGAAGGCATCCTCTGAAGGCATTTTGAGGATGAGAGTCACGTTCAGATGAGTGGCTTTGAGTCAAGGAGGTTCCCCTCCCCCATCAAGGGGCTAACCCAGAAGGGCCAGGGGCCCCCCAGGATGGCCCATGGCGGGTGGCAAGCAGAGGGCAGACTCTGTTTATCTTTTCCGTCAGAAAGGAGCCGAGGGCACTCTGCTGCCGCGTTATTTACTTCGTATGAATAGTTTACGGCGCGGTGGGCCTGTCTCCTGTGTGGACCCTGCGGTGTAGCAGGCGTGCGGGGCCCTGCGGGTCACATGGCGCCCAGGCCCTGCCCCAGGGTCTGCCTGCCCTGGGAGAGAAGGCGCTCCTGACTCTTCTTCCTCTCCAGCCCCTCATCTCCCTGCCTCCCAACCAGCCCTTCATCTCCCCACCTCCTCTCCAGCCGCTCATCTCTCTGCTTCCTATGCAGCCCCACATCTCCCATGGTTGCTCAGAAATGGGAGGTCTAAGGGCCAGGGTGGGCTGTACCCTGAGTGCGCTGTGCCACAGGCCCCAGGAACACCCATTGGCAGTGGCCTTGATGCACTGGGACCTCCTATTCACTTTAGGAGTCAGTCTGCGGTTTGGGGGACTTCCCTGGTGGCTTAGTGGTAGAGAACTTGCCTGCCAATGCGGAAGACGCAAGAGACCTGGGTTGGGAAGATCCTCTGGAGGAGGGCACAGGAACCCCCTCCAGTGTTCTTGTCTGGAGTGGACAGAGGAGCCTGGTGGGCTACAGTCCATGGGATGCAGAGTTGGACACTGAAGCAGCTGAGCACAGGTGCATGCACACTGCAGCTCGGGAAGGTGGAGCTGCGCCCCCACCTCGCTCAGGCCGCGGCCACCCACGAGGTCTCAGCATGCCCACGGGGCCCAGCCTGGCCGAGGGCACCGGGATCTGCTCCCAGAGGCTTAGAGCGGGCTATGCTTTCCGCAGGGCAGAGAGTGCCAGCATGGGGCGGCGGGCGTTTGGCTTCATTATTTATTGCAAGGCCCACGTTGGCGGGGGAGCGTGTATGCTTTCTCTCTCGGCCCAAGGCTCTTCCGAACCCAAGTCTGAGCCGAGGACCTCCGAAGGCGGCACCCCGAGCCCCAGGGAGCTGTGTTGGCTGCAGACCCGGCGGGACACACGCAGGCATGGGGCCCGCTCTAATGAAGAAGCCGCGGCTTTAGCGGTCTTCTCATTTGTGGTCTTTGTAAGTTTTGCATGTGAGCTGGAGCAAAACTAGAGGCCCCAGTTTTTGCCATCTCTGAAACCCTCCTCCCACTTGGAAGAAAAATTTTTCTCCCTTCCTAAACCATTAAAAACAGCTCTGTTTTCCATCCAAGAGAGGCTCTGTATCTCAAGATGTTCCACAGTTTTATGGGACCCCCTCCGTGGAAACATTTTTCTGTTTTATTCAGGGTTGATAATTTTTGTTTTATTGCGCATATTAAAATTATAGCCAAAAGATGATTATCTTTTGATTCTGCTTTAAATCATGGTAAATTGCATTCCCTGGGGGAAAAGATCACCAATTATATTTTTCTTCCTTTGTAAGTTTTAAAACATTATTTCCTCATTTCCCTCTCTACCCCATTCTTCAAGCATGACCTTACAAAACATCAAGATGCCATCTACATTCTTAAGTTATAGAGTGTCGGTCATTTGAAGATATTAAGATACTCAAATAAATCAAGTAGCTCCTTTTCAAGGTGAACTCTTAACGTGCATTACTTACAAGTATTATTAATAACTAAGCTACTAAAATGTACATGATGATTTACCCACGTTTCCTAACTATAAAAGGGAGTTTTCACCCCAATCACATTTAATTCTTAGATTTCAGTATTGAAACACTGGTTAATCAGGATGCAAGATTTCAACATAAGTCCAGAAAACAGTAATGAAAGTAGGCAAACTGTCTCAGTTGGCTGACAACACACACCAGCCTTATACACATACGGGCCTTTATTCTCTCACTGTGTGAAAAAAAGGGCTTTCGACTTATTTATTCTCTCGGTGTAAATGAGATTTAATCCATCATTGAATCAATGAGGCCTCATGTTAAATGGTGTCCTCTGTAGAACCTTAGCTATTGAGTACAATTTGGGAAAGATTATTTTGTTCCAGGCAAGTGCTGTGCAGTTGAATAATACGGCCCACTGCCCCTCCGCCTTCGGGGTAAGCACGCTTTGCAAACTCTCCGTGTGGCCGGGAGGGGCCTAGCCTGGGTCTGACTGTGCACCGAGCCAGCCCCCTCGCCGCGCTATGGCTCTGGGCCCCCTTTCCCGAGGCACCTCTGTGGCTGACCGCGGGTTGGGAAGCCTGCCTGCTCGTGAAGACACCTGGACAGTGCTGGCCGTCCTCCTCTGGCCAGGCTGTCCCCTGGGGAGGGACGTGGCCCCAGCAGGGACGTGACGGGAGGTGACTCTGGCCAGGTGGATGGACCGCGGGTGTGAGAACTGGGGAGGCAGCAGCGTCTCCACCCCGGGCCCCCCCACACGAGGCCGAGGCCGCCTCCTGGTCCCCTGGGACACAGATGCCCGTGTGCTGCAACGGGACTCAGTGTGCTGAGCTGCCTGGGCCTGGCCGTCCCAAGCCCTGAGACCCCATGTCTGACCTCCTTCTAACTCGGGTTACAGCCGCCACTGCTGCTTAGAGCCCCCAGGGCCGTGGGAAGGGCAGGGCTGGGCTGGGTTCCCACGAGGCCCCGCGATCCTGATGAAGCTCTCTGAGCATCAGTCAGCATCTCATCTCCACGGGTAACGGTGCGCTCACCTCACGGGTAGCGGGGCCTGTCTGGGGGCACTCTGGGTCGATCGCTGGGACCGTCCGAGTCCAGTCTATAAACAGGACTGGGGTTACTGTCCACTTGTTCACACGTGGGGTCAGGCCTGGACTTTGCAAATAGCAAGAGGGCATTTCTTTTTTTTTTTTGCAAGAGGGCATTTCTTGAGAGTTGTGGGTGTGTGTGTTCACTCCAGAGGTTGCAGGATTCCCAGTTTGGAGAATCAGGTGCTAGAAAGTGCATGATGGGCTGATGGTGCTGAAGGAAGGTTCTGTGTGGCGGTGGAGTTTGTGGGGTCGTGGCGACTACTGCTTGGTTAGCTGTGTGAACCGAATACGAAGTCGCTTCTTGTGCTTCACGCTTGTGAGTAGAAAGTTAACAGGTTAGGTGTATCTGTGATCCTCCATCAGTCGGATCAGAGACTAAACCAGGATTGATGCGGATCGTGAACAAGGGAGGGTCCTTTTGAAAACGACTCTCACCGTTGAACCCAAACTTGCCTTCTTGCCGCACCCTCGAGGGCGGAGGAAGAACGTTCTGCCAACCAACAGGCCTTGTCTTGCCATCCTTGCCATCTGAACTGCCGACAGACGGCTGGCTCTTGGCCAAGAAAACGTACAGCCAGTTATAGTGACCTCTGTGAGCCGGCTGGGCCGCGGGGAGTTTGAGAATTGTTAATGCAGCCGCTAAGGCTTTGATTCTTCCTGGGGGTGCCATGGTGTGTGTGTCTGTGTGTGAACTGAAAATTAGTCATAACCTGAAATTAGGGAGTTATTTGATCTGGTGGGAACATTTAGGACTCTGAGGCCAGGAGACGGCATCCCAGTAGCTCTGAGAAAACTTCTGCAAAGATGCAGGAGGGGAAATCAGGCTGTATACAAGCCTGCACCAAAGGGAGCAGGCCGTCTGAACAGCAGAGACCGGATATCAAGTGAAGCAGCGGAGCGTTCTGTGAGGGAGGGGCGTGCCTCTGGGCTCACTGAATCCACTCCTCTCCTGCGCACCTCAGCTGTCTGGGCTGATCCTGTTTCCCGTTCACCTTAAAGAGCGCAGGTGGCTGCTTCCTGCACGCCCCCAGCTCCTCAGCCATCACCGTGGGGGTGACGGAGAATGCATTGTCGCAGTTTTGGGAGCCCTCGTTCACTTTTGGAGGCCAGAGGTCACCGATGGCTGTGACAACCCTGTCTACTGACACAGCGGGAGGCATTTTCATTCCACGTGTGCAAGGGTCTGTACACAGCCAAGCACGTGTTGAGTAATTATTTTTATCTAAAACGTGTCTCTGATTTTCACAGATGCAACCCTTTCCCTTGCCTTCATCCATCTTTATGGTTATCATCTTTTTCCTCTAGTTTGCCCGCCTCCTGCATTTCTGTCTCAGATAAGCACTGGTCTGGAAGCGTTCCTGTGGTTTTGTCTGAAAATTACATTAGGGCCTAAAGCCAGCATACATCAGGGTATTGTGTTTCAGATGAAAAAACAGACCAAGAAGTCATTTAGCAAGATGTCATTTAGTTATGTATTTAATAAAATATCTACACCACAGCCTTTTCATATTGATCATGGGGTTCTCGAGCAAGAATACTGAAGTGATTTGCCATTCTCTTCTCCAGTGGACCACGTTTTGCCAGAAAGTCCCACCATGACCCGTCTGTCTTGGGTGGCCCGGTATGGCATGGCTCATCGCTTCACTGAGTTACACGAAGCTGTGACCCATGTGATCACTTTGGTTCACTTTCTGCAACTGTGATGTTTCATTCTGGAGGCTGTGGGATGGTAGTCCTCGGAAAAACACCTATGACAAACTTAGACAGTATATTGAAAAGCAGATATATTGCTTTGCCGACAAAGGTCCGTCTAGTCAAAGCCATGGTTTTTCCAGTAGTCATGTACGGATGTGAGAGTTGCACCATAGAGAAGGCTGAGCACTGAGGAATCGATGCTTTCAAACTGTGGTATTGGTGAAGACTCTTGAGAGTCCCTTGGACAGCAAGGAGATCCAACCAGTCAATCCTAAAGGAAATCAGTCCTGAATATTCATTGGAAGGACTGATGCTGAAGCTCTAGTACTTTAGCCATCTGATTCGAAGAACTGATTCGTTGGAAGTCTTTTCCTGATGCTGGGGAAGATTGATGGTGGGAGGAGAAGGGGACGACAGAGGATGAGATGGTTGGGTGGTGTCATTAGCTCAATGGACATGAGTTTGAGCAAACTCCGGAAGATAGTTCGGAAGGACAGGGAAGCCTGGCTTGTTGCAGTTCATGGGGTCACGAAGAGTTGGATAGGATGTAGGACTGAGCAACAACAGACAGCAACAACTACACCAAAGCACAGAGTATTGGAGGAAGACTAAGATTCTGTGAGCTGAGACCCCTGAGGAAGTGAAAAACGAATCGTTTAATACCAGCCCATCTTGTCCCATGTATGAAAAGATGCCAGAAACTTACCTGAACAGCAGATCCAGGCGATTTGCCTAACACTTCAGTTTACTTCATGTGCTTATCACGAGGAAATCAGCTTCTGGAGGACAAGCCAGGTTTATCAGGAAGCAGAAAGGCACCGCAATTCCATGTCTGAACAAGACGCTCAGAAGCTCCCTGTTCTGTTCAGCAGCCACCGCGCTCCTTGGCCGTGCAGGGACCCAGCCCTGTCCCGGGCTCAGCCCATGGGTCGGTTTCAGGAGGTGGAGAATCACCCGGAGGGCAGGTCCTCTTGGAGGCCCAGCCTGGCCCTGCATCTGCCGCCTCCTCGACCGTCCGCCCCGCTGCGGGGAGGCCGGTCTCTGGGCCTGAGATCTCAGTGCAGCGGCCCTGGCTGAGCCCTAAACACAGCCGTTAGGAAAACTGCAAATATGATCATAACTGCACAGCCCAATTAGGTCCTGCGTTTAGGTCTCAATGGTTAGTTCATGTACCCTTTTGTGCTATTCGTGTGGTTACACACACTCACACGTATGCGTGTGTGTGTTCACGTCATTTGTATGCATGTTGGCCTTTGCCTTCCCTATAGTTCGAATGGTGAAGAATCTGCCTGCAGTGCAGGAGGTCTGGGTTTGATCCCTGCGTCAGGAAGAACTCCTGGAGAAGGACATGGCAACCCACTCCAGTGTTCTTGCCTGGAGAATCCCACGGACAGAGGAGCCTGGTGGGCTGCAGTCCATGGGGTCGCAGAGCTGGACACGACTGAGGGACTAACTACCCCACTGGCCTTTGCTCGCCGTGGCTGCGTGCTGGGGTCCCGTCTGCCCAGCAGCCCCGAGTTCGCTCCTGGAGGCGCGGTGCTGCCTGTACCTGCCAGTCCCCTATGCGTCCCCAGGGCACCTGGGATCTAACCCTGGTTAAAACGCACGCCCCTGTCTCAGTCTCGTCAGAGTAGCTGCGTCTCAGCCTGGGGCTTCTGAAGCTGCATTCTGAGCAGCTTCTCTGCTGACTTTCGTGTGAAAATTCGAGTCGCACCGTAAACACATGTTAACTATTACCAACAAGGTTTTGGCTGTCGTCGAGTTCCTGTTTATAATTATAGACCTCCAGGCTTCCCTGGCAGGTCAGATGGTAAAGGATCTGCCTGCAATGTGGGAGACCTGGGTTCGATTCCTGGGTGGGGAAGATCCCCTGGAGGAGGGCATGGCAACCCTCTCCAGTGTTCTTGCCTGGAGAATCCCATGGACAGAGGAGCCTGGCGGGCTATAGTCCATGGGGTCGCAAAGAGTCAAGGTTTTGGCCATCTTTAAGTTTCTGCTTGTAATTATACATGTACATAAAACAAATCCCTAAGTTTCCCAAAGGTGCCTGAGTGCAAGGCCACGAGCATGTCAGGCCTCCTCCATGCTGTGAGCCTACCGCAACACCCTGTCCAGCCCTCGGGCCACCCTGCTGGCTCCGCATTCGCGATGTATCTCCCGCTTCCCGCCCGTCCTGCGGCGCCAGGCCCGCAGAGCCGTCCACGCCTTGCGTGGCTGGAGTCACCGCCTGGACCCCCGCGGTCTTCAGGCCTCCCCTCTTGTGTTCCAAACTGCAGCTTTCTCCACGTGGTACTTTCAAAAGCGAGAGCCATGTCTGTTTGGGAACACCCCAGCAGGGCCCCGGGTCACCCCTCGGAAGGCTGTGTCCCTCACAGGGCCTCTGGTGGCCTGCGGGCAGCTGGCGCTTCTGCGGCCTCTAGGGCCATCTCTGCCCATCCGTGCCCCATGCCCTGGGTGACCTTTATGCAGCTCTGTTCAGATGGAATCCGCCTACCATACAGTTCACCCATTTGGTGTACAACTCAGAAGCCTTTGGAAAACCACCACAAGCTGATCTGGGGACATTTTCCTCACTCCAGACCCCCAAACCACACATTTATTAGCAGTGAGTCCCCACTGACAACCCTCTGCCCTCGTAAGCACAGACCCGCTTCAACCTCCGCAGACGGACTTGTCCTCTCGTCTCAGCTGTGCAGAGCCGCACACGTGCGGTCTTCCGTGACCGGCCTCTTTCTCTCAGCGCGGGGCTCGTAGTGTCACACAGGTGGTAGTGTGCGCGTCAGCACCTCGTCCCTTTTCTTGCCTCAGTAATGTTCCGGACCACGTTTTATTTCGTCAGCTGATTGATGGGCATGTGGGCGGGTTCCACTTGTCAGCCGCTGTGGACTTTTCCTGCACAGGTTTTTGTGTGGATGTATGTTTTCACTTCTCTTGGGTTCAAACCCGGTGGTTGAATTGCTGGATTACACCATAGGGTGACGTTTAACGTCTTTACGGGGCTGCCGAACTGTTTCCAAAATAGATGTAACAGTTTGCATCCTCACCAGGGACGCGTGGGTACTGACTTCCCCGCATCTTCTCCAGGACCTGATGCCTTCTGGTTGGTGGTTTGTTTTTGATCACAGTCGTCTTGGTGAGTGTGAAGTCGTGTCTCCTTGTGGTTCTGCTTTGCGTTTCTCTGATGACTGACGATGTTTAGCACCTTTTCATGCGCCTGCTGGTTATCTGTGTGTTTTCTTTGGAGATATGTCTGTTCAGATTCTGTGCTCATTTTATTCGGTTATTTGTCTTTTAGTTCTGGAGTTGTTAGGCTTTATGTGTTCTAGATACAGGTCCCTTATCTGATACGTAATTTGCAAATACTTTTGTCCCATCCTGCGAATTACCTTTTTACTTTTTTGATGATGCCCTTTGAATTGCAAGGGTTTTAATTTTGATGAAGTCCAGCTTGTCTATTTCTCTTTTGTTGCTCCTGGCTTCGATGCGTCATCTAAGAAACCTTGGCCTGATCAAGGTCCCCTTTGTCACCCAGAGTGGAGGCCCCATTTTCAGGGAAGACGGGGCTGCTGCACCTCCATCAGAGGCTCACACAAGTCTTCATGCCCCCAGAGCTGTGGTCTTCCTGCAAAAATACAGCCCTCTTCCATTGACTGTCCTGAACCTTGAGGGTGGAATTTGAAGTTAATCCTGCTGGAAAAGCTCCTCCCTCCCCCTTGAACTTTTTTCTTTAAGCTAGTGAAATTGGCTCAAAAGTTACATTATAGCAGGTATGCTTGGGAAAAAATGAAAGTTAGAGAAATGCTATGAGAGAAGAAAATAAGTGTGCATGGGGCATAATTGTCCTAAAACTACTGCTTATTTATCTGAAATCCTCATCTAACCTGGTGTCCTGTGTTCTGTCTGGTAATCTTTCCTGTCAGTAAACGCACTTCCTTGTTCTCAGTCTTGCTTTGGCTAATCTTCAGTAGAGAAAGGTCCCCTGGGCTTCCTCCAAGGTCACATTTTCACCCCATGTGTTACTCTGCAAGGGCTGTCCTAACAAAGCATCGTGGGCTGTGGGGGGTGTTTGTTACCGGTTCTGGAGGCTGGGAGTCTGGGTACAAGTGGGTCCTGGGGAGAAGGTGTGTCCTGACCCGCAGATGCTGTGTCCTCTCTGCATCCTCACGTGGCCTCTCCGCCGGGTTCACACCATCCTGGTGTCTCTTCTTCTCGTAAGGACTCCAGTCCCATGACCATTATGACCTCATCTAACCTTGATTGCCTTCTTAAAACCCCTGCCTCCAAATACAGGCACGCAGAGGGTAGGGCTTGCCCCTGTGATGTGGGGAGGAACCCAGTTCAGTCCGTAGCGTCCGGGTAGGATGACTGCCGTGTGCTTGGGTTCGGGCGTTTTGCATTGAAAGCAGAGCCTGTGAGGAGACAGGCTCCGTGTGGCCGTGGAGGCTGCGCATCCCCTCCATGGACACCTCAGGCCCATCTGCGTCTTCTGTCCTGCATCATCCTAGGCTCCAGGGGTCTTCCTCCTGAGATGTCCCCTTACAACAGGGGTGATTTTCATCATTGGTTAAAGAAATGATGCTTGCTCCTGGGAAGAAAAGCTATGACCAACCTAGACAGCATATTCAAAAGCAGAGACATCACTTTGCCAACAAAGGTCCGTCTAGTCAAGGCTGTGGTTTTTCCAGTGGTCATGTGTGGATGTGAGAGCTGGACTGTGAAGAAGAGCACCCAAGAACTGATGCTTTGAACTGTGGTTTGGAGGAGACTCTTGAGAGCCCCTTGGACTGCAGGGAGATCCAGCCAGTCCATCCTAAAGGAAATCAGTCCTGAATATTCATTGGAAGGACTGATGCTGAAGCTGAAACTCCAATACTCTGGCCACCTGATGCAAAGAACTGACTCATTGGAAAAGACCCTGATGCTGGGAAAGATTGAAGGTGGGAGGAGAAGGGGATGACAGAGGATAAGATGGTTGGACGGCATCACCGAGTCAATGGACATGAGTTTGAGTAAACTCCAGGAGTTGGTGATGGACAGGGAGGCCTGGCGTGCTACAGTCCATGGGGTTGCAAAGAGTCGGAAGTGACTGAGTGACTGAACTCACTAAAAGAAATGGGATTCTCATGAAAGCCCTGTGGGTAGTTTCTCATCGGCCTTTGACAAAAGTTTCTGTGTTTAACTAGAATGAAATTTATTCCAGTGTATCAAATGTTGGCTGAAGGCAATGTTGAGAATTTCCCTCAAACTTAATATCGCTTTTGTGGCCACAAATACCTTATATAAAAGGGATATTCTTCTTTGTTAAAAATCTTGTTATATGACTGATGTACAATGCTGTGCTAGTTTCTGCTGCACAGCGAAGTGATTCAGTTACATAGATGTGTGTATATAAATATATATTCTTTTTCATCTTCTTTCCCATTATGATTTATTGCAAGAAGTTGAATGCAGTTCCTTGTGCTCTATAGTAGGGCCGTGTCGCTTTCCGTTCTACTTATAGTACTTCTCATCTGCTGCTGCGAAGTCGCTTCAGTCGTGTCCGACTCAGTGCGACCCCAGAGAGGGCAGCTCACCAGGCTCCCCCGTCCCTGGGATTCTCCAGGCAAGAACACTGGAGTGGGTTTCCATTTCCTTCTCCAGTGCATGAAAGTGAAGTCGCTCAGTCGTGTCTGACTCTTTGCGACCCCATGGACTGCAGCCCACCAGGCTCCTCCGCCCATGGGATTTTCCAGGCAAGAGTACTGGAGTGGGGTGCCATCGCCTTTTCATCTGCTAATCCTAAACACCCGACCCTTCCCCTGTGCCCCTCCCCCTTAGCAGCCACAGGTCCTTCTCCCTGTCAGTGCGTCTGTTTCTCTTTCACAGATTTATGCGTTTGTGTCATAGTTCAGATTCCTCATTAAGTGGTATCTGCAGCATTTGTCTTTCCCTTTCAGACTTGCTTTAGTTAGAATGATAATCTCTAGGCGGTCCTACTGCTGCAGACGGCGTTTTTTAGGCCTGAGGAATGTTCTATCACACGCGTGCACCCCGTCCTTGTCCCCCCACCTGTCAATGGACACTGAGGCCGGTTGCGTGTCTTGGCTGTTGTAAGTAGTGCTGCCATGGCCACTGGGGTGCATGCATCTTTTTGAATTGTGGTTTTCCCTGATGTATGCCCAGGAGCAGGATTGCTGGGTCGTATGTTGTCAATAATTCTATTTGTACTTTTTTGAGGAACCTCCACAGTGTTCTCCATAGGGGACGCACCAACTTAAATTCCCACCAACGATGTAGAGGGGTTGGTTGCCTTTTCTCCACACCCTCTCCAGCATTTGTTGTTTGTAAATTTTTTGATGATGGCCGTACTGGTCAGTGTGAGGTGGTACCTCATTACACTTTGGACTTCATAAAATGGGTATTCTTAATTGGTAATTCTTTTAAACTTAAAAAAAGAAAAAGAAAAAAACCAGCCAAGTGCAGCTTATGTTAACTAAGAAGAAATTTCAGGTATTTTATGAAGCCGTCTCAGCATCTATCACTTCTGCTCAATGGGGTGTTTGTTTCTGGGGTTCCCTGTGCCACCTGAGTCTGCCCTAGGTGCTTATATACAGCTGACAGCTTTTGCAGAAGTACACGATTCTCATGCAGTAATGGATACTGTAATTGCAACATGTAAGACTTTGTAGACTGTTGTAATAGATGATCTGCCTTTACTTTACAGGCTTCCCAGTTGTCACTAATGGTAAAGAACCCGCCTGCAGTGCAGGAGACATAAGAGACACTGGTTCAGTGCCTCACTCAGGAAGATCCCCTGGAGAGGGGAATGACAACCCACTTCCCTGGTGACTCAGCTGGTAAAGAACCTGCCTGCAATGTGGGAGACCTGGGTTAGGTCCCTGGGTCAGGAAGATCCCTGGGAGGATGGCATGGCAACCTACTCCATCATTCTTGCCTGAAGAACTCCCATGGACAGAGGAGCCTGGTGGGCTACAGTCCACGGGGTCACAAAGAGTCAGACACGACTGAGCGACTTAGCGTGCGTGCCTTTACCTTGTACACTTGTAGATTTTACACAGCAGACTGTGCAGATCCTAGTGTGTGGCACGTTCAGTTGTGCCGGAGGACACACACCTATTATCTGAGTTGCTGGGAGACACGTAGAGAAGCCTGGACAACCCACCAGCTGAGGGGAGAAGTCCAGCATCTTTACTTACAGGTGCTCCTTGACTAAGAATATCAGGAAACACTGTATCTAACGCCCTGTTTCTACTGCTCATAACTTTTCTAACTTACCTTGAGAAATATCAATACATTTTACAAGACTGGTCTCAGCTGAAAGACATGTTTTTTTTTTTGCTGGAAGCTTGGAAATCATTTGTTTTCCTGTTTTTGTGTGACTCTGCATTAAGAGAAAGACAAGTACTTTCTTCATTTTCAAAGTCAGTTTTTCAAATTAGAAGAGGGAAAAAAAGGAAAAATGTCTCTAAAATCCTTGGTTGGAAAGAGACTTTGCATTGACTTGAGAGTTTTTTTTTTTTAATTTAAGTGTTTTTCAATTATTATGTGTTCTCATGATGACTGGACTATTTTATCTAAAGCCATCACTTTAAGTTTTGAAACAGCAATGTGTTACAACCAGACTGTATAGGAAGTTGACTTAGGGGTTGAAGCAGAGGCTAATAAATTGCTTAAGATATTTCTCTTTATTTCATGTTTTGCCTCTTTAAAATCACTGCCTGCTATTTCCTTCTGATGCCTTTCTATAATTTGTAAAGCCATGGATGTCTAATAGATGCTTAAGTCAGTACTAAATGCTTATGAGTTTCCTATGGTGACTTGTAACACTTCAGATGTCACTCAAGGCGAGGATTTAGTCTTGAGCCGACAAAGTGATAGTGAGAAAGCAGAATGAATGAAGTGCGAGAGTTAGTTGCTCAGTCATGTCTGACTGTGACTCCCACCAGGCTCTCCTGGCCAAGGAAAGTATACTGGAGTGGGCAGCCACTTACTTCTCCAGGGGATCCTCCTGACCCAGGGATGGATCAGATCCTGGTCTCCTGCATTGCAGGTGGATTCTTTATCATCTGAGCCACCAGGGAAACCCAGAATGAATGGGGGCCTCAGTTAAGCTGGGGACCAGACCTGGGGACACAGGTGAGCAGCCAATCGAAGACTGAGGGGGAGCCAATGTCTGTTGTTAGAATTCAACACTCACATCATTTCAGATGGGGAACCATTTCTTAATTAATGTATTTTGTATCTAATATAATTTATATTTATAGCAGTTTCAGGTTTAGGGAACCACAGAGTCCTCATCCCCTCAATCCCCCAGCCCCACCCATGAAAAAAGTGAGAGTGAAGTGAAGTCGCTCACTCGTGTCCGACCCTCAGCGACCCCATGGACTGCAGCCTGCCAGGCTCCTCCATCCATGGGATTTTCCAGGCAAGAGTACTGGAGGGGCTTGCCACTGCCTTCTCCAGGGGATCTTCCCGACCCAGGGATCGAACCCGGACCATAGCTTCTGTAATGAACATCTCATAGCAGAGCCGTGCTGCTGGGAGCTGAGCCACGACTGGGATGTTGCCCCCAGAGTCCTGCCGTGGTCACCACCGACCCCAATACCTCCGTCTTTTCTCTATTTGGGGCTTCGTAGCAGTGACGTGGGTTTGGAGACCTCGCCTGTGTCCAGCTTCTGCTGTGACTGCTACGAGGCCGTGTGAAACCCACTTGGCTTTCCCACCCTCACCCACAAGCTTTGGCCTGTTGTTTCTTCCATAATATGCCGTCTAGGTTGGTCATAACTTTCCTTCCAAGGAGTAAGCGTCTTTTAATTTCATGGCTGCAATCACCATCTGCAGTGATTTTGGAGCCCCCCAAAATAAACCCTGACACTGTTTCCACTGTTTCCCCGTCTATTTGCCATGAAGTGATGGGACCGGATGCCATGATCTTAGTTTTCTGAATGTTGATCTTTAAGCCAACTTTTTCACTCTCCTCTTTTACTTTCATCAAGAGGCTCTTTAGTTCTTCTTCACTTTCTGCCATAAGGGTGGCGTCATCTGCATATCTGAGGTTATTGATATTTCTCCCGGAAATCTTGATTCCAGCTTGTGCTTCATCCAGTCCAGCGTTTCTCATGATGTACTCTGCATAGCAGTTAAATAAGCAGGGTGACAATATACAGTCTTGATGTACTCCTTTTCCTATTTGGAACCAGTCTGTTGTTCCATGTCCAGTTCTAACTGTTGCTTCCTGACCTGCATACAGGTTTCTCAAGAGGAGGTCAGGTGGTCTGGTATTCCCATCTCTTTCAGAATTTTCCACAGTTTGTTGTGATCGACACAGTCAAAGGCTTTGGCATAGTTAATAAAGCAGAAATAGATGTTTTCCTGAAACTCTCTTCCTTTTTCCATGATCCAGCAGATGTTGGCAATTTGGTCTCTGGTTCCTCTGCCTTTTATAAAACCAGCTTGAACATCTGGAAGTTCATGGTTCACGTATTGCTGAAGCCTGGCTTGGAGAATTTTGAGCATTACTTTACTAGCGTGTGAGATGAGTGCAATTGTGCAGTAGTTTGAGCATTCTTTGGCATTGCCTTTCTTTGGGATTGGAATGAAGACTGACCTTTTCCAGTCCTGTGGCCACTGCTGAGTTTTCCAAATTTGCTGGCATATTGAGTGCAGCACTTTCACAGCGTCATCTTTCAGGATTTGAAATAGCTCAACTGGAATTCCATCACCTCCACTAGCTTTGTTTGTAGTGATGCTTCCTAAGGCCCACTTGACTTCACATTCCAGGATGTCTGGCTCTAGATGAGTGAGACAGCCATGAAATTAAAAGATGCTTACTCTTTGGAAGGAAAGTTATGACCAACCTAGACACCATATTGAAAAGCAGAGACATTACTTTGCCAACAAAGGTCCGTCTAGTCAAGGCTATGGTTTTTCCAGTGGTTATGTATGGATGTGAGAGTTGGACCATAAAGAAGGTTGAGTGCTGAAAAATTGATGCTTTTGAACTGTGGTGTTGGAGAAGACTCTTGAGAGTCCCTTGGACTACAAGGAGATCCAACCAGTCCATCCTAAAGGAGATCAGTCCTGGGTGATCATTGAAAGGACTGATTCTGAAGCTAAAACTCCAACACTTTGGCCACCTGATGCGAAGAGCTGAGCCATTTGAAAAGACCCTGATGCTGGGAAAGATTGAGGGCAGGAGGAGAAGGGGATGACAGAGGATGAGATGGTTGGATGGCATCACCGACTCAATGGACATGGATTTGGGTGGACTCTGGGAGTTGGTGATGGACAGGGAGGCCTGGTGTGCTGCGGTTCATGGGGTCGCAAACAGCTGGACACGACTGAGTGACTGAACTGAACTGAACTGATGAAAGTTAGAGATCTTTCGGGACAGGGACTCATCCTAGACTAAGATGCTTGTCTGCGGGCCGCCGCCTCTGAGCAGGTGTCTCTGCTCCATCTGGCCCTCACTTGCCCATCCCATCCCCGAGGGAGAATGGGGTGCTAAACTGGAGGGGGCGCCTGGCGCAGGGCTCCGTGTGCTTCGCTGACTCCAGCTCCCAGGGCCAGTCCAGTGGGGGCCTGTCCTCACCCTGCAGAGACGGGCGTTGGAGGATCAACCCCAGGACTCTCAGTTGGTGAGAACTGGAGCGCGGCTCTGTACTCTCCCTGGGCCATGGCGAGTCCAGGACACCAGGGCGGGCGGTGGGGCAGAGGCAGCGTCTTTGGGGTCAGAATGCTGCTGTGATTTCTTTTTCTCATCTCAGTTTTGTAAAACCCTTTTTTTTTTTTTTTTTTTTTTTTTTTGGACGTGCAAAGAAAACTAATTTGGAGAAATTTGGCTACCTCTGTGTATTGGCCTGAGTGGACACTGTGTATTTTAAAATAGGTTTGTAATCAGCTGCATTAGCTTGAATTACTGGTGTTAACGTGGAACTTTTCTGGAAAATGGAGCACGTTCTGACTCCTGGTGTAAGGCATCCAAACGTAAAGTCAGACGCTTTTCTTGGTGTCTTTTTGTTACGTCTCCTAATTTGACAGAATTTAAAGGGAAAGAAGGTAGTAATTTTAGAGCGTGTTTTTGGCCACATGAAGCGTTATCCCTTGCTGACCGCTAAGGGTTCCGTGAGTGAGGAAAGGACCGGGTGATGCTGTCTCAGAGAGAGAGAGGGTCAGTGTCCAGGGCTGGCCTGGGCCTCGGGTCTGTGGGCAGGGGCCGGAGACGCTCCCGTGTGGGGACCTCCTGAGACTCACGGAGGCCAGGGCGGTGTGGTGTGTGTAGGGATGGTTCCAGGAAGCATCAGGAGCATCAGGGTCCATGTGGAGGGAAGAGTGGGGTAATGTGATCGTCACTCACAGAACAATCCAGAAGATGCAGAGAGAGGACGGGAAGGGGTGTGATTTGCAACCGGTCACCATCAGGGGCTCCGAGGTCATTCTGGGGTGGGTGGTCTTCACCGGGACTCACCACACTTGTTACCCACCCCCCCACCCCCCACCACTGGGGTCTGGGTCTCATGTTCAGGCTGGAAATGGTTACTTGGGTCTGTTGCTATGGGAATAAATGTGGGAAGAAATCAACTAGAATGGACACCCGTCACTGTTTTCTTTCCAAAGAAACTGTATCCAAGAATTGCATCCAAATCTTTATTTTTTGGAAACACGTGTTTGACTGTGGGCTTCCCGTGTTACCTGTTTACCGGTTTTTGGATCTTCCCAGACAGGCGTTGTGTGCGGCTTCCAAGGATGGGGGGCTGGGGGGCCGTGGATGGGTGTGAGTTCTCACCGGCCTTTCCTGGCTCTGACGTTCTGAGACAGAAAGCCTTTCAGAGCCTGTATTTCCTCACTGGTAACATACACATAGTAATGTGTATACCCCATTCTGTTACTACCAGGATTGAAGGAGAATGTGCAGAAATCTGGGTCCCACAGGCCTGTAAGCATTATGGCAACAATCCTGGGTTAAAAAGCTAAAGTTAAAAGTCTTTCATTGGAATTAATTATACAACCATCTTAAACGTGTGCCCTTAGTGGGCAAAACCTTGCTCCATGAATACCAGTTTGACTTTTTACTGAAAATGGATGTGTGAATAGTTATATTCCATCAGAACTCTAAGTATCAAGGTCTTCCCCCATCCAGTCTCCCATTTCTACGAAGTCAAACTCTAAGGAAACAACTCTCTTTATTTTATTTCTGTCTTTGGTCACCTGTGTTTTAATTTGTTGCTCGTTGTTCAGTCACTAAGTCGTGTCCACCTCTTTGCGACCCCATGACCCACAGCATGCCAGGCTCCCCTATCCTTCACCGTTTCCTGGAGCTTGCTCAAGCTCATGTCCACTGAGTCAGTGATGCCTTCCAACCATCTCATCCTGTCACCCCCTTCTCCTCCTGCCCTCGGCTTTCCCAGCATCAGTCGGCTTTTGCACCAGGTAGCCAGAACCGCAAACAGTTCTATGACCGATGAAGACAACATGTGTATGAATTAAGTAATCAGTTCTAAGAGGTTGGGCCTGGCCTCAGACCAGGACTCTGGGGCCAGGATGGCTCAGTTCAAACCTAGTCTCTGCTGCTTGTTATCCTGACGGCATGGATGAGAATGTAACTCACCTTCTCTGATTCAGTGACTGAGTTTGCAAAACGATGACAGTGATTCCACTTCACAGAATTACAGCAAAGCGATTCAGTTATATGTTCTATAGCTGAATATACAGTTATATGTATACAGTTACATAACATATAACTGAATGTATACAGTCTTTTCCATTATGGTGTGATTAAGTAAATTAATACCTGAAAAACATGTAGGCTAAGTACCCACTAAATGTTATAATTATCAGTCTCCAACCTCTGCTGTGTGTAAAACTCACGTGCTGTTTATAAGTGGATCCTACTTGGCAGGTTGTTTATGATTTTATCCCCAGAATGTTTTTATATGTGAAGTCCTTTCTAAACCTCAGAATACTTCACAGACCTCCATTGTCTGTAGCAGTTCACCTTTTAGTATCCACCGACTAAGTGACATGTAATCACACACAGCAGGTAGGTGTAGTGAGGGAAATCATGTGCATTGTATGAACCCCGACAGCATTCATATACCTTTTAACACAAGCAGTGTGAAGGTGCCAGTCTTCCTGTTGGTTCAGGGTCCTGACAAGCTTTGCCTGTGCGTCCGCTGAGCGCCTCTGGGGGGCCGCACCGCCGAGCGCCTCTGGGGGGGCCGCACTGCCGAGCGCCTCTGGGGGGACCACACCGCTGCCCCGCAGGGGAGCAGGCATCCCCCCTTCACTTCGGCAGCAAGTCGTCATTGTCTCGTGTTGTCTCCTGTGTGTTTCTTTTCTTTCTTTCTTTCTTTTTCAATTTTTGTTTATTGGAAGCTAATTGCTTTACAATATTGTACTGGTTTTTGCCAAACATAACATGAGCCAGCCACTCCCTGTGCATTTTTACCTGGGTTACTAACGGTCAGGTTCATTATTTTCTATCAGGCGTGTCTGGTGGCCTCAGATTAAGCCCTCATTGTCCCGCATAGGGACCAGAGACAGTCTTGAACTGGTCCTTCGTCTGAGAGCTTTGCCACCAGGGCTTTTAAAGCACAGACATGACCCTGCACTCACTCTTATGAGGCTTTCTGCTGCTTGTGGAAATCCCTTTACCTGCTCCAGGGCCCCCACTCTGGCCCCTGCTGCCCTGCAGCCACCACATGCCGTGGATCCTCCTTCCGCAGCTGCTTCCTTGTGTGACGCCCAGCCCCTCATCTGTGGTGTCTGCTGAGAACTGAACCTGTGCCGTTGATTGTGTGCACAGGAAAGGCAGAAGCAAAATGCCTGGAGAAGCAAGACATTCGGTGGTTTGACCAGGAGTATTTTTTGAGACAATCTTGAAAATGCTATAAAGAGATGCAAAGAAAATGGACGATGTTGATTTTGCCCTCTGAGGCTGACACCAGGCTGCCTGTTGTATCAGACAGCTACTGCGTCATAACAAGTAGCCCCGGGGTGTTAGCTGTCATCACTGACAAGTGTGCACTTCTCATGCATCTGCTGATCTTGGCTGGGCTCCGCTGGGATGCTCCAGGCTGCACGTGGGCCTGGGTCTGCCCCGTACGTGTCTCATTCTCCCAGCCTGAGCGGAGACACTGGGAATGCCCTTCTCCCAGCAGCACCTACGGCCCAGGGAGACGGTCCACACACAGCCAGGTGTCCAGCCCCAGCTTGTCTAATGCCTGCAGACAGCTCTATGCAGTTCCTATGTCTGAGCCCAAAGTCACAGCACAGGGAGGACCCCCTGCCAGTGTGGGAGGAGCTGCAAACCCCTGGCGATGGGGAGAGAGGATGGATTGGCCAGCACAGCATCATTTGTTCCTGAACATGAGGGCATAGTTATCCTGAGTGGGACGATTAAGAGGCAGAAGCACCCTCAGGATGGGCGTGAGCATCGGATGAGGAAGCAATGCGTTTCTGGGACCTCCAGGCTGTGACTGCCATGGTAACTGGCTGGGCAGAGGCCACCGACGGTGAACAAACTGGCCCACTGGTTCCACAGTGCTGCAGGGCAGCTGACGCAGCAGGAGCCCGGCCAGCAGACAGCACTGAGCGGGACCCAAGGGCTGGGCCCAGGAAGCTGGGGGCGGATGGACTCACTGGTCCTGTCTGCAGCAGATTTGTCTGAAAACTGCCCGCAGCTTAGACGTTCCTGCAGAGCAGACGCGTGCCCACAGGACATGGGACCCGAGCAGATTTTGCACGCTCTGTTCTCACAGCAAAACTTGTCTTTACCCAGGAAGTCAGTACTCAGAGGCCCAAGACCCTTATTACCTTGTCGTTATTATTACTATTGGAGTTTTGTTGCTGAACAAGGCTGTGTTAGTTTTGGGTGTGTAGCAAAGTGATTCAGTTACATGTACACGTATGTACACATATGCATACATCTTCCTTTTCAGATTCTTTCCCCATTTAGGTTATAACGGAGCATAGAGTAGAGTTTCCTGTGCTATACAGTGGGTCCCTGCTGGTTATCTATTTTATATGTAGGTCGCACAGAGTCGGACACGACTGAAGTGACTTGGCAGCAGCAGCACCAACAGTGCGTGTTATGTAAGGGACTTCTCAGGTGGCGCTGGTGGTAAAGAACCTGCCTGCCAAAGCGGAAGACAAGAGACCTGGGTTCGATTCCTGGGTGGGGAAGATCCCCTGGAGGAGGGCATGGGAACCCACTCCAATTCTTGCCTGGAGAATCCCATGGACAGAGGAGCCTGGCAGGCTACAGTCCGTGGAGTTTCATAAATTCAGACACAACTGAGCAAGTAACACCAACCAGGATCCCTATTTTACTCTTAGTAAAAGGGCCTTTCCGTGTCATTTAGGTGTCTGTCTGCTGGGAACATGTCCACACAGTAAGGTGGGCTGTGGCGCATGCGCCCCCCCAGCAGCACCCACCCCAGGACAGGAGGCTCCCCCTTGCATGCTCTTGGACGCTTCCTGGGTTGGGTCTTCTGGGAGGAAACTACTGTCGAATTTCCATCACTCAAGGATCCTTTCTCTGGGCGGGCATTGTCTATAAATGAAGTGATAGCACCGTGTAACCCCTGATTTCTGCCGCTTTTAATCATTGTAATAGCTTTGAGATTCACTCTTGTTGGCTGTAATTGTTACCCATTTTTCCCTCTAGTTTATATGAAGGATTGTATATTGTATGCATATACCACGATCTGTGCCTTTTCCAGTAAGTGGCTATTTTAGTTGTTAACGTTTGGGGGATATTGAGAGTGTTGACTAAAAACATATAGTCACACCTGAAAGTAGAGAGTTACTTTATCTGGTGGGAATGTTTAGAACTCCGAGCCCAGGAGCCTACATCTCAGTATCTCTGAGAAAACTGCTCCAAGGAAGCAGAAGGGGGAGTCAGGCTGTATATAAGTTTGCAACAAAGGGAGCAGGCAGTTTGAACATCATAGATCAGATATCAAGTAAAGAAATTTAGCGTCCTGTGATGGGAAGATACAAGCCTCTGGGCTCGCTGAATTCTCCCCTTTCATGTGAACCTCAGCTGTCTGGGCCCATCCTGTCTCCTGTTCACCCTAAGGAGCCGCAGATGACAGCTTCTTGTATTTCCAGCTCCTCAGCAATCACCATGGAGGTGGGGTGGCAGAATCTGCTGGATCACAGTTTGGGGAGCCCTCATTCACCTTTGGAGGCCAGAGTCACTGATGGCTATGACAGTCCTGTTGATTGATATGGCAGGAGGCATCTTCATTTCACAAGAGTGAAGCTGGCCCAGGCGTCCTGCACTTGTCCCCTTGGGGACGCGTGTTCTGTTTACTCCAGGGATGGTGACTGCAGTCATGAAATTGAAAGACGCTTACTTGTTGGAAGGAAAGTTACGACCAGCCTAGACAGCATATTAAAAAGCAGAGACGTTACTTTGCCAACAAAGGTCCGTCTAGTCAAGGCTATGGTTTTTCCAGTGGTCATGTATGGATATGAGAATTGGACTCTAAAGAAAGCTGAGCACAGAAGAATTGATGCTTTTGAACTGTGGTGTTGGAGAAGACTCTTGAGAGTCCCTTGGACTGCAAGGAGATCCAACCAGTCCATCCTAAAGGAGATCAGTCCTGGGTGTTCATTGGAAGGACTGATGCTGAAGCTGAAGCCCTAATACTTTGGCCACCTGATACAAAGAGCTGACTCATTGGAAAAGACCCTGATGCTGGGAAAGATTGAGGGCAGGAGGAGAAGGGAATGACAGAGGATGAGATGGTTGGATGATATCACCGACTCAATGGACATGGATGGGTTTGGGTGGACTCCAGGAGTTGGTGATGGACAACGAGGCCTGGGGTGCTGTGGTTCCTGGGGTCGCAAAGAGTCAGACATGACTGAGCAACTGAACTGAACTGAAGCCCTGGAGCAGATGTCACACTGGGTGAGGGATGCAGGAGGGTGCCCTCGGCTGGGCGTCCTCACCAGCCTGCATGCTTCTGGTCTGGGTCATTAAGGCCCCTCTCCCAGGCCCACCATGGGACCTCCTGTGAGTTTACTGCATTTTCCTGGTAACCAAGGATGCCTAGGAATTTTCTCACATGCCTATTATTCATCTTGAATTGTCTGTTCAAATCTTTGCCCCATTTATATTAGATTATTTGTCTTTTCTAATTGATTTGTAGGGTTCATTGACATAACCTGAATATTTGTCAGATGTATGTGTTTTAGGAACATTTTCTTCCTGTCTGGGGCCTGCCATCTCACTTTATTAATAGTATCTTTTGGTGAGTGTAAGTTTTAAACTATATCAATAATGTCCAGTTTACCAGATCTCTCTTTTGTGGGTAGGGTTTTCTGTGTCTATTCTAAAACTCCTTCTCTAACCTAACGTCACAAAGATGGTCTACTGTATCTTCCGTGAAGGTGACATATTTTTAGCTCTTTTGTTTACATCTCTATCTCAGGGGCTTCCCAGTTGGTGCTAGAGGTAAGGAATCCACATGCAGTGCTGGAGAGGTGAGAGGAATGAGCTCAGTCACTGGATCAGGAAGATCCCCTGGAGGAGGAAATGGCAACCTGCTCCAGTATTCTTGCCTGGAGAATCCCATGGACAGAGAAGCCTGACTGGCTATAGTTCATAGGGTCTCAAAGAGTTGGACGTGACTGAACATCTGAGAACAGTCTATCTCAGATGAAGGTCTGTGTATGATGTGAGTCAGGCTTTCTGTTTAAATTGGCGTATAGGTAGCCCATTGTTTAGAATCGTCCTTGAAACGATTTTCCCTTTGAATTGATTTGGTGCCTCGTAAAATATTGGTTGAGCATACATTTCTATATCTATTTATGAACAGTTTGTTCTTTCTCCTCAATCTGTTTAATTATCCTTATTTGGATAGCATTCTGTCTAGATAAGCAGTTTTACAGTAACTTTTCAAGTAAGGTGACATTAGTCCTCCAAGTTTATTATTTTGGAAGAGGGCTTTGGATATTTCAGTCTTTTGAATTTTCATACACATTTTAGAACACGTCAAATTTCTACGAAAAACCTTCCTAGTATTTTGATAGAAATCATTCTGAGTTCAC
The DNA here is from genome assembly GCF_027580195.1 of Bos mutus. Lineage (NCBI taxonomy): Eukaryota > Metazoa > Chordata > Mammalia > Artiodactyla > Bovidae > Bos > Bos mutus. The sequence continues at coordinate 102,494,678 of NC_091625.1, forward strand.
AGATCAATTTGGGGAGAATTAACATGATAACATTAGTGAGTTCTCTAATCAATTAATGTGGTACTGTTCTCTCTGTTTAAGCATATTCCCTTTATTTTTCTCAGGAATGCCTTTTGGTTTTCAGTCTCTTCCATGTCTTTTCCTAAATTTATTCTTGATTATTTTATGTTTTGACGTCATTGCAAATGTCGCTTAAAATCATCTTCTGGTCCTCCATGCTAGTCTACGGAGATTCCGCTGATTTTGTACATCACTTGCTGTATTCACTTATTATTTCTAGCAGTTTCTTTCTACAGGTGTTTCAATTCCTTATATGTGCACATTTCTGTCATGTGTGATTAAAAACAGTTCTACATTTTCTTTCCAATCTTTATTCCTATCCTTTCCTTACCTTTTTGGGGATTGCCCAGGACCTCTAATATAATGAAAAATAGCAGAGATGAGATTCTTTTCCATCTTAGAGTGATAGCATTCAATCTTGTATCACTAAGCGTGTGGTTAACTACAGAAAAAAATACGCTGTTTACCAGTTAGAGAAGATTTTCTTCTAATCCCCATTTTCTGAGAGTTTTGCTACTTAACTGATGAAGAAGTTCACTGTAATAAAAGAGAACCCAGTTTTCTCTGCCTAAAGCCAGATAGGGTGACTGTAACTGAAAACTTCTGCTCTCAGGGTGTAATATTATCACAACGTCTAAGCGAGTTATGAGCACTGTTTCAGCATTTTAAATAATCGCTTCAAATTTGCAAGGCTCGTCATCCTTCTCTGTAAGCCCGCCCGCACGCTACGCTGTCAGCATCTCTGCCCACCTTGGGAGGCAGGAGCCTGGGGTGGTGGTGTTTGGCAGGTAATTCCTCGTTTCTGTGATTGATTCCCTGAAGCCAGGAGGCGAGGAGGGCGGGACTCAGTCTGTTCATCTCCATTTCGTACTGTGCAGCCATGTTTCTGGAAGGATTACCAGAGGATTAAATAAAAACCCTTTGACTTTGAAAATTAAATCTGCTCAGTTGCCTCTGCATGACTCTACCTGAGAATAAATAAGGAGACGAGAGTCAGAAGAGAAAAGCATCTGCCAGTGTCCGTCAGACACGAGTGGACGCGAGCGTCACGTCTGGGCATGCTATCCACACCTGCAGTGATTTCTGATGGCGTCCCGAGGCATGCTGCTGCTGCTGGGAAGTGATTTTATAGTTCTCTAGAAACGAGGCACGTCTGGGGAAGCAGACTGTTCCAAGAGCAGATTATCATGTGAGGAAAGGGACCAGTCCCTTAACTAATACCGAGAACAGTCGACCTGCAGCTGGGCGACACTCTCCCCACAACACTCGACAGGAGTGAAGCTGTAGCAGGGACTGTGGCCAGAGGGGAGGAGTCCTGGCACAGTGCGCAGAGCAAAGGAAGCAGATTCAAGAGGCGGCGAGCGGACCCAGAGGAACTTCCGGGGGCAGAGTCCTGTGTCCAGGTGATGGTCATGGGGGTTGGAACACACGCACGTTCAAATATTTCAGTGTGTTGAAGCTTCTCTGGACTTCATACCTGTTGGAATGTGAAACATAAAACTGAATATTAATGAGAAGCCCATAAGCAGGGAAGGGAAGTGAAGTGAGTGAAGTCGCTCAGTCGTGTCCGATGCTGCGACCCCATGGACTGTAGCCCACCAGGCTCCTCCGTCCGTGGGATTCTCCAGGCAAGAATACTGGAGTGGGTTGCCATTTCCTTCTCCAGGGGATCTTCCCAACCCAGGGATCGAACCCGGGTCTCCCACGTTGCAGGCAGACGCTTTACCATCTGAGCCACCAGGGAAGCCCATAAGCAGGGACACTGAGCACAAAACGATACCTGCAGCGGGCGTCCTTCTGAAATGCGGCCGAATCTGAAGATCATGCTTTTAAAATGTGTGCGGTTTGTTATTGCTTCCTATAAAAATGCTTCAGGCTTCATCATATTAAAATCAAGCATCCTCTGTTTAAAGAGATCTTCATTTAAGAGGTTCCCCCCCCCTTTAAGTTCATAAATGTCTGGTGGCTACTTATTGTCATCTAATCCCCTTTGGTTGTCAGATTATTTGAACAATCTGTCAAATACTTTCTAAGTCACTAAAATTTGCTAGTTTGGAAGATAAACTAATTTTAATGGACATTCTACCAAATTTATAGAAGTAGCTTTCTAAAAATACAGAGTTGTTATATGAGTTATTAGAACTGATACAAGCAAATTGGAATTGTACTTGTGTTTCTAGTCTAATATATATGTGAAAAAGTACTGAGGCAGACTATTTCCAAAGTGCTAAGTGCATCTCAGAAGTCTGCTCAAAATACGATGAGGAGCCCAGGAGATGGATATCAAAATCAAAAACATCGAAAAGTTCGTAGCATTAGAGAAGGCACAAACACAGCTGCTTGGAACTGGAGAAGTTTAAGTCAAATTTGCCACAGAAGAAAGTACAGCACAGTCACCATAATCATAGTCAAGAATTCACACATGTTTGTGTGCGAACAGTACCATCAGGAGGTTAGTTAAGCTGGAGCAAGAAGACAGCCATCGAGATATGTCTGCAAAGCCAAGGCTCAGGTGAGAATGGATTTAATACACCAAATAGAAAGCTATCCTTTCGTAGATAATGTTGAGATCTGGGGGCATGATGAATTACATGTATAACTTGGAAATTTGAGCCGACCCCTCTATTACCAGACACAAAATGTGTAGAATCTGCAGCTGAAGTCTGATCCATTTTAATTCTCATCTGTTCCCCGAGGCTTTGTTATACACCTTGACTTGATAGTTCAGGTATGTAGGACAATGTAGCATAAGCCTGGGTGTTGTATTAATGAAACAAGAGTTATAGGAAAAAGATGTGGTTTAAAAATATGTATGGTATTAAATACACATAAAGTTTTCTTTGGGTTATGACTCTGGCTCTTTACAGGAGCTTTTACTCTTTGTGCTTCTGCGTCTAATTTTTTGTTGTTGTTGTTGGAGGGGCTGTGTTAAACTTTTGCTCATTATTAGTAACACCTTGCAGTGTCCTAGAAGCCTGCCACTTGGCCGGCATTACGCCAGCAGCCATGGTGACTGAGAGGCAGGCGAGACAGTCGCGGTGCGGGGTGTGGAATCTGTGAGGTGAGAATGTTGCTGGAACTCATAAGGCTGGTAATTCGAGGCTGGAGAGCAGCCAGTCCGTCCCCTAGTCCAGAACCTGAGCTTTGCCCGTAAGACTTGACGCTGGTGTCTCCTGGAGTCTCCAGGCCTCAGGTGTTTTCTCTTCAATTTCTAATTCTCCAGGAATGAGAACCTCATTCACTGCAACATCTTTTTCTTTTATTTCTCCTCAAAGTATGTTTCAGGCTTCTTTCCTTAGGAAAACAAATCTTTCTTTGACCCAATCATCAGTTTAAATAATCTCTCAGCTTTTCCTTTGCCACGGCAAACTCCTCAAAGGGGACCTCTCTCTGAGCGGTCTTGCTCAGAAGATACAGTGCCTTACCTTTCTTTGAATTCCCTCATGTTAAAATTTCTTCTACACTGCATTCACTTTTATCTCTTTATTCTTCCTTCACACATTAACTCCTCAACATTTAATTCAAGAGAAACCTGTATAGCAAAAGCCCTTCTGAATAGGAAAGACATCTATGACCATACCATCCTGAACACACCCAATCTTGTCTGAACAGGAGAGAAAGCATAGATATTTTCATCTAACCTGTTAAAATGGATGTTATAATTTGAAGTTTGTGAGCACTGGTTATTTGTTTTCCTGCTGAATTATTTCCAGAATCTCAAAGTTCATTTTCATCCATTGATGGGCATTCTTTGCGATGGATTCAAAGCGAACTTTCAGTGGGGTCATTATTGTAAACTGCAACCTTAGTCCCTTCTGTGGCCCTGGACCATCGGCCAGCAGCAGGGGTCTCTGCCTCCGCACACACTGGTCACGTGGTCTGCAGCCCGTCCCCCCCTTTATGCCGCCAGTTCCTTTTGACCATCTCTCCTTCCTTCTTTCCTATTTCCTCCATCATTAATCAGTTCTCTCATTTCCAGTTTCTCTAAAAATTCCCCCATTCTGTGCCCTTTCCTCCTGTGAGTCCTCCTTTCCTCCTGCCCTGTGAGTCCTCCTTTCCTCCTGCCCTGTGAGTCCTCCTTTCCTCCTGCCCTGTGAGTCCTCCTTTCCTCCTGCCCTGTGAGTCCTCCTTTCCTCCTGTGAGTCCTCCTTTCCTCCTGCCCTGTGAGTCCTCCTTTCCTCCTGTGAGTCCTCCTTTCCTCCTGCCCTGTGAGTCCTCCTTTCCTCCTGTGTGGTGAGTCCTCCTTTCCTCCTGTGTTATGGGCCCTCACTGATGATTTTCTGAAACGTGGCTGGGACTTGTGCCCTAGAATCCTGATCCCCGGGTCTCAGGACTGAAAGTCCCCAGTGCCGGGATGCACAGCTGGTTTATATCCCTCTGTCAGCTCTCCTTCTCCTTCCATCAGTGCAGTTGACGTCCTGCGCAGAGCAGGGCATCTGTGCTGAGAGAACCACCCCCCCACCAGGAGCATCTTCCTTTGCCATCCTGTGTGGCCCCGTGGAACCAGAAGGGGCAGAGCTCAGCTGTCCCAGTGAGGAGGGTGATTTTTAAACAGCGAGATGGGACACCCTTTAGCTTCAGTTCCCTAGGGCCATCGTGAATTAGACTAAAGAAGATCTACTTCCTTCCATATGGCCATAAAATGTAATTGCATTCTCCCATAGGAGAAACTGAATTCCCCACACAGAGCCAGGTTTACCAAATAAAATTGTACAAGTTAACAGTTCTAACTTCAGCCAGGATGTTTATATAAACAAACACAAATCTCTTCTGACTTGGCAATAATATCTTCCATATTTTACAACAGTCTCAGCAAATTTTAAGAGGTGGTCAATTTAATCAATCCTACTTTGCTTACGATGAGCCTTCAAATATGATGTAAAATCCTCAAAAGGGCCATTTCAAGAATTTTCCAGAACCCATTCTATAGATACAGCATGTCCTTGGATGGAGCATGAAACGCATTTTGTGCCCAGACAATCACACCATAAATTCTGTTCACTAACAAAACTTCTGAAAAAGGGCCAAGTGAACATTAAAGTAAGCAATGTGTTTTCCAGGAGAGCTTTCTGGAACAGAAGCCCTTGCGTCAGCTGAGTCTCCTGAGTGTGGGGCTCCAGTTAGGAACGGGCCAGCCGCTCCAAGGACGGCTAAGAGCAGGACCCAGTTGCCTCTGGAAACACGTGGCTCAGCCTGCATCCTTCTTGGTTCCTGCCTCAATCTGATTTAAAGTAGTGCATCTGTCACTTTAGAAAGCAACACGAGTCACGTCATTGTGACTCCACGCCAGTTTCCCAGTTACAGTTGGAGCCAACGCCTTGTTAAGATAACCGGGTAACACAGGGGTGGGTTTGATTTATGTATCTGTTTGCAATGAACTTGAACTTGGGCAAACTTCAAGCTGGTGAGGGGTAGGGAGGCCTGGTGTACTGCAGTCCACAGCGTCCCAAAGAGTTGGATACGGCTGGGCGACTGAGCACCACCGCAACTGTTTGCCGGGTGAAATCTAGAATCTACAGAAAAGTCCAGGGGTTATAGGAAACAATCAGGATGGCGTTTTGAAGAAAGTGAGTGGTGCTGTTGTAAGAAACGCAGCGGCGTTCATTATTTGTACGTATTAGCGATGAGCTGGAATTGAAGTAGCATCTGCTGCGCGCATGGGTCAGCACTGGAGCTGCGCCTAGAGAGACGCTCGTCAGCCAGTGTGTGCCGAGTGTGCTGAACCACACAGTGGGGCGCTCGAGGGAAACCAGTGCCCCGTCCTGATGTTGACCTGCTTCACAGCCACAGCTCTGCTAGTTACGATTCTTAACTTACAGACCCTCCCCTCAAAAATATCCACCTCCGGAGAGTCAAAGTCACGGGGAATGTAATAGAGCTGCATGGACACCTTGGGGAGCAGGGGGCGGCCGACCACTCAGGGTCCCGTAGCCCCTGCAGCCCAGATGCTCACAGACCACACGCTGCCCTAAGGACCGTGGCCGTGGCCAGGGCAGCGCCTGGGCCTCCTCCACGGACGCTGAGGACCCAGAGTCTTCTCTGTCTCGGGGACCAGGGTGCTTGCTATTAGGAACAGAAATGCAAGCCCTCATCCAAGGGCCCTGTCTTCCCCCCTCCCTCTTGCTCATTAAATGCTACAGAACACCTGTGAGATGTAGACCCACCCCACCCCCTCCGGCTCCGCGCTCATCCTACAGAACATCAACCTGGACTCATGGCCATACGGCCCCCGCCTTCCTTGTCCATCGCCAGGAGGCTGAGGTCAGCCTGGCAGGGAGCTCCATGCGTGCCTCTGAGTGGGAGCAAGGGGGGGACCCACAGGTGACCTTCACCTGTGGACGTGAGCAGGGGTGCCGTGGTCCACACGCAGCAGCGTCTGCCGATGCAGTCTGCAGGCAGACTAGTCACAGCAGCACACGTGCGTGACTGTCCTCGTGGTGCAAACGGACTCACTAGAGTAAGAAAAATCTAGCTGGTTTCTCACTAATAATGCCGTCACTATGAGTTATCTCACGATAGATTTATGGTCTGCCTGTGACATGCCAGACCTTTTTAAGGGCTGGCTGCTGCTCCTGCTGCTAAATTGCTTCAGTCGTGTCCGACTCTGTGCGACCCCATAGACGGCAGCCCACCAGGCTCTGCCATCCCTGGGATTCTCCAGGCAAGAACACTGGAGTGGGTTGCCATTTCCTTCTCCCGGGGATCTTCCCGACCCAGGGACTCCCTAGATCTAAGTTACCTCACATCTAAATGCAAAAAAGAAACGGGATCTATTAACGTAGGAAGACAGAAGCCCCTACGCATTGAAACGCTGTGCTTAGAATTCTGAGTTTAGCTGTTCAGTTCACTGTTCAGCGGCTTTCCTGCAGGCGAGCTTCAGCACTCACCTTGCACCGCCCACAACGCTGGCCCGACTGGCGCGGCTCCTCCTCCTCTTGACCGATTTCCGGGCATGCGGCCTGTTTGGCAAGCACTGCAGCGGAGCCTCTGGGGCTGACATGCTGCAGCCTCGGCCTCAGGCAGCCCTCGGGCAGGGCACGGTGGTGGGGGATGTTCACCTGGGACCCTCCTGGGGGTGCTCAGTGGCCCTGGACTGGGTGTCTGCCAGCCCCTCCCTCCATCTGGGGACCCAGAGCAGAGGGCCATGGCTGTCGCTGGGGTCCGGGTCCTACCCATGGCCTTGGAAGCCCAAGGACATCAGATCCCCTGTGGAAGCTGTCCACCCTGCCGCCACAGCAGCGCGGGGACCCTACTGGCCGGCCCCACCCTGTTTCCCAGGCGCTCACTCCCGTCTCCTCCTCACTGCAGTGTCCTCGTGCGACCAGGAACAGCAGTCGGCCCTGGAGGAGGCCAGGCAGCCCAAGAACGACAATGTGGTCATCCCCGAGTGCGCCCATGGCGGCCTCTACAAGCCGGTGCAGTGCCATCCGTCCACGGGCTACTGCTGGTGTGTCCTGGTGGACACCGGCCGCCCCATCCCCGGCACGTCCACCAGGTAAGGCTTCCTGCCCGCCGTGGGCTCGAGGCCCCGAGGCCTGAGCTCACCTGCTGCTCAGCGTTAACGCCCATGGTGGACACCGGCCGCCCCATCCCTGGCACGTCCACCAGGTAAGCTCTGGAACGCAGGCTTCCCGCCTGCCATGGACTCGAGGCCCCGAGGCCTGAGCTCACCTGCTGCTCAGCGTTAATGCCCGTGGACGCGAGGCCCGGGAAGAGTGTCCCCTGACAGGACCGGAGCTTGACGCTTTAGGCAGGGCATGCTCCCATCCTGTTCACGCAGGCTGCGGTCACGGAGGATGGCTCTGACGTCCGGCTGGCTGGGCAGGTGCTGAGAGTGTGTCCTCGTCGCCTCAGCCTCTTTTTGGTGAAGGGGCTGGCTGCCCAGATGGCTGTCTGTAGTCCAGGGGTATCTGTGTCCTGAAGTCACTGCTAAAAAAGAGAGTGCTGAGGTCAAGGGTTCGAAACAAAACCCAACCTATTCACTCATGTTTTGTGTGAGTTTGAGCAAAGCAAGTCATTTCGTGACAGCACCAGAAGCCCTGCTCCCTGATCACGGGAATGGTGTGAATGTCAGTGAGGGTGTTTCTGCAGCTATTGGTTACATGCCTCGACCTTTGACTTCTCACACATTGATACAGAAATAGTTTCTACGTATTAGTTACTCAGCTGTGTCTGACTCTTTGCGGCCCCGTGGACTGTAGCCCACCAGGCTTGTCTGTCCATGGGATTTCCCAGGCAAGAACACTGGTTTGGGTTGCCATTCCCCTCTCCAGGGGATCTTTCTGACGCAAGGATTGAACCTGGGTCTCCTGCATTGCAGGCAGATTTTTTACCATCTGAGCTGCCAGGGAAGCCCATAAAAATAGCTTCTACATACAGGGAAATGAGCCTGGTTGCCTCTGCAGCCCTGAGGTGTGAGCACTCCTATGTCTCCTAAGACACTTCCCCAGTTTCTCAAGTGTGACTGCCACGTGTGTGGATGGGGAAACACCGCACAGACTCCGGGAGCTGGAGGGATGGTGAGCAGCTGCTGTCTCCTGATGGAAAGGTCCAGGCACGCCTGGAGCCTGTCTGGTTCATCAGAGAGACCAGGCTCCGTGGGGGCCCCGCCGTGGGGATGGGGGTGTCCAGGACAGGGGCCAGGGTTCCCTCCGCGGCAGTTGTAGGAAATGGTTTCAAACCCGAAGAGGACGCACATCGTCCCACAGTTTTGTGTGTGAAATCGCTTCTTTGGTTCCTGAGCACATGTGTATTGCAGGGAGAGCTCTTTTCTGAGAAACCTTTCTTGGAGAGTGACCTCTGGACGCCCTTCACACTCTGGCTTGTGGATGGTGCATTAAGTTCAGGGGTTTGTTCCCCATGCTGGGCTGCATGAGCCACTGGAAGTTCCCTTAGCGCTGGCCAATGGAGTCCTGACCCTGTCAAGGCCAGGCCTGTACAGATGGGCCCAGAGGGTGAGGTCAGCTTCAGCACGTTGTCCCAAAGAACCCGCGAACACTTACCTTACAATTGGACGGGAAACACAAGAGAACTCCCCCGACCCCGGCATCCAGCCTGCTTTCATTCTGCCCAGATGTTATCAGAGCCCAGCACCACGGTCTCGTTTCCCCTATTTTTGCCTGCAGGAGCAAGGGACTCCCTCTTCTTTGAATTTCAAGAAGCAGACTTAGATTAGACCCTGGGGAGGAGATGCTTCAGATTAGAGGTGTGGGTTTTCTCCCGTTTGTGCTTCATTCATCTATTCTGCCTGATGCTGGCTGTCGCGACCCTGACACTGTCAGGACCAAGGCGGTGACGTGACCGAGCAGAGTGGGGTCCCGTGCGGGCTCCGTGCCCTGCTGGGGGTGTCAGCATCTGCACGTCCCACGGGGCTCCTCCCGTGGCGGCCGCAGCAGTCCACAGGCCCTGTCCACCTCTTTTCGTCTCCTCCTCTCTCGATCTCCAATTCACCAGCTTGCTCTGCGCCTCGCCTCTGTCCTGGCTTCCAGCAGCATCACATGGCCCTGACAACATGGTGTGGCTTTTCTTCCCTGTGGTTCCTCCGTGTGTCTCCCCTCACTCTACCTGGCCAGACCAGGCCCCAGCGATCAGCACCCAGGCATGGACGGGGCCACCCCCGGGCGCCCAAAGCCAGGCAGTGCGGATTGTACTTGTGACAGAGTTCAGCACGGAAAGGGTGCGACCCTGAAAGCTCTGAGAGACACCCCCGCCCTGTATCACCCCTGAAAGCTCCGAGAGACGCCCCTGCCCTGTATCCATTCACCTTCTATTCACCAAACACTTGAATCCCTCGACATTGCAGATGCCACCCTAGGGGACATACAGGGAACAAAAGAGACCAAAATCTGGGCTTCACGGAGCCTCCGTTCTGATGGAGGGAAAGGGACGGTAAGCAGAACACGTGAGCAGATGAGCTGAATGTGAGCAATGTGCTGGCCCACGACAGCTGTGCTGGAAGAAAACAGAGGAAATGGAGACAGAGAATGTTGGGGTGTGACTTCCATGGAGTGGCTGGGGGCTCCCCAAAATGTTGACGTTGTAGTCAGGTCCTGAGGAATTGAGGAGCAAGCTGATGCTGTCTCTGGGCTAAGGTGGCAGTCTGGAAGGGTGAATGCGGCCCCCACATTGCAAGTCTCAGAGCCAGGATCTGTTCAGTTTTGACCGCAAGAGGGGCTGTATCAATTAGGAAGCTCTTCATTTCCAGCAGCGATAAATCTTGCAAATGGGTGTAAACATCGAGGGACCGTGTGACCTGAAGACAAGTGCGGAGACGGACGAGTCCCCTTTCAGTGGGTCCTGTGACTGGTTGACACCACCAAGGACACGGAGTCTCCGAAACTTTCCTCTCACGTCCTCATTGTGTTGTGACTGCCCTTGGACAGACGCCCCTCGTGGTCACAAGACGGCTTCAGGGATCCGGGCATCTCACTCAGACACCATGTTCTCAGAGGACACACAGCCTGTCTCTCTCAGGAGCTGAGTCTGCTTTCCTAAAAGTCCCCTGGCGGATTAAATTCATGGATTATTGGCCATAATTGGATCATATGACTATGGCTAAACCCATCAGTAGCAAGAAAAAATGAATTTGGGTTAAACTGATTTCTAGGGAGTCTTACATGCTGGGAAGTCAGTCAAAATCATCAACTTTAAGGCATATCTGATCTTATGTGTGAGCCTCCCCCGCCCTCTCACAGCCCTGCTTCTACTGTGAAGGACAGCAGGGTTGCAGAAAGCCTTCTGTGTTACTATTTAAATACTGTCTGTTGCATAAATGCTATTTTCTTGTAGCTTTCTGAAATTAGGGAGATTAGTTATGATTTACTTTTGGGTAGACAGTTCACGCCCCTCCACCAATCATTCTCTGTATTTTCTAATGGGGAAGAATAATTTAAAAATCAAACAGTAAGAAGACATAAAGTGCACTGTCTTTATAAGCTGGATTCTTTCCTGTGCCATCCTGCCCGGAAACTACATTACAAAGGACACACTTTGTTTCGGGCCTGTACCAAGGGCAGTGAACACACAGCACAGAGAGCAGCCGCGGGGCAGACTTCCAGATGGGACAGTCATCAGGGCGAACCATGAGTCCGGCCGGGCGCTGGTGCCTCTCCTGGCTCCTCTGCCTTTTTGAGTGAAAACCGACCTCTTGGCTGAGATGTCTAGACCACCGGCAGGCGGAAGCCCGAGCCCCTGTGAGCTGGATCCCAGGCCCCTGTGAACCGGATCTCAGGCCCCTGTGAACCGGATCTCAGGCCCCTGTGAACCAGATCCCAGGCCCCTGTGAACCAGATCCCAGGCTCCTGTGAACCGGATCCCGGGCCCCCATGAGCTGGATCCCAGGCCCCGTGAGCTGGATCCCAGGCCCCTGTGAACCGGATCCCGGGCCCCCATGAGCTGGATCCCAGGCCCCGTGAGCTGGATCCTGGGCCCCCATGAGTTGGATCCTGGGCCCCCATGAGCTGGATCTAGGGCCCCTGTGTGAGCCCAGGCCACGCGTGGTGGGATATGATCTGGGAGGAGGGGCAGGTTCCCACCTGGTCGCTAACTGATGGTGGGGAGAGCCGGCAGCGAGCTATTGGGTTAAGCGTGGACCAGGCTGACTGCCAGCTGCTACATTAGTGTGCAGAACCAAGGGATTTCTCTTCTACTTTCTTGACGGCTGATGAGGGTTTGTGCACCTGGCATCAGGCAAAACTATCTCTTACCTGCCTGAGGGCCCTGTTCCTCAACTATTCAAAACAGGCCCTTTATATTTTCGATTACTCACTGGCAAATGTGAATTATCTGAAATTAAATGGAAATTTCTCCCTGGCAGAGAGCCTGGGATCTGATGGGCAACCAGAAAATCAAGAGATGCTCTTCTTTTACATAAAATAAGTTAAAACAAACACCATTGAAAAGGGTGGTGATGGATGTCAACACAACTTAACAGGTTTTATCTGAGTCTTCAAAGGCATCGATTCTGTTTCTTGAGATTGTCATTTCTGCAAATTGAAAGACGTTTGCTCCTTGGAAGAAAAGCTATGGCAAACAGCATATTAAAAAGCAGAGACATTACTTTGCCGACAAAGGTCCCTGTGGACAAAGCTATGGTTTTTCCAGCGGTCAGGTATGGATGTGAGAGTTGGACTCTAAAGAAAGCTGTGTGCCGAAGAATTGATGCTTTTGAACTTTGGTTTTGGAGAAGACTTTTGAGAGTCCCTTGGACAGAAAGGAGATCAAACCACTCAATCCTAAAGGAAATCAACCCTGAATATTCATTGGAAGGACTGATGCTGAAGCTGAAGCTCCAGTACTTCAGCCACCTGATGAGAAGAACTTACTCATGGGAAAAGACCCTGATGCTGGGAAAGATTGAAGGCTGGAGGAGGAGGGGATGATGACAGAGGATGAGATGGCTAATGGCGCCACCGACTCGATGAACATGAGTTTGAGTGAACTCCGGGAGTTGGTGATGGGTAGGGAGGCCTGGCGTGCTGCAGTCCATGGGGTCGCCAAGAGTCAGAGACGACTGAGCGGTATTCTTCTAAAAGGAGGGGAATGCTGCCCTTTAAACATACATGGTTTAATGTAAGCACAGTGCTGGGATTCTTAAGACCTCCTGCCCAAATTTGGAGCAAAACCAGGATGACCGTGCAGTGTGGCCAGTTCCCAGGCTGCTTCGAGGTTCAAGATTCAGAATGGAGTTGGCAGTGATGTGGTTTCTTATCATTGCGTGTTGGCTCTGAGCCTTTCACAGGCTGGACACGGTTTGTGTTAAAAGTCAGCTTCCTAACACACAAAGCAGCCCGTGCCTGAGGTTCTCGCAGGCGAGACGTCCCAGGAGTGGCTGGCCGGTCGGCCTCCCTGGGAGTCCTGGCCCCGGCGGGGACTGCTCAGTCAGGAGCTGGGACCTGGCGTGTCCTTTCCCTGGAGCTGGCGTTTCACAGGCTGCTGGCTGTGAAGGTGTCAGCTCTAGTGTGGGTACCAATGCCAACCTCCCAAGCCTCACGGATACTCACCTGGAGTCTGAAACAACACTGTTCAGTCTTGAGCATAGGTTCAGTTTCCCCAGATTGAACAGGCGTAACAGCGAGCCCTCAGCCATCTCTCAGTTATGAAATTTCTTTCTCAAATGTTCCCCTGGTGAATTTCTGGCTTTCACCTGCCTGTCACAGCCCCAGGTGTGAGAGGGGACGCCAGGTGGGTAACGGGTCCCTTCACCCCCATTCACGTTCCCGTGACGTGACTTCAATGCCAACTGCACTGAACCCCACTGCATTTCAAAGAATGTGTGTTAATGGCTTGTGGTGAAAATGTGATAATGTGACTGTTTTCCAAAGTGTGTCAGGAATGTTTTAATTTCAAAAACAACTCTTTCAAAAGGCATATTAAGTTAGCGTGCGTGGGGTGCTAGGTTTTCTGGTATCAAAGAGGCCGCTCAGAGTCTGAGGGCCGGAGGAGCCCGCGGTGCCCTGGCTTTGCTTCAGCCAGGCTGGACGCACCCCTCATGGCCAGCCGGCTCCCTGGGCCCCAGGAAGGGCCTCTGGGAAGCTCTCCCTTTGGAGAGAAACCTCATTCTTTCATTTTCTCGGGTAGGAGGACAAGGAATGTGGGAAATAAGAGTCAGAAATATCCCTGTGAAGTGAGCACGATCTCGTGTCTCCTTCTGGGAGTGTGGAAGGACACTGGGCCGCAGGAGGGGTGAGGATCGAGGGGGCTTTGTTGACTCCCTGAGAGTCAGCGGCCCCCGGAACCCAACTGTCCCCCCTGCGCCCACCCCAGATCTGCACCGACTTGTTAACGTTTTCCGGGAAGCCTTCCTGACTCCCGAGGCTCCCTCAGGTACCCTGGAGGGCAGGTTCTCAGGCATCCTCGGGGACTGTCAGCGTCCCCACGAGCCAGGTGGCCTGGGGCTGCCCGTGTCTCCCCGCCAGGGGCGTTTATGAAGAGCCTGGAGGGAGGCCCCGCGGGGGATGCTCAGGGGATGCTCGCGAGCTGTCCACCTGGGCTGGGGTCTGGCGCGCACCTGGCAGGTGGTCCTTTCTGGGGTCCCCGGAGCGCCTGCTCCCTGACTTGAAGTAACTCGCAGCCACCCTGTCCGCCTGCTCGACGTCAGGGCCCCCAGTTCCTGTCGGCTCTGAGGGGCCAGAACGGAGCTCTTACTTTACTGTTTGAACACGTAGGGAGGCAACCTTTTGCAGCATCATGAGCAAGGCTGGGGACATGCTGGTCCTTGAGTGATGCGTCTGTCTAGAGTCCTGAGGTTCCCTCTGCGGCTTTGCTCTCTCTGGGGTAGGGATGGGTGCCTGTGCCCCCCGCCCCTACTTTGGTGCCGATGCTGGCGTTTCCCCTCCTCCGACCCCTCCCTGCCCGGTCCTGGGGCGGTGCGTCCCCTGCACAGGACGTGTTGCCGAGACTGGCTTGAGAGACAGAGCCCGGGGTGTCGTGTGTGTCCTTATGGACTGTGAAGAAGATGTTAAGTTGTTGCAAGGTCAATAAAGGTCCATCCTGGACATTGCAACATGATGGCCGGACACCCCGTGTGTCCCAGGGCCCAGGAAGCCTGCTGTGTGAGCGAGCGGGAATCCGAGGCAAGCCCGCCTCAGAGGCTCAAACCAGCTGGTCTCTCTCCTCCCCTCCTCCCAGGTACGAGCAGCCGAAATGCGACAACACGGCCAGGGCTCATCCGGCCAGAACGCGGGACCTGTACAAGAGCCGCCAGCTCCAAGGTGAGTGGGCCGGGCTGGGCCGGGCTCCTCGGCCGCCGCTCTGCACTTTCCTGCAGATTTGCGGGGGAAGGGGCTCAAGCGAGTTTGGTTGTGAAGAATGATCTCTAATTAAGAGAGGCAGTGAGTTTAACCCTGTAATTATTACAAATAGCATTCACTGAAATGTGTTATGGCTGTTCTCTTTCATCAAAAAGCCCGTGAGTGTCCACGAGACACCAAGAAGGGTGACGTCAGCCGTTGACTTGAAGCCCCGCCCGGACGGGGGTCTTCCAGGTGTTGAGGTGCACTTGAACTTGGCTGAGGGGCACGGCCTCCCGGCTGGGTTGCCACCGTGCGGCTCATCTGATGAGATCGTGGGGTGAGAGACCCGACCCCTGCGTCGGGGGTGGGTTCAGTGGCATCGGTAGGATGCTGTGAAGGTCGTTGCCGTTTTGTTTCATTTCCATTTTCTTTTTCCCCTTAAATGCCTCCCGATGGTGTCTGTTTCGTCAAAGCCTCAGAGACCATGAAAATCTCTTCCCCGGCACCTTTCCTTTAGGGTGCGTGCTGGATCTCGGTCTTACACGGGGCCTGGAGAGCTTGCTGTTTAGACAAATTCTGTGGTCGCCGTCGCCTGATGTGTACTTTCATTGAATCCATAAAGAGAGTTTTAGATTCTGAAAGTTGGAGATGTTGCTCTGCCTGTGGCAGAGGCAGAGAAGACGGGAGGGTCATCCGACCACCTCCGTACCCTGCCAACGACGCCCGGAGCAAAGGCACTGGACACAGAGGAGGCGGGGAGGGCGGGACCCGGTCCGGTTTGTGTCAGAACCACCGCGCCCCGCCCGGTGCTGACCCTGAGCCGCTGGTCTCAGGTTTTCATCACTTCCCTCCTCACCATCCTTCCAGGGCAGGTGGAGGGCCTCTGACGTCACGGCTCTGTGTGAGTGCTCGCCGGCTCGCCGGGGTGCACGTTCATGAGTCAGGGTGCTTTCTGGATCTTGGGGCAGGGTTGGCGGGGGACGGTGAGAAAGGGC
Source organism: Bos mutus (assembly GCF_027580195.1). Lineage (NCBI taxonomy): Eukaryota > Metazoa > Chordata > Mammalia > Artiodactyla > Bovidae > Bos > Bos mutus. The sequence continues at coordinate 102,510,465 of NC_091625.1, forward strand.
AGGAAGAGAGACCCTGAAGGTGCAAACACCCCTGAAGGAGATTCCTAGAGTGACGTCTGTGTGTGCGTGTCTTGGCCTCGGGAGGAGCGCCCAGGGTGTCCTCAGGCCCCCTCCCTGGCCTGAAATCTGGTTCAGCGCCAGTGGACGGCACGCTTTCTTAACAGGGAAGAGTGGGTTTAGCAGACTCATCACGCGACTGTCCGCCCTTTCGCCCGTCTTGACCACACCACTGAAACTTCAGGCCATCTGCTCTTTGTCTCTGAGGTGCTCACTTTTCTTTTTGATAATCTGAAACTGCCTTACCTCTATCTCAAGCTGTGTGTGCTTTTTGCCTGCATAATGTCAATGCCATTAATGAATGTGCGGTCAAGCTCTGGTCTTCATTAGTTAGAGACCCAGACCTTCCTTAGTTCAACGACAGACAGACAGGCGCGCCCCTCGCGGCTCCTCTTGGGGGCTGTGCCTGGGGACTCCTGGGCTGGACTCTGGGCTAAAAGGCTGGAGTGGTCATTCATCCTCTGGGGACCACTGACCCTCAATACTGGGAAACACTACGTGACGTCACTGCGGGCTCGTGTGGGGTCAGACGGGCCACCTAGAGAAAGGTCACCCAGCCCTTCAGGGAGAGCCGCAGGAGGGCGCTCTCAGAGCTGTGGAGGCCTCACCCGCCCGCCGGAAGGAGCGGGGCGGGCGGGCTGCCCCCACAAAGGTGCCCCCCAGTCCTGCCCTGAAGCCCGAGTCCCGGGCACGCAAGCCTTTTACGCAAACCCTGAAAAGGTCAGCTTATTTTGCAATCGTGGATGTTTGGGAGTGCACCATTCATGACCACTTAATCATTTTGCTTTTTTGAAGATAATTATCCTTATTAGGGAAAAACAAGTAGGTCTTAAAATAACTCCTGGATGGAGGCTGTTCTTGTCAAGAGGGGAAGACGGTATCCAAAATAATACAGCACCATGGTGGGCAGGCAGACACTTCTCAGTCCAATGCTGATGTGTTTTCTTCTTAAAAGGCATGGATTTCATTTTAGGCAGCTTTATTAAGTTTCAGCCAGTAAGGGCCACTCACTTTCCCAGCCAGGCTGACAGTGTCCTCACGCACAGCTCACTTGTTCGGCGGTTTGCCGACTGCCAAGTGTTCATCCACATGCTGTGTGGGAGACAGCGTGGACCTCCAGGCTCACAGTAACCGTGGGAAGGTGGTCACTTAATCTTGGGGTTCGTGCTTGGCCCTGTGGAGGCACCATGGTCCAGCCTGAGGGGTCAGTTCCTGGGAACGGGGCTGTGGTTTCCACTCTCGGAGGTTATTCTCCGACCCTGTAATGTGCCTCACACGACTGACGGTCGTACCTGAGAGGAGTCAAAACCTCACACCAGAGAGACTTCCCACAAAGGCGCTGGGCACACCTTTCTCTGCGGATCTGCCCTGCCTGGTTTCCACTGGCGTCTCTTCATCTCGGTGGCATTTGGAATCATCTGTCTGCCCGACTCCTGGCCGACCCGTGCCCCTCAGCCTCTCCCACTCCTCAGGGCTCTGCCGACCACCTGCTCACAGCCGCGGGGCGTCTCTGGGCGCAGGACGCTGCCCATCCGCCCTCCTGTGGGCCTGGCCGTCCGTGTAGGACGTAGCTCCCCAGGGAGACCGGTGCCCTCCGATGCCCTCCCCGTGTGTTCCCACGACGTCCGGGCACCTGGTGCTGCTTGCCCGCGTCGAGTTGCAGGCTCCACCCAGTGCCCCACACGGTCCTCCTGAGATGGGGGCGGAACCCCAGGATGCACCCCCCCGCCAGCACAGCACCCTGGGCACCCGGAAAAGAGTTTGCAAATTACGCCTGCTAAGTGGGTTTCTTTTCCTTTGTTGTTTAATCGCTAAGTCCTGTCTGACTCTTTGCAGCCTTGTGGACTATAACCTACCAGACTCCTCTGCCCTTGGGGTTCCCCAGTCAGGAATACAGACCTGGGCTGCCGTTTCCTCCTCCAGGGCATCTTGCTGATCAAACCCACGTCTCCTGCATCGGCAGGTGGATTGTATACCTCTCAGCCACCTGGGAAGCCCCTTTCTTTTCTTATTCTGAGCCTTTTGACTCTTCTGTATTGAGCGACACTGAAAGGCTTCGATGTACCCAGTGGTCTTGCTGACTTTGAGGCACAGAGCGTGTCTTCAGTGAGTGGGATTGCTAGCGTGGAGGGGTTGACCTCACAGATGGAGCTCGTTGTTCTGGTTCGACCTCAGGCTCTCTGCCCAGGAGAACTCACCTGCCCTCTCTCCTTGGCAGAGACACACCGCCACATGTGGCAGCTAAAGGCCACTGGATGCCACTCACACGCCCATTGCAGAGACATAGGCAGAGGCCTCAGTGGGCAGAGAGGTGCCTGCTTTGGGATCCTGGAAAGCTCTCGGCCTCAGACCTGGGTCCCCCATCCTCAGACCTGGGTTCCCCATCTGAGTTGAGGAACCAGACCCTGGAGGGAGTTGGTGGGAAGGGTAGATGAAGGAAGTTTTAAATATTAAATATTAATTAAGTTAATATTAAATATTAAAATAAGTTAATTTGTGCTTTAGAGCTTATGACTTCCTCTAACTGGTGCTGATCAGACCGTTTGTGTCTTTTATACTTAAACACATTTTTTTTTTGGCTTATTGTCTCTCTGAGACAATTTTAACAGGCTCCTCAGGCTTCCACTCTCCTCTGGCTTTTTGCTTCATTGAATCTCTTCTGATGCGTAGACACCGGTTTTCTTAGTTCTCATTATGGTGCAAGCAATCAAGTATTTACAGGCAATTGACAAGGAAGAGCTCAAGGATGGAGGGCAGGTAGAGAGAGCTCTGAGGGCAGGTGAGTCCACGGGCAGGGCCTCACTCCCTGCGCCCCTCCCTTTCCTCCATCCATTCAGGGCGGCTCTGCTGGCCCAGAGGACGCTGAGTAACAAGGGTCTTAGGTGTCCTGGTTCCTGAAAGCAGCCTCCTCATGTTTCTGCTTCATCCCCCAAACCAGAGCCATCAGTTGCACCCGCTCAGCGCTGGCACCCGGCTCAGCCAAGTGGAGACCACGGCCCCTCCTAACCTCAAAGGCTCTCTGAGGATGAGGGAGGCCACCACACAGAACCTGTGGAAGCCAGTGGCCACAGAAGCCTCTTTCCTCAGGGCCTCAGCGATCGCAGGCACAGCACAGCTTCACTTCTATTGCTGTTGTTCACTTGCTCAGTCGTGTCCGACTCTTTGCAACCCCATGGACTGCAGCACGCCAGGCCTCCCTGTCCACCACCAACTCCCACAGCTTGCTCAAACTCAGGTCCACAGAGTTGGTGATGCCATCCAACCATCTCATCCTCTGTTGTCCCCTTCTCCTCCTGCCCTCGATCTTTCCCAGCATCAGGGTCTTTTCCAATGAGTCAGTTCTTCGCTTCAGGTGGCCAAAGTATTGGAGCTTCAGCTTCAGCATCAGTCTTTCCAATGAATATTCAGGGTTGATTTCCTTTGGGATTAACTGCTTTGATTAGAAACCCTCAAAGCACCACCAGAATTCCTCAAGCAATATTTTAGCAGCTTCTAAACGTTTTCAAAATTAATTTTTATTTCCTGAGGCAGAATAAAATGACCCTTACATCAGCCCAGCACACTTTCCCAGAGGAAACTCATCCTGACGGGCACCTGTGCTGAGCATGCCCGGCTCTCAGGGAGCGGGGCTCACTCTCCCCCAGGCCGACTGGGCCTTTGGGGCTCTTCCGCAGACAACAGGTGGTGCCAGTGTTCCACCCCCTGCAAATGCAAGCTACGAGCGCCGACTCCACAGCCCGGCTCTGCTCTAGCTGCGTCGGGACGGAGCACTCTGTCTGAGGGCCTGCGGGTGCCCGAGGTTGGCTTTCCCTGGGGCCGTCTGCTCCTGGGCCCACCTCCCAGAGGCTCCCTGGCATCTGCCTCCCTGGGCTGGGCCAGGACGAAGCTGCACGGAGGTGAGGGCAGGTATGCCATTTGCAGGAGAGGACTTTAAACAACGTTTTTGCTCTTAGGAGCTGTTTGATGACTTTACAGCTAAGCGTCGTTGCTGGTTCACTCTGTCCAAGTGGGGGTCGAGTTTTGGATGTGGACAGGGCTGTTCTGAGCAGCCTGGCACAGGGACTGAGCTCCACCAGTTTATGTTTTGACTGGTTGATGGTTGAAGAGTTGACCAGTTGAGGTTGATGACTAAATATGAAATTTAAAATATTAACTTTGTAGCTGAATAAGGTGACTAATCCTTTAGAAGAAAATTGCTTTTTGTAGAAAGCATGACAAAGAAATGGACCGTTAAGTCCAGTTTTATTGAGGAAAGGATGTTGCAAATACAAACTCCCTTGAAAGCACGCAAGTCATCTCCATCCTAACGATTCATGACACAGGAATCCCGAGATGTGGGGGACCAGGGGCTCCACCTCAGACGTGACACGCATCACTCACGAGGATCTGGGCAAAACCCGATCAGACATGAGGGACTGAGTGTGAAATGAATGCTCTACTTACTGTTTCCTAAAATAAAGACTAGATCAGATGCTGGATGGGCAGAAGGCACCCAAAAGGCGAAAAACAGGCAACAATCATTGTGCACCATTTGGCAGAGTCTTAGTGAGATTTTTATTAGAATATTTAGCTCCGTTGATATTTTTCTCCATTTTTTTTAAGAGAATGAGGAGAAATTGGAGGAGGCTTGGAGGAAATTGCGGTGATTACTCATCCACAATAGAACCAGAACAAATAAAGACAAGATGAGGAAGCAAAGGCGTGTTTTTAACATGCGGAGGAAGGAACAATAAAGGCCACTGCAAATGTTAAGTGGCTTACGAGACGGGCACTTTTTCCACTTATTAAGCCTTTGGCAGCAAATGGAGAGAAGTGAGTGTAGAGGTTACTTCTTGATTCTACTGAATAAACCCTGAGGAGCATCTTTCGTTAACCTTCGGGTTGTACCCGCCCTGGGGTCGGGGGTGAGAGGTCTGACCTGGTGAAAATCTTCAGTGTTTGGTAAAAGTGTGGCTGGAAAGGGGCAGGCAAGTGGAGAGACTTTTTTTCTTTGCACCGTCCTTCAAGTGGCATCTCTGACTCACTCACTAAGGCCTCCACGCTCGTCCTGTGCCCACCGCTGGTGGGCGGTCCACTCTTCTTGGAATTCTCTCAGCTGTTGTCAGGCACGAGGACCCTGTCGGGCCAGGTCTCCAGGCAGGCGCTAAGCAGCTTTCTGAGCCCCGTCCACACCAGGAGCAGGAGCCTCCTGGGGCTCCCTGGCTGGCCAGGTGTCCCCCTGATCGTGCGGGCTGTTGTCATCAGATCAGGTCCCCGGGAGGAGGCCCCACTGGCTTTAGCCCACCCACACATCCCAGTTCCCTACCATGAAATGCACATCTCAACCCTAGAGAATCATCCGCCCAAACCGGGTGTGTGTGTCTAAAAGTCCACGAAGGATGAGGGAGAAGCCGGTCTCCACCCTGTCGTCACTGGAAGCAGCCTGTGAGCTGCCAGGGGCGGTGTGTCCAGAGACAAGAGGGCCTGGGGTCCCTGTACAGCTAATCCACTCACTTACCTCTTAACCAAGAAAGTGGGCAGGTTCCGCTACTCAGCTTGTTCTCCGAGTATCTGTGAAAGCGTGTTCTTGGCTGTGGGCTGAGCGGCTGCACCTGGTTCCATGTGCTGTCTCCATCAGGGGCATCTTCGTGAGCTTTGTGCAGGGGCTCCCGCTGTGGGTCTCGCTCTGGGCCTGCCTGGAGCTGGGCCTGGTGGTTACTAAGGTGCTTCTTGCATCGCACCTGCTTCCGGGCTTGGGGAGCTGCGTGGACGTCCAGAGAACAGGGTCGTCGTCGGGGCAGGGTGTCAGCAAATGAGGCCTTGGGGCTGGGGAAAGTGAAAGTGAAAGTGGCTCAGTCGTGTCCGTCTCTGCGACCCCGTGGACTATCCAGTCCGTGGAACTCTCCAGGCCAGAATCCTGGAGTGGGTAGCCTTTCCCTTCTCCAGGGGATCTTCCCAACCCAGGGATCAAACCCAGGTCTCTCGCATTGCAGGCCGATTCTTTACCAGCTGAGCCTCCAGGGCAAAGGTGAGGAAAGATGTGGAAATGGGCAAGCGACGAGGCACTTGAGGCTCCAGCTGTGGTAGGTGAGGGGCACTCGGGTAAACACGTGTCTCGAGCACAGGGGCGTCGTGCGTGATGTGAGAAACACAGAAGATGCAGTTACGACAGCCAGACAGGCACGGTAAAGGAGGGTTAGCGAGGTGAAGGTAACTCACCAACGTCAGAGAAAAGGCAGGCTAGCTTGTTTTAAAGGCTTGAGTTGTCATCTGACTCAAAAGACGGAAGGGAGGAAAGCTTAGCGGGAGGATCATGGCAAACACCCCTCTCCGGCGTTACACACTAGGAGATAAATTAGAAGAAATCTCACTGTGTTTCTTTCATTGTTTCCTTTATGTATGTTTTTAAAGTCTACATAGCCAATTTAAGAAGCATCTTTAAGATGGCAGGGAGGACTAATGCCTCTTATGTTAGCTCAGTAACGCCTTGGCCCCGTCAGTTCGGGAGTCATGACTATGCTGAAGAGAGAGGGAGAGGAGTTCAGATCTGTATTAATTGCGAAAAAGCATCTGCCAGACAAATTAATAATGTTAGTCATGTTACACAGACAGTTTAAATAACTCAAGAGGACAAACTGTTCTCAAACACCATTAAATATGTTAAATTTATGGCTAAACAATTATCCTATGAAAAATAATTCCTGTCTCTTTATTACAACATGTTGTCTCAAATAACGATTTTACAAACCTCCCAAGTACAGTATATACTTGAAAGAATAATAAAATTGACTTTAATTGGCCTGAACTCCCTTTTATTGGGTTGGCCAAAAAGTTCATTTCATTTTTTTCCCACAACATCTTATGGAAAAACCTGAACGAACTCTTTGATCAACTCAGCGTTAATTTACGTCGTCCCCATAGACCCCACCACAGCCAGATCAACGCACTCCCAGAATTCAGAGTCGCTTAAACCACGCTTTAGGAGGGGACGCAGCAGGTGTCCCTCGGCTCTGGCCTAGAAGGTCCCTCCTGCCTGGGGTCCCGCCGGGTCTCCATAGCGAGTGGCTCTTCACGCCATCTCCATGCTGGGGAGCTCTTGAAGCCAGAGCTGCACCTGTCTTTCGACCTTTCCAGCGGCTCTGTGCGCTTCTCTGTAAACACGCTGTTCTGCTGGTCTTTTCTCAGCCCACCCCACACTCCCTGATTTGATCCTGATCTTAGAAGGGCCATGGGGTCCCGAGTGGCTGGTGTCGGCCTTCAGTCTGTGGACCCGCAGCCTGGCTGGCACACGGCCCCAGAGAAAGCAGTCCTGGGCCTTCCTCTCTGCCAGACAAGCGGTTCAGGCCTCCTCTCACGCGCCTCCGTGGCCAGCACTCCAGCCTGCTTTGGAACCTCACGCTCATCCCATTACACCCTGTTCTCCCATTCCTAAGAGCCCAACTCGGCAACTGCACTGCAGCTTCTCTGCTTTAGCTTCCTCTCATAACACTGAATTCCTTCTTTACAAACTCAAGCCTACGGAGCCGCTGGGGGAGGCCAGACACTCTGGGGGACTCAGCTCCTCAGGACCCAGTGGCAATACTCCGGAGGGAAAACTGCAGTTTTACGACCCCAGGATGGACGCTATTAAGCAAGAAAGCAATGCTGTAGCAATTAGAAAGACCAACGGAATGGAGACTCGTGCACGACAGAAGTTTCCCTTTATATCTGAAAACACCACCATGCCACTCTATAAGCCCTCTTCCGGATTCTGTGCCAGGGTCAGGAATATCATGCCCGTGCCCTAGTTATTGCCATCTGGGTTAGGACTCGCTTGGCAGAGTGTGGTGGTCCCAGCACCACGCAACCACAATGCCGTGGAGTGAGAGTGAAAAGCAACCCCCCTGCGGAAGTCGTGAGGGGAGCGGGGACTGGAGACAGGCCAAATCCAACGACCCGCGCTGGGTCCTGGCCAGACACGGTTCTTCCTCTAGGAATAGAGACCAGACTGAGAGAATGGCCTAGCCATGGTAGAAATCGAGCTCTATCCTTCCTGATAACTTCATTCCCTGAGAATTTAATTGCCCCACCAGAGACCACAGCGCTCAAGTACGTAAGCTGTACATCAGCTGGCGTGGACACTCCCCAGTGACCAATGATGGTGGAAAACGTCCCAAAACCTGGTTTATAATGAATACCAGCAGGACACAGAAACTTCTAGAATGTTTTCCCCAGGAAGATTTAATTTTTTCTTAGCTCTCTTCTGATTTGTTGAATCAAGAGCAACTTTTTTCAGAAAAATCAAGGATTTCTCCCTCTGACCAAAAGGATAAATGGCCTGCTCTTTGGTTGTTGGTTAACTTTAAGAAATCCCTGAGACAGACTCTTCAAGTGTGATTTACAGCAGAAGAGGCTTTGAATTTTGAGTTCTCGTCCTACTTATCCATCTTTTCTCTGTGCTTTTGCTTATTAAATCAGCTAACGTATCAATTAACATATTTAAAATGTATAATGACCTCACTTCAGGAGAGTTTGAGACAACCCCCTCTGTTAAAAATCACACATCTCAGAATCTGATGATTGATACAGAATAGTATCATTCCTTAAATCCAGAAAGTGTTAGATTTCTGATTTTTAAAACCTCCTGAGAAACATGCATCGTCTGTCACGAAACAGCAGTTTTGGGAGCACCCTTTGACAGGCTCTAAAAAGTGAAGTCAAAGTTTTGTTTAGCATTTTACCCTTTTAAATAATCCCCACTTGCTACCTTGCAGTGGGTAAATTTGTTTATTCAAATGCAACAGAATAAGAATTTTGTTTTTAGAATTTATCTAGTGGAGAAGAAGTCTTGAAGAAAAGAAAGGAACAATATGAGGAACCAGAAAGACAGGTAGCCATGCGCAGCCCCGTTCCTGGGAGCACCCCCTTTTCCCAGTCAGACCGTGCCATCTGCTGAACTTACTCTTTCCTGTTGGGTGAACCGACTCCTCTTGCACACCCCACTCTCCCAGAAAGCCCAGCCCTACAGTCCGCTTCTGCATCATGTCCAGTTGACCTCTTGCCACCGAACTCGGTGGAGATGAGGTTGCCCTGTGTCTGGCGAGCTGCTGCAGTGCCTGTCTCCCACGCCTTTCCCCTGCGCGAGGCTGATGCCGTGTCAGCAGCCCTGCCGGGGGTCTCCCCTACCAGGAAGGTGGGGTGCAGAGCGCTGCGTGGCAGCAGCGGGCCGGTTCTGTGCCCTGGTGGAGGAAGGCTGTCGGCTGTGAAAGGCCATCTCTCTAAGGCCCACGGCACGCCTCCCTCAACTCTGACAAAGCAGGACCTGCTCGGCGTGGGCCTGAGATTCCCGCTAGCCCCCTTAGCAGATGCCCGAAGCGTAGTCCTTTCTGGAAGCCCCCTCTAGGGAGAAGGTTTGGATTCTAGTGCTTCTATCCGATGGCGACTCGGCTCTTATCAGTGACTGTGGGTGAAATGATCTCTTTAACTGTCTGCTGGCTCTTGCATCCGGGGCTTGTCTATATACGTTCTTTGAATATGTGAAACCAAAGAAGCTAGTAGAGACTCATGTGGTGCACAGAGGTCCCTGAGCAGCAAAAGGAGACGGTGGGACGGAGGCTCGGCAAGATGCGACCACGTGCCATTGAGGAGTGTGGGCTAGGTCCTGCAGAAGGTTCGCCCGATGTGGGGAGTTCATTTCTTATTTAAAAACGCACAGGCAGGCTTGTGAATGACAGGTCCAAGGTGCCCCAGACAAACCAGCAGCAGCTCCAAGAAGCGCAGTGGCGTTCCTACTGGGGAGAGCCGATCGCAAACCTACAAGGCATCCGTCTCAGAGCTCGACGCAGAGCTTCACTGAGCCTTCACTTCAGCCCCGAATAAAGGTGCTTTTCTTTGGTCTTTATAGACGACCTGTTGATGTTAAACAAACTGGGCCTGTATCATTTAGGTGTTACCACAGTGATACCTGTATTATGCAGGTGACGCCTATTTAAGCTAGAGAATCATGTTGATGCCAGCCAGAGTTACACACGAAACCTTCAGTTCAGTTCTGTTGCTCAGTCACGTCCAACTCTTTGCAACCCCATGGACTGCAGAACGCCAGGCCTCCCTGTCCATCGACAGCTTTGAGAGTTTACTCAAACTCCTGTCCATTGAGTTGGTGATGCCATCCAACCATCGCATCCTCTGTTGTCCCCTTCTCTTCCTGCTTTCACTCTTTCCCAGCATCAGGGTCTTTTCCAGTGAGTCAGTTTTTCACATCAGGTGGCCAAAGTATTAGAGTTTCAGCTTCAGCATCAGTCCTTCCAATGAATAATCAAGACAAATTTCCTTTAGGATGGACTGGTTGGATCTCCTTGCAGTCCAAGGGACTCTCAAGAGTCTTCTCCAACACCACAGTTCAAAAGCATCAATTTTTCAGCACTCAACCTTCTTTATGGTCCAACTCTCACATCCATACAAGACCACTGGAAAAACCATAGCCTTGACTAGACAGACCTTTGTTGGCAAAGTAATGTCTCTGCTTTTTAATATGCTGTCTAGGTTGGTCATAACTTTTCTTTCAAGGAGCAAGCGTCTTTTAATTTCATGGCTACAGTCACCATCTGCAGTGATTTTGGAGTCCAAAAAAATAAAGTCTGACACTGTTTCCACTGTTTCCCCATCTATTTCCCATGAAGTGATGAGACTGGATGCCATGATCTTAGTTTTCTGAATGTTGAGCTTTAAGCCAACTTTTTCATTCTCCTCTTTCACTTTCATCAAGAGGCCCTTTAGTTCTTCTTCACTTTCTGCCATAAGGGTGGTGTCATCTGCATATCTGAAGTTATTGATATTTCTCCCGGCAATCTTGATTCCAGCTTGTGCTTCATCTAGCCCAGCATTTCTCATGATGTACTCGGCATATACACCTTTACATGAATCTTCCTGGATCAAAATCCTTTATAGTGCGGCTCTCATTCTAAGAAGGGCTGTATTGGATCCTCAGTGATTAGATGTTAAGGGAACCACAAAAGAACTGTTACGAAGTTATTGTCCTTGGTCACGGAACAGACACACACAGAGACGCCCACCCACCACGGACACCATCCGTGTCTGGTCTGATGAGGCGTGATTTAGCAGAATTAACAGGAATGGGTGGACTCCCTGCCCACTCCCGGTCCCTTACATCCTGTGCAGCAGGGCTCCCACTGGTCTGTGCAGAGGTTCCCGTGCAGGGTCTGCTCCCAGAGCCGCAGGACGCCTGGTCCCCCGGGAGATGCGAAGGGTCGTGCTGCCCCTCCTCCATTTGGCTCAGGCGTCTGGGATGGAGCTTGAGATGAGGACGCGTGGGGAAGGGCAATGAGGTGACTCAGCAGGACGCCCCAGCCCGATGTCCGTTTCCAGCCCGGCAGAGACAGGAAGTAGGACTTGGGGCGCCGGGGCTGCGAGTGAGCTGGAGTGGTCCCCGGTGTGTGCTCTGTGGGGAGGGGTCGCAGGAGGCCCGGCCAGTGTAGGCTCTGAACTAACAGTCGGTCCTGCTCTCGGGCGTGTTCTTAAGCTTCGTTTCTGCCATCTTGGCATTGGGCTTTGACGGTCTTATTTTTAGGCTCTTTCCTCTTAGTAAAGTAAGTGCCTTGGCCTCGGTTCGCCATTAGGTTTCATGCACCATCTCCTGGAAAGTATCGTTTGCATCCTGGACTCTGTGAGGGCATCTGCACAGCGAAGGTGGGCTGTGGGCAGGTGGCCCAGGACTCCTGGGTCTGGCAGGTGGGCGTGACCTTGTGCCTGCCTGCCCTGTGCAGAGCGCCCGCTGACTGTCAGGGAGCAGCTCGAAGCTGAGAAGAGACAAGCAGAAGCCTCTGGGCTTCCTCACCAGGAAAGGGGGTGCCCGGCGAGGAGGAGGTGGACCCTGTGTTCACCGTCACTGCCCTGCCGCACACTGTCCCATCGCACACTGTCCCGGCCGTGGTGAGGACACTGACCCAGCAGGTCAGCCAGGGGCCTGCTGAGCTGAGCGGTTCAGTGCAAAGGAAATGAAATGTCAATAATGACAGTGCTGATGGGTGCAAAAACCCCTCTGCCTGACCGGCGTCCAGTCCTGAGTGTGGGACATGGCGAGGTCCTGATGCCTTACAGACAAGTTCTTAACTGCTTAGGAGGGCATTGGACGCTGGAGGCATCTCTTTTCCTTAAATGTGGATGCTACCAGTCCGTCCCCAGCTCCGCCCAGGCCGTGTCCCCCCACAGCCCGATGCTCTGCTCATGGCCTGGACCAGACTCACCGTTTCCTCCTCAGGGTGGGAGCGAGGCCGCTGTGGCCTGGGGAGCTGGGGACAGAAGTGTCTGAACCCTGCTGCTGGCCTCTGCGATGATTCCTCTTTGGAAGGAATTGGCCACGTGCGCAAGATTTCTTCATGCCGAGCTCGGAGTCCTTGGAATGGTCTGGAGTCTGGGCAGCTGCACTTCTATGTGCATTTTAGAAAAGAGTCAGTGTCAGCATGGTTACCAGGCAACGTGGTTACCAGGGCAACGTGGTTACCAGGGGAGCTTAGCCATGACATTCCCACAAACACGCCTGCAACCACTCGGGTCTCACCTCTGTTAGCTGCAAAGTCTTGCATCACTTGAGCCATAGATGGCAAGGTCCCTACTCTCTAATCATCACCCCAAAGACAGGCTCCGGGTCAGCCCTTTACGACTGTGAGCGATCACTTATTGGTGTATGGTTAGCAAACGTTCAGAGCCGCTTGCCTTCAGCAGATACGCAAGCACACATTTTCCAGCCTTTTTATCCTGGAAGGTCCATGTCCCTCTGAATCAGGGGTCTCTCCAAAGACGATGGCTGAAGGAGACTCGGGCTGCACCTGCTTAAAAATCCTTGTTAGGCTGACAGTATGGCCCCCGAGATGCAGGGTCTTCTTGCCCAGGTCTCTGTGTGTGCAGGGAGCCAGCTGCCTCTGGAGGAGAAGCTGGCCCCTGCCTCCGTAGAAGGGGCCTTCTTCTCTCTGGTCCGTGTTATCATGAGGCTTCTCAGTTTATGTGATTCTCAAGGCAGATGGCTTCTTGTGTAACCAGTCTCCAAGGAGAGATACACTCCGGGCCCCCAGTGTCTGGGAGGAGCTCAGTCTTCGTCAAAATCTAAGAAAAACGCACACACCTTGCACGAGAGACTTGTCCCCACGCTTGGTCTTCTGGAGCCTTCACTTCGGATTAGCTGGAGGCGCGTGTGTACAGACCACGGGCTGCCCCGCTGCCGAGACGCCTCTGCCCACTTCAGGCTGTGCCCCAGGCCGACACTGGCAGACCTTACAAACAGAGCCCTTGCAGACTTGTCTGCCGAGACGCGGTGCCGTGTTGTCAGCCCCTGCACTGCTGTGCTTGGGGCCTGGAGACAGGCTCTCTCCAGTTTCAGTATCGAGAAGTGGCCGTGACCTCCGGCCCATCAGTCCTGTTCCGTCCACGCTGGCTTTTTCTTCTGATTGGCTTTCTCTCCCCGTGGTGGCTAGTCCACACCAAAGGCACTGAGGTGGAACTCGCCCTCACGCTCCACTGTCTGCTTCACCCCCATTTTTTCTGGGTGTTGATGTCTCTCTCATTTATTAAATCTAATTTTATTCTGATGTAGGGCATGTACTTTGCCATCTTCCTGGGGTTGTCAATGCCTGCCCCCCATAAATATAACCACAGGGTGCCTTTCGTCTGCACGGCTGTGCCCTGCTGACCCCACACACGTGTGTGTGAAGGTGTGCGGTGTGGGCTGAGACCGTGGTGAGGTCACAGGAACACAGGCTTCCCCAGGGGGGCTGCTCGTATCACAGTTTGTGGGCAGGACATCGAGAAGGAAGAGCCTGTGTCTTCCTGACAATGCCACCGACACGTGAAGAAGTCAAGGACGCTGACAGTCACTCCGCATGATCACATCCTGACAGGCAAGGACTGGAGGGCTCGGCCCTGCCTCGGTTCAGAGGCCCCGCAGCTGCTGAGAGCCTGTGCTGTCGTGGGAGGGGGCAGCGTGGGGTAGACAGCAGGCTCCCTGGGTGCGGAGACCTGTGCGATTGGCCCGACACCAAGGGGTGTGTGGCAGGGCCTTGAGACAAGCACTCGAGTCCCATCCAACCCCCCAGAAGCCCTGGAGATGACGCGTGAGAGCGTCGGGCCCTGAACTCGGCTCAGGAACAGGAGGCTGATGGTGTGGTCGGGAGGTCGGAGGAGAAGAAGGTCCATGCCCGCCAGGCCCTGCAGTGCGTGTTCCTGGAAAAGTGGGTTTGAGATGAATTGTCAGGAAGGGTAAGACACAAGTGGGCAGAGAACGGATGCTATTTCAGGGAGAAGGAGCACCTTGGGCACCAGGCAGAAGAGCTGCGTGATAAATAAGCCTAAGAGCCTGTTTGGAAGAGCTTCTATTCCAGGAAGAGGTGGATGCGGGTTCTGTGGTTTTGTTTTCATATTAAATCATATTGTCATACTTTTCTAAGGAGGATGGGATTTCCAGTTACAGTCAGCGACTGCAGATCCAAGTGAGAAGCATGCGTGTGACCTTTCTTGAAGGATCCCCCCTTCCCTTTGAATTGTGGTTTTTAGACCCCTGTCTCCAGCTTGTTAGGGACGACCTCCTCCATGAGCTCTCTCTAAGCTCACCCTGAGCGCATTCAAGTCCTCATCAGGCACGTCACTGCAAAGGTTTTTAGGAAACAAGAAAACCGAAGACAGGCGCTTACGGCCCTTCCTCAGGGAGCTCCCTAGAGGCACTCTCATCCGTCCACTGACGCCTTCTTCCTGCAGCCTTGGAACCAGAGGCAGGTCCACTGACCTCTGTCACCTGGGGAGACGCAACAGGCGGTCAGAGGTGGAGCCTGGGAGGTCGGGTCCAGTTGGATCCACATCCCCTGGGAACAGAGGTTGCTCCAACCATTAGGAGTTTGTGTAAGAGAGGGAACAAGCCACTCAAGTCCCCACTTCTCTCCGAAGAATGTGAACGAAAATGCCTTCATCCTTCTCCATGGCCAGGTTCCTTTCCATTTCTTCTGCCCAGAAAGAGCAGGGCTGTGGATGAGCTGGAGAATAAACCTGGGTAAGTTTGCAGGTAATCATTTGAATGTGGAGAGGTGTGTATATACGAAATCTCTTGATATTTGAAAACTTGAGAAACCATGGCAGACTTGCCTCCTTCCTAGAGAGGTCTGAAAAGCATTTTGCCTGTTTCTTCATTTCTGGGACAAACTCCTACATCTCAGAGATGACGGGCAGGTGAGCCCAGGTCGGTGTCCTTGGTAAGTGCTGGGTGCAGATGCGCCGTGACATAGACCGGGGGTGCCAGGAGGTGGACACACCGCCCTCACACACCTGGATTTGGGGAGCCTGGCGTGGCCACTGTCCAGCAGTCTGTCCTCCCTTCCGAGTCTTAGTCTGCTCGTCAGAGAAAAGGGCTGATGCACACTGCCGCCTCCCAGGTCTTCTGAGGGTGGAGCTCAGCCACCTTCACGGGACATTCCTCTCAGGGACCCTGTAGGCCACCGGGTGGGCGGCAGGTCACTGAATGCTACCCCTTCCTGCCCAGGTTGTAATGGGCATCTCCTGTAGTTAGCGCTCACCAAAAAATGATTGTGATTTAATTTTTTTTTTAATTTAAGAAAAAAAATCAAGAGTCCCCACTGGATAATCAAATCATGGAAGCTTCATGTGCACAACACAGTATTTCTACTTCTGTCTGCACGGCCTTGATCTCCCACCAAAGTGGGGTTTCCACCAGTCACCAAACGGGTGACCCCTTTACCTGTTCCCCCCCCCCAACACCTTCCCTTCCCCAGCCTGTTCTCTGTATCTGGGGGTTGGTTTTTATTTATTCATTTATTTTGTTTGGTTGTTTGCTTTCTGGATTTCACATATGAGTGAAACCGTATGCTATTTGACTTCTCTGTCTGGCTTATTTCACTGAGAGTAATGCCCTCCAAAATCATTCATGTTGTAGCTAATGGCAGAGGAGGGCCAGTCCAGTGCCTGGGACCAAGGGGGCGGCACCCAGGGGGCTCCCGTGGGGACCGAGGAGGCTGTGCCTAGCGGGATCCCAGGGGACAAAGGAGGCGGTGCCCGGTGGGCTCCCAGGGGACCAAGGAGGCGGTGCCCGGCGGGCTCCTGCAGGGAGGGTCTATATTTCAGACCGCAGTGCCATCTCCCTGCGGCACAGGCCGTGGTGAGTCTCCACGGAGGATGTGACCCTGCTCTTCCGACGGTGTCCGGGCTCTCGGCGGTGGTGGGGTCACTCAGAGGGGCTTCCTCCTGGGCAGAGCTGAACGTGGTCCCGTGGGGGCTGGAGTTCTATGAGCGGGGTTCTGGAGCACAGAGCCCTGCAGACCACTGCATCCCCGGGCTGCCTTTCAGGGGCACCTTGGTGCTCGAGGGGCTTCCAGCCCCCATGCCAGCCTTTCGCTTTATAAGCCTCATTCTGTATCTTCATTGGTGTTTTGTGTTAACCCCCCATCCCCACCCTCTGTTTTTGGAGGAGCCTGGTGGGCTGCAGTCCATGGGGTCACAGAGTCAGACACGACTGAGCGGCTAACACAGGTAAAGGTGTGAATTCATCTGTTTTAAGGCAGCTTTGAAAGCAAGAATCTTCCACATAGAATGTTCACAGGTTCAACAGACAGTTTCTGGTGAGAAATCCCAGGGCTTTCGCTCCAAATTGTTCCACAAGGTATGCGAGAATAAGTCCAGGCATTTGTTCCATGAACGCGTATCCTGATGTGAGAGCAGAGCTCCGTGGAGTGGACATTGGCACCGAGCCCTGGGCCCCTGAGGACGCGTGGATCCGAGGATGCAGCCCTCACTGGGGCACTGCCTCCCACCAGGACCCTCTGGCAAGTTTGTCCACATGATACGTGACCCAGTGGCCCCGACGCAGCTGGGCAAACCTGAGACTCACTTCTCTTCTCTGCTCACTGAGGGGGAGCATCAGTGAAGCCCCTGCCGGTCCGGCTCCTGCCCCCCGCCGCCGCGACAGGGACTTCCAGCTCCACCAGCTTCTGCTGACCCAGCCCACTGGCCCCTCTGGGACGGTCCACATGGATGCCTAGGGGGCTTTAGTCCCAAGAGAAATGATGCTCCTTTGAAGGACATCATTACACATTTTCTGATGGAAATACAAGCGTAAGCGCAGACCTCTTTGGACTCTGTTCACTGCCGAGATCCAGCTTCATCACACTCTGTGAAGCCAGGAAACCCCGGGCTGCTGGGGCCATAGTTTCAAACAGCGCCGGTCAAGGAGTCAGATGTGGGCGGAGGATGCTTTTAAGCGCCCTGTGGGAGTGGCGCTCAAGCAGCTTCATCTTGCGTTACAGTCCATCTTTGCTGTTGCCAGGTGCTTGGAGGAAGGCTGAGGCTTCTGGCGTGCAGGGCAACTTGAGGCTTTAGAGGGCTGGGGTGGGCGTGGGGGGGCCCTGGGCACAGAGAGTGAAGCAGAGGTCGGACTTAAAGCCGCAGGGCTGGTGAGCAAAGTGGCGAATCTCCGTCGGGGGGACGGTTGCGGTCAGCGTGGCCCGAGCCGCACCTGGGAAGACAGTGCAGGGTCGGGCAGCGAATCATGTGGGGTCTGTAATGTTTCGGTCACTAACCTCAGAACAGCTCTGAAGTCTGGAATGTTGTCAGGCTATTTGTGACTCAAACAAAGAGAAGAATTTGAAATTCAGGCAAAGAGTTAAGTGATACGAGGAAGAGGCAAACTTGTTTTTTAAAGGAGAAGATGACCCTCATGTGCTTTGTTCACGAACGTGTACTCTGAGCTGGACCCGGCTAGACCCGGCGGGCCGGCCGTGGGGTCCAGGGGGCTTAACACCCTCACCCTGGAGAGGTTGCAGAAGCGGGAGCTTTCAGTGCAGAGTTTTCTTTGTTCATATTCAGCTGTAGTTTCTAGCCTCATTCATCAAATTGTCGACTGAATTCACCATTTTTGGCTCTGAGTGACAGGTCTGGACATAGAGAAAAAACAAAACAAAACAAAACAAAACCCAAGACATGTTGCTTGAGTCACTTCCCAAATGTGACCTGACCTTCTGCTTCTGCAAGACCCAGCCTTTGGTGACTTGCCCACATTCTGCCAAGGACATAACTGCTTCCATTCTGTAGGGAAGAGCCAGAAAAATCATTGAGGCAGCTTTTCTTACTCTGTTTATCTGTGAAGGTTCACGCTGGCCTTTGCATTGAAACTGATTGAAGCTGGGACTTGACTTGGTCCTGAGATGCAGATTTTCGAGCAGATTCCTGGAGGCATCCACTTTCTGCCTCGGCAGAGCAGAGTCTGCAGGCCCGTGACTGGCACAGCGGCTGAAGAGAGCACTCAACCGGAGGTGGGGTGGCGTCTACCACTTATCCCTCATGCCTGGTTTAAATTTCCCCCCGAATCACAAGGGTGCAGAGATGGCGCAGGTCCCTGTTCCGTTTGCTGCCTGCTGCAGGGCTGGGGGGCTGGGACTGTGAGCGGGGCGGCCCCGGCCCACTCCCCTCCCAGGCAGCACACAGCCCCACTCTGCCATCTCATGAGCTTTGCTTCTGTGTTGGGGCTCCGAGGAGGTGATCGCCCCGTGCATTTGGTGACTAAAACCCAGGGGGCCCAGAGACTGGCTGGTGGGTCACTGGGCATCCTTGGCCATGCCCTTCACCTCCTGTTTCCTCGACTCCACTGTGGACCATCACGCCGTTTTGCGGTTACTGTTGTTGCGTGGCGGAGTTCTCTCACACTCTGTGCGTGTCCCTGTCCCTTGCTTTCTCCTTCCCTTCCTCATCGTCCCTCTTCCCTCCCCGTCCCCCTCCCCTCCCCTCCCTCCTTCCCCCTCTCCTCCCCCCTCCCCCTCCTCAGCAGGCTTTGCTGTGATGGGGGGTATGACCTGGCAGAAGGAAGGGAGGGAAGCCAGGGCAGGCGCAGAGCCTCGGACGTGAAGGGCAGGGTGCGGACCTCTGAGCCCAGGCTCCGTCTCTGCTGCAGAGACCCAGGCACTGAGTGGCGGGGAGGAGGCAGAAATCGCCTTTGATTGAATGCTCCGGGGTGGCTATGAAAACACTGGCTCACTCTTAATATTTTAAAAGCGTAGCAAAAGGAGACCTCACTTGAAATCCAATCAAGGTGCTTTAAAGTGTAATTTACAAGCACGTCGTAGAGCAGAGGCTTATTTTTCATGGCGGAGATGAAGGGCGTTTTACGGGTTTGTGGTGTGAGAACACGCAGGCCGTCTACGTGGTTGCTTAGCCCGGCTCTTGCTTCAGTTCCTCATACAGGGTGTGACAGGGCTGAGCTGCAGAGCAAGGCGTGGAAGGGAGATGAAACGGAGTCTGGGAAGGAAGCTTTCTCCCCTGGAGGGGAGGCAGGAAGAAAGCACCCGGCCCGAGTCCAGACGCCCAGGCTGGCTCCGGGCCTCGTGGCCTGCAGGTCACCGGGCCCAGGCTGGCCTCTCGCTCCTTCCTCTGGCCAGGCCGGGCGGGTGCTGGGCTGTGGGGTGAGGGGCGCTGCGTCCGCTGCTGTCTTCATGCAGAGCTCCTGGGGTAGAGACATCCCTGTACCCCTGGGTCGCCTGGATCAGCCAGGCTTCTGTCTGCTCATGCAGCCGAGATTCCATCCTCATTCACAGGATGTCACCGTAGATCCCCCGGGCCTGGGGCAGATGCTGCTCTGGGTGGTGCCACGTGCATGCCCACCAGGCACATGGCTGTCATCCCTGGGGCTGCAGTAAGAACCTTGTCACTGTCACTGCGTTCCCAGACCTAGAACACTTGCCAATCAGCAGCTGTCCTTCCAGGGGCAGCCCTGGCTCAGCCCCCACAGGAAGGTGGCCGTTGTCTCAGGGAATAGTTCAGAACTGCTCTCAGCAACACCTGCCTGCACCGCTGGGTCCCTTGGTGGAGAGCAGGCAGTGAGTAAAGAAATGCGTGTGTCCAAAAGCGGGAAGCGACGCTTCTGTACCCAGCACAGCATCGCCAGTCTCTCCTGAGTCGTGAGTAGACACACGCGATTCCCGGGCACGGTGACCGCACTTCTCTGAGAGACGCTGGGGCACTGAGCTGAGCCTGGCGGTCAGAGCCCCTCCAGAGGGTGGTCAGCACCACGTGGACCCGGCCACGTCTCCTCAGGAGCCTCCTCTCTGGTAAGGACATGCTCTGTCCCCACCGTGGCCACGCGGTCTGTCTCGTCGAGTTGAGTGGGGGGAGGTGCCCACACAGCCTCATGTCATGTCTGGTGCTGGAGCAAGGATGGGAAGAAGGGCCAGTGTTCCAGGCTTCGAGAGAAGACAGTCACTGCTGACTCCTCCTCTGTGGTCTTTAAGATGCTCCACATACCTGTTTCACGGTCAGGGATCATTCAAGACAGTGTGCTCAGGAGAGACAGGGAGGGGAGGATGAAGCCAGTGGATCGGGAGCCATCACCGGTGACCCTCATCCTGGGAAGGGCGTCTGCAGGTCAGGACACCTCATCATGGGCACGTGTGTCCTCAAAGGCTCCCGGTTCGTAGCTCCCTGGGGACAGTCCCAGCGTGGCAGCCGAGGAAAGCCGGTGCCTCCCCCGAGCGGATTCCTACTTCTGTCATCATCAGCCCTCCTCTCATCACCACTGCTTTATTTATAAGCTCCTTGAGGGTAAAAGTGCTGCTTTTCACAGGAGGTATGGCTAACGGTTATCGCACAAGTGTTTGAGGATGTGCTGTTGTCCCTGAGGAGTGTAGGGGGCGCGGGGACACACCCCGTCTCTCGAGTACATATCCCACTGAACGTATCAGCTGGTGCCAACTCCTGGCGCACGTGCTGGGCTCAGCTGACCCACCCAAAGGAGAACTAAACCACAGGCCCGAGTGCGGCGCGCCCGGCCCCAGGAGCCTCAGGCATGAGAGCACCAGGAGGAGGACTCCCCGAGCCCGACTTCCTCTGACCAAGTTATTCCTCTCCAGGAGAATAACTGCCCGGGGCCCTTAGGCGTGGACTTTAGCCAAGCTCTGATGTTCACCAGTGCATTATTGAATGTTAAGTAATCAAAGCACGGCCTCAAGCCTAAAATCCTCTTTGTTTAGGATGAAAAAGTGTGTAGAAAATATGAAAATAAATATATAAAATTGTAAATATTAGAAAAGGTAAAAAGCCAGAGCTAATACACAGGAGTAGTGATTTTGCTTTTAATCTTAAGGTTGGAAACTTTTGTGCTTTTGCTTTGGGCCTTTTGTGAGAATGAACTTACTCACTGTGTCCCACATAGGTGTCCTAAAGTGTGAATGTGTGTGTGTGTGTGTGTGTGTGTGTATGCGAGTGCTCAGTCACTCAGTCGTGTCTGACTCTTTGTGACCCCATGGACTGCAGCCCGCCAGGCTCCTCTGTCCATGGGATTCTCCAGACAAGAATACTGGAGTGGGTTGCCAGGCCCTCCTCCAGGGGATCTTCCTGACCCAGGGATCCAACCCAGGTCTCCCGCATTGCAGGCAGATTCTTTACCACTGAGCCACCAGGGAAGCCCAAAAACGTATGAGGAGGCGTCCTGATTATGTCTCTCCTGCAGTGCGGGGGCCTCCTGGTTCCACACTGTCGTCTTCTTTTTTCGTAAATCCTGCTGTTTGTTCATCTTTGGCTGCGCTGGGTCTTCGTTGCTGCCCCCCAGCTTTCTCGCGCTGTGGTGAGCAGGGGCTCCTCTCTGGTTGCGGTGCTGAGTTCTCATTGCGGCGGTGTCTCTGGCTGCAGAGGACAGGCTTGGTTGCTCTGCAGCAGACTGAACCCTCCTGGACCGGGGATGGAGCCCGTGGCCCTCACACTGGCAGGCAGGCTCCTAACCACTCGACCACCAGGGAAGTCCGAACGCCGTCATCTCGACCGTGACACTCAATTCCCAGATGGCGGGGATGTTTATAAAGATGTTTTTTGTACTTTTTATTAGCTGCAGATGCATTTTAAACGTGCTTTAAGAACTTTTCTGATTACTTTTGTTTAATGTTTTTAACGTTTGAACTGCATATAAATTTAAAAATTAAGAAAAAGGCACTTATTAAATTAAGGCAGGTTGTCCTGAAGTGGGACTGTGGGGGTGGGAAGTGAGGTCAGTGAAGTTGCAGGAACTCCAGGTGTGGGGACCCATTGTGTGGACCCTGGGGCCCCATGTGGGATGCCGGGGCCCCAGGGCCTGAGATGGGTGTGTTGTGCGTGTTTGGGTCACGTCAGCGCATGGGAGACAGCACGCCAGCTCCACGTGTGGCTGAGGAGAGCCTGGACTAGGAAGGAGCCTGGTGTTCCGGCCGAATGGACGCGGGGCTGTGGCGCGAGGGCGGGTGGAGGTCAGGGCAGACCTCAGAGGCTGTGCTGTCGGAAGGTATGGAGCGGAGAGCCCAGGCCCTCACGCTCCGGGCCATCACTGCTCTGCTGTGAGTTAAACTGTAAGGTCCTGCCATTCTATTTCCCACTTCTGTAACTGACCAGCCAAGGGTGGTCTTATTCGATGCCTCACTTTCGCCTGCTCATCTGCAGGAGGAGCCTCCCTCTGGGGAACAAACCCGCCTCCTCTGCACACGCTCTGCACACGGGCACGGAGGTGACTTTCCGGCCCTGGCGGACGTGGTTTGTGCAGGGAGCTCGTCGCAGTTCCCCCTCCCTGCCAGGAACACGCAGGAAAAAAGAGCAGCATGACTCGGCCTGTGCTTGCACTCACTGCACTCACTTCCAGGTAAAGGTGATTGAGAGAGAAATTACGAACCACGCAGCTGCATTTATGCAGTCCAAAATATTGTACATGAAATAAAGAGATTTACTGCAGACTGAAGGCAGGAGGAGAAGGGGACAACAGATAGGATGAGATGGCTGGATGGCATCACCGACTCGATGGCCATGAGTTTGAGTAAACTCTGGGAGTTGGTGGACAGGGAGGCCTGGCGTGCTGCCGTCCATGGGGTCGCAAAGAGTCGGACACGACTGAGCGACTGAACTGAAAATTCACGTAGGTTAGCAATTTGTAGGTTGTGTTAGTCTTCAGGCAAGAGTGGATTTAATCCACTGTTCGGCGTCTCGTTTCTAGAGGAACAGGTGTGACAATCCCGGTCTCTCACAACCTTGGAGGAAGCAGATGGCGGCTCTCGCTTCTGACCCCCACCCTGCAGGTCAGATGTGCTCATGTCACTCTGGGAAATCGCACAAAACTAGACTTCCCGGAAAATTTGTGTGATAAATTCTTAAAAGTTTGGGAGAAGCCAGACTTCCAAAACTTGAGGAGTTAAAACTGTGAGCAGGGCAGTAGTTGCTTGCAGTGGGATGAACACGTGTGCAGGCGCACACAGCTCCCCAGAGGCGCACGCAGCTCCTCAGATGCGCACACAGCTCCCCAGAGGGACCCACAGAGCTCCTCAGAGGCGCACACAGCTCCTCAGATGCGCACACAGCTCCTCAGAGGCGCACACAGCTCCTCAGATGCGCACACAGCTCTCCAGAGGGACCCACACAGCTCCCCAGAGGCGCACACAGCTCCCCAGAGGCGCACACAGCTCCTCAGATGCGCACACAGCTCCCTAGATGCGCACACAGCTCTCCAGAGGGACCCACACAGCTCCCCAGAGGCGCACACAGCTCCTCAGATGCACACACGACTCCCCAGAGGCGCACACAGCTCCCCAGATAGACAGCTCCCTAGATGCACACAGCTCTCCAGGGCACAGCTCCCCAGAGGGACCCAGAGGCGCACACAGCTCCCCAGCTCCTCAGATGCGCACACAGCTCCCCCAGCTCTCCAGAGGGCGCACACAGCTCTCTCAGACCACTCCCAGAGCGCACACAGCTCCCCAGATCCACAGCTCCCAGATGCACACAGCTCTCCAGAGGGACCCACACAGCTCCCCAGCACACAGCTCCCCAGAGGCGCTCCCCAGGCGCAGCTCCTCAGATGCAGAGGCACACACAGCTCCCAGAGGCGCACACAGCTCCTCAGAGGGACCACACAGCTCCCCAGATGTGCACACACAGCTCCAGAGGGACCCACACAGCTCCCACAGGCCCACAGCCCCAGAGGCGCAGCACAGCACACAGCTCTCAGAGAGCTCTCCAGAGGGACCCACACAGCTCCCCAGAGGCGCACACAGCTCCTCAGATGCACACACCACTCCCCAGAGGCGCACACAGCTCCCCAGATGCGCACACAGCTCCCTAGATGCGCACACAGCTCCCCAGAGGGACCCACAGCTCCCCAGAGGCGCACACAGCTCCCCAGAGGCGCACACAGCTCCTCAGAGGGACGCACAGCTCCCCAGAGGGCCCCAAAGGCCAGAGAGAGGGTGCTTACTTCCTCTTCATGTTATTCCTCACCTGTGTTAGTTCCATAGGCATTTGAAATGATAAACCAGCCAGATGAAGCTTTTAAGACCGCTCGGTGCTGGATGCTTTAAAGCCCGACTGATGGCTGTCACTGTCCCCTGACCCTTCATCCCACCTTGTCACCCGGTCAGCAGTGGACCCTCAGCCCTGCTTTCCCTGACCCACAGCCCCCCATCCTCACCTGCTGGGCAACGCGCAGACCTCAGTTGGGCATCGGTGTTGGCTGACACGGGCCAGCGCTGTGTACTGCGTACAATACCACCCACCGAGGACATCGCCACCCCGCCTTCCCTGTCTTGGTGTTGGCTTTCCTTTCGAGGGCCATCCTGAGTGTGCTGGGTCACGGGAGAGAAGCAGATGCCAATTACCACGTGGAGTGGAGTTTCCCAGCGTGGTCGAGGTCTCAGCCCTGAAAATGTTTCCATCTGTATTTGCAAGAAAAAGGGAAAGGATGAAACAGTCAAGTTGCTGAAGTCAGTAATTTCTACACCAAAAACGTCTACTTTTTAAAAGAAAGATGTCTTATAGGGCAGAAAGCATTCATTTTAAGAGTTAACAAGTCAAATAGTTTTTAAGGCATCAGCTATGAACCAGGTTCCCTGGGGCCACGCGGCGCCTGGAGTCTGGGAGCAGCGGCCAGCAGCTCGCTGCTGAGGAGCTCGCTAGGCCCGGGCACTGAGGCTGGGATGGGGCCGCCCGCTCACGCGGGTCAGGCCGGGATTAGAACCCGAGTGTCTGCACAGGACTCCAACAGGGTGCCAAGTATTTTCCTTGGATTTCACAGATAAGTGAAATCAACTGAGCGTTTCCAAGCCAAGCAGGATGCTGGATTTTGCCTTGAACGTGTAAATAAATGGTTGCAGCCCTTCTGCTTCCAACTTGGAGAAGGGCCGTCTGGTTCCCCCCCCCCCCAAACACACAAGCGTCTCTTTACCGGGCTGCCAGGTCTCCGTGGAAGGCCCTGGTGCGCGGCCGTCCCTGCCCTGAGCCCCCCGACCCGAGCCCTCCGGGCCTGCTCCATGTCCTGCGTGTGGATGCAAATACACAGGGACTCTGAGTCCCGTCGCAGAGCCCGCCGGCCGCAGTTTCCCCAGCATGAGGTTTACGGGCGCTGGGGGCCGTGCCAGGCCCTGCGGGCAGAAGGAGGGGAGGTGAGCTGCCGTGGGGGAGGCCGGGCCCCCTCGGGCGGGCACCCGCTGTCTCCACGTGAGCGACCCACTGAGCTGGGCCCGGGGCTGGGGAGGCTGCCGGCCATGGCCCGTGGTCTGCAGGCAGGTCGCGGAGCTCTGCGGTGGTTGCTGCGGCCCGCGGCCCGAGGGGGCGAGCGTAAGGGAGGCTGCTCTGGGCTTCCTGGGAAACCTGACGGCCAGGGGCCGGGCTCCCTTTGTCCCCCAGCTCTGAGGCTCCTCGGGAGGCCCCGTCCATTGCACAGTACAGCTGGCACTTCTCATATAACCAGAAACCACTTCTCAATCGTGCGTGCTCTGATTTTTTCTTTCGGATTTCTTCTCATTTTTACAAACATCATGGAGGATGAGCAGGCCTGGGACCCCTGTGTTTCCAGGAGGAGGTGTCCTCTCAGGAGAGCTGGGGAAAGCCGGGGGGTGAGGTGCAGGCAGGAGGTGAAGGCGGCCCTTGCCCCCTCTCCATCCTCGATCTATCAGCCTTCGACGCCGCCTGACCCTGACGTATTGTCGTCGTCGTCCAGTTGCTAAGTAGCGTCCGACTCTGCAATCCCATGGACTGCAGCGCGCCAGGCTTCCCTGTCCCTCACCGTCTCCCGGAGTTCGCTCAAACTCATGTCCATTGAGTCGATGATGCCATCCAGCCATCTCACCCTCTGTGTGGGGATTATTTTCCCAGGATGCTGGCCACAGTGGGTGCTGCCCGGCCCTATTTGTTCGCACACGTATTCAGAGGTGGTGCCCCCATTTCTGTTTGATGAGGGGTTGTCCTGGAACCAGCAGCCGCAGGACCCAGAGTGTGAGGCCCTGGGTCTATCTCCCCATCACGCCAGGTGAGGACGTGGACCCGTGCGCCGGGGTCTGCTGGATCTGAGGGCTGCTCACCCCCGAGCGCCAGGCCTCCGTCCAGGTCTGAACGCGGGCTTGTGGAGGAAGCCCAGCACTGTCGTCGGGGTGCCCATCGCAGGTTGAC
This sequence comes from Bos mutus, assembly GCF_027580195.1. Lineage (NCBI taxonomy): Eukaryota > Metazoa > Chordata > Mammalia > Artiodactyla > Bovidae > Bos > Bos mutus. The sequence goes on from NC_091625.1 coordinate 102,536,928, forward strand.
GTCGCGTGTGTGATTCTCAGTTGATCAGATTAAAGCTCGTGTCCTCGTCCACACAGCGTGGGCGGGAATCGTCTCGGGAGCAGTAGCTCCCTCTCTTGGCGCCTAAACCATCTTGTCCTTTTCTTTACTCAGGTGAAGTTCGTTGTATTTGCAAATAAACACTAAAGGTATTCTTTTGTTGGACTGAAGTGACCTCTCAGCTGCAAAATATAATCCTGAGCAGAAAGATACCTGCACTTCAAAGTCTGTAATTTACACCATGGTTAAAAAAATAATGCTATAGCAGCATTGACCTAATATTTCTTGGTTTAGAAGTAGATTAAACTTTCAGTGTGAACTGCTCTGTGCGTTAAAGCCTTCTCAATCTTTTAGATGTGATTAGTCTTATGTTTCATGATGAATATATCTCATTTTCCGATTAAAAACCTTTACCTCATTTGGGGGATATGATTAAATTGGCAGCAAATGTAACCGGGGTTGATCCCCACTGAAGTCACACTCACCACACGAAAGGCCGCATCACTCGTCCTTAGAGCTGTCCGGCCCCTAACAGTGTCCTCAGTTCGGCCTTCCCGACACCGGCCCACATCCCTCTCTGGTGTCTGCAGGCCAGCGGGGTGTGGGAATTCCCGGGGAGGCTGGGGCTGGGGTGGGCCGTGCACACCCTCTGGGACACCCCTGCCTTCCCCAGCGGTGCAGCCAGCCTGGAGCTCAGGCCTGCTTGCTGTCCTCTGTCCTCTTGGAAGTTGGCAGGCTGCTCTGGGGGAGCTCAGCGCTGTGCCGAGGGCGCTGCCCGTCCTGGAGCGGGCGATGTCCCCACATTAGATGACCGTCCCAGGCATGCTGTGCCAAGGGCACTGTCTGTCCTGGAGCGGGTGAAGTCCAGCCGCAAGTCGGCTGCTTCCTCCCCAGGGAATGCTTAATGTGATATTTTATTTTTTCCTTGGAAAGTAACGTTCTCCCTGGGGGTTTCCCCTATAGATCACAATCTACTTTGCTAAGTGTATTCATAGGGGACAACACAGCTCTTTTTTCACCCTCCCCTGACCCTTAGGGATTCGCATCTGTTTTCTGATATGTGTATTTAACGAAGTGGAAACCAGCGTAAATGGATTCCTGCTACAGGCAATTAACATGTGCTTGAATAATAATAACAAAAACTCAAGTGTCAAAAGGAGGTTTGTGAAACCCCAGCTCTCCGACTGTGTAAACACGCGGGTCTTGAGTGACTTGGCTGCTGCACACAGCATGCCATCCGATCCGTGAGGAGGTTTCCTCCCGCTTCTCGGAGTCCAGGAGAGACGTGCCCAGCTGCGTCTTCCTCCCAAAACGCTGAGGGTGCAGGGGGCTTAGGGACAGTTCAGTGACCTCTTGTAGGTGAAGAGTGTTGTGGAATGTCAAGCTTCAGGTGAACTCCACGGCAGAGTTACCCGAAGGCCGCGAGCCTCAGGTTCATCTGACCAGACACCAACATGTCCTCCCTCCGCTGTGTGGGCCTGGGGTGGTCCCCAGCCTCGGGGCTTCCTGCGTAACGGGGCGGTGATGCCACCCGCCCGGGGCTGCCGCTTTGGGGACCAGTGAGATGGTAATGCCCAGGAATCTGTTAGTGTCACAAATTATTCAAGAAATCTTAGAGACTGTAGTTTTCAGAAGCTGAGGTTTAAAACCAACATGTGTGGGCTGCGGCGTACTCGCAGGTGTTCAGATGAAGTCACTGATGCACACGGCATCAGTGTGCGTCACCACTGTGTCAGTGACACCCCGATTTCTGAACCCTAAACCAGCCTTCTCTCCGTTACAGGGAAATCTGCTGTGCTCCGTGAGTTCTGGGAAACAAACGGTGTCTGTGCTTGTTTTTTTTCCAGGTTGTCCTGGTGCCAAAAAGCGCGAGTTTCTGACGAGCGTGCTGGACGCGCTGTCCACCGACATGGTCCACGCGGTCTCCGATCCCTCCTCCCCCGGCAGGTGTGCTGCCCTTGACCTCAGAGCGGGGGGCTAGGACGGAGCCTGGAGGGCAGAGTCCAGCCACTGCAGTCTCGGGCATCGGCTTGGTGGGCACAGCAGGGCCCGGAGCGGAGCAGACGCCTCCCCAAGCGTGAGGTCCTCGCTCGTGTGTGGAGGAGGTCTGCTTAGCAGGTTTTCCTGTAATGCAATCAGATCCTCCCGTGAGGATGTTGCCGGCGTGGGACCAGGCCGAGACCCTGGGGTTTCCCCAGGCTCCATCAGGCGGGGGGCATGGATGCTGGGCAGGGGAGAGTGGGGCATGGGAGAACCCGGCCCAGAGGGCTCCCTGCTTCAGAATGAATGGCGTTTCAGAGCTAGTGACTGGATTTTATAAATACTTTCAATTAAATTGTTTGATTTAAAATTCTCAAAATAGGATTTCCTTAGTAAAATATATATGACATAACATTCGCCCTCTCAGCCCTTTCCAGGGCTGTGATTCAGGGGTGTTAATTGTATTATCACTGTTCAGAGTCTGACTTCTGAACCTCAGGGGGCTTGCCCTGAGTGCCCGGCGGACACGCTTGGTCCTGGGGCTGAGGCTTTGAGCTCCGCTTCCTGAGATGCTGTCGAGTCCCCGAAGCTGACCTGTGTCTGTGGGTGACTGTCCGCCCACAGGAGGGTTATGTCCAGTGTTTAATGGACACGGTGTCTCAAGCATTGGCTCTCCCCTGTTAATTAGTGATAATCAGTCTCTTTATCTTAAAGCACACTTTCTGATTGGGAATCTCACTGTCTGTATTTTCTTAGAGCACTGGCCTTCCTCCCCTCCTCCCCAAACCTTGATTATTCCATCTCTTCTAGCTGATCTAAGATTTTTGTCCCCTTGGCTCAAAGTCCTCCTCTCTCTGTCTCTCTCTGTCTCTGCTTAAGAGTCAGAATGGAGAATAATAAAGGGAAGGGCTATGAATCTGATATAAAGTTAAACTGTACGGAACCACCCAAAGTTCAAATTGACATCTTATATTTTCAGAAAGATTGCTCTTCTCTGTAAGACTACAGTTGAAAGCAGTAAATGAATTTCCATCCTAGAAGGTCCTCTGAGAGTTTGAGAAACACTCAATAGTCTCAGAAAGCCCTAATACCCGGGAATGTCTGGTGTCTGACTCCCTCTTGACACTCATGGGAACACAGAGATTGACAGCCGGCCAAGGAAGCAAGGACCAGGGTTAGCAGCTGCCGGCATCTTCCGCTTAGTGAGAAACCCCGTCGTAACATTGGGGTTTCCAAGACCAGCCTTAAACGCAGAACTTCTGGAAGAGTTTTTAATTTAAATCTTAAAATACCAAACTTTCTTTTTCAATCCAGGGTAAGACGTCTGGTTACCACTTTAGGACACGTGTGAATTTTCACCTTTTAGTTTACCTGTGACATCAATAGCCTGCCCGGGAACACAGAGGGTAGAAAGCCTCACGGTGCAGGCAGTGCAGATGGGCGTCCTGTGACCGGCGTGGTGGCCCATGGGCTTGGTCCTGAGACCTGCCAACGCCTGCTATGCGACCGGCCGGTCCAAACTCACTGTGCCGTGTGCAAGTTTGAAACCAGCTTGAAAATGTTTGCCCGATCTCTTTTTCTAAGTTTCTTTTTAAAATCATTATTATATTGAAGGGTAAAGCCAGGCAGCCTTATGCCTCAGGAAAGAGAGGGTGACAAGCAGGTCCTTCCATCGGGGAAAGTCAGAGCCGGGCGGGGGTGCCTTTCTGGACTGACCAGGACCAGGGCTGGCGTCCTGACCACCCACGTGTCTTCCAGGCTCTCGGAACCTGACCCCAGCCACACGCTGGAGGAGCGAGTAGTCCACTGGTATTTCAAACTGCTGGATAAAAACAACAGCGGGGACATCGGCAAAAAGGAAATCAAGCCCTTCAAGAGATTTCTTCGGAAGAAGTCCAAACCCAAGAAATGCGTGAAGAAGTTTGTGGAGTACTGCGATGTGAATAACGACAAGTCCATCTCCCTGCAAGAGCTGATGGGCTGCCTGGGCGCGACCAGAGAGGAGGTCAAGGCGGACACGAGGAAGCGCCACAGTAAGCCTTTCTCCCCACTTGCAGCCACTCCCGCCCACTGTCCACGCCTCTGCTAGAGTTAAGACAGAGGGACAGTCCCAACAGTCTGAGGGTGGGGGCAAGTGTGATGTGTGGTCTTACTGTAGGTCCCCTGCCCGTGGAAACACTGGCAGACAGTCGGCAAGTGGTCAGAGGGGAGCCGGCTTGGAAAGGGGAGAGCTCAGAGGTGTCTGGAGACGCATCTTAACTCTTCTGTCCTCAGGAGGGGAGGGGAGCCTGCCTCCCCAAGTGACCGCCTTCTGATGCTGAAGAGCAAAGTGGGGACCCCTGGGAGCCATTTGGGGACCCCATGCATGGCCCCCGACCAAACCTTTAGCCTGATTATTAGCAGCTCAATAATTCCTGTTTCCAAACAGTCATTTCCAAGGTTGAAACAGAGTTTCAGCTGTGCTGCCAGTTGGGCGAGTCTCTCCCCGGAACCCGAGCGCTGTTCCATGGCGCTGGGCCACCAGCCAACACCTTGGTCTCTGGTGCCGGGTGGGGTCCACAGGGCCTCTCCCGCCGCTGCTGTCTTACGATCCCATCTTCCTGTTGCCGAACTTGCAGCACATTTGAAACGCAAAGCAAGTCTGAGGGCAGAGTCTGGAGCATCAGCAGATGTGGTCTGCTCGCTGCCCTGTATTTGTAGCTCAACTGGGACGGGAAAGCCCTGGACCCTGTGGTGGTGGTTTAGTTGCTAAGTAGGGTTCGACTCTTGTGACCCCGTGGACTGTAGCCCGCCAGGCTCCTCTGTCCATGGGATTCTCCAGGCAAGAATACTGCAGTGGGTCGCCACGCCCTCCTCCGGGGGATCTTCCTGACCCAGGAATCAAACCCAGGTCTTCTGCCTTGCAGGCAGATTCTTTACTGACTCAGCTATGAGGAAAGACGGCCCCTGACCTCCCCCAAATAAACTAATGTGGTAAAAATGACAATTTGTTAAAAAATGAGCATTGGCGATTTGGATAAAAAGTTAGCTGATTTTGCAGCTCTTTTCTTTTTCTTTTTTTGCTGAATTTCTCTTAGTTTTTTTCCTACTGTTAGTTTTTTTCAATTTTATTATTGTTTATTTTTTCCTATCTTTGTCATTTGAAATAGGGAAAAGTCAAAGAAACATAAATATTCAGGAGGGATTATTTCTAAAAACCCAAGTTGTTACCAGTTTCTCTCTCTTTTTTTGCTCTCTACTTAACAATGCATTTTTTTATTCTAAAAAATATGGGAAATCAAATAAAAAACATAAATAACATGTGATCTTTTATTTTGAGACAAAAATCAGACCAGATCTATAGCTTTACAACCACTATTTCTGTTCATATATACATACAGTCCGTGAGGTCATGACTTAGCCACTGAACCACAACAAACACATACATATTTACGCACTATGATTTTCACTACAAAATGGGATCATAATATATATACTTAATCACATTTATTTTTACTTTAAGCAATTAAACAAGATTTTTGCATTTAAATTTTTGCAACTAAGACATTATTGGGAGCATGATCTCAATTTTTGCTATTACAAAAAATTAAAAAACGAGAAAATATCCTGAAAAATATTGAGAAAAGATATAACATAGAAAAAATATTTTCCAAGGGTTCAGGAAAAAACTCACAAAAGATGACATTATGTCTTCATGGTCCTCTAAAATGACAATTGTACAGAAAATCAGCAATTAGGAAATGCTCATTTTTGACCAAATTACGTTTTTCACCCAAGTTGCCAAGCTGGCTACATTCTCTCAGGCATATTGCCTTAGAGCCACATCACCACGCACAGGGTCGCCTGTAAGTGATCGGTATATCTGATGCCAGGACATCACCCTCCCCCCCACCCCCCAGCCCATCCATCGCTAAGCTTCGCATTGGGAGCTGGGAGGTACACGGTCCTTTTCTCACTGAAAATTATTTTCACTTATGGGAACAGCTTCATATTTATTTTAATGACATGTGTTCTGTTTCATTCAAATTAACTAGCAGTATACTTTTTTGCCCTTTATGTATTTTAAAAAAGTCCTTCATGGAATTTTTCCCTACTGTCTTGAGTGGAATATTTCACCCAGGGTCATTAATGAAATTTATATTCTTTTCATCTATAGAGCAAGGTTCTAGACATGTAGAAATGTCACCTTTTCTTGCTGTACCTTAACTTTAATCTGTGGCTACCTCCAATGATCGGTAGACTATTTACCATAAAAGAAACCAAGAAAAATCTGGCAATTGTTCAGCCCAGTTGGTTGGAATAGATTCAAAGTATCAATTTAATATTCTCTAAATTTGGACCAACAGCCCAACACCTGCTTTCTCTGTAGAGTCGTCATCACAGGCCAAACAGAATGGAGAGTGGCAACAGCCGTGACCAAATCCTTCAATCATCCAAGCCTACGAGTGAAAGATACAGTCCGCTTAGCTACGACTTAGTCAGTGCTTTTGCAATTTGCTCAGTGCATCTGTGTTTCAACCATCATGCTCTGTTTCTGTTTGCTTCGATACAACAAGGGAAGAGATTTGAGCCTGGAATGATTTTGCTCTTTAGTTTATTAATTGAATGAATGGACACTGACAATTAATCAAGGTGTTTGGGGTTAGGGGTGCTGCCCTCCACCTACTGACTCATTCCAAAGATATTTACCTGCTGCTCCCTGCTCGAAGCCTTGGCAAAATCACAGTAAATGAGACAGGCAAAAATCATGTACCTCTAAAGCTTACATTTTAGGGTGGAAAGAAAAGTGAAATAAATAGGAACAATCCACTGTAATGGGTGCTGCTTGCTAAGGAGGTGATGGGGGAGACTGGAATTCCAGGCGGAGGTTTCAGGCAGGAAAGTGTCTCCACAGGTGGGGTCCCGGTCCCTGTCCTGAGACAGGCTCGAGCCAAGAGGTGGAGCCAAGCGGGATTTGGAAATAGTTATTTTGAGCCAAGCCAGTTAAATGATTCTCGTGACTTAAATATAAGACCCAAAGCTTTCCAAGCATCGGCATTCTGTGCTGGAGTCCCCGCTGCCGGGATCGCCTCTCCCTGGTGGAGCTTGAGAAACGGAAGGCACTCTCCACGGCGAGTGGGCACGCCTGTGGGATTTGGGGCAAAATGGAACAGTCTTCTGAAGTTGGACTAGAGTCTCTGTATTGGTGGAAAGTGTTTATACACTGGCTTGTGTGGTCCGTTATTTATGCCCCATGCTGAGCATGTGTGGAAAGCCTGTTTTCTCAAAGTTTGCTCGCGGATGACTCTTTCCTATAGTGATGTGGCTCTCTTCCTGAGAGAGTCTACTTAACCTCTTACTAATGAAGTATATTTGGTTTCTAATCTCTCTCTCTCTCTCTTTTTTTCCCCGCTAGCCCCTAGAGGTAATGCTGAAAGCACTTCTAATAGACAGGTGAGTATGTTTACACTGTAGCCGTAATCACTTGCTGCTTTAGTTGAGGTAATAACAACGAAGTTCTGCTCATTTAGAAAGTGAAGCACCTTCCAAGAAAGAAACAAATGCAGACCTTCATTTTTCACCGAGTGCCGCCTCCGAAGGGACTGTCAGCGTCCCTCCCTGTGCTCAAAAACATGCGCTGCCTCGGCCTGAAATAAGCTCTGTTCCAGGCAGAGCCTCGCTCCTGAGCTTTTTCCCTGGAAAAGGAATCCAGAGCAGTCTCCCCAGCTCTTTCTAAGGTATTTATCGCTGCAAACCGTGATCCTGGGTGAGGCCCTGAGGACATGCCTGTGAGGCCTCAGAGAGCCCGGCAAGATTCTGTCAGAAATCACCAACTTGCTGAATTATCAGCGTCAAGATTTTTGCCCTAATTATTTGTTTTTACTACTTGAAATTTCAATTATTTATTATTTTGAGAAAGATTTCTGAGTCCCCCTGTTTTGTGGGAATATGTGTATATACATACACATTACACAGTTCTCCAGGATTTGCAGCTGTAATTTGTTTCTTATGTTTGGTGAAGGAGACTGCAGGGACGGGGACCTTCGTTTTTCACCCGGCGCCGCCTCCGAGGGGACTCGCAGCGCCGTGCTCTGTTCGCGCACAGCCCCCCTCTGCTCTTCTGAGGCTGGGTCTCTAGAGATGACTGTGCCATCCCAGCCACAGCCCTCTCAAGCCTAGACTCTCATCCAGAAGATAAACAGGAGCGGCTCCTTCCTCCTCCCTCGAAGCCAGGGCCACACCCTCCTTTCTTCAGGCGGCTGGCCAATTTGTTGTGCGTTTTGTCTTCGCCTCTTTGATGTCAGGCCTCGGTTTCCTAAGACAAGCCCCTGTGTTTGTGGTGGGTTTGAAGTGGAGACCTCCAGCACACACCTAGGGTGTAACTTAAAACCACTTCATTAGGAAAGATGTGTGACACGGTTGGTCTTTGTTGAGCAAGTGTTTATGGTTTCAACTTTTTAAATCCCAGCGCAAATCACTTGTGCTTTAGAACAGGGCTGGTCTGAAAGCAATTACCTGGCTGAGTTCCCAAGGCTTCCACAGGACTTTTTTCCTAAGATAACAACGGTGACGGGCACACATGCGCTGCCTCAGTCTGAAATAAACTCTGTTCCAGGCACAGGCCTCACTCCTGAGCCTTTTCCCCGGAAAAGGAAGCCGGAGCAGTCTCCCCAGCTCTTTCTGTGGCGTTTATCACTGCAAACCATGATCCTGGGTGAGGCCCCGCTGCAGCTGGCATTTATTAAAATGACTGAAGACCATGCAGACTTCTTGAAGGAATCAAGAGTCCAACCACCAAAGTCTTTCAAAAATGGATAACCAAACACAAGAATAGGAAATAAAGGGCATCTCAGAGGATGCATGAAGCTCATATTTAATATAAAAAACAAAACAGAAAGTGACCGGCTTTTCCAGGTGTCTTCTGCAGTTTCCATCACAATTCCTTGGCGGTCAGAAGCCTGCCGTCCAGCGATGTGGGTGTAGGTTAGAACATTGGTGCCAGTTCTCCTCCAGCAAATCTGATCAGTTTTATTCTCTGATTAAACGTGCTGATGGCTTATCTTTCTCCACAACTAACTACAATAGAATGTCTTGTTTCCTTAATGTGGGAGACGCAGTATCTCTTCTTGCCGCCTGTTCATATATTTAGCAGGGGGATAAAAGCCAACCCAGAAGTCTCCTCAATATTTAAATGTCATTATTTTAAATAGAACTGACTTGTATTGGTTGGAATGGGTCTATGTGGAAAAATAAGCCAAGAAGGCTGCACATTGCTTCTCCTTTTCATTCTGTGTGATTTTTAATGGGCAGAGTGCAGAATTCCAGGAACTTAGCAAGCAAACTTTTCAGTTGCATTTCTTCTTAGAAGTGGAATAATGAATGGAAAGGATGAAAAGAAAATTGTTAAAAAGCAGCCGTGCCTTTATAAAATCTGAAGCATAAATTAGATTGTTAAAAATACATTTGCATGATAACTGCATGGTGATTGGCGATTCTGCAGAATGTTTAATATACTGAAGCTACTTACAGTATGTGAAATAAATGCTAACTTCCTCTACTGATATATTTTTTTCTTATATTTCTGAACATTGAATGAAAGAAAAGCGCTAGAAGTTAAGGAGCACTCAAAATACTTTTATTTTTTTAAGTTGATTCTTATATCCCAAGTGGGGTTTCCCTGGTGGGTCAGTCAGTGGTAAAGAATCTGCCTGCCAATGCAGGAAACATAGGTTCGACTCCTGGGTCAGGAAGATGCTCTGGAGAAGGCAATGGCAGCCCCCTCCAGTATCCTTGCCTGGGAAATCCCATGGACAGAGGAGCCTGGGGGGCTACAGTCCATAGAGCCACGAAAGAGTCGGACACGACTGAGCGACTAAACAGCTACAGCAGTCCGCGGTGAAGTCCGTCCTCTTTTCACTTCTGTGTAGAATGTTGCTTTTCCCTTTGTTCTTGTCAGCTGGATTTATTTCATTCCTGGAAGGCAAGCCTTCATTTTCAGAAATGAGTGCTTCAAATGTTTTAACACATCTCTTTTTTTTGTCTTTTTTTTTTTCAGCCAAGGAAGCAAGGATAGATGACTCCACAACAGGTCCTAGACACGTGGCCAACTCCCTCACAAAAAGCAATTAAAAAAACCAAAACAAACACATAGTATTTGCACTTTGTACTTTAACTGTAAATTCACTTTGTAGAAATGAGATATTTAAATAGATGGCTTTAATCTGTGAAAATGGAAGGGCTGGCTTCAGAAAATTAATCACATACAATGTATGTGTCCTTCTTTGACCTTCAGAATCTGTAGCTGGTGGAGATGTGTTTTGAGTGGATTTGAGCTTGACTTCTTCATCCTACACACGTTAGCCGACAGAAGCCTTGGCTGAGGTGCCCTGGCTCCAACCTGTGCCTCCTCCTGACGGGCACTATCATGAGTAGTCCTGCCAGGTTGGCTGTGTCAGGGGCCTACTGTCCTGGCGGCATCGCTGAATCCATGCTGGAAGCTCCATGGCCCCGTAGACATTTGTAGTCTCCTGCTGACCCCGTCCTGGCTTTGTTTGTTTCTTGGGATTCTGTGTTAGCTTGTTGGTTTTCCTTCCCGAGTTCCTGCTCATGCAATGAGTTATCCAACCACTCGCACAGTGTTCACCAGTAGTGCCCTGCTAGGAGAGGAGATATTTCAAACTCTTCTTGATATGCCTGTTTTTCCATTGCGAGCTTCTGTTTGAGTTTTGCCTTGGGCTCAGATTAACCATGCTGTAAATGCTAGAGAATTCTGACTGCCTTCCTGAGGCAGCGTGGAGGGGCCCAATGTTCAGAAAGGTAAATTTAATCACGATCTGACCCAGCCAGCCAAACATGCTTGTCAGCCTTCTTCTCCTCTTACATCTGGCCCCTGTCCACCCGTCCGTGGTCTACCCCAGGGCTCCTGGGAAGGGAAAACTGCCACCTGAGCAAGTTGTGAGCGGCCTCCTTAAAGAAGGCATGGCCAAGTGAGGCTGTGCTGGGCACTGGTCCTGGCAGCTGGGGACAAAGGCCTGTGGGTGCCCGCTTCCCTTCTTCTTTCCTGAAGGACTGGCCACTGGGAAATTCACCCAAGTGGGGCTGGACAGGGATGGGGGCAGCTGAAGGCCCCACGGGGGCAGCGGGGCTGGGCCTCGGGCCAGCTGGCTGCCCCCGTCAGGGCTGGAGCCCCGCCTCCGTGATGTGCCCACGGGCTCCCCGGAGTGGAGTGGAGTGACAGGCTGTGACGCTGCCTCAGCTCGAGCTTTAGGTTTGGAAAAAAATCTCCCTGGCCCCAGATCCCCCAACACACAGCCTATCGATCTGTCTCGACAGTTGTCATGAAGACGTTCCTGCAGCGTCTCGTTTAAATTGCGGGAAAGTCAAAGTGGAACCTTGGAGCCTAAAAACCAGCCCCCATGTGTGTCACCATTGTTTAAGAAACAGTTATGATCCTAAATTTATTGGATAATCTTTTATATTTCTGAACTTTGAATTTAATCATTTTTCTTAGATTAAAATAAAATATGCTATCAAAACCATAGTCAGCCTCTTGTTTCATTCTAGAGGTGTCTACCGTCGGGAGGCAAGACAGGGATGCTGGGCTGGGGGAGGTGGACCCTGGTGCTGCCCCTCTGGCTGTGGGATTCAGGGTAAGAGCCTCTGGGGGCTTCAGTTTCCTGCTGTCAAACAAGATGACAAGTGGCGACCTGCACCCTGGTGAAGGCACAGGTGTCCACGTGTGAAGGGTGCAGGCTGGTGCAAAGGGCACACGTGTTCATCCTCGTGATGGGAAGCGGCCGTCCACTCACAAGGAACTGAGGGCTGGAGGACTTCCTGTGCTGCCAGATGCTGGGTGGACCACAGAAGAGACAGAAATGTTCTTGTCATGGTTAGAGCTAATGCTGCTCACATCACAGCTCCAGAAACCCTGGCAGACCGTTGGCCCCCAGCCCCAGTCTCCCGTCCTCGGTTAGACTCTCTGTGGCTCCTGCTGCAGTGGGGGCTGCTCCCCTCGGTTCTGCTGAGATGTAACTGACATGCAGGGCCGTGAAGGGCAAGATGCCTGGCGTGATGACGCCCCTTCCGTATGGCGTGATTATGTCCCTTCCGTACGGCATGAAACGCCTGTCACAGTAAGTTTACAGAGCATCCAGTCTCTCACACAGGTACCAAAAAAAGGTTGCTTTTTCCCCCGAGTGATGAAAACTTTCAAGATCTACTTTCTGAGTAGTTTTCAAATACACCAATCAGCCGCGTTAACTGGTCCGTCACGGTGCGGCCCGCACAGCAGCCTCTTGGCTGGCCATGCTTCCTCTAGGGCTCTCTGTCCCTTCCTAGTAAATCTCCCCTCAGCCGCTCTATTTCTTTCTCTGCTAAGAAAAGCGTCGTCTTTGTAAAACTCAACCTTAGCATTTCAATTGTGCAATCAAGTTGCTACTGGAAAGGAGTTAAGAGGAAGCTGCCAGGAAGCACTCCTTGAAGGGGTGGCATTTGGACTGGTTCTGGAGCAGGTAGGAGAGGACGAGTGTCCAAGGAGGCTCAGAGCCTGAACAAAGGCACATAGGCTGGAGGGACGACAGAGCCATGGAGCCCGTGGGCCCACACGCCAGGGCTGGAGCAGATGGTTCTTATTGCTAGCTATTAAGACTTTAAATGAAAACAGGAATCGTTTCCCTTACGTACCTGGCACAGCTGTTTCTAGTGATAGATGCCTCCCTCCCCCAAGGCCCTCCCCTCCTTCTCATGTTGAAAAACGCTCTCCTGCCTCCTTGTCAAAAATCTCCAAGTGGAAGATTATTTAGAAGTGCACTGACCAACTCATAAATCACGCCCATGAAAGTCATAACCGGAATTTTCTAAAGTTATCAAGATGGAAGGTGTCAGCTTTTTTGTAACCCATGTGCAGAAATGACTGACATCATCATAGGCTGCCAAGTGGACGCCAGATCATGCAAACAACAGAGCCGGGCCGGACAGAAAGTGAGGGGGAGAGAGTAAGAGGCCCGTGGGCGGTGGTGACGGTGGCGGTGAAAATGGTGGTAAGGAGGAGGATGATGGTGCTGCTGCTGGTGGTGATGATAATGGTGATGGTGATCATGGTGATGGTGATGGTGGTGATGGTGATGGTCATGGTCATGGGGATGATGGTGCTGACAGTGATGGTGATCATGGTGATGGTGATGGTTATGATGATGGTAATCATGGTGATCAGGGTGACCGTGATGGTGATGATGCTGTTGATGGTTATGATGATGGTGGTGGTGGTGATGGTGATGGTGGTGATGATGGTTATTATGATGGTGGTGATGGTGGTGGTGATGATAATGGTGATTGTGATCATGGTGATCATGATGGTTATGATGATGGTGATGATGGTGATGGTGGTGGTGGTGATGGTGGTGATGCTTCTGATGGTGATGATAATGGTGATGGTGGTCACAGGGATGATGGTGCTGGCAGTGACGATGATGGTTATGATGATGGTGATGATGGTGATCAGGGTGACCGTGATGGTGATGATGCTGATGATGGTTATGATGATGGTGGTGGTGGTGATGGTGACGGTGGTGATGATGGTTATTATGATGGTGGTGATGGTGGTGATGATAATGGTGATGGTGATCATGGTGATCATGATGGTTATGATGATGGTGATGATGGTGATAGTGGTGGTGATGCTGCTGATGGTGATGATAATGGTGATGGTGGTCCCAGGGATGATGGTGCTGGCAGTGACGGTGATGGTTATGATGATGGTAATGATGGTGATCAGGGTGACCATGATGGTGATGATGCTGATGATGGTTATGGTGATGGTGGTGGTGGTGATGGTGGTGATGATGGTTATTATGATGGTGGTGAAGGTGGTGATGATAATGGTGATGGTGATCATGGTGATCATGATGGTTATGATGATGGTGATGATGATGATGGTGGTGGTGATGCTGCTGATGGTGATGATAATGGTGATGGTGGTCCCAGGGATGATGGTGCTGGCAGTGACGGTGATGGTTGTGATGATGGTGATGATGGTGATCAGGGTGACCGTGATGGTGATGATGGTGATGATGGTTATGATGATGGTGGTGGTGGTGATGGTGATGGTGGTGATGATGGTTATTATGATGGTGGTGATGGTGGTGATGATAATGGTGATTGTGATCATGGTGATCATGATGGTTATGATGATGGTGATGATGGTGATGGTGGTGGTGATGCTGCTGATGGTGATGATAATGGTGATGGTGGTCCCAGGGATGATGGTGCTGGCAGTGACAGTGATGGTTATGATGATGGTGATGATGGTGATCAGGGCGAAGGTGATGGTGATGATGGTTATGATGGTGGTGGCGATGGTTTTCTCCCTAATACCATATACTACCACAGAGGCTTGGAGAAGGAAATGGCGGCCCACTTCAGTATTCTTGCCTGGAAAATCCCATGGACAGAGGAGCTGGCAGGCTACAGTTTAAAGGTCGCAAAGAGTCAGATAAAACTGAGTGACCTGAGCACAGCACATACCACAGGGGCCAAAATTTGTAAAGCATTTTTGATTACTTAGATGCTTAGGCATTTTTGTATTTCTTCACTCTAAAAAGCTGTATTAGCTACTTTTTTACTACAAAGCTGTAAACAAACCACCCAAAACTCCACAGTCTCTCCCACCCTGTCTATTCTTGTCACTCTCTGCATGTTGGCTGGCTGGCGGGGCTCTGCTGGGCCGGCCCCGTGCCTCGCCACTGCTCCGGGATGAGGGGCCTGCGGTGTGTCTCTGCGTGGCTGGGGCTGAAGCACGGTATGACTTACCCAACTGTGAGCACATTTCAAACCTCATCTTGTGACCTGTCTGCTCGCATCTGTGAACCACCCGTGGGCTCCAAGTGGGTCCCCAGGCTCAGCCTCCCAGGCCCCTTGGGTCTGTTCTGCTGTCTGTAGAGCAAGGTCTTGTCCCGGGCACCAGCCAGAGGGTCAGCATTTTCATCAGGGACCGGACATGACTGAGGGCAGAGGACCGCAGCACATTCTGTGTTTTATTTGAACTGCGCTCATCTCACACGCTAGTAAAGTGATGCTCAAAATTCTCCAAGCCAGGCTTCAGCAATACGTGAACTGTGAACTTCCAGATGTTCAAGCTGGTTTTAGAAAAGGCAGGGGAATCAGAGATCAAATTGCCAACATCCGCTGGATCATGGAAAAAGCAAGAGAGTTCCAGAAAAACATCTATTTCTGCTTTATTGACTATGCCAAAGCCTTTGACTGTGTGGGTCACAATTAACTGTGGAAAATTCTGAAAGAGATAGGAATACCAGACCACCTGACCTGCCTCTTGAGAAACCTGTATGCAGGTCAGGAAGCAACAGTTAGAACTGGACATGGAACAACAAACTGGTTCCAAATAGGAAAAGGGGTATGTCAAGGCTGTATATTGTCACCCTGCTTATTGAACTTCTATACAGAGTACATCATGAAAAACGCTGGGCTGGAAGAAGCACAAGCTGGAATCAAGATTGCGGGGAGAAATATCAATAACTTCAGATATGCAGATGACACCACCCTTATGGCAGAAAGTGAAGAGGAACTAAAAAGCCTCTTGATGAAAGTGAAAGAGGAGAGTGAAAAAGTTGGCCTAAAGCTCAACATTCAGAAAACGAAGATCATGGCATCTGGTCCCATCACTTCTTGGGAAATAGATGGGGAAATGGTGGAAGCAGTGTCAGACTTTATTTTTCTGGGCTCCAAAATCACTGCAGATGGCGATTGCAGCCATAAATTAAAAGATGCTTACTCCTTGGAAGGAAACTTATGACCAACCTAGATAGCATATTCAAAATCAGAGACATTACTTTGCCAACAAAGGTCTGTCTAGTCAAGGCTATGGTTTTTCCAGTGGTCATGTATGGATGTGAGAGTTGGACTGTGAAGAAAGCTGAGCACCGAAGAATTGATGCTTTTGAACTGTGGTGTAGGAGAAGACTCTTGAAAGTCCTTTGGACTGCAAGGAGATCCAACCAGTCCATCCTAAAGGAGATCAGCCCTGGGATTTCTTTGGAAGGAATGATGCTAAAGCTGAAACTCCAGTACTTTGGCCACCTCATGCGAAGAGTTGACTCATTGGAAAAGACTCTGATGCTGGGAGGGATTGGGGGCAGGAGGAGAAGGGGACGACAGAGGATGAGATGGCTGGATGGCATCACTGATTCGATGGACGTGAGTCTCAGTGAACTCCGGGAGTTGGTGATGGACAGGGAGGCCTGGCGTGCTGCGATTCATGGGGTCACAAAGAGTCGGACACGACTGAGCGACTGAACTGAACTGAACTGAACTGAGTCCCATTCAGTCGACAGCTGCTGAATTTCCCTGGCCACTGGCATCTCGGCTTTGCATCTCTTCTTCAGAGTTTGAGCTAGCCACTTGCTATCCACGGTGGGACGGAGGGGAGGCTGCCGGGGGCGGAGGGAGTGTTCCACAGGCCCCGTCCGCCCTCTGACCCTGCACAGGTCTCGGTGTTTACCGCCCCTTACATAGCTCATGTGAAAGAAATGCCCTGTGCCGCCTGTTTTCTCTGACATCTGAATGCTTGCTGAGCTCTGATCAACTTGACCAGTTAATTCAGGTCATGTGTGTTTCACAGTGGGAAGATTTCATACCCTCGTTATTAACATCTTACCTTCAAAACAAAGATTTGATTTCCCTCAGTTGAAGTTATGCTCAGTCAATAGATTGTTTCTTTGTTTTAAAAGATGGATTTTTGTACTCCCAACCACACTGCCTACGTGCTGCCTTTCCTGTCTACTGTGGCTGTAGTTCAGAGGACAAGCGCTAACTCCTTAAGATCTTCTAAGTGCGCCCTGGGGAACCACCTTGAATGGTTCAGTCTAAATTTACATATTCATGATGCTCTGAGTATTAGACCGGAAACGCTGTTTCATTACTTAAAATGTGTCCAACTCTGCTTTTTCATCTAAGAAAATGGTCTAATTTGGTGAGAAATGTTATTAACTGAGCCCTATTATAATAAAAGAAACATATTTCTAGAAGTAAGATAAAATGAATAATTGAAATGTGTTTTGGAAAGGGTTAGGAGCAGTTGATGGTGCTGAGCGGAGCTCATGTGAACTGGAGTGACTTCTGCTGACAACTTCTGGGCTTTCTGATGCTGATGCTGTCATTTGTGAGTGCGTGCTCAGCCGCCTCAGCCATTTCTGGCTCTTTGCAACCCCACGGACTGTAGCCTGCTAGGCTCCTCTGTCTGTGGTTTTCCCAGGCAGGAATATTGGTGTGGGTTGCCATGCTCTCCTCCAAGGCATCTTCCCGACCCAAGGATCGAACCCACATCTCTTACATCTCCTGCGTTGGCAGGCGGTTCTTTTCCACTAGCACCACCTAGGAAGCCCGACTCTATGCTCACTGAGCCTTAAATGCAAGTCCCCCCACCCCCAGCTTGGGAAAGAGGAATGAAGTGAAAACAGAAGGTATTAATAGCAACGCTGATGTTCATACCTGTAAGGAAAGGCTATTCCTTCTGGTGACCCCACAGTCCCTGACATTTCCTGATCTGGAACACGCAGAAACGCTGCCCCCGGGTGATGGAACCCGCCTAAACGGGCTCGTGTCTGTCTCATCAGGTCCTCGAAGCAGAGCCTGTGACTAGAGCAGGTCTATTCACCACCGTACAGAGTGACCACACGAAAGCCTCAAAGGCTACTGCTGGGCTGGATGAAAACGGCCCTGTTGTGCCATCGACACGTTAAAGAATCAATAGGTTTGATGTAAGAGTCTGTCTTCCATTTCGTCCCTTTCTCTCTAACTCTACTTCAGTTATTTTCGACTTTTCCTAATGTATTCGCCTGGAAGATACGTGTATCTGATGAAACCTTGAGAAATGAGTTACATCCAGTCATTATTGCTACTCTCAAGACTTGTTCCAGGGAAGGGAAAATGGGAGCTGGATGTAGTTGGCAACTTTGGTGATGAAGCTTGTCAGAGGCCACCGCCCACCCCGGCCTCCCACGGTGCCTCCAAGTCCTGTCAGTCTCCATGCCTTCCTCAGGCCACAGCACAGTCTAGCCTCAGAAACGAACCTCCACGTTGGTAAATCAGTGTGACTCTTCTGTCACCCAAATGCGAACAATTCCACCTTTCCCCCCAAACCTGAAACCAATCGTTTCCAAATGTGCTGTTTTTATTTGCTTTTGTGTTGGGGAGCTAAGCGGTAATTCACTGTAGCTCCCTAAGGGCTGTTGAGAATTCCTTTACTTGTAAAGTTTGAGATGAACACATCCATCTGTTATTTCTCCTTTTAAGTTTGAAAATCCACGTGCCAAGTACAGGATACAGTTCTAGGGACCATAGATCATATTTGTAATAACATCATTTATGAAACTAAATCAGGTCACAATGGCCACCATTTGAAAACCTCAGATTCAGCAAAGAATTGTCTGTAGGCCACAGTTCACATCAGATAAAGCCTCCTTTGTGATTAATGTTTCCTTCTCAGTGAGTTTATTTCCATTGTCTCCACTTATCTTCTTCTTCACATATCCTCTCTTAGTTAACAGCAACGGTCACCTTTTGATTTTTCTATTTTTCATATTCTTACTGAGACACAAACATGTCATTTACTAAATTTAGAGTGGGCTTGCTATTTTTCATGTTATTTAGGTTTTCATGACTGAAAAAATGTAGACTAGCTCATCTTTTTGTCAAATGCTACACAAGTGCATTTTCCAGAGCTGCTTCTTGGGAGAGTGGGGCATGGAGTCTGTGTTCCATCTTGCTGATAAAACGCATGTTGACTAAAATGAAGATCGATCACACAATTAAAGCCTGGAGAGGAAGCCCTTTCACCAGCCCCAGCTGGTCCCCTGGTCACCTCCGGCTGCCGAAAAGCCCATAGATAGCTATGCTCTGGCAGCGGGCCCAAAGGACCCTTATCTGAGCACAGATGGGACGCGCTTTCAACCCGTTAAACCGCGTCTGACTGGGGTGCTTTCTCTTTTGAGCCACTCACACGCCTGAGCCAGAGGTGGGCCCTGGCCACATGACCTCTCCTGGTTTCGGGCCTAAGGGTCCTGCCCAGTGCTCCCGTGGGGGCCCCGCCACCCACTGTCCTCCGCCTGCCTCTCTCGTCAGTCGCAACATTTTCTTCTTTGTCACATTTCTAGAACCGCAAGTGGGGCAGAGCAGAGCTCCACCCATGTGTGCCAAGTGCTAGGGTGAATCGTGCCCTTTTCTAGTGGGCGGCGGAAGGCCGAGGCCTTCCTGTGAGGGGCCGCTGACTTGGGAGGTGGGGGCGAGTTGAACTCGCGCTTTGCTCTAGGAGTCTGTGACCTTGGGCAGGATTCCCAGCAGCTCTGGGCGTCCGTATCCTCCCTGGAAAAGAAGAGCATTAATGTCTGACGCACGGGACCACCGAGCAGCTCCTCCGGGGCAGGGCCGGTGCTGTCCCATCTACACGTCCCCTCCACTCCCTCCTCTGGTGGGAAGGCCCTGATTTTCTGCCATCCGCCCCACCTCTGAGACCTTCTTTCCGGTTACCGCAAAGCCTTCCTCGACCGCCACCTCCCAGTCCCCTCCGCCCAGGTCCCTTCACGCCTGTCTCCTCCTTGGTTATTTCTGCTGCGGATGTTTCAGAGACCCCGCCGTCCCTGCGGGTGGCTCCCCAGCCCTTGAGGCTGCTTCCACAGCTTCTGCTCCTCTTGAATCGAGGGAACTACGGGAATGGCCTCCTGGTCCTGCAGACAGCGCTGACTTCCGTCTGTCCTCACTCAGACCTTAGCTCTCCTCTCGGCTCAGGGCAGAACCTCTTCTTTGTCCTCAGAACTGCCCCCTTGCAAACGTCCTCAGCCTCTGCAGCCTGCTCTGTGAAACTCGCCGGGCGGAACCCCGGAGCTGAGCGAACCCAGATGTCTTGGACCTGTGCCAGGGCCCAGGCAGCGAGGTGTGTCTGGAGACAGAAAATCAGTCCACGGGGCGTCCCCTTTGATGATGCTGGGCCCGTCGGTGTCACCTCCACCTCGATTTCCTCCAGGAGGACTTCATAGCTTCTTCTGGGCCCACATTCAACCCTTCCAGCCCCCCACCTTCCCCGACGCCCAGCGCGCCCTTCACAAGCCCAGCTGGCCACTTCCTCACCCCGAGGCCATGATGGGGGGCTTTCTCTTCCCCACCCTCGGACCCCTGGGCCGACGTCCTTCTCCCTGCTCGTGGTGGGATGGGGTGGCCCTGCCCCTCACGGGCTCTGGGCCGCCTGTCTCCTCCCTGTCACCTGGTTCCCTTCTGTGATGGCAGATCCTCTCTTCCACTCACAGGGCCCCCAGCTGAGAAGAGCCTATCTTGACCCCAGCCCCGCTCCTCCAGCCCTAATTCTCTAAGGCCCCTAGAGCTCTGTCTGGGGAACATCCTGGGAACAGAGCTCTCGGCTTGGTGGGGGTGCTGTCAGTCACACTAGGGCAAGACAGGGGGAGGGAAGGAGGGCCCTGAGGCCGGCCGGCCCTCTGGGCTGAGGCCTCAGCAGGCGGTCTGCGGAGTTTCTGCCTCCCAGCCTCAGTGTGTGTCCTCCCCTCTCCCCCTGGGTCTCCACTGGACGATCAGAAAGAGACCCAGGAAACACCACTTTCTCAGGGGTGACTTGGTTTCTGAGGCCAGGTCTGGCTGGACTGGGGCTGGCTGGCCTGGGACTGGCTGGCCTGGGTCTGGGAGCTTTCCTTCCACCAGCCGTGAGCTCGGTCCACACCTCCTCAGACCCTGTCAGAGCTGCAAGCCCTCAGCCCCTCTCCAGGTGGAGCCTGAGGCAGTTCCTCCCACCTGGTGAAGCCACTCTGGTCCACATCACCCTCGGTTCAAGTCCATCCCCCTGGGGCCCCTGTGGGGCCTTCAGAGCAGTAGGTCTTATGAATGGCTGCGTCCTCCAGAAGCTCATGCTTTTAACTCCCTGGTCAGTGACCCCACCACCTGCCCAGCATCGTGGGCCTGGAGCGTCTCATCCTCAGGAGGGCGTGCCCAAGTGCTGGCACGTGCGCTTCTCTCTCGTGTCCTCTTCCGCCTCCTGCTCAGAAGTCAAGGAGGGCAGAGCTTCCTCCCCTCTAGCGCATGAGTTTCCAGCTCCCAAAGCAGAGGCTGGCGTGTTGGGGGCACTAGGTGGGTGTCTGGGGGTGCCTGGAGCTTGTCCGCTTTCCTGGCTGGTTGATGGGTGGGCACGGTGCCTCGTGTGGCCCAAGCGTTACCATGAAAAGTCACGCTTACCCCCTTTCACTCTTTTCCCATCCACTCGCTTCTTTCATCCTGGGATGGTCTCCTTGTTTTCACAAAGAAACTCCATCAGCCCCCGCCCCTTGCCCACAGGCCTCTTTAATTCTGCATCTAGTCTGGGCTGGTCTGGCCGGCCTCACCACCTTTCTGTCACCTGACTGCTCCTCTCCTCCACTCTGTCCTGTTCTTCTCCACCCATCCCTGTTTTATCACAGATGATGCAGGAAAATAGGAAACAAATAGAAAATGTCCGCCTGGCTCTGGACTGTCATCACCCACAGCGCTCCCGACACCGAGCATGCGGGGTTTCACCAGCAAATGCTCCGGGCCCCACGTGGCTGTCCTGCAATTCAGGTCACTTCTGACACCACCTGTAGTTAGCTGAGACCCCTCCAATACTGTCACATTTGGGGTGAAGTCTCCAACATAGGAACCTGGGCGAGGGGACCCAAACAGTCACCCCATGGCGGGTTCTCTAAATGGACCATCTGGAGGTCAGCTCATCGAGAAGTGAGAAGCCTAAGTGACCTTGGGAGGGTCGGGTGAAGACGCAGCAGGTACAAACTGAAGCAGTGAGGTGAGCGGGGTCTGCGTGTCATGACAACGACAGAAAAAAGGCCCAGCTGGCAATCTTGACGAGGGAGTGGACGAGAGGGTGGACAGCGGACCACGTGAGGCCAGGTGCATGACCAGAACCAGCACCCGGATCAAACCCCTCCACTGCCCGGCATGCCGTCCTGAGCACTCGAGACCCCTGGACTGATGCACCTCAGCTCTTCCCCTCCACGGAGACAAACTGTTTACATTAAAGTTCCCCAGGCAGGACAGGGAGCACTCCAGGAAACACTGAAGGAGAAACCGACATTTATCTGCAGGTCAATGGCAAATTTCAACCACATGAGGAAATCTGAACCATACCCCTGATGAATTTCTCCCTGTAAGTTTTATGTCCTAAGACCTTCAGTCAGTTCAGTTCAGTCACTCAGTCGTGTCCGACTCTTTGCGACCCCATGAATCACAGCACACCAGGCCTCCCTGTTCATCACCAACTCCCAGAGTTCACTCAAACTCACGTCCATCAAGTCAGTGATGCCATCCAGCCATCTCATCCTCTGTTGTCCCCTTCTCCTCCTGCCCCCAATCCCTCCCAGCATCAGAGTCTTTTCCAATGAGTCAACTTGTGACCTTAGGCAAAACCTAATTTCATAACACATTTTAAAAATTTCATTCCCTATGACAATAAACTTTTTAAAGGGTTTGCCTGATAGAGTAGCTTTATTTATTTAATTTGTAAACATTTTGATGGTGGAGGAAATAGCAGAGTGTTCATTTTAATTTTCTTTTTTTTTTTTTTGGTAGTGATAACCAGAAGTCTTTGATCTGTAGACACTTTCGAGCTGTGGTACTGGAGAGACTCTTCAGAGTCCCCTGGACTGCAAGAAGATACAACCAGTCCATCTTAAAGGAGACTAGTCCTGAGTGTTCTTTGGAAGGACTGATGCTGAAACTGAAGCTCCAGTTTTTGGCCACCTGATGGGAAGAGCTGACTCATTAGAAAAGACCCTGATGCTGTGAAAGATTGAAGGCAGGAGGAGAAGGGGACGACAGAGGATGAGATGGTTGGATGGAATCACTGACTCGATGGACACGAGTCTGAGCAAACTCCAGGAGATGGTGAAGGACGGGGAAGCCTGGCGTGCTGCAGTCCATGGGGTCACAAAGAGTCGGGCACATCTTAGCAACTAAAAACAACAACAAAGCTAAAAAACTAGCTGTTTCCTAAAAGCAGAAGTTTCTGCATGACTCAGCTCTACCAAATAGATCCTGTTAGAAGGCCCTTCATGGGAGCCTTGCTGCATCTGACCAGCCAGCCACATCGCTGACAGCCTGCTGTGCTCTGGGTTCCTGACAACCAACGGTCCCGGTGCCTCCAGGGCAAGGCGTTATCCGAGTTAGTTGTGTTTCTCTCGCCTCCATTCCCCTGCCTGCCAGATCCCTGTCTTCCTTCAGAACCAACCAACCGCCCAGAGACTGAGGCCTGAGAGGCCCCATCCTTTGACAGCATCCCAGCAAAATGTTTCCCTGATGAAACTCTAGTTCCCTCTCTGCGCTATCTCATCTCAGCTGAGGAACCCTGTAGGTTCCTTCTTGTTTCATCGTGGCGAAGGGTTAGGAAGTCAGGTCAGAGCCGAGCTGGCAGGATCTTGGGAAGAGAGGTGAAGACAGGCCTGAGTTTGGCCTGGTTTCCAAGGAGATGGTCAGAGGTGCGTGTCTCCGGTCAGTCCAGGAGCCCTGCCTCCCTGGGACGCGTGTCGGGTACCCTTGGTGCCTGCTGCCTGGGCCCAGGGACCCGGCTACCTGCCTGTGGCTCTGCCCGCACCACAAGGCCAGAAACGCTCGGCCTCGCTGGGGTCCAGGCGGCGCCCAGCCTCTCGTGAGGATGGCGTCCTCATCCCGCCTGACTCGAGCGAAGCCGTCTGTCTCTGGTTAAAGGGGCGCTCCATCAAGAGCGTCAGCTCATCACGGATTTGTAATGGCCTCCCCTCCCCGCCCCTCCGGGGACAGTAATCAAGCTCCAACTCTGACTTTCCCGTGGTCCTCGGAGGCGTCCCCAGATACAATTTATGTAATTCCATTGTGACTCAGTAATATCTCCAACATAAAACAATTGGCTGAACGTGAGCCTGAAGGCCAGGGTGAGTCATCCCGGGGCAAACTCATTCCTGTGGGCTATTTCAAAAGCTACACGGCATTACGGGATCACAAGAGAAAACGGTTATAAGACAATGACTTCCATATTCCACTGCCCTGGAATCCTTTAAAACATGCAAATGTGAAATGAGTGCTCGTTGACAGCTGCGATTGTTTTAAACGGAGCTTTGCTTTGGGTTAGCATCAATCATGTATGTAAAACATGAAACATACGGCTTAGATTATCACATGAGCATTACTGTATATTTTTCTTAGGCCTGTTTTCATGTTCAAATGCTCTCATGCCTGGCTACAGAGCCAGTAGTGAAATAGTAATGTGGACTCTCTGTTGCCTTGATATTATACTGAAACATTTGCGTGGAAGGCATGGACAAGTCACGCAGATGGTTGGGAACCAGAGATGTAAGCTAGGCTGAGGGCAAACACGGCTAAAGCGCTCACTTCTGAGCTGGTTTCTTGTACTGACTCTCTGCTTGGGCTACGGAATTCCCATCAGATGGCAGGCGTCAAGGTCGCATTAGTTTCTTTGCAAGAGGTGAAAGGGTTTGGTGGTGGGAAGGGTCTGAGCGAGTGCTGCCCCATCTTCTGTTGCTGGGGGTTCGCCCATAAAGAGCGCCGAGGTCTGCCATGTACTTAGGTCAGGCTCAGGGTGTGTGGCTAAGTGCTGTGTGGTTACACACGGCTCAGTTGTCTCTCTCTCCATCAGAAAATTGTGCTCAGAGTTGAAGTGATGGAAAAACCTTTGAAGGTTTTCATGAAGAACAGCGCCCGCCTTCCTGAGCTGGGTGGGGCGTCGGCCAGGTCAGCTGGGAGGGGCCGGGGCAGGGTCTGCTTTCTGACCAAGGATGTAAGAGAGGTCAGAGAGCAGGAGGGGGCTCAGGCCTGGGGCTCCTTCCAGAGGGAGAGAAGCTCCTTCTTGCCCGCCTGTCAGCCCACCGCACAACCTTCATCTCCAGGAAGCGTCAGGTATCACTGAGTTAGGGCCACGGCTGGCCCTGGACTCCTGACTCATCCGTCCTGGGGTTTAAGACTCCTCGGTGTCTCCTACATGTTTGTGTTCTGTTCTCCCACGTTGCAAAGCAGGGCATTTCTGTGAGCCAGGCTCCCAGAGGTCAGCGAAGCAGCTGCCGTTGACTCGAGTCCTGTGTCCCCAGCCCCGACCAAGGCTGACTTGTCTCAACAGGGACGGGTCCTGAGGAGCCCACAGCTCCCACACATGCAGGCCTTCCTGCTTCTCTGCCACAGGCCGGCCCATGATGTGCAGGGACGCCCGACCCCTTGAGAGAAAGGTGGACCCGTGGCCCCTGCAGGGTAACCCCGAGCCTAGGGAGGGCACAGGTGGGTGGACCAGAGCCTGCTCCCTGCAACTCAAAGTGGGTGGTTTTGATAACATTTGGCAAGACCCCGCAGCGGGCCTGCAGGCAGGCACCTGACCCCATCCTGCTCCGCATCAGGAGCCACAGACGAGCATGAGGGCTGCACTTTGTCCTGGGGTTCACTCCACAAATGCACATCAAGTCTCTGTCGCGCACCCGTCAAGATCAGCACAGCAAGTGGGCCCCCACCTTGTCCAGGTCGCGAACTGGAGCAGGCAGCCCCTCAGTGGAGATTCGGTCTGTTTCTTACTCACTCTATCAGTCACGGCTGTGCAGAGAAAGAGATCGATCGTGTGTGCGTGTGGATGTGTGTTTATACATGTGCCTGTGTGTGTGTGTGTCTGTGTATCTGTGTGTACGTGTGTGTGTGTTCAGTCCAGTTCAGTTCAGTCGTGTCTGACTCTTTGCGACCCTATGGACTGTAGCACGCCAGGCCTCCCTGTCCATCACCAGCTCCCGGAGTTCACCCAAACCCATGTCCATTGAGTCGGTGATGCCATCCCACCATCTCATCCTCTGTCGTTCCCTTCTCCTCCTGCCCTCAGTCTTTCCCGGCATCAGGGTCTTTTCTATCCTCTGTCGTCCCTTCTCCTCCTGCCCCCAATCCCTCCCAGCATCAGGGTCTTTTCCAAGGAGCCAGTTCTTCTCATCAGGTGGCGAAAGTATTGGCTACATGGTGCGCAGGATCTTAGTTCCTCAACCAGGGGTCGAACCTGGGCCCCTTGCCTTGGAAGCATAGTCTGGACCACTGGACCACCAGGGCGTGTGTGTGTGTGTGTGTATGTCTATGTATCTGTATGTGTGTGTGTCTATGTGTGTGTGTCTGTGCAACAGGAACCTCAGGAGAGCTGAGATCCTAAAGGCCATCTGCTGGCAGAATTCCTTCCTCTAGGGAACCCCCGTCTCTTCTCTTAAGGTCTTCAGCTGCTTGAATGTGTTTGATCCACATTGTGGGGCTTGTCGGCTTTATCAGGGCCTTCCCAGGTGGTGCTAGTGGTAAAGAACCAGCTGCCAATGCAGGAGACATAAGAGATGCAGGTTTAACCCCTGGGTCAGGAAGACCCCCTGGAGGACGCCATGGCACCCCACTCCAGTACTCTTGCCTGGAGACTCCCATGGACAGAGGAGCTTGGTGGGCTACAGTCGATGGGGTCGCAGAGCTGGAGGTGACTAAAGCGATCAGCAGCAGCAGCAGCACCTAAAATGCCTTCACCTTGACGCACTGGCTCTGGTTTGATCCAAAGCCGGGTACCGCGGCCAGCTCGACACACAGCGTTCTTCTCACACCGTTTATTGATCAGATGCTGAGCCCTGACTACGTCTAGGCTTTGCCAAAATGCTCATGAATTTTGTGCCATCCCAGTCAGCGTGTCCCAGCTAAAGGCATCCACTGTGCTGACATCTCTCGTGTTGGTGACGGGACCGCAGAGTCACAGAAGACAGTGGCTCTGTGTCCATCCAGCTTCCCCCTTGGTCAGCAAGGAGGCCGGGGCACACGTGCTGCCCGAGCCCCACACTCACAACCCGCGATCACTCACGGGCACCCAGGCATCCGGCGTCCGAAGATGAAGACGGCTTCCAGGCATCTCACACCTGCACCGCTCTTCCGGACTCTCCCCCGGACTTGGCCCCGGCCCGGCCCAGGCCTGAAGCTGGCTCTCCAAGCTTGCTCACACTGGGAGAATGTACTTGTTCCTCAGAAATTCGACCACATCCGGTGCATCCAGGTTTAGAGCTGTGCCAGACTCGGTGCTACTTCAAAACCCAGCTGGGCTGTGATGCTACTTGATTGGAATTTCGTCGACCTCCCTGCTCCGGTCTCTCGCGGTGGCCTCACGGGTCCCGGGGTTGTGTCTTCAGGAGGCACAGAGCAGGTCCTGCATGGAGTTTGCACCAATGACTCTGCTGGGGGAGGGCCGTCCAGCTGTCCTTGTCCTTGGGGTGCAGGGCTGTCTGCAGCACAGGGCACGCTGTGGAGAAAAGACACTGCCAGCGTAGATGTCTCCATGAGGCGGGGGCAGGAGCTTGTGCTCAGGTTCATCCAGAACTGCCCTGGGGGGTGGAGTCGCCGAGCACCCAGGTACATCCTGGCACGGGGAGGAGCTAACACTGCCTCTGAGACAAATTTCCAGAAACCGGCGAGTTTAAATGGATCAGTTGAAGAGCAATGCTTCACCTACAGGTGTGGGGCCACATGTCCTCAAGCAGGTCTGACTCAAGGTGCCCTTTGAACCTGCAGAGAGACCTCTACCTCCGTCCGTCCAGTGGGATGACGTGGGGGCTGGTGGGGGGGTGCCTCCATGACTGAAGTGCTGTGTCAGCTGGCGTTGGCAGGGCCCTGGAGTGTATGACTCCCTTTTGCAAATACTCAGCAAAATCAACCCTGAAACGGACCAGATACGTGTTATTATTTGCATTTTTCAAAGAAGGAGAGACAGAACTTGAAGAGTGTGGTTTATTTACCCATATTCACAGAGCTACGCACCAGGGGATCTAGGATTCACCTGGGCTGTCTTTCCTGCGGCCGCCAGCTCTGTGTGTCCAGAGTAACGTGGGCATAGCCACCTGGGAGTCCGGGTGTCCATCAGCCATGTCCACCTCTGCAGACAGAGCTCCTCAGCAGCTCACCTGGAAGTGCAGTGAGGAGCGTGTGCGGAGGAGACAGGCGCAGAGGACTAACAGGACCCCGTGGGGATCAGGGAAATACAGCTGCCCGATTCTTTATTTGAAGTAAGAAATTTGTGTGTGTGTGTGGAAGAGATAAAGCGCCTCTCTCCGTGCGAGGCATCTTTATATGTGCTGCTTATTGCATTAACGTTCTCCCCCAGGCATCCCTGAGGAATTCTAGTTCAAGGACAACTGGAAAGAAAGCCTTTCCTAGCCCCTGAGCCTGCTGCCCTTCTCCACAGTTGGGACGGAACTAGTAACACGCCTCTCCTCCTGTTAGGAGGGTGTTCGTAATACTCCCCCAGCCTTCGTGTATCCAGACCTCTCACTTCTGGAACAACAGCATCTCCCCTTCAAACCCAACATGAAGACGTTTGGAGGGGCCACGGTGCTGCAGAGATCCAGTCAAAGCCCAGGTCCAAGGACCTCTGTGGTTCCAGTGGTTAAGGACCCACCCTGCACTGCAGGAGACGCAGGTTCAGTCTCTGGTTGGAGAACTGAGATCCCACATGACACCGAGCAATTAAGCTGCAAACTGCTGAGCCTGAGTGCCGTCCTAGAGAGAAGCCCACGCTCTGCAGTGAAAGATCCCACGTGCCACGGCTAAGACCTGATGTACCCAGATAAAAACCTAACTAAAGAAATGAAGCCGTCTTGGCCACTCCTGAGCCCAGCCCCACTGGACTCCCCGCCACGGGACCCCACTTGGACCCCCCAGACCCCACCAGCCACCACCCCAGGGCCCAGAGGCCCAGACAGAGGGCTCCCAGCTCCACACCCACGTCTCCTGAAATTCTGTCCCGGTCTCGGCACAAAGCCGCCACACCTTCCCCTCCCAGCGCATCCCCTTGGTCCCTACCCACTCCCACGAGGAAAAATGGAATTCAATGATTTGATCCCCAGCTATTTGTAGAGAATAACATTTGCTCGTGTATAAAAGTCCTTGCAAACCTTATGAGTTCAGAGTTGAAATATGTAGGCTTTCCAGCTAATTGTTTTTCCAAACCTAAGGTCCTGACTTTGGGAAAACAGTTAAAAGTTCAAAAACTCTTGAACATCAGATAAGTATTACAAAGCAACATTTAGATAAGTTTCAGTAAGAATACAGGAATCAGAAACATATGAGCCATAATTTCCTTTAAAGCCTACTTGCATTTAGAGATTAAGGGGCAGAGAGATACTGATTAACCAAGTGTGTTCAAGTATTTAGTAAATCCAGAGTATTTAAAACATCATGAAAACATTTAGGAAGAAACATGTTCATTGCATTTACTGAATGCCCTGTAGGCCATGCAAATAAAGCACTGTTTAGAGAGTTCTTAAAAATCATTTACCGTTTTGTGGTACCTAACTGCGGCCAAAATGAATCCTGAAAGTTTGAACTGTGGACACACAAGCCACCTTTACACAACTTCATATCTCCAGTTAGAGAAGGTACATTAAGATTCTCAAAGGCAGTGGCTAAAGGTGCTGATAGATAAAGAATGAAAAATAATGTGGCAGGCTCTTTTATCATTTCCTGACAAATTAGTGTGGCTAATTTAGGTTTAATAAATGTTTATGGGATACTTTTCCTTCTGTCAGAGGCTCATTTTCCCCTCAGTCAAGGCAGTCCAATATAAAACTTTTTCACAGCTTATAAAACACGTCTAGTGTATTAGGACAGAACGGATACTTTAGGGTGTCAGTGCAAGTAGAAATACATTTAAAATACATAAAAGCTTCAGATGAAGTTGGGGAATCAAAGACACACAGGGTGAACCTCTCAAGGTGGGAAATGGGTATAAATGTGGTGCTTCAAGCAACTGAGGCAAACAAGGGGACGTGGTGATTTGTCAGGCGTGTCTAGAACAACAAACTCCCCATCGCAAAGCAAGCTGGAAGAAGGAGCAAGGGGCAAGTGTAAAGTGCAGGATAAAGTGATGACGATTGCGCCGGCTATCCCAGCAAACATAAATGGAGCTGTCTTACCTCATGTAACAGAATTCCTTATCATTGTTTTAAGAAAAATTTAGTTCAAAAGAATGAGGGATTACATAGACATGTTAGCCATTAATGCTTATTAACAGTCTTTTACTCAAAAGATCTTTGCATGCATTTTCTTTTCTTTATTTTGCTTTTTCTTCATTTCTTGAGACTTCTGTGCTCTAGGTGAATGCACAGAATTATACGGGGGGCTGTGACACACTTTAATGAGAAAAGGGGGCAAAGCCGCTGGTGGGCAGGGTACAGCGGGTGGGCGGGGTATAGCGAGTGGGCGGGGTATAGCGAGTGGGCGGGGCGTAGAGGGTGGCCGCGGCTAATGCAGATCCCAGATTTCATACACTGCGGTCTGCACACAGGATGCTCAGACCGTCAGGAAGAGGCCTGGCTCTCTCCGAGCCTGTCTTTCTGAGTCAATCTGGGTCGGATGTGACTGAAATGGGCCCTGAGTCAGCAGACTGGATTTGCACATCTTGTCGGAACTCTGTCCACGGACCCTCTCCGTGGTACCTGCGGTCCTGGGCTGGGGCCGTGGCAGGTGTGATCCTGGGCCCGGCCCTGCACTGCTCCCGGCGGGGCTCAGGGCAAGCGTCCCTCTTCCTCACATGTAGGACCCCCAGGGGCCAGGGGGGACAGGGAAGCATCCTGCTTTGCTTGGAGGTAGAGAGCTGGCGGGCAAGAAATAGGACTTAAAAGTGAGGTGTAGAGGAGAACCAAATAGGCCAACTGCTGACGGGACCGTCATGTGCACAATCCTATCGCACATCCTATGCACAATAGGAGTATCGTTCACTGAAATTAAAACGAGCTTCAGGTATTAAGAGCTACTCTAGAGACTCTATTAATATGAATTTTAATAAGTAATTACAGCTTTTAAATAAAATTCTTTATTACTTACAGAATTGCTTTCATTCTGCTGCCCTGCAAACACTTGGTCTCTTGAATGTATTTTTCTTCTCTGTGTGTTTTTCACATAAGCACTGTAGTTATCCCAGAGTCCACATACAGAAGGAAATTACAAGGAAGATAAATTATGGGGGAGGTTATTTCCGTTTTTTTCTGCCACTGATTAATTTAACTTGGATAAGTCACTGTACTGATCTTGTCTCACTCTGAAGAATAAAATGAAATGATTTCTCATGTACCTAGTTAATGCTCTAGACACTACAATAAGGGCTCGTATGTGTGGGTGAGGTGACCCCTGTAGCCACACCGGGATCCTGTCTCAGGTGAGCACCTGCTTGGGATCCTCCAGAGGGGGGTCAGCAGGCTTGGGGAAGAAAACTCGAGAGCTTAGAGATGTGCTGGCAGGATTTTTGGTTAAATTACCAACTCTGCCTAAACAGAGGAAGAGACCCCTACAGAACCAACTTTTCAGTCTCTCGAACAAGTGGCTGAATCAGAACAAAGTGAAACAGAGCCTGCTTCTGCAGACAAATGCACAGCCTCTGCAGACACAGTGTGAGCTGGTGTCCTGGACTCTGTTGGCCTGGGGGCCAGGAGGAGCGGGCGGGCTCCTGGGACGGGATGGGACTCTCTGTCTTCAGGGCAGCCCACCGAGAAGGCAGCTTCCTCTTCTTGTTTCTCTCTGCAGCACAGATGCCTTCCTGGAACACTCCAGAATTCTGAATTCAGGGCCCCAGAGACTTTCTGCTGAAACGCCCAGTGTGGGAGAAGCCCCGCGTGGTAGGTTCCCGAGGCTCTGGGCAGGCCCCATGACCCCTGCACCTTCAGCCTTGTGATCCCATGTGGACATTTTCATTCCTTTCAATAATTGGTCTGTGTTTGACTTCTTGGTTGTTTGTTGGGTTTCCTTTTTTTTTTTAATTGAAGTGTAGCTGGTTTACAGTATCTTTTTTCAGATGTACAAGGAAGTGATTCAGTTATACATATATATCAATATATATATATATATTGACTATTTTCCATTATAGGTTGTTCCAAGGTATTGAATATAGTTCCTAGGTTTCAGTATTTTTAAGTAAGGAAATGTGCTGATTTCAAGGTAAACAATGAGGTGGAAGAAGGTCCATGCCTCCTCTTTCTCCCGCCTGCCTACTTGCCCCTCCCAGCCACCTGCTCACTGTTGCTCAGAAACGGGCTCCAGCCCCTTCTGGTTCCACGAAGGTCAGATCCATGCTTTACTCTGAGGTTTGTTTTCCTTGATGTCTTCCTAGTTGGGAAACGTGGGCACAACCCCCTAAAAGATGAGCTGTGCACTTTGTTATGTGTATCTTGATTAGGGCCGTGCTGACATGAATCTGTCCATGTGATGAAATACTACAGAATTACACACAAAAGTCCAGCGGTTAAGACTTCAGGCTTCCAATGCAAGGGGCAAGGATTCGATCCCGAGTCAGGGAATTAAGAGCCTATGTGCTGCAAGGCATGACCAAAGAAACAAAATGATCTGTTTGTCATTTGGGCTTCTCGGGTAGCGGAGTGTTAAAGAAGCACCTACCAATGCAAGAGACACAAGAGACACGGGTTCAACCCTTGGGTCGGGAAGATCCCATGCAGTAGGAAATGGCACCCCTCTCCAGTATTCTTCTTGGGAAATTCCATGGATGGAGGAGCCTAGCAGGCTATATACAGTCCATGGGGCCACAAAGAGTCAGTCTAACTGAGTGACTGAGCATGCACGCACCCACCAAAAAGGAGAATTCCTGCAAAACCTGGAGAAGGTCAAGTGTGCTTTACTGTGGAGCTGACAGCCCCTGATGGCAGCCCCCGGCCTTCTGGTCTCTCTGTTACGGAAGGGTTCCCATCAGCGGGCACGCGGGGTCCTCTCTGTGTGAGTCTGCCGTCACGGGAGCCGTGCGTGTCGCGCGTGGGTTCCCATCAGCGGGCACGCGGGGTCCTCTCTGTGAGTCTGCCGTCACGGGAGCCGTGCGTGTCGCGCGTGGGTTCCCATCAGCGGGCACGCGGGGTCCTCTCTGTGTGAGTCTGCCGTCACGGGAGCCGTGCGTGTCGCGCGTGGGTTCCCATCAGCGGGCACGCGGGGTCCTCTCTCTGTGAGTCTGCCGTCACGGGAGCCGTGCGTGTCGCGCGTGGTATTCCTCACAGCTCATCAGTCTTCCAGTTACGGAAAGACACGCCCCAGCTCTTGCCAGCCTGGCTCCTGGGACCCGCTCTTCTGGCCGCCTATCGGTCAAACAAAGGACAAAGAGCGTCCGTTATTCTCGGGGCCATTTGTCTTGTTTTTAATCCCATTTTCGGAGCTCTAAGTGCCGCAGGGGGATTAACTCTGTCATGCAGTGCTTTACGCCCCAGGATTTCATTTCCAACTTTACTTGGAGTCTGGTTTCTTTTTCTAAATGCTTTTTCTCAAGAGGAGAGTCCCTAAGAAATAACCTGCTTCTGCAGAGGAAGCCTGTGCTCGCGGGGCCGTCAGCTGGCCTTGTTGGCCCCGGCCGGCGCCCGCCGGCTGAACGGGAGAACCCGGAGGCACACACAGTGGTTCCCTTGGTAAACTCATCGCTACAGTCTGGGCAAGAGCGTTCATCTTTATGTTTAAGGCCACTGTCCGGGTGGAAATCTGAGACCCTCTTGCCCTCGGAGCGACCTGAACAAGCGTTCTAACCTCTTTGAGCCAAGGTTTTACAGTGAAGTAGCCTCATCACAAGGCAGGGGTGGCCGGATTACTGTCATGAAGGCACTTACTTCATGTGTAAAACAGCAAAGGGCACCAAAAATTCAGCAGATGGACTGTTCACGCTCAGTCTCGGTCATCTCTTTTCTATTAATTTTGGAGAATAATCCTTGGTGGGTGTGATCCGCCACGGCTGTGCATTTGCACCAGGAGATGAACACAGGCTCAGTGTTTCCCTCGGGCTAGAAACTCGGGGGCTAGCGACCCGCTCGGCCCTTGACAGCTCCCTGGGCATCTGAATGCACTTGACTTTCTCTCAGTGTTTACTTGGTTGGCTCGGGGGCCCTGGGGGGCACTGGGGCACTGCCAGCTGGCCTTCTCGCACACCCAGCGGGTGCCGGGCTCAAATCAATGCAGCTGTTTGTTCCGTTCTTGGCTTTCGGGGAGCCGGGGCAGGTTGCCTTACCGCGTTGCTCGGGTTTCAAGGAGAGGGTTTATTTGGAGTGCCTGCAAGAGCAGGGCTGATCCTCAGCCTCCCTAGACGGAGCCCTGCGCAGCCACTCGCTCAGCTCCTGCTTCTCCTGCCTCTGCCTGGGAGCCCCAAGGGGAGGGAAACTCAGGGCAGCCCTGCTCAGCCATGAGGTCGTTGTCAGGAGCACGTGGGGGAGATCAGTGGACGCATAGAACTATTTTAAGGACGAAAAACCAGGGCATTGTGGGAATAACCAGCGTGCTGCAATTACCAGGGCATTGTGGGAATAACCAGCGTGCTGCAATTACCAGGGCATTGTAGGAATAACTAGCGTGCTGCAATTACCAGGGCATTGTGGGAATAACCAGCGTGCTGCAATTACCAGGGCATTGTGGGAATAACCAGCGTGCTGCAATTCACGGGGTCACAAAGAGTCAGACATGACTGAGCGACTGAACTGAACTGAACTGTGCTGCCGTTTTTAAAACGTCAACATCTTTAAGAATGGTCCAAGCACTGGGTTTTAATCAGCACTGAAAAGTGAAAGAAGTAAAAGTGAAGTCGCTCAGTTGTGTCCGACTCTTTGCAACCCCATGGACTGTAGCCCACCAGGCTCCTCCGCCCGTGGGGTTTTCCAGGCAAGAGTACTGGAGTGAGTTGCCATTGCCTTCTCTAGGAGATTTTACAAACCCGGGACTGAACCCGGGTCTCCTGCATTGTAGGCTAACGCTTTACCCTCTGAGCCACCAGGGAAGTCAAGAGCTTTGTGAAGTCCTCCAGTGGAAGCCGTCCGTGGCCGCTAGAGATGCCAGCCACAACCCGGAGACCCTGGGCCACAGGATGGCCCCGGCCTTTGGGGAGGATGGTGGGATGGCTCCCGGGTCGGAGCGCTGGGCTGTGGGCTGGGGAGGGCGCTCTCTACCCACCTAGAACAAGCAGAGTGTGGGCTGGCTGGGCCTGGGAGAGGGCACCACGAGTTGTGTTCCCCTCCAGCCAGCAGGAGGACTCTGCGGTGAGCAAGTGCATCTCCAGCCACCCGCATGTCGCCTGTGCTAACACTGCCTTGGCTGGGAAGGCGCCTGCAGAGCCTGGCACCAGCACGGTGACGTCTTCCCTCCCAAGGGGTTTCCTTGGGGCAGGCGGCAGAGGGAGAGAATCCCGGGACACCTACCCAGGACCCTCCCTGGGGATTGTGTGCACGGGAGCCGGGCCCGCCAACAGGCCCACTCCTGCCCCTCTGTCCCCGGTGAAGACGGACGTTTCATTCTAGGGTAGAATGATTTGGGTCTGACGTGTTTACTTCTGAAATAGTTGAGCGATAGTGTACAAGGCAATAGCCTTCAGTCTGCGTGCCCCCTACCTCCAGAGTCAGGAGGGGCTGGAGCAGAGGGTGGTCGGAGCGAAGTCAGAGCGAAGGGGCCTTCCATGACCTGCAGGACTGCAGTCTCGGCTTCCTTGGCTGCAGTGGGGGCTGATCAGAGTCAACAGGGGCACCCCAGCCCCCACGCACACACTCACACACATGCATGTACGCACACACTCACACACACACGCACACTCACACACACACATGCACACACACCCCGGATTTCAGCGTTCACCCATTTCTGTAAATATTCCCACTGGGGGCAAAACCGAGGGGCCCACATGGCATCAGTCTAGCGGCCGCCCCTCTGAGATGCCTCCGTTGGCTGGTCCCCGCTGGTCCTGGCCGGTCCCGGCCTGGCCCCTGCGCCTAAGGACTGGGCCTGCGCTGAAGGTCCTCACCTTCCTCCATCTCAGCGAGGTCAGGAGGGGCCTGGCGGCGTGTTCTCGTGTGAGGTGTCCTGGCCTCGTCTCTCGCCCACGCCGCCGTGGTCCGTTCAGGTGGACAGCAGGACCTCGCTATTTTTAGGTCTGGGAGCAGGAGCCACAGACGCTGCCTTGTGGCCCGACCTGCAGTGACCCCCTTGAGCACAGCAGTGACATTTAGAAAGAAGGAAGCTGATGTCAAGTATTCCCTGCCCCTGGCTCTTTCTCCAAAGGCCCTTTAGGAACCTCCTTGAGGCTCCCTGGTGGGTCTCTGCTAAGGCCCCCGGCCCTCCCCCGCCACCCCTCCCCCACCTCTCCCCGCCCCTCCCCCACGGCTCCCCCTCCCCACCACCCCCTGTCCATCTCCCACCCCGCCCATCCCCACCTCCACTCCCCCCGCCCTGTCCTCGCCCTTCCCCCACCTCCCCTCCCTCACCACTCCTCCCCCCCTCCTCCACCACTGCCCTCTCCCCTCCCCCTCCCCGCCCCTCCCCCCACCCTCCAGGCAGCACTCCTACATTTAACCTGAGGGTCTCCCGGACCCATGACAGATGTGCGCTGTTTTCTGTTTAGTTGGGAGGGAAGCCTGGGGACCCCGTGGCCCTGGAGGGAGAGCCAGGTAGACGCCAGCCTGGGGACCCAGCCTGCTCCTCACCTGGCTGCGACCCTGCGGGCAAGAAAGAGGAAGCACACTTTCTGGTTCTTGTGTGTCTGGAGGAAAAGACAGCTGCTGCTTGACAGTCTGAACTCCAGGCCCTGCTTGGTCCACTGTCCCTGGGATTTCTTGGTGCAGATTAACATGTCTTTGTCCAAACTGCCTGACTGCACGCCAGCACTCTAACCTCCCGTCTCCCTGCTCAACTACGTTTAAGAACCTCTGTAAATACCCATCAGCCAGGGTGAGAACAGAGAAGAAAGCAGGGATGACAGCTTCTTTCCGGCTGCAGAAACCCTAGAGGGCAGCTGGGGACAGCGACTGGAACTCCGCTTGGGGACTGGGAGGAGGAGGCCCGTGGCACCTCATATTCTGGACGCACCTCCAAAATGAGTCTGTGTGTTGCAGATGAGAAAACTGTAAGACTATGAGAAATAAACGATTATATCCTGGCCCAAGGCAGGTAAGCAGTCCTGGTAACCAAAAGCAAGTGACTAGGCCGCAAAGCCACTCCTCCTCTGCCCCTGGAGGACCGGGGCAAAGGAGACCCTTCTTCTCATTGTAAACTTGACATTTTAAGCAGCATCAGGCTGTTCCTACATTATGGTAAGTGACCCTTGGAGGAGGGCATGACAACCCACTTCAGTGTCCTTGCCTGGAGAATCCGCATGGATAAGACGAGCCTGGTGGACTTCAGTCCGTGGGGTTGCAAAGAGTCAGACGCGACTAAGCACAGCACATAGTAAGTGATACAAACACTGCTTCATAATGCTACTAAGAAAAGGACCGGCTTATTCTGACCATGGTTTGTTTTTAAAAGATTAACAAGCAAACAAAAATAGCATCACAAATGGTCACAGGCAGCTCTATGTTGTTGCCAAGAACCCCTGGAAGGGCCAACTTGGGACCGAACTTTGGCTATGATCATCATAGATCATCAACAGCGGCCCCAGAATGGTTCTTCAGCATTGCTAGACGTGGGTTTCCGGATGCATAGAGTGTGAACCTCAGTTCTTCCCAGAGTCATCAGGAAGGCAAGCGGACACATGGGCAGGGAGCCTGTAGCCCAGGAGCTGGAGGACGGGAACCGCAGTTTGCATTCTCAGGAGATTGCTCTGGGGGGACTTTCCTGCTTGACGCACAAGCAGCAGCTCTTGGGTATTTGCTGCTAAGTCGCTTCAGTCGTGTCCGACTCTGTGCGACCCCATAGACTGCAGCCCACCAGGCTCCACTGTCCCTGGGATTCTCCAAGAAAAACACTGGAGTGGGTTGCCATTTCCTTCTCCAATGCATGAAAGTGAAAAGTGAAAGTGAAGTCGCACAGTCGTGTCTGACTCTTCGCGACCCCATGGACTGAAGCCCACCAGGCTCCTCCGTCCCTGGGATTTTCCAGGTGAGAGTACTGGAGTGGGGTGCCATGGGGTATTTAGGGCTTCATAAAACCCTCTCCGCCTCTGCGGAGAACATTTACTCATCTAATCAAACCTGAAACCTCAGCAAAGGCCGATTCTGGTGATTAAGAGCTAAAGCACCATCTTGCTTTGCGAGTTTCCCGTTGCTCTGTATACAAAGGTCAAGGTGTGTTGAGCTCTCAGCCCAGATGACCCAGCAGGGTGTCCGCGGTGAGAAATGTATCAAACCCTCGGTCTTGTTCTTTCCTAAATATGCCCCCAAGCGCATTAAATGACCTCCTTTCATCACGACCAGTGTGTGGAGAATGAAGACGCCCAGGGGGACAGTTCTGAAAACTCACCATCTGCACTTACTGGGAACAAAGAGGGCTCCTTTGTGAGCAGCAGCAGGTCCAAGGAGGTACGTCATGAGATCACGGCACAGAGCTGGCTTGCCACAGATACTGAGTCTGGAGTCATGTCTCCAGGCCAGGATGGGGGCCCCAGGGCTGTGTCCAGCCACCTCGGTTCCCTGGAAGTCAGGTCCCCGACCGCCCTTGAGGGGAACAGCTTGGGTGGTTCTGGGTGTTGCTGTATACTCTATCACGAGGGCCTTCTGCTGATCGCCCTTGAGGGGAACAGCTTGGGTGGTTCTGGGTGTTGCTGTATACTCTATCACGAGGGCCTTCTGCCCAGCCTGTCCTTGAGTCCTGGGACCTTCAACCCGAGTCTTGAATAACTCTTCGCAGACACAGTGAAAGTATGTTGAAAGTGATTTGTGAGTCTGTTTGAACTCACATTCCTGTGTTCTGCTGCTTGCTGTGGGCAATAATTTTCTGATATATTCTTATGAACAGAGTTTATATTAAAAGTGGCTATTTTACTTTTGAGACATGAAGTGGTGATTTCATTAAGGGCTTTTATTGTGTCTTACTAACTTGCAAATTTTCTCCAGTTGCATTTGCACACAGAACTTTATAAATATAAAGAGAATTCCTTATTTGCCATTTTAAAAAAAGGTCTGGAGCAGTAGATTTGAGTAGATAGCACAGCTTTTATATGTGTGTACCATCATGAGGAGTAGATTTGAGTAGATAGCACAGCTTTTATATGTGTGTACCATCATGAGGAGTAGACTTGAGTAGATAGCACAGCTTTTATATGTGTGTGTACCATCATGAGGAGTAGATTTGAGTAGATAGCACAGCTTTTATGTGTGTGTACCATCAGGAGGAGTAGACTTGAGTAGATAGCACAGCTTTATATGTGTGTGTACCATCAGGAGGAGTAGATTTGAGTAGATAGCACAGCTTTTATATGTGTGTACCATCATGATTAGATTTGAGTAGATACACAGCTTTTATATGTGTAAAGTAGATTTGAGTAGATAGCACAGCTTTTTGTGTGTGTACCATCATGAGGAGTAGATTTGTAGTAGCTTTTATGTGTGTCTTTTTATAGCACAGCTTTTATGTGTGTGTACCATCATGAGGAGTAGACTTGAGTAGATAGCACAGCTTTTATATGTGTGTGTACCATCATGAGGAGTAGATTTGAGTAGATAGCACAGCTTTTATGTGTGTGTACCATCAGGAGGAGTAGATTTGAGTAGATAGCACAGCTTTTATGTGTGTGTACCATCATGAGGAGTAGATTTGAGTAGATAGCACAGCTTTTATGTGTGTGTACCATCATGAGGAGTAGATTTGAGTAGATAGCACAGCTTTTATGTGTGTGTACCATCATGAGGAGTAGATTTGAGTAGATAGCACAGCTTTTATGTGTGTGTACCATCATGAGGAGTAGATTTGAGTAGATAGCACAGCTTTTATGTGTGTGTACCATCATGAGGAGTAGATTTGAGTAGATAGCACAG
Source organism: Bos mutus (assembly GCF_027580195.1). Classification (NCBI taxonomy): domain Eukaryota; kingdom Metazoa; phylum Chordata; class Mammalia; order Artiodactyla; family Bovidae; genus Bos; species Bos mutus. Next base: position 102,576,671 of record NC_091625.1, read on the forward strand.
CTTTTATGTGTGTGTACCATCATGAGGAGTAGATTTGAGTAGATAGCACAGCTTTTATGTGTGTGTACCATCAGGAGGAGTAGATTTGAGTAGATAGCACAGCTTTTATGTGTGTGTACCATCATGAGGAGTAGATTTGAGTAGATAGCACAGCTTTTATGTGTGTGTACCATCATGAGGAGTAGATTTGAGTAGATAGCACAGCTTTTATGTGTGTGTACCATCATGAGGAGTAGATTTGAGTAGATAGCACAGCTTTTATGTGTGTGTACCATCATGAGGAGTAGATTTGAGTAGATAGCACAGCTTTTATGTGTGTGTACCATCAGGAGGAGTAGATTTGAGTAGATAGCACAGCTTTTATGATTTGAGTAGATTTTGAGATAGCACAGCTTTTATGTGTGTGTACCATCAGGAGGAGTAGATTTGAGTAGATAGCACAGCTTTTATGTGTGTGTACCATCATGAGGAGTAGATTTGAGTAGATAGCACAGCTTTTATGTGTGTGTACCATCATGAGGAGTAGATTTGAGTAGATAGCACAGCTTTTATGTGTGTGTACCATCAGGAGGAGTAGATTTTAGATAGCACAGCTTTTTATGTGTGTGTACCATCAGGAGGAGTAGATTTGAGTAGATAGCACAGCTTTTTATGTGTGTGTACCATCAGGAGGAGTAGATTTGAGTAGATAGCACAGCTTTTATGTGTGTACCATCATGAGGAGTAGATTTGAGTAGATAGCACAGCTTTTATGTGTGTGTACCATCATGAGGAGTAGATTTGAGTAGATAGCACAGCTTTTATGTGTGTGTACCATCATGAGGAGTAGATTTGAGTAGATAGCACAGCTTTTATGTGTGAGTAGATAGCACAGCTTTTATGTGTGTGTGTGTACCATCATGAGGAGTAGATTTGAGTAGATAGCACAGCTTTTATGTGTGTGTACCATCAGGAGGAGTAGATTTGAGTAGATAGCACAGCTTTTTTGTGTGTGTACCATCATGAGGAGTAGATTTGAGTAGATAGCACAGCTTTTATGTGTGTGTACCATCATGAGGAGTAGATTTGAGTAGATAGCACAGCTTTTATGTGTGTGTACCATCATGAGGAGTAGATTTGAGTAGATAGCACAGCTTTTATGTGTGTGTACCATCATGAGGAGTAGATTTGAGTAGATAGCACAGCTTTTATGTGTGTGTACCATCATGAGGAGTAGATTTGAGTAGATAGCACAGCTTTTATGTGTGTGTACCATCATGAGGAGTAGATTTGAGTAGATAGCACAGCTTTTATGTGTGTGTACCATCATGAGGAGTAGATTTGAGTAGATAGCACAGCTTTTATGTGTGTGTACCATCATGAGGAGTAGATTTGAGTAGATAGCACAGCTTTTATGTGTGTGTACCATCATGAGGAGTAGATTTGAGTAGATAGCACAGCTTTTATGTGTGTGTACCATCATGAGGAGTAGATTTGAGTAGATAGCACAGCTTTTATGTGTGTGTACCATCATGAGGAGTAGATTTGAGTAGATAGCACAGCTTTTATGTGTGTGTACCATCATGAGGAGTAGATTTGAGTAGATAGCACAGCTTTTATGTGTGTGTGTACCATCATGAGGAGTAGACTTGAGTAGATAGCACAGCTTTTATGTGTGTGTACCATCATGAGGAGTAGATTTGAGTAGATAGCACAGCTTTTATGTGTGTGTACCATCATGAGGAGTAGATTTGAGTAGATAGCACAGATTTTTGTGTGTGTGTACCATCAGGAGGAGTAGATTTGAGTAGATAGCACAGCTTTTATGTGTGTGTACCATCAGGAGGAGTAGATTTGAGTAGATAGCACAGCTTTTATGTGTGTGTACCATCAGGAGGAGTAGATTTGAGTAGATAGCACAGCTTTTATGTGTGTGTACCATCAGGAGGAGTAGATTTGAGTAGATAGCACAGCTTTTATGTGTGTGTGTACCATCATGAGGAGTAGATTTGAGTAGATAGCACAGCTTTTATGTGTGTGTACCATCATGAGGAGTAGATTTGAGTAGATAGCACAGCTTTTATGTGTGTGTACCATCATGAGGAGTAGATTTGAGTAGATAGCACAGCTTTTATGTGTGTGTACCATCATGAGGAGTAGATTTGAGTAGATAGCACAGCTTTTATGTGTGTGTACCATCAGGAGGAGTAGATTTGAGTAGATAGCACAGCTTTTATGTGTGTGTACCATCAGGAGGAGTAGATTTGAGTAGATAGCACAGCTTTTATGTGTGTGTACCATCATGAGGAGTAGATTTGAGTAGATAGCACAGCTTTTATGTGTGTGTACCATCATGAGGAGTAGATTTGAGTAGATAGCACAGCTTTTATGTGTGTGTACCATCATGAGGAGTAGATTTGAGTAGATAGCACAGCTTTTATGTGTGTGTACCATCATGAGGAGTAGATTTGAGTAGATAGCACAGCTTTTGTGTGTGTACCATCAGGAGGAGTAGATTTGAGTAGATAGCACAGCTTTTATGTGTGTGTACCATCAGGAGGAGTAGATTTGAGTAGATAGCACAGCTTTTATGTGTGTGTACCATCAGGAGGAGTAGATTTGAGTAGATAGCACAGCTTTTTTGTGTGTGTACCATCATGAGGAGTAGATTTGAGTAGATAGCACAGCTTTTATGTGTGTGTACCATCATGAGGAGTAGATTTGAGTAGATAGCACAGCTTTTATGTGTGTGTACCATCATGAGGAGTAGATTTGAGTAGATAGCACAGCTTTTATGTGTGTGTGTACCATCATGAGGAGTAGATTTGAGTAGATAGCACAGCTTTTATGTGTGTGTACCATCATGAGGAGTAGATTTGAGTAGATAGCACAGCTTTTTTGTGTGTGTGTACCATCAGGAGGAGTAGATTTGAGTAGATAGCACAGCTTTTATGTGTGTGTACCATCAGGAGGAGTAGATTTGAGTAGATAGCACAGCTTTTATGTGTGTGTACCATCAGGAGGAGTAGATTTGAGTAGATAGCACAGCTTTTATGTGTGTGTACCATCAGGAGGAGTAGATTTGAGTAGATAGCACAGCTTTTTGTGTGTGTACCATCATGAGGAGTAGATTTGAGTAGATAGCACAGCTTTTATGTGTGTGTACCATCATGAGGAGTAGATTTGAGTAGATAGCACAGCTTTTATGTGTGTGTACCATCATGAGGAGTAGATTTGAGTAGATAGCACAGCTTTTATGTGTGTGTACCATCATGAGGAGTAGATTTGAGTAGATAGCACAGCTTTTATGTGTGTACCATCATGAGGAGTAGATTTGAGTAGATAGCACAGCTTTTATGTGTGTGTACCATCATGAGGAGTAGATTTGAGTAGATAGCACAGCTTTTATGTGTGTGTACCATCATGAGGAGTAGATTTGAGTAGATAGCACAGCTTTTATGTGTGTGTACCATCATGAGGAGTAGATTTGAGTAGATAGCACAGCTTTTATGTGTGTGTACCATCATGAGGAGTAGATTTGAGTAGATAGCACAGCTTTTATGTGTGTGTACCATCATGAGGAGTAGATTTGAGTAGATAGCACAGCTTTTATGTGTGTGTACCATCAGGAGGAGTAGATTTGAGTAGATAGCACAGCTTTTATGTGTGTGTACCATCAGGAGGAGTAGATTTGAGTAGATAGCACAGCTTTTTGTGTGTGTGTACCATCAGGAGGAGTAGATTTGAGTAGATAGCACAGCTTTTATGTGTGTGTACCATCAGGAGGAGTAGATTTGAGTAGATAGCACAGCTTTTATGTGTGTGTACCATCAGGAGGAGTAGATTTGAGTAGATAGCACAGCTTTTATGTGTGTGTACCATCATGAGGAGTAGATTTGAGTAGATAGCACAGCTTTTTTATGTGTGTGTACCATCATGAGGAGTAGATTTGAGTAGATAGCACAGCTTTTATGTGTGTGTACCATCATGAGGAGTAGATTTTTAGAGCACAGCTTTTATGTGTGTGTACCATCATGAGAGTAGATTTGAGTAGATAGCACAGCTTTTATGTGTGTGTACCATCATGAGGAGTAGATTTGAGTAGATAGCACAGCTTTTATGTGTGTGTACCATCATGAGGAGTAGATTTGAGTAGATAGCACAGCTTTTGTGTGTGTGTACCATCAGGAGGAGTAGATTTGAGTAGATAGCACAGCTTTTATGTGTGTGTACCATCAGGAGGAGTAGATTTGAGTAGATAGCACAGCTTTTATGTGTGTGTACCATCAGGAGGAGTAGATTTGAGTAGATAGCACAGCTTTTATGTGTGTGTACCATCAGGAGGAGTAGATTTGAGTAGATAGCACAGCTTTTATGTGTGTACCATCAGGAGGAGTAGATTTGAGTAGATAGCACAGCTTTTGATGTGTGTACCATCAGGAGGAGTAGATTTGAGTAGATAGTTTTATGTGTGTGTACCATCAGGAGGAGTAGATTTGAGTAGATAGCACAGCTTTTATGTGTGTGTACCATCAGGAGGAGTAGATTTGAGTAGATAGCACAGCTTTTATGTGTGTGTACCATCAGGAGGAGTAGATTTGAGTAGATAGCACAGCTTTTATGTGTGTGTGTACCATCATGAGGAGTAGGGATTTGAGTAGATAGCACAGCTTTTATGTGTGTGTACCATCAGGAGGAGTAGATTTGAGTAGATAGCACAGCTTTTTATGTGTGTGTACCATCAGGAGGAGTAGATTTGAGTAGATAGCACAGCTTTTTGTGTGTGTGTACCATCAGGAGGAGTAGATTTGAGTAGATAGCACAGCTTTTATGTGTGTGTACCATCAGGAGGAGTAGATTTGAGTAGATAGCACAGCTTTTTTGTGTGTGTACCATCAGGAGGAGTAGATTTGAGTAGATAGCACAGCTTTTATGTGTGTGTACCATCAGGAGGAGTAGATTTGAGTAGATAGCACAGCTTTTATGTGTGTGTGTACCATCAGGAGGAGTAGATTTGAGTAGATAGCACAGCTTTTATGTGTGTGTACCATCAGGAGGAGTAGATTTGAGTAGATAGCACAGCTTTTTGTGTGTGTACCATCAGGAGGAGTAGATTTGAGTAGATAGCACAGCTTTTATGTGTGTGTACCATCATGAGGAGTAGATTTGAGTAGATAGCACAGCTTTTATGTGTGTGTACCATCAGGAGGAGTAGATTTGAGTAGATAGCACAGCTTTTATGTGTGTGTACCATCAGGAGGAGTAGATTTGAGTAGATAGCACAGCTTTTATGTGTGTGTACCATCAGAGAGGAGTAGATTTGAGTAGATAGCACAGCTTTTATGTGTGTGTACCATCAGGAGGAGTAGATTTGAGTAGATAGCACAGCTTTTATGTGTGTGTACCATCAGGAGGAGTAGATTTGAGTAGATAGCACAGCTTTTATGTGTGTGTACCATCAGGAGGAGTAGATTTGAGTAGATAGCACAGCTTTTATGTGTGTGTACCATCAGGAGGAGTAGATTTGAGTAGATAGCACAGCTTTTATGTGTGTGTACCATCAGGAGGAGTAGATTTGAGTAGATAGCACAGCTTTTATGTGTGTGTACCATCAGGAGGAGTAGATTTGAGTAGATAGCACAGCTTTTATGTGTGTGTACCATCAGGAGGAGTAGATTTGAGTAGATAGCACAGCTTTTATGTGTGTGTACCATCAGGAGGAGTAGATTTGAGTAGATAGCACAGCTTTTATGTGTGTGTACCATCAGGAGGAGTAGATTTGAGTAGATAGCACAGCTTTTATGTGTGTGTATCATCAGGAGGAGTAGATTTGAGTAGATAGCACAGCTTTTATGTGTGTGTACCATCAGGAGGAGTAGATTTGAGTAGATAGCACAGCTTTTATGTGTGTGTACCATCAGGAGGAGTAGATTTGAGTAGATAGCACAGCTTTTATGTGTGTGTACCATCAGGAGGAGTAGATTTGAGTAGATAGCACAGCTTTTATGTGTGTGTACCATCAGGAGGAGTAGATTTGAGTAGATAGCACAGCTTTTATGTGTGTGTACCATCAGGAGGAGTAGATTTGAGTAGATAGCAGCTTTTTTATGTGTGTGTACCATCAGGAGGAGTAGATTTGAGTAGATAGCACAGCTTTTTTATGTGTGTGTACCATCAGGAGGAGTAGATTTGAGTAGATAGCACAGCTTTTATGTGTGTGTGTACCATCAGGAGGAGTAGATTTGAGTAGATAGCACAGCTTTTATGTGTGTGTGTACCATCATGAGGAGTAGATTTGAGTAGATAGCACAGCTTTTATGTGTGTGTACCATCATGAGGAGTAGATTTGAGTAGATCAGCACAGCACAGCTTTTATGTGTGTGTACCATCAGGAGGAGTAGATTTGAGTAGATAGCACAGCTTTTATGTGTGTGTACCATCAGGAGGAGTAGATTTGAGTAGATAGCACAGCTTTTTATGTGTGTGTACCATCAGGAGGAGTAGATTTGAGTAGATAGCACAGCTTTTTGTGTGTGTACCATCATGAGGAGTAGATTTGTAGATAACAGCTTTTATGTGTGTGTACCATCATGAGGAGTAGATTTGAGTAGATAGCACAGCTTTTATGTGTGTGTACCATCATGAGGAGTAGATTTGAGTAGATAGCACAGCTTTTATGTGTGTGTACCATCATGAGGAGTTTTGTTAAAGCTCCCACTGGAGGAGTTTTCTGATCCTTACTTGTGATGTGAACTGTGGTTTCAATGATTTGCAAACTTATCCAGCATCTTCAAACAGGTGAGTGGAGGACGCACGAGATTCTGCATGTGGAATGCAGGCGTTTCCTAGGTCATGAACTTGCAAGATTGTGTTTAGAGACTTCTTTTTTGTCTTTGTGGTTTAGTCACTGAGTCGTGTCTGACTCTTTGCGACCCCATGGACTGTAGCCCACCAGGCTTCTCTGTCCATGGGATTCTCCAGGCAAGAATACGGGAGTGGGCTGCCATTTCCTCCTCCAGTGTATCTTCCCTTCCCGGGGATCAAACCTGCGTCTCCTGCTTCTCAGGTGAGTTCTTTACTGCTGAGCCACCTGGGAAGTCTTTACCCAAATGAAGTAAAACCTCCTCCACCTTGAATTCCTAGTAGATGAGGATTTTAACCCTTTTGTACCCTTCAGGGCAACCATTCTATAAATAAAAATCAGCTTATCCTCTGGGATAGAAGTAAGATTTCACTGCTGACCTGTGTGTCTGAGCACACGTGGCTGCAGGCGGCTATTGCCTTGACATCCATCTGGATGGGACCCCGTCTTGGTACCTGGAAGATGGCTTAATAAGAAATAAAGCAGGTAAATCCCTGATGCCGGGAAAGATTGGGGGCAAAAGGAAGAGGGCATCAGAGGGTGAGATGGCTGGACAGCATCACCACTGATGCCATGAGCATGAACTTGGGCAAACTCTGGGAGACGGTGAAGGACAGGGAGGCCTAGCGTGCTGCAGCTCGTGGGGTTGCAAAGAGTCGGACAAGACTGGATGACTGAACAACAGCAGCGGAGCAGGTGCCTGAAGACACTGAGACACCGCGCTTCGTTGCAGGGCATCTGTTTCTTCCAAGCTTACCCTCACGTCTTTGCAAAATGCAATGGGGAGGAGATCAGAAGTAACCGACGTGCATGAGGCTCATCTCAAAGACCCTGTTTGTTTCCAGGACAAGTTTCCTTTCATGACGAAGCTTGCGGGATGTAAATAAGGTATGTGTATGGCTTCTCTCCCCGTGAGGAGTTTGGAGGAGGGAGCTTTTCTGTAGTAAAAAGAGTAAAATGGCATCATAATTTCAGCAAAATTAAGGAGGTAAGTAAAACAAACACATCTTATGCTATGCGCTTTTCTGGAAATTTCCTTTTTTGTTAATGCTGAGACTCAGTAACTAAATGCTGAAATGGTCCTGGGTGATCCTGAGAAAAAGTAGAGATTGGAGACATGCAATTTATCTATTATGGCTGGGGTTTAAAATATTGACTTTTAAAAATTAGATTATACATAAAAAATATTTGTGAATCATATGACCAAGAAGGGGTTAATATCCAAAGTGGATTAAACAGCTCATACAACTCAGCATCAAAAACATTTTTTTAATGGGCAGAAAATTTGAATGGACATTTTTTCCAAAGAAGACATACAGATGGGCTGACAGGCACGTGAGAATATGCTCGACATTGCTAATCACCAGGGAAATGCAGATCAAAGCACGACGAGACATCCTCTCACACCTGTGAGAATAACGATCATCAAAGAGACCATAAGTAACAAACGCTGGGGAGGATGTGGATGAAAGGGAGCCTCTGTTCACTGCTGGTGGGAATGTAAGCTAGCGCGGCCACTGAGGAAAACAGCACTGAGGCTTCTGAAAAATCTACAGGTAGAACTAACAAGATCCAGCAGTTCCGCTCCTGGTTACATACATCCAAAAGAAAGAAAAAAACTCCTAAAAAGACATATGCGTCCAAATACTCACAGTAGCATTATTTATAGTAACCACGATACGAAAGCAATGTAAGAGCTCATCCGCGGGTGAATGGATAAAGAAGATGTGCATATACACACACGCACAGTGGGGTAGTCCTCAGCCACAGTAAAGAATGAAACAATGCCATTGGTAGCAACATGGATGGGCTTGGAGGCTCTTACGCTAAGTGAAAAGTCAGAAAGACAGATACTGTATGGAATCGTCTGCATGTGGATTCTACAGAGGGCAGCGAGTGAATATAGCAGAAAAGAAACAGACACACAGACGCAGAGGACAATCTGGTGTCGCTGTGGAGAGCGGGGAGGAGGAGGGGCAAGACGGGCGCTGGGGATTAGAGGTACCAGTTGCTACGTGTAAAATAAGCTACAAGGATACAGGGTACAGCACGGAGAATACAGCCAATATATTACAGTAAGTATCAACGGAGCATCCTTAAGAATTTGTGAATCACTTTGTTGTATGCCTGTGACTTACATAATATTGTACATCAACTATACTTCAATATACAAAATAATAAAGTAATTGAAAAAGTTAGAGTATACATTAAATGCTTTTTAATTTTTAAAATTTTCAATGTCTAGAGTATTAGCATATTTCTTGGTATACATTTCTAGGTATACCTTCCTAAACTATACCCGTCATTTAAATTCATCGTAATATCAGCTACTTAAATCATAGTCTAATTTCATTTACTATGGCCTCTTTGTTTATCTATTACATGCCTCTCTGGAATTATATTTATGATTTACATTTTTGTTATAGGAAAGAAGTCGCGCTGGTCAGTGGCGGGCTGTCAGAAGAACTCTAAAGCAGGCATTTACGATGAACAAGGTCAGCGAGGCAGACTGTTGAAAAGCAGGCATTTACGATGAACAAGCCCAGCGAGGCAGACTGTTGCATAATTTTTGGGCCAGAACCTTGGCAGCACTTGTGCAATTATGAGATGAAATTACTGCACATCTTGTTCTTTGCATTTTCTTTTTTGACATTTATTAGGACAGTGGACATGTGTTTGACATCATTATTTCGTGCTTTTTCTGTGCATTATTTTAGGCTTATTATTTTGTGTCATAAGTACATATCGTTGCTATTTCACAAAAACAAAGCACAATCAGTTCAAAATCAGAAAGTTAACAGCGGTTCCACACAGCACAGGTGGCATGTTGCAGTGACGTGAAGCCTGGAGGGAAAGGCTGGGGCAGTGGGAGGAGTGAGCCGGCGCAAGGAGGGAGTCCGGGCTGTGGGCTTCGGGAAACACGCAGAGGCGGTGGTGGGGGGTGGCCTGTGTGCGGAAAGCCTACCCGTGGGTGACAGTCAATGAGCGAGGTGGCGAGGCTGAGAGGGTGAAGCCCCCATGGGTGACATCAGGGCCCTTTCAAGGGGACCGTGCACAGCTCCCCAGCCCCTTCCTCCACCAGGGGGCATGGGTCTGTGAACCAGGAGGGGGTTCCCGCTTGCGTCTCCCCACACAGTGATCTCGGACGTCCAGCCTGCAGGACTGTGAGAAGTCCATGTCCTCTGTTGGCAAGCCCCCTGTGTGTGGCCTCCTCTCAGGGCACTGACTAAGACAGGAGGTGGAAGTGGAGGGCTGGCGAGAGAGCGGCCAGCGCTCTTGGGACCGAGTGTTTTCCTGGAAAACCAAGCAGTGGAGAGGCTTGAGATGGACCTGCACAGCACGGGGGCGACACCAGAGCGGGCGACATTCAGGGCAGCTCCGCTGAGCAGTGTGTGTGTGTGTGTCCATGTAGGTGTGTGTGCTCGTGTGTGTACATGCATGTGTGAGTGCACATGCATGTGTGCTCGTGTGTTCATGTGTGTGCATGCATGTGTGCACTTGCACGTGAGCGCATGTGGATGTGTGCACGTGTGTGTTTGTATGTGTACATGTGTGTGGTGTGTGTGGTGTGTACACAAGTATCTGCATGTGTGGTCTCATGTATGTGTGCATATGTGTGTTCGTAGTATATACATACATATGTGCATGTGTGTGCACTCGTGTATGTGTGTGTTTATAGTTCTCTGTGTGTGTGTGTTCATGTATGTGTCCATGCAGGTGTGTGTGCTCGTGTGTGTACACGCATGTGTGGTGTGTATACACACGTATGTGCATGTGTGGTCTCGTGTGTGCACGCATGTGTGTTCATGTGTGCATGTTGTATACATACATATGTGCATGTGTGTGCACTCGTGTATGTGTGTGTTTATAGTTCTGTGTGTGTGTTCGTGTGTGTGTATAGTATATATGCAGGTATGTGCACTCTTGTATGTATGTGTTTATAGTTCTATGTGTGTATGTGTGTTCATGTATGTGTCCATGCAGGTGTGTGTGCTCGTGTGTGTACACGCATGTGTGAGTACACATGCACGTGTGGTGTGTATACACACATATGTGCATGTGTGGTCTCGTGTGTGCTCGTGTGTGTTTGTGTGTGCATGTTGTATACATACATATGTGCATGCGTGTGCACTCGTGTATGTGTGTGTTTATAGTTCTGTGTGTGTGTTCATGTATGTGTCCATGCAGGTGTGTGTGCTCGTGTGTGTACATGCATGTGTGGTGTGTATACACACGTATGTGCACGTGTGGTCTCGTGTGTGCACACATGTGTGTTCGTATGTTCGTGTTGTATACATGCATGTGTGCATGTGTGTGCACTCGTGTATGTGTGTGTTTATAGTTCTGTGTGTGTGTGGTGTGTGCATGTGTGTGTAGTATAGACGTGCGTATGTATATGTGTGTGCTCGTGCATGTGTGTATGTGTAGTTTCGTGTGTGCATGTGTATTTCTGACACCAGGAGCTTTCCCATCAGTGAACCCAGATTCCACTGCCTCTGGAAGGACAGTGGAAGGGCCTCCCTGGGTCTGCACACAGCTGCCATTGCTCCAAGAGGACCTGTCAGGACAGCTGTACGCAGCCTGGATGCTCCGGGGTGGGACAGAGAAGACATGATGGGTGGCTTGGAAGCAAACCCTGATGACCTTAGGAGAAGGGTCCTCAGGAGGGGTCTTGGAGACCCTACCTTCTCATCAGCACTCAGGCCCCCGCCGCCTGTCAATGGTCAGATTGATTCACTGCGAGGATGAACCATCCCACCCTCCAGCCTCTGCCCTGCCAGCCTCTTCCACCATGATCTGGTCCAAGCTGCAGGAGGGCTTTCTTCCTGGGGGCCTTCTGGGGTCCCCCAGGTCCAGCTTCCCTTTCCCCCAGAGTGAACTCGCCAGCACCTGCCTTCTGTCCCAGCTGGGCTCAGCTGGGGTTAAATCTGCCTTTGGTCTCACAGTTGCCTCCCGACTGTCTGTGTTTTGAAGTCCCGGGTCCCAGCACCGTCTGCGGGTTAGGGGGTCTGTGGCTCAGCTGGTAAAGAGTCTGACTGCAATGTAGGAGACCCCAGCTCAATTCCTGGGTTGGGAAGATCCGCTGGAGAAGGGCTAGGCTACCCACTCCAGGATTCTTGGTCCTCCCTGGTAGCTCAGATGGTAAAGAATCTGCCTCCAATATGGGAGACCTGGGTTCGATCCCTGGGCTGGGAAGATCTGCTGGAGAAGGGAAGGGCTACTCACTCCAATATCCTGGCCTGAAGAGTTCCATGGACTGTATAGTCCCTGGGATCACAAAGAGCCGGACACTACTGAGCCACTTTCCCTTTCCCTTTCAACCCCCCAAAGCAGAGAGCAGACAGCTGACCATCTCGTGTCAAGGGAGGACACCCCACGGCCCATGTGTCCAGTCAGTCTCAGATCTGTTGTCCTCACTTGCCCTCCAGTCCCCTCTGTCCCTCCTTGGTGATGAGGAAGGTCCCCAGGAGCACAGACGGGAAGGCCAGGCAGCTGGCGGGAAGGGGCTCTGGGAGGTCAGGCTCCCAGGAGCTGGCTGTTGAGCTCAGGGTACGAGAGCAAAGCTGACGGGCGACTCTCATGGGAAGAGCTTGAGTCTGAGCCTCGTGGGGAAGTGAGGTTTCAGGAACTCTCCCGGGGGCTTAAGGGGTATGGAGGTGGGGGAACCAAGGGAGGGGTGAGATGGGGGATCCAGGCCAGAGCCCCCAACACGGGGGCAGGAGGGCTCCTCCCCGCAGGGCCCGCCTCCTGCAGCAACGGGAGCATCTCAGGTGGACCGTCCACGCCCGGTCACCGCTGACGCATGTCTGCACCCCACTTCTTGCCCCGGGCCCCGAGTCCCTCCAGGGTCACTGTTCTACTGACTGCCTCTGCTCCTGGGGCTGGAGCCTTTGCTCAGAAACCCGTCTGCTGCTGAAGTGTTTGGAGGGCAGAATGCCCTCCAGGTTCCATTCCCTCACAGGAACGGCAAGCTAAGCTTTCACCCTCAAAGGTGACCTTTCCACTGAAGCTGTGGCTTTGGAAGGCATCCACCACATATCTGAGAGCAATGTCAGGGCGGCTCCTCTGGTGTGGCCTCGCCCCCAGGAAACCTGGGCCAGCCTTGCGGGGGTGTTGGGTGGGAGACTCTGGCTGGGCCTGGGAGGGCTGCATGCTGGGTTTTCATCTTCTCCGAGTATTTACAAAACCAAGATCTCCTTTAATCTCACAGCACAGCCTGCGACTCCACCGGGCCACATGGGGACCGGCTCCTCTCTGGGAAGGGGGTGCCAGTGCGGCTGTGTCACCGGGTCCCGGGTGGCGGCAGGAGGAACCCCACACACCAGTCGGTGGGGTCTCCAAACCCTGTATTTGGTGCCCGGGTTAGCTTTTGTGTTAATTTGCATGGTTTTGACTGAAGTCATCTGGCAATATTGAAGCCCAGAACAAAATCAGCGATTTCATCTGACATTATTGCGTGTAGGTTCATGAGGTTTTGTGGTTTCTTCATCAAGCATGTAGTTAAATGCTACAAAATGAAACCATAAAAACCTTGTCTAGGAAAAATTCTTGTCTCTCCAGAGGCGCCAAATGCACTCTAAGCTGAACGGCTGGGGAGGCTGGAAAAGTTAGTCTTGAATCAGCAAACCCCATGAGACAAGACATGACATCCAGCAATTAGATTGCTTTTAATAATTTAAAATTTTGAAATAAAAATAAACTTGGAAAAGAGGGCTGGTACAAAAAAACAGTGTCCTTCTGAATATCCCAGACACCCTGAAGGTCAGATGTTGAATCACAGCTTTGACCAAGATCCATGAGATCATCTGAAGTTAAAGAAATAAGTCAGCCCTTTCCTCAAAGACAGCAAGGCTCGGACGCCGGGGTCCCAGCTCCCACCGCCCGGAGCTCTGCGGCTGGTGTGCCTGTGTCTGCAGCGCAGACTCCTGCAGTTTTAAACATTTCCTTGTGTAATGAAAAGTGTTTACTCGTTATTGATGATGAAGATATCTATAGCCCCTGAATTCTAGGACCTCTCCCTCTGCGTCTCCTCTGTGAGTCACTATGCCGCAGGAAGATAAGTTTCTGGTGCGCTGGAAGCCACAGTGTGGGGGGTGGTGGGGAGTGGGGTGGTGGGGGGCGGGCAGTGAGAGTTCTGCTGAGTCAGCAGATTTCTGGCCGGCACGTTCCACTCCGGCCCTGGGCAGTGGGGGAGGGGGGCGAAGCTCTCCTCCCCTCGGGAGCTTACACGCTAGTAATAAAGGACAAACGTCACGGACAAGATACATCGGTGCTGGTGAGAACCACCCGCGAAGGCAGGGATGTGGGGGCAGGGTGCCATCTTACACAGGTACCAGGGCTGCACCCCGCTCCCCTCACACCCCCACGCCTGCCCCAGATGGCAGTGCCACATTCCTGCAACTCCTGGCGGAGACCTGCTCCAGGCAGAGGGATGACCTGTGCAAAGGCCCCGGGGCAGGGCAAGCCTGGCTCCACCAGAGCCCAGTGTGACTGATGGGATGTGGCAGGCAGACAGAGTCCCGAGACCCGCAGGAGGAGCCTTGCGGGGGTGAGGGGCCCTCGTGGTCTCTGCAGGACAGGCTGGCCAGGGCGGCTCTGCCTGCAGGGCTCATGAGCGGGCCTGGCCCAGGAGGGAGCCTAGCACAGCCGCCCTCCCTTGCGATCTCTTGAGAAAGTGACACTTGGAGAAGATCCAGGCTTCAGCACCCAGATGGTCGCGGTTTTCTGAGTGGAGGAAACCGTTCCCCAGGACATACGTCAGGGGTCCACAGACATCCCGTCTGCTTGGTCCCCGAGGCCCCCCAGGACACCCTCCCTCCCCCGGGGGAGGAGGGGTGCAAGGGGAGCCAAGCTCCATGCTTTTAGTTCTCATGGAAAGGAGACCTTGAAGACACCAGGTTTGGGGATAAATACGTTCTGAAATTTCAGAACAGGTAAAGATCTATGTTCCAAACGCCCTTCCAATCTCTGCAAACAGATGCGGCTTCGTGGAGCTGTGGGATGTCGCCGGGGTATGGGGAGGGACTTGGACCACAAGGACAGAGCGGGTAACGTGCGTTGCTTTCTAGCAGCTTCTTCCCAGCATGGGCAGCTGCGCTCCTGGAGATCTGGGGCTGGGGAAGCACACGCCAGGGGACAGTGAGTCCCAGGGGCGAGGCGGCCTGGCTGCGGCTAGGGACGGGCCTGACTCCGATCTGGCCCCGTGACGCCTGGGCCTATGCCCCTCACGTGTCTTTCAGGCAGCAACTTGAGAGCAAAGTGCCAGGACAGACACAGGTGTGCCCTCGGGAGAGAGTCCTCGAGCCGGCTGTCACAGACGCCCTGGGACCTGCCGGGGCCTTGACGGCCTGAAGACTTTCCTGTGACGCGTCTGCTGGAGAGGACAGGCCTCCTCCTCCCTTTACACTCAGCCCGGCTCGTGACCACCCTGCGTGGTTCGGGGGGAACACAGACCGTGCGTCCTGAGGCAGCGTCGTGTCCCTCGGGGAGGAGCTGCCCATGCAGCTGGGAGCCGTACCACGCCGCCAGGAGGAGGAGAGAGGTGGCTGAAAGAGACGGGGCCAAGGGCTCCTCAGGGACCAGCCTGCCTCTGAAGCAGGAAGAGGAGAGTCTCTGGGTGCCGGCCGGGCTGCAGAGGCCGGAGGAAAGCCGTCCCGCCGAGGCCCGTCATCCCTGGCGAGCAGAAGAGCCTCGTGGCCGGAGGCGCGGTTTCCTACCGGCTTCTAGTCTCTTCCTGCTTTGCTCATTGCATCATGAACTACAGCTTTTCATTTCCAAGACCATCCCAGGCTTTGCATTTTCTGTCTGCACAGTTTCCTAGAGGGAAACATTCTCTTCTTCCCTCGAGGCTACTCCAGACAACTGAGACCTCAGTCACCGTCCTCCGCGGACCCTGTGAGTTCGGCTGCCAAGCGTGTCCATTCCGCCCCCGAGCCCTCCTGCCGTGTCACCTAGATCAGAGCGACATCCACCGCCGACCCTTCACGGCCACGTAGCAGAGTAAAGGACAGAGCAGATATTTGTGGTTGGCAGAATGTTAAACTCGTGCTGCTGGACATCTTAGAAGCCAACTACGTGAAGATCAAATCCCAGAATAAAAAACAACTCTGAAAACCGTCAGTCCCAGTGTTTCTCAAACATCTTAGCCACGATATCCTCTCTCCAAGCTAAATCCAGGGGGAAAGCCCGGGGAGGCACTGTTGAGAGGGGGTGGGGCTGGATGCCCCCACATGCCCTCTGCCCCCCACCCCGAGCACCCCCAGCCCGCAGAGGCCCCAGGGAGGCCCCAGGATTTGGAGGAGCAGTTTTCAACCATCGCTTACAGTTCAAGCTGTGCTAGGACCGTGCCCAGTGAGCGCCTGACTACACAAAATCACCTCTGCAAGCAGCGGTGAGCCTCCTCGGCTTGGTCCTGTGCTCACCACACACCACTGGGCAGGAAGGAAAGTGAGGCTTCCTGGCCACGTGTGGGTGACGTTCTGCAGGATGGCCGTGGTGGTGTGGTTCAGTTCTAGGGACGGAGGGACAGGCCAGGTCTTGGTGACTGCAGAATGTCACCGCCCTAATTCACCTTTCTAAGCTTCTGCGTTTACACAGAAAGTGTGAGGCTCAGGCGGTACGTGGTTTGCGCTTGTTAATGACGTTGATGATGGAGATGACAAGGAGAGAGCTTCAGACAAGTTTATTCTCTTTCCCACACTGTGCGTGGCGGGCCCCCCGGAGGAGCATTGGACGGTGTGCCCCATGCCAGCCGCCACAGACTCACAGAGAGCTGTGCCCGAGAGCCGAACCTGGGGAGCCGAGGTTTCAGAGCCTGTAACTCCCTTGTGTGACATAGTTATTTTAAATCAGATGTGAAACATGAAGGAGGCACATAAAATTCTATTTTTAAAACTGAGAACCCTGGTTTTCACTTTGAAGTTTTGATTTTTTTTAACTGTATTGATTTAGGGGTGTTTGAGAATACTTCTAAATTATAATGGGACAATTAAAAAAAAGTGTGAATGAAAATACATTTTGGTAGAAAAGGACCAGAGACAGTGTCCTCTTGGCCCCTGGATACACAGCTCTCAACCCCTGAATCTCAGAAAACCACCTTTCTCCAGGAAGTTGAAGAACCAGCCTGGAATTCAAAACAACCAAGATTTATTTGCCCACATTTTCAAGATAGTTCAGTTGTCTACTTGTACCTATAATCCTTTTTCAGTGATGAGTGGCCGCATGACAGGGATCAGAGTCTGAGCATTTTCTTTTTATGGAGTGATGGGGGTGGGGGAAGCGAGGGTCTCACCATTTTGCAGACACTGACCCACTGACCAAAGCCAGCCCTCTGGCCTTCCCTCCGGCCCTCCCAGCCAGCTCCAGTCTCAGCATTCTGCGTTGAGAGGATGGAAGCCCTTCAGAGGGGAAATGACAAAACCCCTTGGACATCGACACTGGAGAGGTCAGCGGGTCCCTGTGGACTGAGGTGCCCCGGACGCCCCGAGACAGACTCGGGCTCCAAGCCCATGGGGACGTTCCAGCTGCTCGCTGAAGCTGGAGCGCTGTCCTGGAGCCGGGGCAGTGCTGAGGGAGGGGAGGGCTGGCTGGATGGAGAGTGGACGCCAGCCCCACTGCTGAGTGCGCCCCTCCGGGAGCCCTGGCTGCTCCAGGCGCCCCCGTGCGCTCTGCCTTCCGTGCACGCAGGGACTGGGACACCTGCAGGCCAGCTCTGAGGCGAGGGTCCTGAAGGTCCGGGAGGGCTCCGCGACCAGCGCTGCCACTCAGCCCCAAGGCGCACGGCCCTCAGGAGACACTTAAACACAACAGAAAAGCGCTTCAAGATGGCTCCAGAGCCCCTTTTCCGCTGATTTTTCCCAACTTGGCTTCCACCGCATGGGATCCGGGCCCTTTCGTTCCCAGGCGGTCCTAGAATGTGCGTGTCCTGAAGAGCCATCAAAGGCAAAGCTGTTCTGATTGGTTCCCCATTTTTTGTGGCTGTCAGAAAATAACCTGTATTTATTTTGAAATAATGCTTCCTGCCTTTTTGTTCTATATAAATATAATTTCTATTTACTGTAGAGAATTAAGAAAATACAGGAGGGTGTATGGAAGAAATTTAAATGACTTATGTTTGTGCCACCCAGAGAGTACTTGGGTTAGCATCTCGGTCGTTCTCTTTCAGGTTTTACGTGTGTGTGTTTATACACGGGAGGTTATTCACGTTAAGACTGTTCGCTTTTCACTCAGTGCTGCGTATGAGCAGTGCAGCCCCATCTGTGATCACCCTGTAATAGGGAGGCCTGCTCCTCTGTTGAACTTGAAAGTTTCCATCTTTTAATATGACAGGGAATGCTGTGGCAAGCTCTGTGTGCAACTCCCCAAAACGGGTGGTCATTTTCTCAAATCCTGAAAGTGTTATGGGGTCAAAGGCCACAAGTCAGACGTTCTTGCCCAAAAGTTTGAACTCGATATCTCACACAAATTGCTGATAAGGTGAACATTTCAGCTCCCTTGCATAATTTTGTCCTCTATGAGAGGTGAAACATTACAAAACAAACGTGCTTCCTGCTGTGATATTTTTCCTTGTTTTTAATGGAAGTTCAGACCGCTCCGGGAGAGGCGTGTGCAGGACTCGGGAGGCTTGCTGAGACTGTGGCTGGAGGGCAGGGCCATTGCACACGTGTTGGGATCCAGCTAGGTCTCCCAGAAAGGCATGTGCGGTGGGAACCTCAGAGCCCAGAAACACGGCCTTATTTGGAAATGGGGCCTTTGCAGAGGGAGTCAAGTTAGGGTGAGGTTGTCAGGGCGGCCATAACCCAAAACAGGGCTTCCCAGGTGGCTCCGTGGTAAAGAAGCTGCTGCCAATGCAGAAGATGCGGGCTCGACCCCTGGGTTGGGAAGACCGCCTAGAGCAGGAAATGCCAAGCCACTCCAGTATTCTTCCTGGAGAAGCCCACGGACGAGGAACCTGGTGCACTGTGGTCCACGGGGTGGAAACGAGCGGGCACGACTAAGCAGTTAAGCACACGCCACGGCGACCTCTGTCCTTGTAAACAGAGGTGTGGACGCAGGGACGGAGAAGCCACGTGAAGACGGAGGCGGAGACGGGCTCAGGCGTCCACGGGGGCCCCAGAGTCACTGACACTGCCCGGAACTGCAGGAGGTGGGGGAAGAAGCGACTGGCCGGGCCCCCAGCCTCTGACCTCCAGGGAGAACACGTGGCCTGGTTCATGGTCCCTGGTTCCCACCCCAGACGCTTGGGCTGCAAGCCCTGTCACTTCCGGGACCCCAGTCCCTGGGGGGAGCGGGCATCTTCTCCCGGCTCTTAGCACAATGCTGTGGACCCAGACCTTTCCTCCAGCTGCTGGCGTGGCACCCCTTCCTGTGGGGCTCTTGGGTGGCAGGTGTGCTGGGAGGCCTGTCCTCCTCTGGATGCAGGCGTCACTCAGAGGCTTCAGGGGAAATACCTTGGATCATGTTTTGAGCGTAGTCCTCAGGCCTCTTTGATGCAAGGAAGCTCGAGGCCGGCCCTCGGGGTCACAGGGGGGAAAGGGCACAGGAGTGTCCCCGGGGTCACACGGGGGAACGGGTGCAGGCCCTCGGGGTCACACGGGGGAAAGGGCACGGGAGGGTCCCAGGGGTGTGTCCCGCTGGAGTGCACACGCCGAGGCTCAGGGGAGGAACCTGCCCTGGCACACACAGCGTGCATCGGGGACTCCCGGGCTGTGTCCCCTTTCAGAGTTGGTCAGAGAGTTGGTCAGTCCCAGGATAGGGTCCACAGGCATCACCCACTGCTGCCCATCGGGGTCCTTCTGCAACTTGAGGTGGCGCCCGCTCCCCGGGGGCCCACGCCAGCCTTGCCGGCCACCAGCACACTTTTCACAGCTCCCCTTCCCTGAACCTGCTGGGCGCGTAATTGCTTCCGAGGGTCCCCGACTGATGGAGAAGCTGAAACACCTCCCAATCCCCAGCCCCCTTCTTGGGTAGACAGAGGGCGTTGACAGCAGAGACGTCCCACAGGGTCAGGCTCTTGGGAGTGGACGCTCCGCAGAGATGGACAAAGCCTGGGGACACGGGGAGGGAACCAAAGGACCACGTCCTCCTGCACTGGACACTCGTTTGGGGCCAAAATGTTCCAACGCGTGCGTCCGTTGAGAGCATTGTGGAAGCAACCCCTGGAGGGCAGGTGCGTGTCCGGGGCTGGGGTCCCAGAGCCCGGCCCGAGTGCGTCTCCCCGCACCCTGCCCTGCCTCCTGCCGCTAAGCTTGGTTCCTAAGGTAGGTCCAAAACA
The DNA here is from genome assembly GCF_027580195.1 of Bos mutus. Classification (NCBI taxonomy): domain Eukaryota; kingdom Metazoa; phylum Chordata; class Mammalia; order Artiodactyla; family Bovidae; genus Bos; species Bos mutus. Next base: position 102,596,785 of record NC_091625.1, read on the forward strand.
AGAGCGGGTCTAAAATGCTGGGCTTTTGTCTATTAAAAATTCCGCTTCTTAAACAAAATAGTGCAGACTTCTAATCTCTTCTCCTAAACCCGTCTTTGAGAGATTAATTAACATGGATGTAGTCTTGACAACCAGGCAACTCCTCCTGGACCAGTGGGGCGGCAGTCAGCTGTCCTCACGCCTTCGAGCCCTCAGACAAATGGGACTGGGGAGAGCGGACGTTTCCAGAAGGATCCTCCCACCCGCTTCCCACTGGCGTCCATCGCTGCTTTCAAATACCCCGTGAACTCCAGCCCTGAAGACACTTTTCCTCCTTTCTTCTATTTACTGTATTATCATCACTATCCTTTTCCTACCAGAAAAGGAGGTCATCGCCTTTGTCCTACCAATCAAAAGTTTTGGAGAAATCGTTTTCTGTGTGGAAACGACAGAGAATTGCCTGGAATGGTGCGTTTACTTTGCAGGACCGTCCGGGCAGCCTTCCCTCCAGAGGGCACAGGTCATCCTCTGAGAGCCCCGGCGGGGGCAGCACGCCTGTAGCAAGCACAGAGCAGGCATCCCCTTTCGGAGGCAGTCAGGCTGCTGGTGAGCCGCCATCACGGCCCAGGCGCCAGGGCCATCTTCGTCCATCGAGCGTATTTCTGACAGGCACCAGCAGCCTGGTACAGTCCCCCAGGGGCAGCTGACAGTGACCGCTGCCCTGTGGCCAGGGGCCTGCACCCACGGGCACCCCGGAGGGGCAGGTCGAGCACCCCACACCTCGCTGACCCCAGGCAGACCCCCCTCCCGAGGCGCCACCTGAGATCCCACGTGAAGGAGACCCTCGTCGGGGGTCCTGTGGGGTCCCCCACAGGCACAGGTGGGGGCCCCGCACAGGCGCAGATGCTGGAAGCGAGTCCCCAGGTGACTGGTCTGCCATGAAGGCACAAGGGGATCGTGGCCACAGCAGCGTCTCCAGTCTACGGCAGGCCTGGAAAGGGGTCCTAACACACCCCCAGACACGACCAGGCTCATCAGAGAGGGCCCCGGTGCGCTCCGAGCAGGACAGCATTCCTGTTGCCTGATTAAAGGAATTTTCTTTTGTGAATTAAACCACACTACACAAACCCCAAATTGTGCTGGTAACAGCCACACATGCAGTCACTCTCAGAACGCTGGGGGCCACGAAGCTGGACCCAGACCACCCGGGATTTTAGCAGCTTCTGTGCCTCTGTGGGGACCGCCAGTTCCTCTGGGGGGGATTCGGAGAGCCATGGGAACGGTTACAAGAAAAGCTCGCTTCCCCGCTGTTTTCCATAATTGCTCCTCCTCAACCCAATATGATTTAAGTGGAAAAAAGCAAACACATCCATTTCGGCCGGCCCTTTCCCCCCACTCCTTTAATATTTCTTCTTCTGTGTATAGTCAATCAAGGCCAACTGTGGGTGATGACTGGGCAGTGGGGTCCGGCTCACCTGGGGCCCTGGGAGGGGAGGGCCCGGCCCGAGGAAGCAGCTCCGAAGCGAGAAGTGGGGGAACCGCACGACGCTCCGCGGGGGCCGAGTTTCTATCTCTTCTTCTTTAAACACCCCTGCAAGTGTTTGTCATCTCAACAGAACCGTCCCTGCAAGTAGACTCGTTGAGCTTGTTAGAAAATGGGAGTCAGAGATGCCGGCGCCTGGTCTCACCTTGAGCTGACGGCCCCTCCTGGTTCATGGAGGCAGACCCCGCCTCAGTGGTCTGGGTGACCTTGTGAAGGGCACGAGGCTTGTTCCTGACGGACGTCCCCCCTCGGCGCTGGGAGGGGTGAAGGCCTGGGGTCGGAGTGGTCTCTACGGCAGAATCACTTGGAGAAGAGTTTCAGGCTGTGCCGAGAGGGCGAGTTTTGTCATTTCCCGTGCAGTCCTGCAGGGCCCTGGAGATGGGGCCCAGGGGTTAGCCTGTCCTGCGTGCGCTCAGAGGCTCCCAGAGGCCAACCCGGGCCTGGGGCTTGGACTAAATAGAAGGGGTGCGGAGGGGGTCTGCAGACAGCTGTGGGGAGGGGTGGTGGGCGGTCAGGGCCGCCCCTGAGGAGCGGCAGGGGGACTCACCCGCCGAGCCAGGACGAGCCTGGCTCCACCTGGAAGGGACTGAGGCGGGGACACCGGTCAGCACGTCCTCACTCCCATCCAGCTGGGGCGAGTCGGGGGTGTGCAGGGCAGGTCTTCAGAACAGCAGGCAGTGGGGCTTGGCCAGAAGGGGCTCCTGAGCCGCACAAGCTGCCTGTCAGTTTACAAAAGCCACGCTAAGTCTAGCTCCTGGGGTTGATTCGCGCTTTCTCTCTCCTCCTCTGTCTCTGTCTTCAGCAACATAGGGCTTGCTTGTCCTCCTCCTCCCCGGGAGTGTGTGTGGGATGCTGCGTGCCTTGCTGTTGTGTGGGGTGGGTGGGAGGAGCAGCTGAATCACCCCTTGCTTTCAGGGAGGATCACCAGGCTCTGAGCCCCCAGTGCCCATCCACTCCTGAGAGCTGTAATTGCAAACCACACTGAGAGTTCGAGGTCACCTGTGGTCACTGCGCAGTCCGCTCCGAGTCTGTGGGGCATCCTGTGGGGCGGGACCCGGAGGCCAGTGAGAAACACAGAGTTGTCTCCTCCAGCCTCACCTCTCCAGGTGTTCAAAAGCACACTTCACGTACGTTTAGGCATGTCGTCCTTGAGAATCTCTGCCTGGGCCGTCCTTGATGAGCGCAGCTTCTGTGATGCTGTCTCTCCTTGTGACAAAGCCGACGATCATCAGAAAGATGTGCTGAAAAGGCAGGGAGAAGAGAGGGTGGTTAAGACAGTCACGAGAAAGCAAGCTAGATGACCAGAAGCTCAGCAGGAAATGAGCCGCTTCCTGGGACGTTCGGACGGCCGTGGCTGCTTTCGTCATCAGCCGATCTGAGATAAACTCGAAAAAAAATACTGTAGGATATTTTGAAATCACTTCTGGAATTGGTTAGATCTGACAAGACAATTTTACAATCATCTTAAAAGGTTATAAACATAGAAGACACATTAAGCAGAATTCCTCTTCTGCAAAGACCCGCAAGGCCATCACACCCACCACCTTGGTCAGAACGAGACAGAGGTCAGAACCTGTATGAGGAGGCAGGGACCCAGAGACACTGCTCGTCAGACAGGAGCCACAGCACAGGCCGCTCTGGAGACGAGCACCTGGGTCTGAGGCCCGAGGAGCTGCCCCTGGGAGGCTGGGTGAGGCCTCCAGGCTGGGTCGGCGGCTCTGACCGGTGACCAGTGACCAAGGCTGCAGTGTGGGAGGGGCCTCTCGGCCACACCCCGCTTCCTAGGGGAGGCCCTGCTCTCAGCGCTTCCCTTGGGGACCGCTCCTCCCCGAGTGCCACGCACATCTGGGTCCCGCCACCTGGCCCAGAAGGCGCTGGGTCCAGCCTTTTCTGATCTTGGTGGACAACTCAGTTATCTGTCTCTGGTAGGGACCCAACTTACCCATCACTCCCGAGGGTTTTCGGAGTTTCGTGGAGGTGGGAACTTGCTGTATTTAACAGGGATTTATTGAGATGAGAAAGAGGAGAAATGTCATGGTTGCTGTTTTCCTGATTTAAAGAAGAGGCAGAGAAGTTAGCATTTCCTGCTGATTGCCTTCAGAACTAGACCAGACAACACCCTAGCTCAGCCCTCTCTGAGCTCCCACAAAACACAGCATTCTAGAAACCTCCATTGAAATGCATGGGCTCAAAAGATGTCTGCCTTTTGTAACTCAAAATAAGTGACAGTCAATGAGAAACACTTGGTAGACTTTAGTCTTAACTGAGTGGGTTAGTTGCTCAGTGTCCGATGCTTTGGGACTCCATGGCTGTAGCCCGCCAGGCCCCTCTGTCCGTGGGATTTCCCAGGCAAGAGTACTGGAGTGGGCTGCCATGCCCTTCACCAGGACATCTTCCTGACCCAGGGATCAAACCATTCTTGACTGTCTAAGCCACCAGGGAAGCCCCAGGCTTAACACTAAGGGGGAAACAATTTCTTAATCACCTACCTCAGTGCACTCTGGAGTCCAGAGGCTTCAGTCAAGAAATCTGCAGTCTCGTTGACTCAACTGGGGTCAGGGTGGAGGGAGGTTTAAATTGCCAATCCTATCAAAAAGGTACTTCACATGAGAAAGAAAAGAACCCAACTCTACTGGTTCAATAAACATCTCCAGCTATTTATTTTAAAAGACCCTTGGTTGGATATTACATGACACTCACAAACGGTGCTGTTACTAGAAGAATTTCAGCCATCTGGAACACACTTAGACACACACTTTATTCAACCAAGTGAGAAAAAGTCCACATACTTTTTAATGCATGTTTAGAACAAAAAATGACTTAATTCTATAGGAAATCAACCCTGAATATTCACTGGAAGGACTGATGCTGAAGCTGAAGCTCCAATACGTTGGCCACCTGATGTGAAGAGCTGACTCGTTGGAAAAGACCCTGATGCTGGGAAAGACTGAAGGCAGGAGGAGAAGGGGACGACAGAGGGTGAGATGGCTGGATGGCATTGTGGACGCAATGCACATGAGTTTGAGTAAGCTCCAGGAGACAGTGAAGGACTCAGAAGCCTGGTGCCCTGCAGTCCATGGGGTCGCAGAACAGGAATGACTTAGCGACTGAACAACAACAACGAAATATAACCAACTACCAGCGGCTTCAGCATCTGAAAATTGCTCCAGATGGATGCAGTGCCTCGGCAAGGAGCGCGGAAGCGTGTGGGCGAGTGAAGAGGAGGACGCAGGGCGCTCCACCCCATTCCTCGAACTGCTAACCGGTGCTCGAGTCCTGTATTGGTTTCCTGGGGCTGCCGTAACAAATGCCACAACCGAGTGCTTCAGGACGACAGAGGTTTGCCCCTCGCAGCCCAGGAGGTGAGCGGGCTGGACCCGAGGTGTCCATTCCCTCCTCCCCCTGCCCTTCCAGCCACCGGCAGCCCTGCACGTCCCTCCGCTGGCGGCCCATCACTCCAGCCTGCCTGCTCTTCACCCAGAGTCGTCCCTCCGCGCCTATGTCCTGATTTCCTCTTCCCACGAGGACACCAGAGACCTGCCCACCCCAGCCACCTCATCTGCCATCTGCAAAGACCCTGCTTCCACAGCCCCAGGGCCTGGGGACTGAACCGAGCACAGGTTTGGGGAACACAGTTCAATTCACAGCACGTCTGGCGCTCTTGCTGCGTTAGCTCATTGACCCTCTCAGCTACCCCACCACCAGCCAGGGACTCAGATTAAGGAGAGAAGCAAGGTGTCTCCTGGACCAGAGGGCCCGGGGGCTCCCCGGAGGGACAGGCCGCCGAGCAGCACAAACGCAGGAAGGGCAGCAGCCTCTGAGCAGCCTCCTGAGCGAGGTCCACTTGGGCAGGAGCACCCAGCCTCGCGGGAGCCTGCAGCCAATCTCGCCCTGTCCATCACCGACCACAGCTTCACCACATCCTTCCGGCCCCTCAGAACCAGAGGGGATTCGACTCCAACCTCCCGAGTCACAGGCTGCTATGGCTGGGGGCCCTCCAGGCCTGTCCCCATCAATCACAGCCAGTGCGAAGCTCACTGTCCTCCTGCTTCGCACCAGCTAATAACCCTTCCTGTCAAACCTCGTGCTGGTTGCCTATACTGCCATAGAGCTTCAGGCAGGGGCAGGAAGAAGCTTTTCGGAGAGCTACGCGAATCCCTCCTTTCCCTGGCTTCATGCTCCCTCTCCCCGCAAGCCCCAACGCAAGGTGTTCTGGCCTTCCTCCCACGCAGGGCGACCACGGACCCCCAGACCTCCTTACAGACCCACCTTCTCCACCAGAGCGGCACCCAGGCCTGCGTACCCCGGAGCCCAGCTCTGGTCAATGGGGGGATGCTGGGGTGGCACTGCCATGCCTGAGAGAAGATGAAGGACTCTGCACACGTGACCATGCCGGGGACAGAGACCCACGCAGGAGAGCCGCTCAGCTGGTGTGTTCTCTAAGGTGATATACTCGGATCTGACTTGCCATCAGCTGTCTCACACAAACGTGCGTGCTCGTGTGCTCAGGGTCTCGGCGTGTCCGCCTCTTTGCGACCCCGTGGACTGCAGCCCACCAGGCTCCTCTGTCCACAGGATTCTCTAGGCAAGAGTGCTGGAGGGGCTGCCATTCCCTTCTCCAGGGGATCTTACTAACCCAGGGATCAAACCTGTGTCTCCTGTGTTTCCCGTCTTACCAGGCAGATTCTTTCCCACCGTGCCACCTGCAATCTAAACCAGCGAACACCTATTAGAAGGAAAGGAGAAACCTCACTGATGGAAAGGAGTCCGGGGTTTCGAGCATAATGTGAGTCAGGAGGGGCTGAGAAGGAAGATAAAATTCAAGTAGGTAAAAGCCTAGTGAAGAGCAGTTTAAACACTAACGGTTCCAAAGCATTCCTGATGGATGTCTTGTTTATTATGCCAATAAAATCATATTTGTCCTAACCACAAATGTTTTCCAGTTCAACCTACATTCCATGGAAGCCCAAAAGCAAAATGGATGTGGCTGAATGAAGATGAGCAAGCTTCGGAAAAAAAAAAATTAAATTCATTTCTCCATTTTTATACCAGAAAGTTCTCTGAGTACATCCTTTGAAAATGCAAAGGCCTCTGAATAGGTGGGAGACCCACTGTCTGACGAGTTACAAAGCCCGAAGTCCAGCGGCCCTGCTCCCAGAATCGACACCCGCGGGGCCCTCGGAACCTCCAGCCCCTGCCAGCAGACAGATTCTCAGCTGTTCAGTTCTCACTAGGTACAGGCTTGCCATCAGGATTAACAGATGAGTTCATTCTGAAGTTAAAATACACCGTGCCTGGGTGCATGCGTATGCTGCTGCTGCTGCTAAGTCGCTTCAGTCGTGTCTGACTCTGTGCGACCCCATAGATGGCAGCCCACCAGGCTTGTATGCTAAGTTGCTTTAATCATGTCTGACTCTTTGTGACCCTGTGGACTGTAGCCTACCAGGCTCCTCTGTCCACAGGATTCTCCAGGCAAAAATACTGGAGTGGGTTGCCATTTCCTCCTCCAGGGCATCTTCCCCACCCAGGGATCAAACCCGCATCTCTTATGTCCTGCATTGGCAGGCAGGTTCTTGACTACCAGCACCATCTGGGAAGCCGTAAATACACTAAGCGATTCTAAAATTTTCCTTTAGAGTCCGAAAATGTGCTCCGTGTCTTTATTAGTTTTGCAACTGATTTAAAAAGTAGCAGCACAATGAATGCAAGGGCTTGGTGGAACGGGGGGATCGCGGTACCTCACCAGTGAGCTTAGGGCCACGCACAGCCCGCCACAGGCCAGGCCGGGAGTCCGTCCTCTGCTGGGGACCCGGTGACACCGGGTTCTGTCACTGTGGAGAAGAGCCCCACAGTGTTTTCATACTTTAAGGCAATGGGGGGAAAGCCAGGGTTACAAGTCTAACGACATGCTGATTCAAGGACTTATCAGAACTGCCTTTGAGAAAGAAATCTAGGTCATTATAAGGATTTTTTAATGAATCCACATTTTCTTCAGAAACGGATACATGGACTTAACGTTTTGATCTTCTGATTAGGAATTTCAGTGGTTACGTGGCATTCTTGTAAGTGGAGAAGATGGTGGTTCTACTAAGAAAGTTGTCATTATCTTTTGGAAGAAGCTAAAAATATTTCTCTGGAAAACGTGATCGTGATTCAAAGCCAGTGCAGTGGTTTTGAGCTCTTCCTCTGGCAAGTTTGAAGGTCATCCCGAGAGTGCAGGAATGGGCTGCAGTTTTAAATGTCCGACTCGTAGTACAGAAGAATGTGTGTGCAGTTGAGTTTCTACTTACAGAATACGGTGGAAATAATGATTATGGCATTTGCATTTTGATAACTAAAAAGACATGCTGTCAACTGAGATAAATCTTCATTTGAAATAGGTTATATGGTTAGAATTTTCATGAACTCAGGATTTTCTAATGAAATTGGAAACACACAGTTGCCAATTACACATTTTTATGTGTTTGCCAAGGAAACTTTTTAAAGAGGTTTGCTCCAATGTACTATCATCTTGTTTCATTTGGGGGAAAAAAATCTAAAAGCAGAAAGAATAGATTTTAAGCACGAATGGTAATTAGTCCATTCTGAAGGCGATCAGCCCTGGGATTTCTTTGGAAGGAATGATGCTGAGGCTGAAACTCCAGTACTTTGGCCACCTCATGCGAAGAGTTGAGTTATTGGAAAAGACTCTGATGCTGGGAGGGATTGGGGGCAGGAGGAGAAGGGGACAACAGAGGATGAGATGGCTGGATGGCATCACTGACTCGATGGACGTAAGTCTGAGTGAACTCCGGGAGTTGGTGATGGACAGGGAGGCCTGGTGTGCTGCGGTTCATGGGGTCGCAAAGAGTCGGACACGACTGAGAGACTTAACTAAACTGAGACTGAGCATTTCTTGGCTTCATTTTGTCACAGGCCAATTAAAATATCATGCATTTTTCAAGTCAGTGGATTTGGATCTGGAATGCTGACTGTGGGCCCTGGCCTCTGGCTCGCCGTGAGCCGGGGTGTGTGGCTGTGCTCCGTGAGCCGGGGCGTGTGGCTGTGCTCCATGCTATGTCTGTAACATGGGTAGCTCTCGGTTTCATTTTGCCTCACATGTTTCACTTGAAAATTAACTGAAGAAATGTCTACGTAATCAGCTCTTGGCAGGTCTTCAGAAGATGTAATTCCCCTTCATCTTCACCCTTGTCTATCAGGGGGCACGTGTGCCACGGAGCCCACAACTTTTATGACAAATACAGTTCCCTACACGATTTTGTAACACCTACTGCTGCTAAGTTGCTTTAGTCGTGTCCAACTCTGTGCGACCCCATAGACGGCAGCCCACCAGGCTCCCCGTCCCTGGGATTCTCCAGGCAAGAACACTGGAGTGGGTTGCCATTTCCTTCTCCAATCCATGAAAGTGAAAAGTGAAAGTGAAGTCGCTCAGTCGTGTCCAACTCTTTGCGACCCCACGGACTGCAGCCCACCAGGCTCCTCCGTCCATGGGGTTTTCCAGGCAAGAGTACTGGAGTGGGGTGCCATTGCCTTCTCCACACCTGTTGGTACCCAAACCAGCTGTGACACAGGACAATAGAGGTTCCTCTGTATTAGGAATCAAGTTAAAACTTTATTATTTTAAGTACTGATCTGTTTGTTCTTTCCCTTCTATTATAAGGAGGCTTCTTCCCTGGTAGCTCAGAGGGTAAATAATCTGCATGCAATGCAAGAGACCTGGGTTCAATTCCTAGGTTGGAAAGATTCCCTAGAGAAGGGAATGGCTTTCTCTTCTATTATAAAGTGCAATCATTTTACAGTTTGAAAAAAAAAGAAAAATTATTGTTATTGCTTTGCTACAAAAAATATTTGCAACGTTTTCTAAAACGCACTTTTCATTTTATATGATCTGAAAAGAAGCATAATTTTATCATATTCCCATAGTTTTGAAGACTTTTATCCTTTTATCTGGCTTTTTATCCGACTCTGAATCAAATAATCTGCTTTTTTCCTCAGATTTTTGAGTGATTGCTTCATTAACAAATAGGTGCTGCTATCTACATCTGGTAATTAAATTCAAGTTTCTTAGATACTCTTTAAATGAGGTAGAATCACTGCTTTGAATTTGAATTAAATGGAATGGATGTTATTTAATTAAAACAGGTCAATCTTAAGCAGATTCACAGAATGATAATCACTATAATAATAAATAAATTATTTAATCCTGACTTTAATTCATTATCAAGACATAATCCTTACATGAGCAGTTCAAAATATGAGAAAAGCTAACCTCTGCGGCTTCCCGGGAGCCAGCACCCCGAAGCCTGCTTCCCATACCAACCAGCTCTGCTGTTCACTTGAGCACTCGTGTCTGACTCTGTGCGACCCGTCGACTGTAGCCCGCCACGATCCTCTGTCCAGGGGATTCTCCAGGCCAGAATACTGCAGTGGGTTGTCATTTCCTTTTCCAGGGGAGAAGCGTCTTGCTTACAATGCAGGAGCCCTGGGTTCGGTCCCTGGGTCGGGAAGATCCCCTGGAGAAGGAAATGGCAACCCACTCCAGCACTCTTGCCTGGAAAATCCCACGGACAGAGGAGCGTAGTGGGCTACAGTCCACGGGGTCGCAAAGAGTCCCACTGGACTGACCAACTTCACTTTCACTTTTCTCCAGGGGATCTTCCCAGTCCAGGCTTCAAACATTGGTCTCCTGCACTGCAGCCCTTGACCTGCCCTGTAGATTCTTCACTAGCAGCCATCTGAGAAGCCCTAATTACCATACAAACACCAGTTAAAACAGAAGCAATGGCCCCAGGGCTCTGGATGTTCAGTGGCCGTGCCTTTAAGGAGAAGAGTCAGGGTTTAAGAAGCCCTGCTGGCTGAGTTTCCTCTTTTAGCTCCCGGCTTTGCCCTGAAGGCTGCCCGGGTTGGGGACTGTCCAGTGGACACAAACAGTGCATTTTTGAGACGAACACCGTCTATCTGTCCAAGGACCAGGAGGAGGGTTCTCTGCACTGAGTGTGGGAAAAGACCCCTCGGTTGTTCTTCTTCTGCTTATCTTTTTCCTCCTGGCCTTCTTGTTTGGCAGTTCAGTTCCTAGCGCTCTGACAGTAATGACTACTGAAAATCTGAAAATCTAAGAGAAAACTTATCTTTCTGGCCAAAGGACTTAAACTTGATAAAAAAAAAAGGACCCAGTATTTGAAGAGTATGAAAAATCCTTATTATTTATTTTTCCTTCTCTTGTCTCAGCTGTACTGAATGAATAGACCTTCACAAGCAACTCTGACCCTAAAGGAAAGCCCAGTGGGGCCCCGGAGCTGGGAAGGATAACTGAGTGGATTTCCTGTTAAAACAACAGCAACAAAATTCAATAGTTTCCAGAAGATTTTAACAGGATTCAAAATTTCATAGTGTAGTATTAACAATGTCCAGGATCCAATCCCAAAGTATTTGAAGTACAATGAACCAGAAAATTAAGATCAACACTCAGAAGGAAAGATTATCAACAGATGCCAATTTCAATGTGACCCAGATGTTCGAATTACCAAAGACAGACTAAGGCAACTGCTATAACTATACTCCTTGAGATCGAGGTAAACACTCTTGAAATGAATGAAAGTGAAGTTTTCGGGAGGAAATGAGAGGCTATGAAATGGAAATTTTAGAACTAAGAAGTGCAATAGATAAAATTGAATAATCCCACGGATGGGTTTGCTTGTAGAATGTAGGAAGTAGAGTGAAAAGTCAGTGAATTTACGTTTCAGCGAATAGAGATCGTTGCATCTGAACGACAGAAAACAGTTAAGAAAATGAACAGAGTCTAAGGAAGCTGTGGAATAATCTCAAAATTCTCACACTCACAGCACTGGAAAGCCAGAGTGGGGGAGGAACAGTGACGTTTGGAGAAAAATTATTTGAAAGAATAACGGCTAAAACCTTCCCAAATATTGTTCAAGACAAAAATTTATATATTCAAAAATTCAGTGAGCCACAAACAGAATAAACTCAAAGAAACCGTGCAACCTACTTGGGATGCTGGAAACTAAATATGCAGAAAAATATTTGAAAGGTGAGAAAAATAAAGTTTTTCACTGGGCACATAAGAACCAAAGTGTTTTCTTTAAAAAAAAAATTCATCTGTTCCTGTTTACTTTTACATAAGACATTTAAATCAATAAATAAACTGGAGGAAAGGGCATTTTGGCTCTGGAAAAGGATGTGCAAAACATGAAGTCAAATAAAAATTAGTGGGTACATTATCTAAATATTTGGAACCTCAAACAAATATTTGGTTTGATTTTGAGGCAAGTAAATGGCTCAGTCACTTCTTTTTTTATCCCCTCTGGCTCATCGTCCGTGGCGATGACCAACGAATGAAAACACTGAGGTGAGTGACGGAATATAATCAGACGGCTGAAGAAATTGCCTGTTACACTCGTGAAAGTCAGGGTCCTTGGGAGCTCATTTACAGATGATCATGAAGCCAATTGCTTCATTCTCGAACTTCTGTGATAATCGTGGCGTTTCTCAGTTTCAACTTATTAATGTCTTGGGATGAAATGAAGGCCTAATATTGAGCTAGCTTGCAAAATGTGTCTATAATATCATACTGAGGACTTGTGTGGCCCCAAACGCCATCTGCCGCCACTGTACAAGTGCTCCTGCATGTCCTAGAGGATTTATCTCTCGTGGATCACAGCTAGTGACGGCAAAGTTCCACGAGCTTTGTGAGGATGGTTATTATGTGTCTGAAATTAGAACAAGTCTGCTACGTGTGTAGAACAGAACTATTAACCACATGAAACGAGGTTCCCCTTATTGACTGAAGGCATTTTATTAGCACACATTCTTTACGTCTTTCTGAAACTCCAGTTTCAAAAACCTTACACAAAAGAGAAAAGCATTATAAAGGTGAAATATACATAGAAATTTAAGGAGAATGCAGATGAGAGCTTTTAACTGTGGACACATGGTAAGATGGAGTTTAATTGTGTCTTCGTTTATAGTGATTTTCATTTAAAATCTTCTCCACAGGCCCCCTTACACCTCAGGTCATGTTTTATAAAGTCATGGTTTGACCTCTAACATATAAACCCAAAAGAAACGAAGAAAGCTGTAACAATAGTTTACTCTCATCTGATGAAGAAAGAACAGGTAATTTATGACCCACTAAACACACTCTGAGAAGAGAAAGCCAACTATCTTTGTCATCAAAATGCAGTTAATTTATGTCCTCATCACATCAACTTGAAAAAAGCATTTGTTCACAGCTATGGAGATGGTAAGAGCATTTGGTTATTTTATATCCACTTTTGCTGTTTTTAGTGATATTTTAATAATAAAAACAGCAAATGGGTATACTCAAGAGTCTTTATATACTTTTATCAAATTTTTCCTTTTTAATTCTTATAAAGAAGAACATCGGGACAAGGACTTTGAGATCACCACTGAGAGAAAATAAAACTAAGAACTCCATGTTTATTTTGAGGAAAGCAAGAATGACCTGTGAGTCTGTCCTAAAGGTGTCTTGACTTCATGTGGCCGTGGAGGAGAAGATGGTGTGGTTTGCCCAATGATTTGCATTACGCTGCTGGAAAAAAAACACAAAAACCCTATTTTGAAAATGTTTATGCATCAGTTATTTTGCTTTGGGAAACTGTGAAATTCATGCCAGTTATTAAAGAAAGCTCACTTTGCTTCCTTTCCCCACAGCCCAGAGCTGAAATGTGTACGATAACCCACCTCTCTAGCTGCTGCTGAGAACCAGCTGAAATGTGTGCGATAACCCACCTCTCTAGCTGCTGCTGAGAACCAGCTGAAATGTGTGCGATAACCCACCTCTCTAGCTGCTGCTGAGAACCAGCCGACTGTGACGTGAGGAACAGGTGATGCTCTTGATTCAGAGAGTCTCTCACTCTGTGCAAATACGTTCCTAGTACTTTACTCATGTTTGTCGTTTCTACCAAGTCTGAAGATTCTGGGAAGTCATCTGAGCAATAGTTCTTGTTTATCTTGACTCAAGCCAGGTTGGGAAGATATATAGCAACATAGCAAGCCTGACATTTACTAGGCATTGATTACGATTTTGTTAGCAGTTTGTTATGAGAGAAATCTGAACAGTTCTGTCTTTGTGGGTATGGATACATATGGTTTTCTATGCACTCAATTCTCACTCTCAGTACTGACCTGTCAGCATTTTTGAAGCTGCTAAACTACACTCTCAATAGAGAAAATGTGGGTGAAATGGTGGAGAACATGTAGAGATCAAAATGATGCTATTATTTATGAAATTGAACCCATATTAGGGTCTTAACACAATTTACATTGTTGAATCTCTTCAACCCATAATTCCTTATATCTTGAATCTCATCTGAAATTTCTCTTAACTTTTTTTTAATGTGAAACATTTTTAAAGTCTTTAGTGAATTTGTTGCAATATTACTTTTGTTTTATGCTTTTCTTTTTTTTTTGCCACTAGGCACGTGGGATCGTAGGTCCCCAACCAGGGGTCGAATCTGTACCTCTGCATTGGAAGGCAGAGTCTTAAGCACTGGCCCACCAAGGAAGGCCCCGACACCCTTTTTCTGGCCTAAACTGAAGAACTCCCCAGAGAAACTGTGTGGATCACAATCAACTGTGGACAATTCTGAAAGAGGTGGGAGTACCAGATCACCTGACCTGCCTCTGAGAAATCTGTATGCAGGTCAGGAAGCAACAGTTAGAACCGGGCATGGAACAACAGACTGGTTCCAAATAGGAAAAGCAGGACGTCAAGGCTGTATATTGTCACCCTGTTTATTTAACTTATATGCAGAGTACATCAGGAGAAACGCCGGGCTGGAGGAAGCACAAGCTAGAATCAAGAATGCCTGGAGAAATATCAATAACCTCAGATATGCAGATGACACCACCCTTATGGCAGAAAATGAAGAGGAACTAAAAAGCCTCTTGATGAAAGTGAAAGAGGAGAGTGAAAAAGTTGGCTTAAAGCTCAACATTCAGAAAACGAAGATCATGGCAGCCAGTCCCATCACTTCATGGGAAATAGATGGGGAAACAGAGGAAACAGTGTCAGACTTTATTTTTCTGGGCTCCAAAATCACTGCAGATGGTGACTGCAGCCATGAAAGTAAAAGACACTTGCTCCTTGGAAGGAAAGTTATGACCAAACTAGACAGCATATTAAAAAGCAGAGACATTAGTTTGTCAACAAAGGTCCATCTAGTCAAGGCTATGGCTTTTCCAGTGGTCATGTATGGATGTGAGAGTTGGACTGTGAAGAAAGCTGAGCACCGAAGAATTGATGCTTTTGAACTGTGGTGTTGGAGAAGGCTCTTTAGAGTCCCTTGGACTGCAAGGAGATCCAACCAGTCCATTCTGAAGGAGATCAGCCCTGGGTATTCATTGGAAGGACTGATGCTGAAGCTGAAACTCCAATACTTTGGCCACCTGATGCGAAAAGCTGACTCATTGGAAAAGACCCTGATGCTGGGAAAGATTGAGGGCAGGAGGAAAAGGGGACAACAGAGGATGAGATGGCTGGATGGCATCACTGACTCAATGGACATGAGTTTGGGTGAACTCCGGGAGTTGGTGATGGACAGGGAGGCCTGGCGTGCTGCGGTTAAAGGGGTTGCAAAGGGTTGGACACGACTGAGTGACTGAACTGAACTGAACTGAACCCAGAGAAAAGAAGAGCAGGTCACTCAACCGTTAGGAGAATTTCCAGGTCAGAACAAAGAGCTCAGAGACCGCTGTAATCTAAGAGAATTACAAAATAGGCCAGTTGTTCCAGAGGCTATAAGGCAAAGTGCTGTTGCACAAATCTGCTTGCAAAGAGATCACCAGTAGCCTGGCGTCTGCCGCGGCGAGGGTGCGGCACGAATCTGCCAGAGTCCACGTCCCAGTGCCAGCCGCCCCCCCAGGCCCCTCCGCTCCCTCCATCGCCTTTTCCCTGGGTGGTCTGTGGCTGCCACCGAGGTCTCGGGAAGCATTCACTGAGGCAGGACACAGGAGGACTGCGTCTAAAACTGAGAGCCAGATTCTTACTCTTGGGCTCCAACACCAGCTTCTGAAAACCGCGGCAGGGGATGACTGGAATCCCAAGAAACTCATGGTGACTCTAGGAACAAAGCTCAGCGTGATGTGTGGGTCTTGGGGGTTGCAAAGGCCGACTACCCTGCTGTCCCCGCCTGGACGCAAGTCTTCCAGGAGGAGCAGGAGGAAGCGGAGGCCTCCAGGGCAGGGAAAGCGCTCGGACCAGGCTGAGTGGCTGAGCAGCGGCCCGGCCCCGCTGTCCTGCATCCCACCCCTGCTGCTCTCTAAGCGGCAGAGCCTTGGTCATAAGCGTGGGGGACAGAAGGCACCCAGGACAGGACAGCGGGAAGCAGGGCTCAGGAGAGGCTCCTCTGTCCACCTGGGTGCGGGGCCCACAATACAGAAGGGGTCAAGGCAGAGGAGCTGAGACAGTCCTGCTGCAGCGACCCAGACCCGCTCGGGCCCTCAGAGAGACAGAGAAGGGGGCAGCAGAGTCACTGCTTGTCGCCAGGGGCACGGTGGCCAGGGACGGTTTGCAGCTTTGGCCGAAGTGGAGGCTGATGGCCAAAGACCAGACAGGGTGAACTCCTCTCTGTGGCGTCCAGGAGTGGAGCAAACCAGACATGTCTTCCCCTGAAGACACATAGAAGATACACAGTCCCTTTTGGAACATACAGCTCACACCCTGGGAGGAGAAACTGGAGCGCAGCTCTGAATCAGCCGAGTTCAAACTGGCAATGCCTCAGGGCTCAGAGACTCTGTAGTTTTTAAAGTGAGTAGGTTAGATCTCCTGCCGCAGAGATACTGTGACTCCACTGAAAATCAAACCCAAATTTAAAAGAAAGCAAAATTCCTTTTTAAAAAACAAGCTTGAGGTTGTAGCTCATGGGAATACTGCCTTGGCCATATTTGTTGCTCATGAGAATTCTGCATTGCCTATATTTGAATGCCCCTGCAAGGGCCATTCAACAAGTGCTTATTTAGGGTATAGGGTCAGAAAAGGGATTCTCAATGTATCTCCTGTTGGAGGAACTAGAAAACACCCCCGAAATCCCAGAGCCCATTCCTGAGCGCATCCTTCTTGCCTCGGACATTATCCATGCGTGCAGGAAATGGCTTGGCCTCTGGTGTCTGTGAAGCCAGGACGGTACAGCAGGTCTTCGGGACGGTGGAGATGCTTCACGCCTGTGCTGACAGACTGAGCGCCTGAGATGCGTCCGGTGCAGCCGAGAAGCTGGATTTTAACTTGTGTTCATTTTGGCTTCAGATAACTGTGATACACAGGTGACTATGGCCCCTGTAACGGACACTGAGGCAGAGGGCTAGGTTCTTATCCACGGCCCTGTGTGTGGCCAAGACTGCAACTGCATTCCTTTCTTTCCTCGGTAATCTCGCATCCTTCTCATTGCTACAGTCAGGCGGAGGCAAAAGATGTCAGCTGAAGACCTCAGTCTCCTCTCTAGACTCCTCCTGTCTGAACCTCAGTTGCCTGCTGGGCTGATCCAGCAGGAAGTCTGGAGACCCGCCTGGGTGCTGACCCAGTGCCGAGTGCGATGGTGTAGACACCTCTGGGACTAGGCTGGGCTCAGAGGCTGCTTAGCCGAGCTGCGGAGAACAAGACAGACCCGAGACAGAACTGCAGCGGAAGGGCTGGTGACGTTGGCGCGCTGTGTGCAGGGGGCCTGCTTCTCGGCTGGGCTCCTCGTCTCCAGTACCTGAAGGTTACGCAGGCTGGGCGTTTGCTCCTCTTGTTCCCCAGTCCGTTCACACGGCTGTGATTCACAGTGCCTTTTGCGTCTGTATTTCCTCTCCTTTCACCAGCTATTTGCTCATTACACATTCACTCTTTATTTGTCACGGACTTACTAGCTGTTGGGAGGTAGGAAAAAGCTAGGAGCACAGCCAAGCGGAGCCCCCGACTTTCTGTTGCGTTTAATCTAATCAGGGAAACAACAATTCCCCAAATCTGTGCTGGGCAAGACACATCCTCTGGCTGCCTGTCTTCATTACACCTCAGCCAATGACTTCAATGCTCCTTTGCGATTTCCTCACATTATTTCCTCCATGGGTCTCGAGGGGGTGATGGGAAGACAGTGCTAAATATGTTAGCTTCTATGCTAAACATGGTCAGTTTTCTAGTCTATATCCAACCAAACCTCGAATCTGGGGAGATAATGTGTCAGGTTAAAGCATTTCTTGCAGTGTGTGGTGCCCATGTAATCAGCTTCCTCAGTGATGACTGCTCTGCTCCCCCGAAGAGATCTGTTTAAGCAGGAGAGACTCAGGCGGCAGGTCCGTCTCAGCGTTTTGCCCCGTCCTCCGTCTCCCTGTGGGTACCATGTGCAGGAGCCTGGAGCTGAGGCAGCCAGCTGGTGAGCGTGAGCCAACAGTGTGCTGTGTTGGTTTGGGTAATGGCAGCTGCAGTAATACAATTTCATTGTCACAAAAAGTTGGTAATAGTGAATTGGAAGTTCAGTGTTCCTTCTTACCCTGTTGGGATCTTTTCTTAATGTGGTGCTTGGAATCCTGACTTTTTCCACTGTGTTGTTCTCTAGCCCCACAGCTTCTGAGTTCTTTGCATGAGGCCAGTAGGCAGGTAAGAGAGTCTGGAGCTGGCTTACTTGCCTCTTGAGATGCTAGCCTACCATATGAACTTTAAACTCCTACACTTGGAACCCGAAGTTTTCCAGCATAAAGCTGTATCCCTCACGACTGCCAGACTGCACTTGCTTATCCACCCAGCACTCCTTCGCCCAGGCATGCACATCCTCACTCAAAGCGTCCTTTGACTGCCGTGCGTGCGCTTCACCCCCCAGAGTTCCGCGCTGCAACTCTCACCTCAGTCCCCCTCTCAAAGAATCGTCTCAAACACCGTTATATGCTGAATCCTTATTCCTAGATGAACGTAACTCTTTCCTTTCATCTCTCAGAGTTTAACATACACATCTCATTTGATAGTTCATAACAGTTATTTTAAATTCAAGTTCAAATCTCATTATCTTGAGATAAAAAAGATAACGATAAAGATTGTTACCGAAGATTATTAAGCAGCTTAAAAAATTCTACAGTTTGAATATTCAAACCACGTTTTATTTTCTAAATCAAATATATAAAACTCATTCATTGCCTCCTTATAAGTCAAAATTGGAATCTATAATTTAACAAATATTTGTTGTCTTGGACTGCCTACTATCTGAGAATTTCAGCTTCATGTAAGATTTATTAATCTTAATAATTCAGTCAACATAGAAATAGTGGAAAGATGGATTCTATGTAATTAAAAAAACTCTCCATGTGGCACTCGATTTTTCATGTTTATGAAGTTACGTCTGGATGTCTGTAGATGAGCACTAATCACCTCATTTGTTTTTGTAACCACGATCCCAGACATTTCTCTAAATGAAATACTCTGTTGGTTCCATTTGTAAGTTGCATTTTTCAAAAAAAAATCCTGCACTTGGATTTTTGAAAGGTTTTCTCTTTTGTCAACGGTTAAACACCACCGCCCCCACACCCCAGCTCTTACTTTCCCTGGTGACAGCAAGATGAAAACAGAAGCGAAAGCCGTACACACCTGCCACTGAGGGTTAAAACCCACCAATATCCACCCTCACGTCACGCCAGCCTCTCGGATCAGCTTCCACTCCTCCCGGCGGGTGTTGGTGACGCTGGGGTCGCCTCGGTCCTGCACCCGCGTCCCAGGAGATTCCCGTCGGCCCAGTCTGCCATCAGCTGCTGCTCATTTTCAGTTGCCAGAAAACCCAGAGACGCTGCCTTTAGCACCCACAGGACACTTGGGACAGCCTGGGAATGCTTCCGTGGCTGTTGCTACAAAGGACAGGAAGGATCTCCATGTGGGGTTAATGCAACCCTCCCCCACACCAGGGTGCGGGCTCCTGTAGGGAGCACCGGAAGTTTCCGAGACCAGCCGGAACCGCTGTGGTCAGGCCGCACCCACGTAAGGAAGGCCTTTGTCTCCATCTGACGCGCGTGATGAAACAGCACCAGTCAGGTGCCCGGCACTGAGTGACGAGGAGCTTGGAGGACCCTTCACAGCCAGGGGACTCAGGACTGTCCGTGCGTGTACACACACCTGGGGAAGCAGGCTCCCTGCAGAGGGACCCCTGAGAACCGGCTGAGAGCGGGGCACCAGCTTTTGTCAGGACCTGCGCCAGGAGAGTGAGAGGAGAACCGTGGGCCAAAGGTGCCCACCTGGGAAAGGCAGGCCAGCGAACAGCCGCAGAAGGAGCGGAGGGTCTGAGATGGATTTCGACTACGGGAAGGAGCCACTGGGACTTTCTAAATAAGAAAGGATGTGCTTAGTTTATGCTTTGTAGGGACCGCTTGGCCACTGGCAGGAGCTGACTGTAGGGGAACGGGACCCGCGGGCGTCAGGAAGCTGCTCAGACATGTGGCCACCCAGGACGGAGGCAGCGGGGAGCCGTGGCGGCGTTTGCCCCCCCGTGTTGGAGGCTGGGCCAATACAACGTACGGCTGAATTGATCACGAGGCGCGAGGTTCTGAGGAGGAGGGGCGTCCAAGGATCCAGCCTTGCTGAGGACACAAGACTAAGATGTGTGGTCCCACCGGCTGCTGTGGAGACTAGGGCTGGGGCGGGGGGTGGGTGGCATCGGAGCCTCTGGTGGAGCGTTGCGTAGGCATCGCTCGTGGGGTAGATGTACCGGGATGGGGGAGGCTGGGGGTGATTCGGAAGGCAGCGGCCTCCAGCGCTGTTCACACGCACGCTGCCTCGGTCCCTGCTGGAGGGGGTGCAGGGGGCACCGAGGGCCAAGGAGGGAGCCCGCCCTGCTCAGCGTTCAGCGGGAGAAACGGTGAAGACTGGAAGGTTAGGGGCGCAGCAGGGTGGAGGCACGGACGTTCAGCCCAGGCGCTTGGCCAGGAGAAGCTGAGCAGGGTGACAAGTGAAGACCAAGCCCTGGATGACC
This sequence comes from Bos mutus, assembly GCF_027580195.1. Taxonomy (NCBI): domain Eukaryota; kingdom Metazoa; phylum Chordata; class Mammalia; order Artiodactyla; family Bovidae; genus Bos; species Bos mutus. The sequence goes on from NC_091625.1 coordinate 102,617,269, forward strand.
TTGTTGGTGACCTTGCCAATGGCCTTGCCTGCTCCGGTGAGGCGGCAGGGACCACCTGAAACGCTCTGAAGAGGACTTGGGAGCTGAGACTCTGGGGACAGTGATATATACATGTGTGAGAAAAGCATGCATTCGTATTATTTAATAACCAACATGTACTGTTTGGAAGAAGGTGCTGCTACTCCAGTAGCACTCAGAAACTGGAAGATGGACAATTATTCTGCTCCGTAAGAATAATGATGCATCTGGGGCCTTGTCCTCACTAGAAACTCAGGTAAATCCTGCATAATACCACGAGACGGCTGCAGTAACGCACCACTCACAGTGAACTGCACAACTCTGCCACCGCAGCATGTTGACTGGCGTGATTACACGATGCGTCTTCATCGTATATCAGTCCATGTGCTCAGTCACTGACGTGTGTCTGATTCTCTGCGGCCCTGTGGACTGTAGCCCACCAGGCTCCTCTGTCCATGGGATTTCCCAGGCAAGAATACTGGGGTGGGCTGCCATTTCCTTCTTCAGGGGATCATTCCTGACCCACATCTCTTGTGTCTCCTCCTTTGGCAGGCGGATTGTTTATTGCTGAGCCACGTGGGAAGCCCTATATTAGTCAATAATGCAACAGAAAATGAGAAGATGAGTCTGTACTATCACATGTTCACAAAGTCACTAGTTAAAATAAATCTGTTAGCCAAAAGTACATTCAATTACATAGAATTTTTCTTGACTTCTGATTTTGAAAAGCTTCTTTATTACCAGACAGGCTTTTTAAGTTGCCCAGGAATAGATGTCTTAATAAATCTCCTTTTATCAGGAAAACAAATACTGTGCCATTGACAACAGAATGATGACCACAAAATGAGATCTTTTTTTAAAAAAAACAAATAAACAAAGTCTCAATTAACCAGCATAGCCCCTTAAAGCGGAGAAGGCGATGGCACCCCACTCCAGTACTCTTGCCTGGAAAATCCCATGGACGGAGAAGCCTGGTGGGCTGCAGTCCACAGGGTCGCTAAGAGTCGGACACGACTGAGCGACTTCACTTTCACTTTTCACTTTCATGCATTGGAGAAGGAAATGGCAACCCACTCCAGTGTTCTTGCCTGGAGAACCCCAGGGACGGGGGAGCCTGGTGGGCTGCCGTCTACGGGGTTGCACAGAGTCGGACACGACTGAAGCGACTTAGCAGCAGCAGCAGCAGCAGTAGCAGCCCTTAAAGGTCTGAGGAACTTTCCAGGTCATCTGTCCTGAAGGTTTGCAGAACAGTTGGCTTGTCCTTCCTCTCCTGTCTTCCAAGAATTTTCAAGTCAGACTGAAAAAGGGAAAGGACCACAGAAGCCAGACTGTGAGATGGAGGCGGCAGGATCGCATCCGCTTGTCCCCAATTTAAGGATCTTTTGGGGTTGACGGGGCTTCCCTGGTGGCTCAGCTGGTGAAGAGCGACCTGCACTGCAGGAGACCCCAGCTTGATCCCTGGGTCGGGAAAGTCCCCTGGAGAAGGGTAGGCTCCCCACCCCAGTGTTCTCGGTTCCCTGGCGGCTCACCTGGGGTTGATGATGCAGATGGAAACCCAAGGGTATCTCTGACAGCGACTGGAAAAGCCAGCCTCCTCTCTTGGCTTCCATCTGCTACAGTCCTTCGAGTCACCTGCTGGGTGTGGGCAACACGTTTATGGTTCAGGCAGCCTCAGGTCCAAAAGGCTGGGGTATTAGTTTCCCCAGATTATAGGGAAGGGGGGAGACATGCCTGGGAAGAAACCAGAAGTGGAAACTTCACCCGCTGTGGCCCCAGCGTGGAAAGAGTGAGAAGGGAGGAAATGAGTGGCTGTGACCGCTCTCCGCAGGAATGAGGCAAGGTGGGGACGCAGCAGGACGTGGTGCCAACGATGCCCGAGTGGGGTTTCGGGCCCCAGCTCAGGCCGGGCGCCGGGGCTGAGGACGAGACCTAGTCACTGAGGATGGAGTCAGTCACTGCGGGTAGAAGAGGCAGAGCTCAGCGGTCTACCTGAGCAGACAGCAGACAACTGGGCGAAGGCTTCATTAGGTTCCAGACTCCACAGGGGCTGAGCCAACTGAAGCTGAATGGAAATGAATGGTAAGAAAATGCTGTGCAGTGTGGGCACGGACTGTCCATAAACATACAAGATGAAATTCTCCCATTTGGTAGGCGGGGCAGCAGCTAGCATGCCTCTCAGTTCAGATAAAACAGACTCCGGAACTAGTAGGACTTAAATATCAGCAGACAGACACCATAAATCCTCTTAAGAGTGTGGGAAGAGGTTGATACCGTTGAACAGGACAGTTAAATTGCAGGACAGAGGAGCTGGAAAACCTCAAGCCCTATGGGTTTGTCCATAAAACGTGGTGGGCATTTCAGGTCAATGGCACCCCACTCCAGTACTCTTGCCTGGAAAATCCCATGGATGGAGGAGCCTGGTGAGCTGCAGTCCATGGGGTCGCGAAGAGTCGGACACGACTGAGCGACTTCACTTTCACTTTTCACTTTCCTGCATTGGAGAATGAAAAGGCAACCCACTCCAGTGTTCTTGCCTGGAGAATCCCAGGGACGGGGGAGCCTGGTGGCTGCCATCTATGGGGTCACACAGAGTGGGACACGACTGAAGTGACTTAGCAGCAGCAGCAAAGCATCACAGGTCAAACTGCCCAAGGCTTCGTGGTCACTCTGTGGGGTCAGCTGCGTATGGTGGACGTTTCGTTTCTGTTAAAATGTTACTCTTTCTGTGGTGTTCAATGTGGCAGTGCTGAAAGTGAAGTCAGGAGTCCCTGAGTGTGATTTCTTCCTATAAAATAAGTTTCCCAAATTGTTGTGGAAAACCTTGAACTTTTTTCTTCCTTTTCTACTCGGTCGTGTCTCTTTGCCCAGTGTCTTTCCATAATGTTTCTTACTTCCGATCATAAAGGAAGTGTTTTTCCAATTTAAGTAGAAGCGCTGTGTCGATATTAGTATTATTCTTCAACTATTGAGATAAAACTCGCATACAGGGAAGTGATGCCTTGACTTGTAATCGCCATTCCAATCAATATAGAACCTGTCAATCACCCCAGCAGATGCTTAAATTGAAGCTCTCCGCCATCCTCCACAGTCACCCACAGCCCTGACTGCCATCCTCTTAGGGTAGTTTCCCTGCTTTTGAACTTCACGCAAATGGAAGCCTCTGATATAAACTCCTCTGTTTCTGCCTCCTTCCACTCAGTATAATGTTCTAGAGACTCAAACAAAAAGTTACGAGAGCCACTTAATACTTTTTACTGCTGAGTCATGTTCCATTGTGTAACATACCACAAGCTTATCTATGTGATGGATGTTGGGTTGTTTATAGTTTGGAGCTATTATGAATCACATTTTGTCTAAGATATTTTATGGACCGATATTTTTTAAGGGAAATAAAAAGATAACGAGTGAAATTTTTGCAAGCTTTCCAAAGTGTGGTGCAACCGTTTTAGACTTCCATCAGCAGTCCATAGGAATTCCTGTTAATTACAACCTTGCCAGCATTTGGTCTCTCAAAATTCTAAATTTTAGCCATACTGAGGTTAGCGGAATGGTGTCTTGTGGTGATTTTAATTGATATTTCTCTGAGGATGAGCAATGCTGAACCCCCTTTCACGGGGTTATTGGCAAATTCTACAGCTTCCTTTGAGAAGTGTCCAAGTCTTTTGCTTATTTTATTAGGGTCCTTTTTATTATCTGTTTGTGGAAACTCACTGCATGTACTGCACATGAGACCTTTGTCAGATACATGCCTTGCAAACGTTTTCTCCCAGTCTCCGACTTGCTTTTTCATTTTCTTAATCATGCCATTCAGGTCAGGAGCTGTTTGTTTGGGTGAAGTCCAATTTGTTGACTTTTGCATGTACTGCTTTTTGAATCCATTCTAAGAAACCTTCTCCAGTGTGAAGGATAAAAATATATTTCTGTTTTCTTCTGGAAGTTTTACGGTCTTAGCTTTTATGACTCATCTTGAATTCCTGCTGTAGGGGTCTAAGGATGGGGCTGTGGTTAATTTTCTCCATGTTCATCCAGATGGTGAAATACAATCTGCTGACTGAGTCCCCTGCTCTTTTCAGCTTCTTTAAGGTTCATTGTCTCAAATTCAGGAGCTTTGTGGTAAGTTCTGAGATCACTCAGTGTGAGTCTTCCAATTTTGTTCTTTTTGAAGTTGCTTTGGCTATTTTAAGTCCTTTAAATTTCTAAATAAGTTTGAGAATCAACTCATCAGTTTCTGAGTCCATGAGGATTTGCCTGGGATTGTGTTAAACCTGTAGATCAATTTGTAGACAATCGAAATCTTAACGATATTGAGTCTGAAAATCCATGAACATTGTATGCTTGTCCTGTTATTTAGTTCTCTTCTAATTTCTTTCAGTGTTGTTTAAAAATTCTCAGTATAAATGATTTGCATGTGTTTCACTAAATGTTCAATTCAGTTCAGTTCCGTTCATTTCAGTTGCTCAGTCGTGTCCGACTCTTTGCGACCCCATGGACCACAGCACTCCAGGCCTCCCTGTCCATCACCAACTCCCAGAGTCTACTCAAACTCATCTCCATCAAGTCGGTGATGCCATCCAACCATCTCATCCTCTGTCGTCCCCTTCTTCTCCTGCCCTCAATCATTCCCAGAATCAGAGTCTTTTCCAATGAGTCAGTTCCAATACACACAATCTTGCTGTTAAATAAAAGTTATTTTTTAACAATAATGATATAAAAGATGTTAGATGGTAGGTTTCTCATAGTTGGTTTTATTTTGTTGAGGGATTTTTATCACGAAAGGATTGAATTTTGTCAAATGCTTTATTTGAATCTATTCAGACAATCATATAATTATTTAAAAGAACCTAGAATCCCAGGGACGGGGAAGCCTGGTGGGCTGCCGTCTATGGGGTCGCACAGAGTCAGACACGACTGAAGCGATGCAGCAGCAGACATAAAAGGGTATCTACTGAGCTTACACAAAGCTCAATATCAGACTGAGCTCATCTGTGGCACAGAAGTCATGATACTTGCTTCCACTGGAGGTGGAAGGTGGACCTGACTGGAAATGGGCACAGGGAAACTGGGCGGTTTAGCAGAATTATCGTGTCTACTGATCTCAGGGACGATCACTCTCATGTGTCCATGTGTGTCCATTTTGCTGGGAAGAAACCCTTGGTCATGCAGTGTCATCTACTTTAGATATTAGGGGATTTAATTTTGAGCATTACTTTGCTAGTGTGTGAGATGAGTGCAATTGAGCCGTAGTTTGAGCATTCTTTGGCATTGCCTTTCCTTGGGATTGGAATGAAGACCAACATTTTCCAGTCCTGAGGCCATTGCTGAATTTTCCAAATTTGCTGGCATATTGAGTGGAGCACTTTCACAGCATCACCTTTTAGGACTTGAAATAGCTCAGCTGGAATTCCATCGCTTCCACTAGCTTTGTTTGTAGTGATGCTTCCTAAGGCCCACCTGACTTCGCACTCACCATCGTGGTTACCTGGGTCATGAAGATCTCTTTTGTACAGTTCTTCTGTGTATTCTTGCCACCTCTTCTTAATATCTTCCGCTTCTGTTAGGTTCATACCATTTCTGTCCTTTTTCGAGCCCATCTTTGCATGAAATGTTCCCTTGGTATCTTTAATTTTCTTGAAGAGATCTCTAGTCTTTGCCATTCTATTGTTTTCCTCTATTTCTTTGCACTGATCGCTGAGGAAGGCTTTCTTATCTCTCCTTGCTATTCTTTGGAACTATGCATTCAGATGGACATATCTTTCCTTTTCTCCTTTGCCTTTCACTTCTCTTCTTTTCACAGCTATTTGTAAGGCCTTCCCAGACAGCCATTTTGCCTTTTTGCATTTCTTTTTCTTGGGGATGGTCTTGATCACTTCCTCCTGTACAATGTCATGAACCTCTGTCCATAGTTCTTCAGGCACTCTATCAGATCTAATCCCTAGAATCTATTTCTCATTTCCACTGTATAATCATAAGGGATTTGATTTAGGTCATATCTGAATGGTCTAGTGATTTCCTTACTTTCTTCAATTTAAGTCTGAATTTTGCAATAAGGAGTTCATGATCTGAGCCACAGTCAGCTCCAGGTCTTGTTTTTGCTGACTGAATAGAGCTTCTCCATCTTTGGCTGCAAACAACATAATCAATCTGATTTCAGTGTTGACCATCTGGTGATGTCCATGTGTAGAGTTGTATCTTGAGTTGTTGGAAGAGGGTGTTTGCTCTGAGCAGTGCATTCTCTTGGCAAAACTCTTTTAGCCTTTGCCCTGCTTCATTTTGTACTCCCAAGGCCAAATTAGCCTGTTACCCCAGGTATCTCTTGACTTTCTACTTTCGCATTCCAGTTGCCTATGATGAAAAGGACATCTTTTTTTGGTGTTAGTTCTAGAAGGTCTTGTAGGTCTTCATAGAACCATTCAACTTCAGCTTCTTTGGCATTAGTGGCTGGGACATGGTCTTGGATTACTGTGATATTGAATGGTTTACCTTGGAAACAAACAGAGATCATTTTGAGATTGCACCCAAGTACTGCATTTTGGACTCTTTTGTTGACTATAAGGGCTACTCCATTTCTTCTAAGGGATTCGTGACCACAGTATAGATATAATGGTCATCTGAGTTAAATTCGCCCATTCCAGACCATTTTAGTTTGCTGATTCCTAAAATGTCAGTGTTCACTCTTGCCATCTCCTGTTTGACCATTTCCAATTTACCTTGATTCGTGGACCTAACATTCCAGGTTCCTATGCAATATTGTTCTTTACAGCACTGGATTTTACTTCCATCACCAGTCACATCCACAACTGGGTGTTGTTTTCATTTGGGCTCCGTCTCGTCATTCTTTCTGGAATTACTTCTCCACTGATCTCCAGTAGCGTATTGGGCACCTACTGACCTGGAGAGTCCATCTTCCAGTGTCATATCTTTTAGCCTTTCATACTGTTCATGGAGTTCTCAAGGCAAGAACACTGAAGTGGTTTGCCATTCCCTTCTCCAGTGGACCATGTTTTGTCAGAACTCTCCACTGAACTGATGGGATTTAATAATCTATTATTTTGTTAAAATTTTTCGCACTTATGTTCCTGAATACAATTGGTCTGTATTTTCCTCTCTCTGTATATATATCATCTTCAGTTAGTTCTGATAGCAGTTCAGTTCGGTTCAGTAGCTCTGTCATGTAAGACTCTTTGTGACCCCATGGACTGCAGCACGCCAGGCTTCCCTGTCCATCAACAAGTCCCAGAACTTACTCAAACGCCTGTCCATTGAGTTGGTGATGCCATCCAACCATCTCATCCTCTGTCGTCCCCTTCTCCTCCTGCCTTCAATCTTTCCCAGCATCAGGGTCTTTTCTAATGAGTCAGTTCTTTGCATCAGGTGGCCAAAGTATTGGCGCTTCAGCTTCAGTCTCTTAAGAGTCTTCTCCAACACCACTGTTCAAAAGCATCAGTATCAAAAGTTTTGATATCAGAGTAATTTTAACCCCATAAAACAAGTTAAGAAGTATTTTCTCCTACTCTATTTCCTGATTTCTTTTTTTAAAGATTGGTATCACTAGACTGATTTCAGCCAAATTTGAGTAACAGATTCTGGATTTACCCTTTTGCCTGAGCCAGCCATAAAAAATTCACACCAACTATGCAAAAATGATTTTCAAAACACTAGGACCAGACAGCGAAGGCTGGTGATTGATGAGCAGCAGGTGACTGGTCTCAGAAGCTAGGCGGGATCCGCCTGGTTAGTGTTTGGACGGGAGACACGGAAAGCAACTGAGCTGAGGTCTGTGGTTGCTTTGGGTCTCTGCCTTGGATGTGTTTCTAAGTTGTGTCACAGGATCAAAACACCAGCCAAAACCTGCAAGACCGCTGGAGTTGAGGAGGCTGGGTTGACAGTTCGGTGAGACTAAGGCAACCAGAGTGCACAGGACTCAGTGCTGGAGATGAGAATGACAACATCAGAGAGAATCCGGAGATCCGCAGGGGTCCTGCTCGACAGGACTAGTGAGTGCGTGTGTACTAAGCCAGGGAGTGACCCACTCTAAAAGATTACAGGAAAACAGTGGCTGGAACTCACACCTCCCACCAGCCACACTGGAAAACTCGTTATTCATGGGGCGTTAGTTGCGGTAGTCAGGAATGTCTTGCATCAATAGTGGGAAATAATCATTCTTGGAATAAACACTGCTCTAGACTCACTTAATGAATCATAAAAGCAAGAGAAGAAAGGCTCAAAATGCTTGCAAGAAAATTAACTGCAACCCTGGACAAAGCTCAAGAATATTTACAGGAATTAAAAAATATATAACTCTCCATAAGATGCACTACACCTTGTCTGGTATTCAGTCAAAAATTACCAAGCCTGCAGAGCAGCAGAAAGGCCTGATGTGTGAGGAACGACACTATTAATCCATTAAAACCAGCCCACAATGGACACAGATGGTAGAATTATTAGAGAAGGACGCTGAAACAGTTACTGTAATAAAATTCAAATATCCAGGAATCTAATAGGAAACACAAAATATTCAAATTTTAAAAATTGGTAAATACAATGTCTGAAGTGAAAAATGCACTAAGTTGGATTAATGGCAGATTATATACCGACAGTAAAAAGATAAAGAACTTGAAGACTTAAAAACAGAAACTATTTCTCCCCCCTCAAAAAAGCGTGCACACACACACAGACAGAATAAAAGAATGAAAATCAAATGTAAAGAACATAAGTGAACTCTGAACAGAAGCACACCAACATACATGTAATTGGAGTCATCAAAAAAGAGGATGGGGGTAGAAACATTTTTAAGTAAATAATGTCAAAAAATTTCCAAATTTAGTGACAACTATACACCCACAGATCCAAGAAGCTCAACAAACCCCAAGCACAACGATACATGCAGAAAATCACACTGATAATCAAAACCACAATGACAATCAAATTTCTCAAGACCAGTTAAAACGAGAAAGTCTTAACAGCCGACCAGGAATATGTACAGAGGAGTGAATGTAAGGATGACAACAAATTTCTCATCAGAAACAATATCTGAAAAAACGGTGGCTGAAAATCTCCCACATTTGATGAGAACATTAATTTGATAAAGTAAACTTAATTAATTTGATTAAAAGTATTAACACATTGAAGAGGCTAAACAGACTTTATTAGAAGAAAGATTCCAAATAACCCAACACCTACATTAAGAGGGCTTCCCTAACAGCTCAGTTGGTAAAGAATCTGCCTGCAAGGCAGGAGACCCTGGTTTGATTCCTGGGTCTGGAAGATGTGCTGCAGAAAGGAAAGGCTACCCACACTTGGGCTTCCCTGGTGGCTCAGATGGTAAAGAATCCACCTGTAATGTGGGAGACCTGGGTTTGATTCCTGGGTGAGGAAGACCCCCTGGAGAAAGGAAAGGCTACCCACTCTAGTATTCTGGCCTGGAGAATTTCATGGACTGTACAGTCCAAGGGGTCACAAAGAGTCAGACACGACTGAATGACTTTCACGTTCACTTTCTACATTAAGAAGCTAGAAAACTGAAAGCAAGCTTCAAGAAGGAAATAATAAAGATTAGCGTAACAAACTACCATGAGTTACTCCAGAAGAAATAGAAAGTCAGAATATACTAAACAAGCAAGGACAATATCAAGACCTTATTGTCAAAGGACAATAGCAAGAAAATAGGAGAGAACCCACACAATGGGAGGAAATATTGCTCACTTATCTGATAAGGGGCTAGTGTCCAGAATACATGAGAAAAACCTTCAATTCAACAACGAAAATAAAGAGACGCAGTGAAAATAGGGCAAAGTGTTTGTAAAGATATTTCTTCAAAAAAGATACACAAATGGCCAATGACCACATGAAAAGAGACTCACCATCTTTAGTCACTAAATGCACATCACAACTATGAGATAATATACCACTGCTGCTGCTGCTGCTGCTGCTGAGTCGCTTCAGTCGTGTCCGACTCTGTGCGACCCCATAGATGGCAGCCCACTAGGCTCCCCGGTCCTAGGATGCCTATAATTAAAGAAAGAAAGTAACAAGTGTTGGCAAGGATGTGGAAAAATCAAAAGTCATACATTGCTGATGGGAATGTAAAATGATACAGCCACTTTCTAAAACAGTTGGACAGTTGCTCAGAAATTAAGCATAGATCTACCATATGACCAACAATTTCCCTCCTTGGTATAATCCCAAGAGAACAGAAGACAAATGGACAAACCCAGGCCTTCCCCCCTAGCACAGCTCCTCGAGGATAATGGTGATTCTCTGCAGCCTGGAGGGCAGCTTGCCACTTCCCTGTCCCGCAGCCTCTGGGGGTGGGTTGTGGGGGCGAGGTCCTTCTCTCTGACTCCCTCATCCTGGGCACCCGCTGAGCTTGGTGTGGGAAGGAAAGTCCTGGGCCTCCCTTCCTGATTCCAGCTTGGATGTCAAGGTGACGGCAGAAGGGATGACGGCAAGACCAGCTGAGCACACAGGGCCCTGGCTAGGAGCCCCTTCAGCTCTAGTACCTGTGAGCTGCAGAAAGAAGGCGTGTGACACGTAAGTGCTGCAGTGTTTGTGTAAGTGCATATGTAACATACACGCACACACACATACCAACAGCCGGAGCTGCAGGGAGCTGAGATGAAAGGTAATTTAAATGGTCTCCTCATACTTTTCTTGATGGACTAATTCATAGGATCACTACATATCTATTTCATGCTCAGAAAAAAAAAACGATGATTCCTCTGTTGAGCTACGAACGCTCCCAGGGGAAGAGTCCAGCACATGCACGCCACCTGAGCGGGGACCACGGGCTGGTCTTGGGACCACGCTTGCCGGCTGCCTCTGCCCCGTGGAAATGCCGGGGGCCTTGGTGCAAGTGCAGGGACCGTGGGACCCAATGGCCAGCAGTCTGGGACAGGTGACACAAGAGGCCGGGGTGACAGGCCAGTGGCTGGACAGGCTGGAGACCTCTGGGGGGAGGAAGGCTTCTGGGGAAAGTCCACTTGCAGGAGACCCACTTGCGTCTCACAGGCCATCATCCTGATCTTAAGGACTCTGACCTCACCAGAAGCACAGTTTACACAGATGACACGTCTGGGAAAAATTATAAAACCTTTTAACAAGAAGTGCAGAGTCTGATGCTTTAAATAAATGCAGAGTTCCAACTGAATGCAGCTAGCCTCACTTTTGAAAAGCTCCCAGTCGCCAGAACACAGGGATGTCAGAATTTTTACTCCAGACTTCTTTTCGAAGTGTTTCACAGGATTTTGCAGGACGTGGTGTGATTCACTAATGAGAAAACAGTTTTTCAAGATGAAGGTCATTTCTCTCGATTATCAAAATTCAGAGGAAATGTAGCAGCTATAGAGACCCATTTTAGGGGAAAAATTAGCATTGAAAGAAGAAAATAGTCTTCTTTTCTTGCCGCCACAGATCTCCTGCGATGGGTTAAACTTAAATCCCTTCATGAGAGAAGACTTTCAGGGAAAGAGTGAAGTGCGGTTTTGATAAGCTGCCACGCCCTTTCCCCGGTTAAAGCTGAAAGCCCAGCCGGGTGGCAGCAGTCAGAATGAGTCCTCTGGCCCGGGGAGGCCACGCTAGGCCCGCTTGGGACGGAGGCCGCGTGGGGAAGTGCACTGGGAAGCATCCCTCTGTCCGTGAGCTGTGTCTGGAGTGCTCCAGGGAGGAGGGTGCAGGGCCTCGCCCTCTGACGCCCCGACAGGGCCACGCCCTCCCTGACGCCCACAGCAGGGCCACGCCCCCCGACGCCCACGGCAGGGCCACGCCCTCCCTGACGCCCGCAGCAGGGCCACGCCCCCCGACGCCCACAGCAGGGCCACGCCCCCCGACGCCCACGGCAAGGCCACGCCCTCCGACGCCCACGGCAGGGCCTGGGGAACGGCTAGGATGCCTTTCGCAGGGCTCAGAGACCTTCTCCATCACCCAGTTCTGTGCTCCACGTCCAGAAGGATGCTGGAAACAACCAAGACATCCTGAGCATGACGATTAAACAAACTCTGGGCACAGAAGTGAGGTTGAACTCGGCAGAATTCGTCACGCGCTTGGCCTTGGATGAACGTCGGTGTTTTCGTTGTAGGTTTGGAAAGCGCTTCACACCTAACACGCGCGGGTGGACGCAAAGGTCAGGGCTGGCCCGGAGGAGAGGACACAGCAGGACTCGCTCTGGTTACATGACTCGGAGCCGACGCTTTCTTTTGTGCATGTTTTCACGATTTCATCTCTCTTAATATCCACCAAGACACCACTCATGGTCATTTCATTTCTGAAAACTTTTGATATTTTGTGTGTTTACACTTTAAAATTACTTAATACTGTTTAATATTTAGTTTGAATAAACTACCCCATGTGAGTACTTGATCAAACAAAATACTTTAATATACAACATTTTTCACACATGGTTTCCACACCCTTTCCTAAAACTGGATACAAGAATTTTCAATATTAATGGGAAATTTTTGTTTTTCTTTTGGATTTGAATCTACTTAAGACCATGTGGTTTCTAAGATGAAAATCAGACTCAGTCTTTTGTTACTGCTGTTGTTGGGGGTGGGGGCTGAGAGAAAAGGCTGAAATGACTTCTTAGATGTTGAAGAGCCCTAATAAAACAATTTGATGAGCCAAGTGTAAATGCGTGGGAAACACATGGATTGCATTTTCTGTACAATACACAGGGGCTCCCTCATCAGGGGGAAACACTCGGCCAGGGCCTGAGCAGAAAACGTCTGAAGGGCTGGGAGACTTAATGATATGTGACTGGCCCAGGTTTGCTGAGCTGAGGTATAACACTAAGGCCTCTCTCTGCAAGCACTTACCTGACTTCCCTGGGAAAGGGTCAGTTGTTGGAACAATGCAAAGTGATTACATATAAGGAAAGTTTGAGCAAATTTAGGACCTGACTTGTAAGAGAATAAGAAAAAAGTATTAGTCGCTTAGTCACGTCTGACTCTTTGAGATCCCGTGGACTGTAGCCCACTAGGCTCCTCAGTCCATGGGATTCTCTAGCCAAGACTGCTGGAGTGGGTTGCCATGCTCTCCTCCAGTAGACTCTTTGATGTAAATTACAGAGAGAGATAACCCCTTAATCAAAAATGGACAGATTCTACCCTAAATGACTGGTTCCCTTTGAGTTTTTGAAACGGATGAAATCTTTAAAATGTAGGCAGAGAAAAAGCACTTTATGGTGAAAGCTAGTTACCTCGACTTCATGAATATGCGTATCCTTTCACCTGTTTCAAAAGGGATTTGAGCACAGCCCTAGTGTCTCCAGAAATTCCACCTTAGCAGCATCACCTTGTAGACAAGTGGTTAGCACGGGTTCTGAGAACCTGTCATACGTGTTTCGATGTGCACGGCCAGGTTTAATCAGATAAACGTGACTCTGTAGGACTGTAAGAGTTCTTTAAAGCCAGCCAGTCTCACATAGGACAGCAAAAGGACTTACCTCCACAGCGTTGAAAAGCACGGTAGCGTCGTCGTTGGTTTTGAGGCTGACGGAGGCGATGCCAGCGGGAGATCTGACCCTGCCATGAGCAGAATGCCTGCCCTCGGCTTTCCGTCTTAGCAGCACCTGATCTCCGTTCACTCTTGCTGGCTAGGTGCTTCTTCGTGCTATAGGCCCACTAACTCGGTGCTTTCCTTCCCTCCCTGCCAGGAGCTGATCTCTGGCTTGTAGACTATCATTCTGAGAACCAGTCTTTTTATGGGAAAGACTTTGAGTTTTCCTAACAACTCGGTGATCTGGAATGTTCCATTGTCTGGTCAACAGTGAGTATGGGGCCTGCAATCCAAACAAGCTCTGGACTACTTCATGGGCATCTGGGCTTCAAACTTATCTCTTGCTGAAGTTAAAAGCACGAGTCGTCTTCACACACGATGCTGCTGTCGATATCCTGTGAAGACTGGGAGACAGGATACCCAGTGGGGCATTTCGTTCTGAGAGGTGTTTGGATCCTACGCCCAGAGGGGAAGGCAAACTGATCTTCAGCATTCACATTTAGAGAAACAGCCGAGAAGAGGTCCGTGCCGTGTTTTCTTCTAATCTAGTTATTAAAGTTTCATTTCTGTAAGCTCAAGTCACCATGGTTGGCCATTTACTTTAAAATTCAGGCCTCGTTAGAATAGTGTGAAAGAAATGCAATCTGACATGTCAAAATAGTTCTTAAATTAATAGGATTAATTATATATAGATTAGGTGCTATATCATTATAAATCAAATCTAAATTATACACTAAAGTCACGGCTTTATGAATATCTGGCAATGTTTTTAAAGCACTGATATTTGAACTCAGGTATGATGCTTATACTTTCTTTTCATGTCAAATTTGGGATGAACATTAAAAAAAAAATCTTTGGCCCATATAAGCATTCCAAATACGGCCGTTATCCAAGTCTCCTCCGAAAATGCAGCAAATTAGAAATCTGGGATGTTTTATAAGAGTTCTAGCAGTTTCTGTTTCTAGTTAAGAAGTGAGTGGCAAGGGACTGGTCTCGTGATGTTCTTCTCCTGCTTCTGGTTCACTCGCTGATGGGTCCAGGAGGGCGGGAAGGCTCACGGAGGCATTTAGAAGCTTAAAAGCCAGCTTCGCGCAGACCAGTAGACGCCCCTGTGTTGGTGGATGGAGTGCGAGAGGCTCGCTGGGGCCGCGGCGTCGCCCAGCAGTCTGTCATCTACCCTGCATCCATTCTGTTCCCTTCCTGGTGTATCAGGATTCCTGCCAACTTCAGGCAAGGTTTCTGCCTCAGAGCAGCCACTGGGACTAAAACGCTTCTCCAGGCGGTCCCAGCCGATCCATCTGCATGCCTCTTGCTTGGTGCCACAGCTGACCACAGCTGTTTTGCCTGGGGGCCAGCTTTCCCAGTGGCCCATTAAGCGTCCTGATGACAGAGCCCTGCCCACAGCGGTGCTCAGTCTGCACAGAGGGAAGATTCCCTCATCCTTCCTTTCAGGACTTTTGCATGAGAGAATGCAGCACAGAAGAGACGTACGGAAGACAATGAGCAGAAACCATTCAGGGACAGACCCAGAGGGAATCAGAAGCACAGGCTGACATCAGAGACAGCTGGCCAGAGGAGAAGAACAGGGACAAAACATGCATGGACCGTCACACGTGCAACGCTCGATTGAGGCCAAGTGTCTGGTTCCGAGGTGCTGTCCACTGGAGTCCCTGTGCTTATTGAACATCTACCATGTGCAAGACGCGGTGCCAGGACTGTCCCCGGGGACACTGATGTATGTGGGATGAGGCCCTGGGAGTGCGGATGCAGAAGCAGGGGCAGTGAGGTGGAGAGAGAGACCCAGGCCGCAGGCGAGGTTAAGGAGCAAGGCTGTGTCTCCCACCGTTCACTCCCAGGCTCTGACCCGCAGCCCTCATGGGAATCGCATTATCTCATTCACTTTAGCCAAGCTATTCAGAGGACTCGTTCTCACTTTCATACAGTTTATCCAGGTGTGACTCACACGTCATCACAATCGTCCAATTATAGAATACAATTCAAGGCTCTTCATTACATGCAAAGAGTTGTGTGACCGTTTTAGTCAATTTTAGACCATCATCATCATTACCAGAAGAAGCCCCATATTCTGTGGCTGCGGTCCCCCTCTCTGCTCCCCCTTTCTGCAGGCCAAAACAACCACTAAACCTTTGTGTGATCGCCCAGCTAGACCCTCTAGCACGAAACAGCCGTGCAGCAGACACACCTCTCCTGGTCCTGGTCTTCAGGAGAAGCACCCGGACTTCCACAGCAGGTAAACTGTTGCCTGTGAGGCTTGCACGGCCGCCCTTATGAAGCTGAGGTTTTTTTCACACAATTCCCTGTTTTTTGAGGGTTTTTTTTTCAGTCATGAAAGAGTGTTGGATTTTTGTCTAAGGCTTCTTCTGCGCCTATTGCCATGATCATTTGGGGTGTTGTTTTTCTTATTCTATTGATATGATGTATTACATTAATTAACTTTCAGAGGTTGAACTAAACTTGTATTCCTGGAGTGGACCCTACTTGGTCATGGTATATGGTTCTTATATATTGCTGAATTCACCTTTCTAGTACTTTTTGTGTGTATTCTTACACCCATATTCATAAGGAATATTGACCAGCAGCTTTCTTTTGTGTGATGTCTTTGTCTGGTTTTGATTTCAGGGTAATATTGGCCTTAGGTAAAACCAGACCACTGCTCTCTCCTCTATATTTTGGAGGAGTTTGTATCAATTCTTCTTTAAATGTTCAGTACAAGCCAGCGGTGAGGCCTCTGAGCCTGGGCTTTTTTTTCTGGTTAGTTTTTATTACTATTAATTTAATCTCTTTGTTATAAGATTATTCAGATTTTCTATTTCCTCTTGAATAAGTTTTCTCAATTTTTTGTCTCTATAGATATTTGTCCATTTCATGTAAGTTATCTGATTTTTATGTATCACATGTTCACAGCCTCCCCTTGTTATTCCTTTTATTTCTGTACGATTGCTAGAAATGTTACCTCATTCATTCATGATTTTAGTAATTTAAGATATCTTTCTTTTTTTCTTAGTGTAGCTATAGGTTTGTTGATTTTGTTAAATTTTTTAACCTCAAACTTTTGGTTTTATTGATTTTTCTCTATTGTTTTCTATTCTCTATTTCGTTTATTTCCACCCTGATCTTTGTTATTTCTTTGTTTTGTGTGTTTTAGGGTTGCTGCTGCTGCTGCTGCTGCGTCGCTTCAGTCGTGTCGGACTCTGTGCGACCCCATAGACGGCGGCCCACAAGGCTCCCCGGTCCCTGGGACTCTCCAGGCAAGAACACTGGGGTGGGTTGCCATTTCCTTCTCTAATGCATGAAAGTGAAAAGTGAAAGTGAAGTCGCTCAGTTGTGTCCGACTCTAGCGACCCCATGGACTGCAGCCCACTAGGCTCCTCTGTCCATGGGACTCTCCAGGCAAAAGTACTGGAGTGGGGTGCCATTGCCCTCTCCGGTTTTAGGGTTAGTTCACTGTATTTTGTCCAGTGTCCTGTGGTGTAAGTCTTCTGTGTGTTCTAGGGTTAGTTCACTGAGTGAAAATCATGGCATCCGGTCCCATCACTTCATGGCAAATAGATGGTGAAACAATGGAAACAGTGGCAGACTTTATTTTCCTGGGATCCAAAATCACTGCAGCTGGTGACTACAACCATGAAATTTAAAGACGCTTGCTCCTTGGAAGAAATCTATGACCAACCCAGACAACATATTGAAAAGCAGAGACATTACTTTGCTGACAAAGGTCCATCTAGTCAAAGCTGTGGTTTTTCCAGTAGTCATGTATGGATGTGAGAGTTGGAACATAAAGAAAGCTGAGTACTGAATAATTAATGCTTTTGAACTGTGGTGTTGCAGAAGACTCGTAAGAGTCCCTTGGACTGCAAGGAGATCCAACCAGTCCATCCTAAAGGAGATCAGGCCTGGGTGTTCATTGGAAGGACTGATGTTGAAGCTGAAACCAATACTTTGGCCACCTGACGTGAAGAGCTAACTCATTCGAAAAGACTCTGATGCTGGGAAAGATTGAGGGCAGGAGGAGAAGGGGATGACAGAGGATGAGATGGTTGGATGGCATCACCGACTCAATGGACATCAGTTTGGGTGGACTCCGGGAATTGGTGATGGACAGGGAGGCCTGGCGTGCTGCAGCTCATGAGGTCGCAAAGAGTCAGACATGACTGAGCGACTGAACTGAACTGAGAAACCCACATGAAGTGTCCACACCCACGGAAGCTGTAAGAGCATAAATGGAGCTTCAGGCTGCTGTGCTTTAGGGTGGTTTCCAGGCCTCAGCTTCCAGGAGGTCCTCCGCCTGCTCCCCAAGACTTCACCTCTCTGCTTCTCCAAGGCAGGCCCTTCTCACATCCTTTCTTAACGCTTCAGCTGGCTTTTATCAACATGCTGTTGTTTTCCTTACGCATGCCTTGACTCACTCTTGTCTGTTTCCATCTGATTTCTTACTGTGCCGTCAGTGTCTGGCTACTGTACAGGTTCAGTAAATACTAAATGCACAAGTGAGTGAACGGGTAGAAGACTCCCAAACTCACCGTCTTACCAAGTTAGATCTCTGTGAAAGGGTGGACGTTTAGTCAGAATTATGATTCAGAGGAGCCTGGATTACAGGAGAGGCTTCAGCCAGGAGGCCAGTGTTGGGAATGACGACGGGGCAGCCCCGAGGCAGTTCAGAGCTGGGGGCTGGCCGCAACCACCCCCCAAAGGCTGGTGTTTGTCACACGTGGCTGGAGTCCTTCCATACCTGTGCGTTCCTGCAGACACAGGGGACCAGGGAAGGACAGCTCATTCTTTCCTCTCGACTTACTTCCGTTGTCAGACGGTTTCGTGACTTGTCAGGAGCCACGTGACAAGTGACAACATGAGAAACACGCGTGTGTGTACGTGAGAAACACGCGTGCGTGTACGTGAGAAACATGCGTGCATGTACGTGAGAAGCACGCGTGCGTGTACGTGAGAAACACGCGTGCGTGTACGTGTTCCGGTTCCTCCCGGCAACTTCGGAGCCCTTCCGTTGAGACGCGCAGGTCTAAGCAGCAGGCAGACTTTAGAGTCACACGGGGGACCCTGGAGAGCCTGAACCAGCCATCCTGCTTTAGGTGATTCTTATTCTGAACGTCATTTCAGAGTCCACTTTGCGTTGCTCTTCTACAAACTTGGGATTGAGAGGAAATTCTATTTTTGGACCACAGCAGGAGCTGAAGCTAAAACTGCAGTGCTTGGGCCACCTGATGGGAAGAGCTGACTCATAGGAAAAGACCCTGATGCTGGGAAAGATTGACGGTGGGAGGAGAAGGGGACGACAGAGGATGAGATGGCTGGATGGCATCACCGACTCAACGGACATGAGTCTGAGTGAACTCCGGGAGTTGGTGATGGACAGGGAGGCCTGGCGTGCTGCGGTTCATGGGGTTGCAAAGAGTCGGACAAGACTGAGTGACTGAATTGAACTGAGGAGGAATGGAGTTGGTTGACAACCCAGGCAGGGAGGGTTAAGATTTCCCACCGAGCAGGATCACAGACATCCCGCGAGATAGGTCTGGTGAGAGCTCCAACGTCTTCCTGCACCAAGAGGCCTCAGGTTCACAGCTCAGTATCATCCGACAAAACCCTCATTTTCCAACAGACACCCCCTTTGTTATGATCAACACTGAAGTCTCCATCCGTTAACCTGGAAAATCGCTAAAACGGTACACATGAAAATTTGGTAGAGTTTTTGGTACTAAATCAGCAGCAGCTAGGACTTTGTTTCTCATGCAGTAAGAATTCTTTTCATTTTTTGGTTTTCCTCAACACTTCTATTTCTCCTTCTTAAAACTAAAATATGGTACCAAGAAAAGTTTCTGCTTTCCTCGTTCTTACTGATTATTGACGCAATGAGAGATTTCTAGAGATTTCTGCCTTCAATGGTTAGGTTTTGCCTGGAAAGCCTTGTCTGTCTGAGAGGGTCTTCCAGCCCAAGTTCTATCTTACACAGGCTTGCGGTTTTAGAATAAAGTGAAATAAATGAGAGCATCTCCAGAAAGCAACACTGAAGAATTAAAGCCTCTGTGTGGATTAGTCGTCAGCTCAGTTTATGAGCCTTTCCCAGAAAATTGGATGTGGTGACAGGGCGAGAGAAGTAACACCACGCGAACCTCCAGGGTCTTAAATTACCTGAAGGAAAGAGTCTCACCCCGGCCGAGAGCACAGAGCGAGAGCCGCGGCTGAATCGAAGGATTTAGGGGCTGGAGACCGAGCTGCCAAGCCAAAGTCTGTGCAGAGCCGCGCGGCCGGCTGGGCAGCGGTCAGCAGACAGAGCCGCTCTGTGTCTCCGCTGGCAGCACACCTGCGGTGGGGCTGGGCGCCGCCCTTCTCTGACCCCAGGCACCCTGGCAGGGCAGCCGCCGGCGGCCCCGAGAGCCCCAAGGTTCCGTCGGGATCCGACTTCTGTCTCAGGCACGAGTGCAGCAGCAGGGGCGCGGCGTCGCGTGGACGGCGGCCCCGCGGATTCTCCGGGCTCCTGGAGCAAACGGCTGGCCGGGGGAGACTGGTGGAGCGCGGACCGGGGTGCCGGCCGTGTCCGTTTTCTTGGAAGAAGCCGCGGGGATTTGGAAGCAGCATCTGGGCTCCTACTGTGTTGCACATGGCAGGATAAACATGGCCCCGAAAGAGTCTATTAGGGATAATGAATCATTCTCGCCCGAGATGGTTTCTGGAAGGGCTCCTATACCTTCACTGCAGGAGGAATTTCTAAATGCCTAGCAGAGGCACCATGCTTTTTTGTTTTTAAAACTGTTTAACAAGGACTGCTTCTTCAGAAAGCATTTTCTATCTAAATGCACTGATGGCTGGACCTCAAGAAATGATTTAAATGTTTTTCTCAAAAACAAGGCCAGCATTTTTCAATGCAACTGTTTTCGGGCAGAACACACTGTGCTTTTTGTGGACTGGGTCTTGATACTTACAGAGATTTTAAAAGAAAATATTTGGGCTGTGGTTTAAGAATCAAACAGTCTTAAGTATGTCAATAACGAGAGGCTGGAACTCTTCCTAAAAAAATATATACTGACTGCCGAATGCAGGGCCAGCGTCTGGAAGCCAGGCTGTGCCAAGGGCCAGCACCCTCACCCTGCTCTGCTGCATAGGCGGCCAGAGGGGTGGGCACGGGGGGGGCGGGGCGGGTCCACCGCGTGGCACCATCCCCAGAGCTCGGACGCGGCCCTAAGGAAGAGCATCACCCTGATTCAGCTCCGTGTTGTCCACGGAGTGAGCTCTGCCATTTTAGACTCTTCCTGCAGGGTGCTGAAAGTCATTCAGTCGTGTCCGACTCTTTGCAAACCCATGGACTCATCCATGGAATTCTCCAGGCCAGGATACTGTTGTGGGTAGCCTTTCCCTTCTCCAGGGGATCTTCCCAACCCAGGGATTGAACCCAGGTCTCCCGCACTGCAGGCAGATTCTTTACCAGCTGAGCCACCAGGGAAGCCCTCCGCAGAGTGCATGTGGGTTAAGACACCTTGCTATCTGAGAGGGACGACTCATTTTTCCTCCTAACCTGGTGGCCAAAACTGATGGATCCCTCTGCTGCGTCACCTCTCACGGGAGCCAGGCTGGCTGGTCTGGCCTCCTCCTGCTTCCAGGGCCAGGCCCGCGGCCGGCTGGCAGAATCGGCGATCTGACTTGGCTCCCCCGGGCCTCCCTTTTGTAGAGCCGCTTGCCCAAGGGTCAACCCCACCACTGGCACAAGGGTCAATCCCAGCTGCTGCTGGCCTTCTGGGTCTGGGGGGAGGGGCAGGCACCAGATCTGCAAACCTGCAGTATCTTCAGTTTAATCAGCATGTGGGGTGATTCAGACAGATCCATACACAACATTCCCACAAAACCGGGTTCTCCCACAAACGGGGACTTGGTGGCAGTTGGCGGCCCTCACTGGTGTCCGGGAGGAGGGTGTTTGGGGAAGTTTGGGGTCAGCTCGTGAGGGCATGACCCTCATTGCAGGAACAGCCTAGTGGCTAGGATGCTCAGGCCACAGATTTGTTACAAAAGACACCTCGTCTCGTTAATCTTCATAACTTAATTTTGAACCCTGGTTTCAGGATGGGTGAAATGAGATCTGAGTTCAGGGAGGTCACCTGTGATCTCCACAGGACGGGCCTGCTCACGAGGTGTCAGGAGGGGGCGGTGCCCACCTGGCCCGGATGTCACCGTGGGCCTGCCATGTCCGCAAAGATGGCCTCGCTCCTGCTCAGCCTTGGGCCCAGCAAGCCTGCTCCGGTTCCGTCTCCAGACTCTTCAGTCCGCTCAGGACTCCAGTTCCTTCATCAGAACACGGGCACTCGGAGAGGCCGGGCCAGGGTCCCAGAGCCCCGCTTAGGGACATGCGTCAGCACGCAGTTCTGGGTTTCCCTTCTTTCCCTCCCATTCTCAGGAAACCTTAGCAAGTCAAGGCGCAGACACAACTGTTCTGACTCTTCTTTATCTTTTGAGCCTTGCTTTCAGGATACAGATTTGACATTCAAATGTCAGGACTTGGCACATTTCCTTGTTAGGCTTGCTTCAAGAAAGGAACGTGTGTTGGGGGGCTGAGAGGAGGTGGGGTGCAGAAGAGGATGCATCGAGATGGATTTACCAGGGGGCCCCACACCTGGGTTCACAGATGCACGTCTGGGATAGATGTGAGTAACGGTTACACGCACGCTGCAAGGACAAAGAGCCTCATTTACGACTCTCGTGTGAGCAGAGCCTCTGAGACCAACAGCGAGGCAGGAAACCCAGGAAGCCAGGCCCTGGGACAGCAGCAACTCCGGGGAGGCCACAAGCAGCTCGTCAGCTCTGCTCCCCTGGGGTCGGCACGACCCGCTGGGTGAAGCCAGGCCTCACAGAGAACTGACCCCGTTCAGCCCAGGGGCAAGTGCAGAAAGGTGGGAGTCCCCTTGTTCCGCGACAAATTGAGATAATCATGCAAACCCCCACTGTGCTTAGCCTTCCCTGATACAGCAGTTGTTTTGGAACATATAATCGGCCAAATGACTCAATTTTCCACTTCAGCTTTATTTGTAGATAGATTTTAAGATAGGTTTCCAGTTTATACACCAATTCTCCTTGGAGAAGAGAAAAAACGGTGAAGTGTATTTTATGAAGAATACCAACTCCCAGTGACTTTGATGCGTGTGTGTATCAAAATAGAAAGCTAGTTATTTTTTTTGTCCTGCATTTTTAAAAACGAAAATCAATATTTATTCTTTATCAACATCCAGAAGTCAGCAAGTTGTGAAATTATGTACAAGTTGAGACTGACAACATTTACTTTCTATTAATAATATAAATAATATAAAACAAGGGAAGCCGAGTGGTGTGAGTTGTACACCCGGATTTCAGCTCCAAACCTTCTGTTGTGCTGAGCAAAGTCAGCAGCCTAATTCCACAGATGGAGTGTAAGATGCGGACAGGGTCTGATGCTGTGTCTTCAAGGGGGCAGGGAAAGCAGGAGGGTGTCACAGTCATGTCCAGACTCACAGGACGACTCATGTCTGCTCTTAGTACTAGGCTTTCCAAAACAAGGCTTGTATCATCTTTTGGTTTATGATATGGTTGTGACCAAGGAAAGCCAGTTTTTTTTTCTGATGTCACTGCATGACAAGTCTTAGGGTTCTGTTTTTTCCCTAGAATTCAAGCTCTACTTTTCTACTCTACTTCAAGATCGGAACTCATAAGTACATTTCTATTTACAAAATGGATCAGAACTTTCAAGAAACATAGATTCGGATATGTTGCCCCCGATACATGCTTAGTTGTGAGAGTAAACCTCTGAGGCAATGTTGTTCTGAGCCAGCCACTGCAAAGAACCAGGAGCTCAGTGGTCAGACAAGCCTGCTCACCTTGACCTCCCTGGACATGAGTCAGTAACAGGGCAGCGTCATCACACGGCAAGGCGAGGGCCCGCGGAGGAAAGGCACCTCGGAGAAGAAAGCAGGAAGGGAGAAGGACGTCTTCAAAGACAGACTTTCTACTCCGATTCTAGGATGTCATGACTCACATGCCTCCAAAGCAAGTTTTCCTGAAATTAATTCCAACCCCTTTGTAAGAGTCCCTTGGAGATCAAGCCAGTCAGTCCTCAAGGATATCAACTCTGAACATTCACTGGAAGGACTGATGCTAAAGCTGAAGCTCCAATACTTTGGTCATCTGATGCGAAGAGCCAAATCATTGGAAAAGACCCGGACGCTGGGAAAGATTGAGGGCAGGAGGAGAAGGGGGTGACAGAGGATGAGATGGTGGGATGGTGTCAGTGACTCGATGGATGTGAATTTGAGCAAACTCCTGGAGATAGTGGAGGACAGGGGAGCCTGGCGTGCTGCAGTCCCTGGGGTCACAAACAGTCAGACACAACTTAGCAACTGAACATCAGCAACCGGTGCAAGAGGCTCTCCCTGCTGATGGGCAGCTCCTCCCAGAATGGTCTGCAGTTCCAAACCAAAGTCTAGCATGCCTCTGCCACTCCGTGCCCCCACGGGCCTCTTCCAGGGAAACCCCTCACCCCCCTGCATTCACATTGCTGGGGAAACATCCCCTGATCTCACATGACTGGCCACCACCACAGAGAACAGGCACAGCAGACAGATATACGTGCTCTTTCTAGCATGAAAGGTTTATGCTCATAAACAGCATCTCCAGCATCTAGAAATGGTGTTGGCAGACAATATGAAAATGCACACTGGATTTAGAGAGAAGTCAATTAGAAAGTAACTAGGACTACAGCTGCTGCTGCTGCTCAGTCGCTTCAGTCGCGTCCGACTCTGTGACCCCACAGACAGCAGCCCACCAGGCTCGCCCGTCCCGGGGATTCTCCAGGCAAGAACTCGGGAGTGGGTTGCCATTTCCTTCTCCAATGCTTGAAAGTGAAAAGGGAAAGTGAAGTCGCTCAGTCGTGTCTGACTCTTCGAGACCCCATGGACTGCAGCCCAGCAGGCTCCTCCGTCCATGGGATTTTCCAGGCAAGAGTACTGGAGTGGGCTGCCATTGCCTTCCCCGTAGGACTACAGAGCAGTCGTCAAAAAGTACAGGGGAAGACGAGATTAATTATGGCAATGGTAATTCACATGTAAACTGTGTTATGTGTAATTTAGGGGCTTCCCAGGTGGCCCGCTGGTAAAGAATCCCCCTGCCAATGCAAGAGATGCAAGAGACGTGGGTTCAATCCCTGGATCAGGAATATCCCCTTGAGTAGCAGATGGCAACCCACTCCAGTATTCTTGCCGGGGAAATCCCATGGACTGAGGAGCCTGGCGGGCTACAGTCAATGGGATCACAAAAAGTTGGACGTGACTGAGCGACTGAGCACCGCCAGCATGTATAATTCAACAAAGTATTCAGATGTGTCACTTAGAGACGTGTGCATTTTGCAAAGCACACGAGTGAAGATGGATCTGATGAGGCCACAGACTTGTCCACACAACACAACACGCGAAGCGACTGTGGTTTCTTCATGTCTCCACTTCTCTGCTTTTCTCATGACCGGTCCTTCCAGTGTTGCAACAGATTCTTCAACAACCTCTCCTCAAGGACTCAGGCACATCAGTGATGCTTTAACTCCATTTTCCTCCTCGGAGTCTCCTTTCCCTAGTCCCCCTCCTGCTCTGAGGTGCCCTGGTCCTGCTGGACCAGCCCTTGGGGGCTGTGGAGAGCACTGCAGCTGAGAGGAAGCAGCGCCCATGCCCTGTGGTCCTGCCTGATGGGGACGTTGGTGTCGGAAGTGGGTTCAGCCACGGTGAGGATGGCAGGGAGTGGAACCCTGGGGAGAGGGCCTCACCCCACTTGTCAGGAGTTTCAGGGCCTCCAGTAACGGTGGTGATGGGAGGCAGCGCTTCCCACGGTCCCCAGGCTTCCTCATGGCCGGGCACTGTCAGCTGAGACTTCCCGGGGGAAGTGGAGGTTGGACAGAGAGAGCCCTGCAGACACAACCAGGGATCTTCCCAGGGATGGCGGGGCGCTGCCAGGGAGACCTGCGGGGAGGGGCGTGTGTGTGTGTGTGCCTGCATGTATGTGTGTGATGACGGAGGGGCTCTGGGTTTGGACAACGTCTACATGCTTATGGCATGAGTGTGAGTGTCAGTTTATTCAAAATCACACACTCAAAAAAATGATGACTCGGTTTATACAAGATTCCCTGTTACTAAGCTCTCTCACAATGCACACGCCACTGCTCTGGCGGCTCAGACCAGCTCCGGTTCCACAAGGTGGGACCAAGCAAAGGGGCCCACTCGGGATCTCGGGGCTGCTTGGGTGCTGATGACCGTGTGAGCTCCCTTGGCTCCCACATTCGTGCAGGCAGACGCCCAAGGACGTGGGGACCCCGGCTTCTCCTCCTCTCTGACCTTCTCCCAGCTGTGCTGTCACCATGTGCACACCAGACACGCCTACCGGGGCCTTTGCAAGCGGCCTTCCGGCCCCAGGTCATCTCCCCAAGGACAGCTGCACGACCATCTGCACACTCCTCGTGGGTGCCCGCTCCTGCTGCTCACCCGCATGCGGCCTCCCGGGCCTCGTGCTCACCCTGAGATGCCAGCCCCGCCCCAGGGCCCTGCCGCCCTTCTTGGCCTCAGTGTCTCTTCCGTCCTGATCACCAGCGCTGTGCTGCTAATTCCGCTCTCCCTGTCCAAACACAAAACAAACACCCTTGGCTTGTGGCACTGGCATTTCCTTCCACAAACGCTGTCCCCGGAAGGCATGCTTGTTCCACCCTTTGCTGCGCCGTCACCGATGCCCGCGTGGGGAGAACCTTGCTGGTCTGCCGTCCTGAGCGGGGACACCAGCCGCAGCTGCCCGTCGCCCCGACACGTCTCTCTGAGCTCATAGGTCCGTGGGGCGGGTCTCTGGGGCTGCTTTGTGTCCTCCTGGGTCCCCCGGGTCCATGACACAGCCTTTGTGAAACGGGCGCCTGACAAACACCGGCGGCTGAGCCGTGTGGGAGGCCTGCCGCTTGCCTTGGCCCCGAGGCAGCAACTCGGTCCACGTTTCCGTGAAGTCTGGAAGAGGGTGCAGGAGAAAACGCCTGCTCTGTGGCTGTTCCACCCGTGAAGGCAACACCCATCACTGAAGGAGAACCCGCAGCGTCACCTTGGCCTCAACACGGTCGCTCACCACACTGATAATCGAGGAACGACAAAGCGTTAGTGACGAGGCTACTGACTCGTCTAAACGTGGCTCGACGCACTCAGGATCCCAAGACAGTGACATTTATGGTAATACCTTCAGAGCACAAACCAAAAAAGTGGACAGCTCTTCATATATACAGACATGCTTTTCATATATGAAGGAATTATTATATTTCACTTGGAAGAACAGAAAGGAATCACTCGAGAAATTGTACTGAGAAAATATGGCTATTTATGCAAAAATAAAATCTGTTTTTAATGCCATTCTTCAAGATAAATCCCAGCCCAAGACGAAAAACCTTTAAAGAACTGGACACAAAAGTGGGAGAATAATCATCATAAAATATTCACAAAAACTGAAGTTAAAATGGCTAAAAAAACCCCCAAAATTCATAGCAAAATGTGCAGAAAAATGTAACCTAATACTGTGTATACTTATGAAGTTAGCAAATAATTGAAAATTATATTCCTCCTGGCTAGTGTGAGTACATGTGTGTGTGTGTGTGGGGGGGGGTGTGTGTGTGTGTATGGATGTGTGTGGTGAGACAGGTACTTCATTTTTTCAGCAGAAAACTTATTAACATACTCTTTCTGGAAAATAATTTTGCAATATGTGTCCATTTTCATTAAAAAAGCCATGTGCTTTGATCTAATGGCTTCTAGGAAGCTATCCAAATGAAATACCAATAAATGAAGAAAAATATGTTGATTCACTCAGATGTACGTTACAACATTATTTCTCATAGAGCTAATTTTGAAAGAATATGAATGCCTAAATTGGAAGACTATTATATAAACTTTACTATAGCCATATTATAGAAGAGTGTAAATATTAAAGCTGATGTGTACAAAGAAACTCTAACATTGTAGAAACATCCTTGTGAATATATTAGCAAGTGAAAGTTTAGATAGAGAACAGCAGTATCACTTCACTTACAATGTTGAACCTCACCAGATGTTCACAGCCATCCTAGCAGAGTCGTGGAACTGACAAGCAATCCTCATTTTCTTCTTCATTTCTGTTTGGTTTCCTATGAAGAGCACTTGTTATGATTTTACTCAGAAAAGCTGTTTAATATCCATAATTAGAAAGCAGTGAGTCTATGTCCCTGAGGGTGGGGCTCTGAGGGGCCCCCCACGTCCTCCTCTGCGCCTTTTCTACAAATGTCTTAGTGACCGTCGTGGGCTGGGTGATGTCCCTGCCACACCCCAGAATCTGGCCAGGTTAGAGACTGGGTCTTTATGGTGGTGATTAGGTTAAAACGCGCCATCAGAGTGGGCCTTGTTCCAGCAGGACCGGCGTCCTCATAGGTGGAGGATCTCAGGACACACACACGGATGCCCGCATGAGGACAAGGCGGGGAGATGGCCGTGTGCACGCCCAGGAGAGAGGCCTCGGGGAGCTGACCTGCTGACCCCCAGATCGTGGCTGTCCAGCCTCCGACTCTGAGTGAGAAACGTGTGCTGGTGAAGCCCGTGGTATGCGGCGTCTGTCATGACACCCAAGTTACATTTCTGGAACGGCGACCTCCGTGGGCAGATGCTTCTGACATCAACAGCATGACCTGACCACTGTCTGGAAGGCATTCCTCTTTTAGGGGGGTGGTCTCTTGAATAAAACTGTGTAAGTTGACACATGTGTGTGAGGCTAACAATGTTGAACGTGGATATTAATTTTCACCGTTCTGGGCTGGAGAAACAGTGTGGAATGGCCAAAGGGATGAATCGCAAGCACCAGACTGACATCCGTGGAGTATTTGCTTTCACTCTTGGGAAAGGGGGAAACACAGACCCGGCTGCAGCAAGAACAGGCCCTGAAGGCGCCGCGCCGGGAACACAGAGGGGAGACCTGCGGGCAGGCAACGGGGCAGCTGCCGCCAGA
This sequence comes from Bos mutus, assembly GCF_027580195.1. Lineage (NCBI taxonomy): Eukaryota > Metazoa > Chordata > Mammalia > Artiodactyla > Bovidae > Bos > Bos mutus. The sequence goes on from NC_091625.1 coordinate 102,645,802, forward strand.
AATCTCCGGCCGCGAGGTGACGGCCCTGAAATGCGGCCTGTGGGGAAGAAGGGCCTCCCCAGGGCAAGGTGTGGGGCCATGAGCCGCTGGAGTCCTTTCCAGGAGCCAGGGACAGCACACAGCCAGTCCACTGTGGCTTGAGGGATGGAGCTTGTCTCCGTGACTCTGACCCTCCCTGAAGGCGTGAGTCACCGCCGCGGGGCAGCGTCTGGCAGTTCACCCCCTCGCCCTTTCTCCCCCTCCCTCACCCCATCATCCAAACTTCCAAACACGGGGACCGGGGAACACGACACACCAGTAACCCCCGCAGACCCAGCAGGTGGCTATGAAGAATGCTCACGGGGAGGCTGGTTATTCCAACATCCCGCCCACCGCCCCACCCACCCCTGGATTATCTTGTAGCACATCCCAGAAATCCTTTGATTGGCCCTGATGCTGTGGCCTTGAGCAGGTGAAGTGAGCAGCAAACCAACGAGCTTCTCCAAGGCAACCACCTGATCAGTGCCAGGTGGCGCTTTGGGCTCTGACACCCGACTTCTCACTCGCCTTCTGGAAAAGGTGACGGCAGGTGGCTTAGCATGAGTGCACTTGAGCTGGTGTTCAGAGGTTGAGGGTCTTTCTCAAATGGAGGAACTTCTTTTAGGGAGCTTACGATGTGTATGATTGATGGTGTTCCGAAGATACAAATGCAGGCATGACAGACAGATGGATAGATACACAGGTAGTGTGTGTGTTCACTCTCAGCTGTGTTCAACGTTTTGCGACCCCATGGACTGTAGCCCACCAGGCTCCTCTGCCCGTGGGATTTCCCAGGCAAGAGTACTGGAGTCGGTTGTCATTTCCTCCTGCAAGGGGTCTTCCTGACCCAGGGATCAAGCCTGGGTCTCCTGAATTGCAGGGAGATTCTTTACCCACTGAGCCATCAGGGCAGATACATAGATAGGTAGACAGATAATCGGAAGATGATAGGAAGATGGTAGATAAATTGACAGGTGGGTAGAGATAGGTTCTAAGAACCTGTGTGTACATCTTTGTACTAAACTCCGGCTGCTCTCTATAAAATATTCTTCAACTTTAAAACAATAAACATACAGTCGATGAGCTCATTTTTGGATTTGGTGCTAACTAAAATCCATTGATTTCTAAAATGCTTTCAATGCGCAGCATTTACTAATGCCTTTAATGATGCAGGTATAGACCTGCAGCCCACATGGACTGCAGCCTGGCGTGCTGCAGCCCGTGGGGTCACAAGGAGTTGGACACGACTGAGCAACAAAACAACAGACTGGCATGTTTAAATTTGTTTTTTACAAATCACCCAAAAAGTGAAAGTGAAAGTTGTTCAGTCCTGTCCGACTCTTTGTGACCCCATGGACTACGGCCTGCCAGGCTCCTCTGTCCATGGAATTCTCCAGGCAAGAACACTGGAGTAGGTTGCCCTTCCCTTCTCCAGGGGATCTTCCCAACCCAGAGATCGAACCCGGGTCTCACACATAGCAGGCAGATTCTTTACTATCTGAGCCACCTACGTCAATCAATCGAACCCTCAAGATGAGGCTGTTCTAACAGATTCCTAGTGATTCCTCCTGTCTCTCACTTGGCCCAGCCCTCCTGTATGCACACACAGATACCTCGTAAAGAGGGGGATTTTATCATGACAGCCTGCTCAGGCTTTCGATGAGGGTGAAGGCAAACACAGACGGGAGGGGCCCCTGCAGATGGACACCCGGCTGGGGCTGGCCCTGCCTCTCTCCTACCCTGAGGACCTCTCTCCCTCTGACACCCCGGTCACACTGCCTTTATTCCACGCGTGGCACTCACGCCTGGATTATCTTGTAGCACATCCCAGAAATCCTTTGATTGGCCCTGATGCTGTGGCCTTGAGCAGGTGAAGTGAGCAGCAAACCAACGAGCTTCTCCAAGGCAACCACCTGATCAGTGCCAGGTGGCGCTTTGGGCTCTGACACCCGACTTCTCACTCGCCTTCTGGAAAAGGTGACGGCAAACAGCGTGTCCTGGAAGCTGAATCTTAACTCTCGGTTAGATTGCAGACCTCTTGGTATCAGAGATAATACATCGTTCTTTTACTTCTCTGCAACAGTTGATGTACGCAATGAACACATGTGGTTCATCTGCTGTAACTAGTTAGTGGACTAGTAAATGGGACCCTAACGCACGATGACAGCACTAAGAATGCTCAAACACTGGAGCTCACGACGGCTTTGAGAAGAGTGAGCAAATGGTTAGACGAGAAGGGCAGATGACCCCAGAGATGGCCACAGAGAAGGGCGAGGCTGGATTACAGAAGCCTTCCCGGAAGAACCGGCGTCTCTCCTGCGATGGGATTTTGATAATCAGAGAAAGTTCAGAGTTTTATTTCAATCAATAAGAATAAACGTGTGGTATCCTGAGGAAAAGGCAAATGATCTGTTCTGCTCTACAGGGATGGCTGGATTTCTAACAAGGCTTAATTCATCAAAAGCATAGTTTAATGAGATAAAAGGAGCTAGATTCAGAGAATGTATGATAGGCAATCACAAAGTAATTTTTCCTCCAAGTATTTTAGCAACAATTTTTAAAATATTAGAAGTAGGTTTAAGCTGCATGGACCACACTGAAGTAATATTTGTTGATACAAATGAACAAAATCCTAAAAACATCTCCTGTCATTTAACTCACATGTTCAGGTGCTCTGGATTCTGCTATTTTTTACCTTGACCTTGACAACGTTTTGTGGAAGAATCCATAGACTCCAGTGATGAACCGTGAAGAGGAGAACCAGATGGGATCAGAGCAGAACCTACAGACCAGATCAGCACCGAGCCTGGATGTGCACTGGGAGCTCTCACTGCTGTGCAGCCTCTCATACATTTCTGCACTAACTTCAGTGTGAATACCTTAAGGACAAAGAAACAAACACAAATCTTACCCTTAAAAAATAGCTTAAATATTGTATAAAGGATAAGATCGGCCTTCCATCCTGGCCTTCCAGCTTCCTGGCTTAAAATTCAGCATTCAGAAATGAAGGTCAGGGCATCTAGTCCCATCACTTCATGGCAAATAGATGGGGAAACAATGGAAACAGTGACAGACTTTATTTTCTTGGGCTCCAGAATCACTGCAGATAGTGACTGCAGCCATGAAATCAAAAGACCCTTGCTCCTTGGAAGAAAAGTTATGACCAACTTAGCATATTAAAAAGCAGAGACATTACTTTGCCAACAAAGGTCTGTCTAGTCAAGGCTATGGTTTTTTCCAGTAGTCATTTGTGGATGACTTTATAGTCCAACTCTCAAGTTGGACTATAAAGAAAGCTGAGCACTGAAGAATTGATGCTTTTGAACTGTGGTTTGGATAAGACTCTTGAGAGTCCCTTGGACTACAAAAAGATCCACCCAGTCAATCCTAAAAGAAATCAGTCCTGAATATTCATTGGAAGGGCTGATGCTGAAGCAGAAACTCCAATACTTTGGCCACCTGATGAGAAATGACTCATTGGAAAAGACCTTGATGCTGGGAAAGACTGAAGGCGGGAGGAGAAGGGGATGACAGAGGATGAGATGGCTGGATGGCATCACCAACTCCATGGACATGAGTTTGAGTAAGCTCCGGGAGTTGGTGATGGACAGGGAGGCCTGGTGTGCTGCAGTCCGTGGGGTCACAAAGAGTCAGACATGACTGGACGACTGAACAGAACTGAACTGATGAGACTTTCAAAACAATATCATCTTCTCAAAAATAATAATGTTAATCTGGCATCCCTGAAGGTTGGGAGAAGAAAAGAAAAAAGTTAAAGTTAACTCTATGAAAGCTCAAAATGGCTGTTTTACTTAAGAATCATGACTAAGATCATTCAGGGTTTTGGGTAGAGGTGGGGTCTGTTTCAAAAACTTGCCCTATCACATTTCAGGATGTAATTGAATTGAAATAACAAAGACACGTGTGAATTCAAATGCTAAAATCAGATTATTAATCTTTTGTCTTACCTAAATATGCTTCATTTTTTGATTAGTAAACAATTTAGGACAACTCTTAAAATGGATTTCTTTCTAGCTATTTTGGGGTTTGTTTTAGGGTTTAGTATTTCCCTATAAGAAAAACTATAGTTTACATTTTGCTTTGCTGGTTTAATAGTTATTCATGCGCAAAGCACAAAAACATGCCTCAAAACCATCAGCAAATTAACAGTAAGAAATCAGAGACAGCAAAGATTGTAAATGAATCACAAAAGAAGTACCACAGAAAATAAGCTTAATGGCATCAAGATGAGCATCCTTAGATGAAACATGTTTTAGGCCTGTTTTTTAACTTATTTTTTAGTGACAAGCATAACTTGATTTGTTCTCCTTTTTGCATGGACAAAATACTAGGTGAATGTACAAATATGTTACTTAAGTATCTGAGAAATTTAAGAACATGGTGAATGAAACCATATTTTCCGTTTCCTCAAGCTATTCTCTCGTATTGAGCCTCAGGGAAATTTTATCTCATGGGACTAAACATCACTTATTACCCTGTTTTGTTTAGTGAAAAAGTCTAAAGTGAAAGTCGCTCAGTTGTGTCCGACTCTTTGTGACCCCCCATGGAGTTCTCCAGGCCAGGACACTGCAGTAGGTAGCCTTTCCCTTCTCCAGGGGATCTTCACAACCCAGGGATTGAACCCAGGTCTCCTGCATTGCAGGCGGATTCCTTACCAGCTGAGCCACCAGAGAAGCCCAAGAACACTGGAGTGGGTAGCCTATCCCTTCTCCAGGGGACCTTCCTGACACGGGAATTGAACCAGGGGTCTCCTGCATTGCAGGCAGATTCTTTACCAACTGAGCCACAAGGGACGCATCTCAGTAAGTCCCAGCTGTAGAAGGTGAAACCTCAGAGGGCTAAGGACCTTGATCCTAAATCTGTTTAGTCTCCACAGATTGTTTGACAGCACCAGCAGGCTAGTCAAGAGTGCTGTTTATTAAAGACTCACTAAGTGCTCAGTGTTTTGCATGAATTATTTCTTACACTAACCCAAAAGCCATGAAATTAAAAGACGCTTACTCCTTGGAAGGAAAGTTATGACCAACCTAGATAGCATATTTAAAAGCAGAGACGTTACTTTGCCAACAAAGGTCCGTCTAGTCAAGGCTATGGTTTTTCCTGTGGTCATGTATGGATGTGAGAGTTGGACTGTGAAGAAGGCTGAGAGCCGAAGAATTGATGCTTTTGAACTGTGGTGTTGGAGAAGACTCTTGAGAGTCCCTTTGATTGCAAGGAGATCTAACTAGTCCATCCTAAAGGAGATGAGTCCTAGGTGTTCATTGGAAGGAATGATGCTAAAGCTGAAACTCCAGTACTTTGGCCACCTCATGCGAAGAGTTGACTCATTGGAAAAGACTCTGATGCTGGGAGGGATTGGGGGCAGGAGGAGAAGGGGACGACAGAGGATGAGACGGCTGGATGGCATCACCGACTTGATGGACATGAGTCTGAGTGAACTCTGGGAGTTGGTGATGGACAGGGAGGCCTGGCGTGCTGCGATTCATGGGGTCGCAAAGAGTCGGACACGACTGAGCGACTGGACTGAACTGAACCCAAAAAGACACTCTTCCAACCGTATAAAGGAAGACACTGAGGTGCAGGAGAGCTGCCTGCCTGGGCAGAAACTGGCGACACGGACTCCATTCCAGCAAGGCGACTGCAGCTCCAGTTCTTACTCCTCGCCCCCAAACCCTCGTGGCCACAGCTCCCAGCTGTCTCTTCAGTTTCCAGGCTGCTGCTGCTGCTGCTGCTGCTGCTGCTGCTGCTGCTAAGTTGCTTCAGTCACGTCGGACTCTGCGACCCCAGAGATGGCAGCCCACCAGGCTCCCCCGTCTGTGGGATTCTCCAGACAGGAACATTGGAGTGGGTTGCCATTGGGTTCTCCAAGCTCAGACACTGGAGTCTTGGTTTCCTGGCTTTCCCATTATACCACTGTCTCAGATAAGCTACAGGGACTTGGAAGTATGTCATGTCATTGTTCCTCTCGACTATTCTGAAATAACATTGATGCCCTTTTCCTGTTTTAAGGAAAACTCTAACTGCTTGCTCCTTGCTTTGAACTGTCACGGCTCTGTCTTACCCCACATCAGTATGAAAGACTTATATCCAAAGAGACGAAGAAATCACACAAGAGTAAGGCAGACAAGCCAACATAAAGAAGGAAAACTTCAGGCAAACGCTACATGAGAAGATACGTGGATGGGATACAAGCATGTGAGGCAGTACTGGGCATCACTGTTTCCAGGGAAACGTAAATATAAAAGCACAAGGGGGTAACACCTCATATCAGTTATCAACTGTAACGGCTCGTATTAAAAAGACTGACGATGCTGAGTATTGAAGGCTCTCATCTGTTCCTGGTGGAAATGTCAGTGAGTGACGCCTCTTTACAAATCAGCCTAAAAATACACTTAAAATGCGATCCAGCAACTACCTTCCCAGTTACTTATCCAGGAGAAAAAGAAACAGCATCCTACAAAGATCTGTATACAAAGGCCCATAGAAGCGTTATTCGTAAGAGCTAAATCTGGAAGCAGCGCAAGCCCTGTGGACAGGCAAATGGATGAGCAGGTGTGCCGCGTCCAGACGGGGCCCTGTCACTCAGAAAGATTCCCACTGAAACAGGAGCAACACAGACACGTTTCTACGTCACAAGGATGACAGAAGGGACAGGAAAGAGTGCACACCACGATTCCACTCACACGAGGCTCCTGGGAGGCCAGTTCTAACCTCTGCCTGTAGAAGTGACGCCCGTGGTTTCTTGGAGCAAATAGCGTGCAGTGCCGATTGGCTAGAGAGGGATTTCTGAGGTTGATGAAAAATGTCTCTATCTTCATTGTAATGATGTTTACATACATTTGTCAGAATACACCAAACTTTGTACTTAAAATGGGTACATTTTAGTGTATAAAGCTCCCTCAGTAATACTGAGATAAGAATAAAAAGGAAACATGTCATAGTACTATTATGTCATGTTTATTCGGGGACTTTGCTGAGGACGGTGGCCCAGGAGACCGCCTCTCAGATGCTCCCAGGAAATGTTCCAGAGAGGTGAGGGGGCACACACAGTGTCTTCCGGGGGTTGGATTAATTTGCCAGAGCAGCTCCTAGAACTCAGACCAACGTGCTGGTTACTAGATGACTGGTCTGTTATGAAAGGGTGAGACCCAGGAGCAGCCGAGAGAGCGAAGGACAAAGTGTGGGAAAGCAAAGCGTGTGGAGCGTCCGTGCACTCTCGGGGGCCACTCTGCAAGTCTCCCCGGTTTCACCAGCCTGGAAGCTCTCCAACCCTGTCCTTTTGGGTTTCTATGGAGGCTTTATCAGGCAGGCACAGTTAATCAAGATTAGCTGTTGGCGATCCAGCGCAACCTCTAGCCCCTCTGCCTTCCCTAGAGGTTGGGTGGGGCCTGGGAGGTGGGGCTGCAAGTTCCAGCCCTCTCTGCTGGCAACAAGCCCCACCCCAGGGGCTTTCCAAAAGTTGCTTTATTAACATAACAAAAGACACTTTTATAACTCTTAATAGAGGAAATTCCAAGGGTTTAAAAATTCTGCGCCAGGAACAGGAATGAAGACCGAATACACACTCATTTCTTTCCGTGTGTGTTAGTCACTCAACTTGTCCAGCTCTTTGGGACCCCACGGACTGCAGCCCATCAGACTCCTCTGTCCACAGGATTCTCCAGGCAGCAATACTTGAGTCTGGTCCCATTCCTTCTCCAGGGGATCTTCCTGACCCAGGGATTGACCCTGGGTCTCCTGAATTGCGGGCAATTCTTTATCATCTGAGCCACCAGGGGAAGCCATATTATCGTCAGCTAAAATCAATGCACAATGTGAGAGTTGAGACTTAAGTTTTATTTGGGGCAAAATGAGGAGTATAGCCTGGAGGACAGCATTTCAGCTAACTCTGAGGAGCTCTTCCAAAGCAGTAGCGGGGAGGGGGGTCAGCGTTACAGGCGATTTTCCTGAAGCGGGTGCGTGCCATCAAGTAGCTGGCTTTATAAACCACAGCTTCACAAATCCTGAGTAGCTCTTCAGTTGCCCTCGTGGGGCACGACTAACAAAGTCTGGGCTTTCCTTTCCAACCCACCTCCCACTTGGTTGCAAAATCTTCACTTCTTCTGCAGGGGACAAGGCACACTGATCCTGAGATGTTTACAAGACTGGATGATCAGATGAACCTCCGCAAAGTGTTTTATATTATCCACCCTGGAGAAAATAACACTTGAAATAGATTGTTTGAGACACTGTTACTGACATGGTCCAAACGTCAACTAAATTAAATACAATTTGTCAGAATTAATTAGATATCCATGAAACTTGCCAACAAAGGTTCGTCAAGTCAAGGCTATGGTTTTTCCTGTGGTCATGTATGGATGTGAGAGTTGGACTGTGAAGAAGGCTGAGAGCCGAAGAATTGATGCTTTTGAACTGTGGTGTTGGAGAAGACTCTTGAGAGTCCCTTGGACTGCAAGGAGATCCAACCAGTCCATTGTGAAGGAGATCAGCCCTGGGATTTCTTTGGAAGGAATGATGCTAAAGCTGAAACTCCAGTACTTTGGCCACCTCATATGGAGAGTTGACTCATTGGAAGACTCTGATGCTGGGAGGGATTGGGAGCAGGAGGGGAAGGGGACGACAGAGGATGAGATGGCTGGATGGCATCACTGACTCGATGGCTGTGAGTCTGGATGAACTCCGGGAGTTGGTGATGGACAGGGAGGCCTGGCGTGCTGCGATTCATGGGGTCACAAAGAGTCGGACATGACTGAGCAACTGAACTGAACTGAACTGAACTGAAACTTGTATTCTTTCCTAGAAACATATTCTCTAACTTGATGCTATCTTTACAAATTTCGTTTGCAAAATACTACACATTTTGACAAATATTACGTCTCAGCCTAATCATTCCCTTGCCAGATTCAGGATGACCAGCGCTCTCATTTTCTCCACTCATCTCCCTGGGTCCAGCTGCCCGGCCTTCTCTTTCTTCATAAGTCTTGTTTCTGATGCTTAGGGTAACAGTAACTATAATTGAACAACATAAGGACAGACAAATTAGTGTTCCAATCATTACATTTTAACATGACATTCTACTTTGCAGAAAAATGTCCTGAACAAATAGTATTTTGTTTGCTATTTTCAAAAGTTAAATACTGCATTCGAAAAGACTTGATAATTTTGACAATTATTATACAAAAAGCTCTGAGAGTCCTACTTAAGGGTTATATCCTCATTTGACAACTAAACCAAATCTGTGGAATTTACATGAAAAGAGGAAGACTAATTGTGCAATCTGTCACCAATAACCTGCCAGTAGGCACCAAGCACCCACGTTTCGTGGAGGAGGTGACGTCACAGAGCCCCAGCTCTTGGGGCCCCCAGAACTGCGTCTGGTTTTGCTCACATCTCTGCAGTCCTCACCTCTACAGGGATGAGCCTGCATGTTTAAGTTAAAGGATCCAGAGACAAGAAAGGGAGCTACAAACAGCAATGGAAAACAGAGCCAGCTGCAACCAAGACCGAATGGCAGCGAATCTGACCTCAGACCCCGAGTCTCGTCAAACGCTGATTTTACTACATTAGACAATTACACGACACACCCACCCTGGTCAGGACCAGGCACTGAAGACCAAAAATGGATAAAAAGACGGTGGCATCATACTCTTAAGAAACCTGCCCCTTCCCAGGGTGAGTGTCGAGCACGTCGGTCTCCCGTGAGGGGCTCCCTCCTCGCGGCATTGTCACTCTTTAGGCCCCCTCACCGGGTGGGGAGTTGATCTGCGCTAAGTTCCCACATCTCCGTGCTGTGGCCAGTGAGCAAAGCTTGTGCCACGCTCTCTTCTTCGGCTTCAGTTTCCAAGCAGAAAAGGGACCTTTCCCCACCAAGGCAGGGAGCTTCAAGGGGCTGAGGCAGAGTCTGAAAGACTTGATTTGGTAATATAGGTTCCTCATTTCTTTTAAAAGCCTGAATTTTAACACACCATAATTTGATATATAACTTTGATCCTAACTGCTTTATCTAATTTAGGTACCAGAATTAAGGACCTCTTTGTATTTGTATATTTTAGAAATACATCTCAGCCGTTTGGCCTTTCCTGTGTTTATTTTAGAAAGTTTCCCGATGACTGACTCTCGCTGCTTTGCCAGCATCCCTCTGTTTAGTCTAATAGAGACGAAAAATCAAACTAACCAGGTGTAAGTGTTACGGCAATTAACTGTTTAACAAGTAGAGGTGAGACCTGCGATCAATGAGAGACGCATGGTTAGGAATGATAATAAAATCAAAGCTCCATCTCATCACTGAAATAAACTTTGTCTGAGCTTAAAGGAATAAAATGTTAAAAAAAATTCTAGCAAAATGGTAGATTAGATATTCCAATTAACTCTCACATTATAATTAATCAAAAATTCTAAATAAACATATGCTCGTGCATTAACAGGGGTGTGTGTGTGCATGTGTGTGTGTGCGTGTGTATGTGCTGTGATGTGCTTAGTCACTCAGTCGTGTCTGACTCTTTGTGACCCCCATGAACTTTAGCCCTGCAGGCTCCTCTGTCCATGGGATTCTTTAGGCAAGAATACTGGAGTGGGTTACCATTTCCTTCTCCAGGGGATCTTCCCAACCCAGGGGTCGAACCCAGGTCTCCCACACTGCAGGTGTGTTTTTACCGTCTGAGCCCCCAGGGAAGCACGCACACACACACACACACACACACACACACACACACACACACACGGAATACTGGGAAACCAGAAGCTGGACTTAGTTAAATGCTTCCCTGTTTTCCTGGTCCATCGACCGACCCCAGTGAAGCACATGCTTTGTTGACGGCCTTTCTGTAGTGGTGCAGACAGGGACCCTGCACAGAACCTCACTGTCTCCTTGAGACGAGGAGAGGGCTGGACGTTCAGGGAGACTGAGGCAGCCAGAACTCATGGGGCAGAGTCAAGGGGGCTGCACAGCCTGAAACTCTGAAGGTCTTCAAGGGACATGTATTTATACACACACACACATATCTGTCTTTTTCATGCTGCACCTGTGTAACGGCGTCTCCTCCAAACTGCCTGAGGCTGACGGGCGGCAAAACCTTCACCCCTGTGCTGACTGGCTGGCGCGTGGACTGCTCCCGGATGGCGAGTACCTTTGGCACCAGGTCTGTTTGTCAGAAGGAAACTTCCCACAAAGGGCCTTGCTGGAGCTGCCAGAGGTGGAGCCCGCCGACAGCCTGGGGGACGCAGGCCTTGATCCTCAAGCTGAACCGCGGGTGACACAGCATCTGCTTGGGAGGACGCTGGACGCGGGGAAGCAGGGTGACGGCAGGTGTGCCGGGCACACGAGACTCGCGTGAACGTTAGATTCCATAGAGCATGCTGATATCAGTACCGGATAAAACAGACTTTAAATACAAGAAAATGCATTACTAGAGGACTAGTCATTATGTAATGAGCAATGTTTAAGCTACAAGTTAAGTTACAAATAATAATATTTGCCTTGAAAATTGTATACATTGAGTAAAATAACCTCAAACCACAGACAACAAAAATTGAAAGAATTCCTGACATAACTGGAAAAATACCAACGTAGTGGAAGATTTTAGTGCAACTCTCAGAGAGCAGAAAGCAAGGAAGGGCATCAACGATACGAAGAGCACTCAGAAACGATAACTTAAAGATCGCCCAGAGGGATGGCTGAGCCCACAGAACATTTTAAAACATTGATGACATATTGGTGGTGAAAAAAATCTTTACTAGTTGAAGGAATTGATTTTATATACATAATATTATCTACCAGATATATAGCTGTTTGAAATCATATCATATAAAATCTCATAGAGTTGGAAATTTAAAAGTACATTTTAAAATAAATCATGGGTTGAAAAATAAATCACAAGGGAAAATTAACACGTATTTTGTATGGAAAAACTAAAAAAAAAAAAAAACTACGTACTAAAACTTGAGTGTTCAACTAAAACAGTACTTTAGGGGAAATGTATAGGCTTAAAGGCTTACAAAAATATAAGAACGACTAAATATTAATGAGAAGTGTATGTAGAATAAGCCTGAATAAAGGAAAGAAAAGTCAAATAGAAACACAAACAGAAACTAATAAACAGAATGACCTCACAACAGAGAAGATAAACAAAGAGCTAATACATGTGACTTTAAACAGCCAGTAAATAGATGGAGAACAATAGATAAATGGTATAAATAAACCACAAGGTTATTAAAAACAAACACAGCTATAATGCTGCAGAGATTAACGTTATGAAAAGCTTTATTAAATTTGAAAACATATTAAATTGACAACTTTCCAGAAAAACATAATGTAAGAAACTTACTGAAAACGAAAATAATCTTATGTAAAGATAATTTAACCAGTAGTTAAAAATTCTTCAACAAGAAAAAATACCACTTTTAAGTAAATATACTGGTAAATTCAAGGAAATATTCAAATAAAAAATAACTTGATCTTAAACTAACTAGAATGTAGAAAGTGAGCTCCCTGTTGTAATTGACAAGCTAACCAACACTACAGAAAGATGTCATGAAAACTGAAAATTAAACTCCGCCCTGGCCAGAAACTCAGATGCTAAAATCCTTCACATCTAATAACAAACAAAGCAAATGCATTCTATAAAAAATAAAATGCATGAGGCCCACATACAGCTTATCCCAGGAATGCAAGATTACCAAAAGTCAGTTAACACTGTCCATGGAATTCTCCAGGCCGGAATACTGGAGCGGGTTGCCATTTCCTGCTCCAGGGGGTCTTCTCAACCCAGGGACCGAACCCAGGTCCCCTGCTACTCTGCCGCACTGCAGGCCGGTTCTTTACTGCTGAGCCACAGAAGCCCCAACGAACTACAGAAAAGTTTAAGGAGAAATTACATACAATCAGCTCAATTAATGCTAGACTCAGCTGTTTGACGTGTGTTTAATAATAAAGCATCAGTATCATCATAACCATATACTCTGCCTTATTCAGGATGGACCTGCTTTCAAATGTTGTATCTGTGTAATAGACGGACCCCTTTTCCACTCAAAAGTGTCCAGGTTTATGCCAATACATTTTATGGCAATCCAAATGGAAGACAGTTTTCTAAACCCGATACATCACATCCCAGGAGTCCTACGGCAGCTGCTGCACACGAGAGCAAAAATCTCAGGACCACTCGCTTAAGTTGAGCATGGCTGGCCTCACATTTCCATTCAGTCTTGCCCTGAGATTTTAACCTCTGAAATTTGATTTTGGCTTGTTTTTAAACGTATATATAAGGATCGGAAAGCAAGATTTTAAGGTATTATACTTAAGAATGATGCAATTGTCTATATATAAAACTCAAAGAATCTATAAACTTATCATTAATAAGCCATTGGTCTGGTTTTTGGTAGAAAATCAGTGCAGAATATCGAGTGCAATGTTATATACCACACACCATGAATGAATTATAATTCATTATAATTATATAATTATAACTTACTTTTCTTAAAGACAAAAGTGCCTGGGGATAAATATAACAAAGTGTGCCAGTTAGCACAGTGTTGGAATAGGGAGAGAAACATTAATTCATGGAAAAGAATAAAAAAATCCAGAAACTGACTCATGACAGGGGCTTCCCAGGTGGCTCAGTGGGTAAAGAATCTGCCGGCAATGCAGGAGACACAGGAGCCATGAGTTCGATCCTGGGTGGGGAAGAGCCCCTGGAGGACAACTCTTTCCAGCATTCCTGCCTGGAGAATCCTATGGACTGAGGACCCTAGTGGGCGACAGTCCATGGGGTCACAAAGAGTCGGGCACGACTGAGAAGAACCTCCACACACAACATGTCTTGCTAGAAACCTCCATCTGAAGACATGTGCTTAAAAGAGAAACCTGCCTTCTATAACTCAAAATAAAGGAAGCAGCGGACAGAAGTCTCAGCTGCCCAGGGCGAAGGGCAGCACCTCAGAGACACGAGGCTCAAACAGAACCAGTGGCCAGAGAAGGCTTCCCTCCCAGCGATGCCACCAGACTCCAAGAGATGCTGCTGAAAGCCCCCCACACCCAGCAACACAGCGTGTAGTTAAAATAGAAAGAAACACGCCTGAGAGGTGCATGCAGAGGCCAAAGGACACATCACACGGGGGAGGGGAGGCGGCGAGCAGAAGGGGAGCGCGCTCCAAGCTGAGGCTCGATCTTACTGGGGGAGGGGTCGCTGGGGGAGAGCAGGCCGGGGGACAGTGAGGCCAGAGAGGCCCTCCCCTGTGGACGGCAGCCTCCGGAGCGAGGGCCTCTGCAGAGACCCCGGGGCTCCAGCCGGGTCTGAGGGGCGGGTAGTGGGGGTCTGAGACCCCCGGAGCTGGTTCTCCTGTCAGCCCCTTGCACGAGGTGCAGCACGCACGCGCTGCGTCCAGAGAGGTGGACGTTGAGTTTGGGAGGCCCAGGGTCACTGTCTGCCTCCAGGGGCTTGGGGGAAATTGACCAACACCCCAGAGGTGGGGTGGAAAAGACCCTGCGTCTAGTGTGGCTCCCAGCAAGTCGTACGCCAGCCTCACGGCTCCAGCGGCCCCGGTGGCCACCGGTAAGGTCACGCTTTGGGCCGAAAAACACTTTGGCCACTGGACAAAGCCCAGGACAGGGACTCACTGGCAGAAGCCCAGGGGAGGGTCGGCTGCACCAGCGGACCTGGGGCTGCGGTCAGCGGCAGCACTGGAAAGATCCCGCTGGTTCGCGTCGCAGGCCTGCCAGCACCCCGGGCCAGGCCGAAGGTCTCCAGCCCTGGACGGGCCCTTGTGCTGCTCTGTGGGTACCCCACCGGCTCTGATGCCTCTACTTCCAAACCCAGACACCGCCCACCCTTACTGCCGGGGTTACCCCCACACCGATGGAGGAGGTGTGAGTCGGAAAACCTGGGGCTGTCCTCTGCACCTCCCCGAGGGCCTCTGTGCCCCTTCCTGGGTCTCCGAGCCTGGTCTGCACGCTTCCCTGAGTCTGCAGTCTCAGTCGACGTGGCTCAGGAGGAGAGAGCATCGGAGGGTGTGGTTTCCAGTCCTCCATGTGTCGGTGCTCAAATGTGTCTCTGCGAAGAAGCACCAGATACTCTAAAGCTGTAATTCACTTGGCAAGTATCTTTTCTCCAAGACCCCTGCAAAGGCTTTATGGACACGGGAACGTTTGCGGCAGAATTTAAGGAAGGTCACACATCTTCTATCTTCTCCGACTGCATTTCCTGTGTCCCCCTGCCCCCCACGTGGGTGTCTTTGGTTGGTCTGTAGGCCTTGGCTGGCCTCCATTACCACCCCCCAGCACTTGGTGGCTGAAACGTGCTTCTGGCCCACGGTTCCTCCAGGGTCTGAAAGTCTTGGCAGTGTCTGCAAAGCCATGTGCCAGGTGGCCGAAGACAGATTCCCCTCCATGGGCCTTGCGTTGGAACAGATGGATGTGTAGTGAGCTTCAGAGTTAGACAGAGGCTGCCAGTCCTCTGGGGGATGAGGCTGGGGAAACAGGGCCCTCTGCCCACTTCCCTGGGCTCACGGCTCCAGCAGAAAGGCTCGGTGTCCTGCTGGGACCTGCCCGTCCCGGGGGAGCAGGTGGAACGGGGATTCCCACCAGGGTCAGCCTCAGCGCTACCCTCTCTCTGGGGGGCGGTGGCCAGGCCTGTGCGCTGACGTGCAGATACTCTGGTTTAAAAGCCCCAGAATTTAGGGGGAAACAGTGAAAACCGGAGAGATCAACACTCTTGGTTACACAGCCATCGTTTCCCCTTTTCCTTCCTTAGATAACCTTGGTTTTGTTCAAGTTCCTGCCCTCCCCACCCCTGATCTCAGAGCATGCTGACCCCACTGGCTGTTCCATGATGAACCTGTTCCCTACCTGGGGCTGATGAAGACGATGCTACAGACTGAGGCCTGAACCCTGGAATCCACAGCTTGGCGTCCTCAGAACATTGACTGCATTTAGAGTATAGGCCTTGAAAAAGTAAGTAAGGTAAAATGAGGTCATCAGGGTGGGCCCTCATGCTCTGGGGTGTCCTTATAAGGTGGAGATCTGGACACAGATACACACACAGAGACGACCCTGTGAGGACACGGGCAGCAGACGGCCATCTGCATGCCCAGCAGAGAGGCCTTGGGGACCCTGCCTGCCTCGCCTTCAGTCCCCGAGGCTGTGGGACGGCCGCATCTGCTGGTTCAGCTGCCGGCGCTGCTACAGGGCCACGCGGACCACAGGGAGGGCAGGGCACGAGCCATCCCGCCTCCCCTCGTCCACAACACAGCACGCTGCCCCCAGCATCAGAGCTGGCCCGGGACGCACAGGCCCTTGTGTCCTCTGAGATGGAGCGTTTCACCGAGGGCCGTTTGTTCCCTGCAGCTGAGCATTCCTAGTGAGTCCTCCTGCCAAGACCAGCACCGCCACCATCACCACCCTGATGGGTGCTGTTAGCCCCAGAACATCCCCACTGCGATGACCACTATCCTAGTGAGTCCTCCTGCCAAGACCTCCACCGCCACCATCCCCACCCTGATCGGTGCTGTTAGCCCCGGAGCATCCCCGCCGCGATGACCACATACGAGCATCACTGCTGCTGCTCTGTTGCCGCCACCACCGCTGTGACTCGCCCCTCCCACCACTGTCGATCCCACCACCCCTGCTGGCCTGGCCTTACAGGTCAGCTCAATCACTCAGTTGTGTCCGACTCCCTGTGACCCCCTGGACTGCAGCACGCCAGGCCTCCCTGTCCATCACCAACTCCCGGAGCTTGCTCAGACTCATGGCTGTCGAGTCAGTGATGCCATCCGACCGTCCTGCGTTCCTTACAAAACAGGCACTATTGCAAGAACTTGAACTCCAGTATCTCCTGTCTCTCCTGGCAGGCGCCGGCGCTGGGCTCTCTCGCCCCACTTCTTGGGTCTGGAGGGGTGAGTGACTGTCCCCAGCTGGCCCAGGAGAGCGGTCAGAGAGAGGGCCCAGGGCCCAGGTTTAAAGGCAGGGCCGGTGTAAGGGTGGGGAGTAGGACAGGGTGACGGGGTCCGTGTCCAGGACAAGGGGCCGCGAGGACAGAGACGCAGGGTCCCTGCCAGGGGCAGCGGGCGGGGGCCCGGCCAGACGGAGCGTGTGGCCTGTGAGCGCCTGACAGCGGCTGGGTGTCGAGAGAGGAGAAGGAGCGCTTGGAGTAACCTGGCCTGTGGGAGTCCTCGTTCGACGGGTGCTTCGTGGGCGCTTTCCCCACCTTGAAAGCGAGCAAGGTGCTTTGGGTTGAGGACAGGCCTGGAGCCTCGTCCTGCGGGAATGAACCGGGATTTACGCCCCTCGCTGCACACGGAAAGCCATGATGAGGTTTACCTGCTGCCGCAAACACTCCTGAGCCGCCGGCCTCGGTCGGCTGACTCGCGGTCACGGCCCCAGCACGGGGCTCAGCCCGCAGCGCGGGGGGCGGGACCTCAGGCCGGCGTGCCCGGGGAGGGGCGGGCTGCCGCCACCCTTGCTCACGTGCGACTTGCAGCGTCTGGGGCCCTGAGCAGAAAGCCGCAGGCACGCCTCCGCGGCCGCCTCGCCCGGGAGCCCCTGAGGGCGGCGGGGCGGGGGCTCCGTGGGATGCTGACCGCAGCTGCCGGTCCGGAGCTCGGGAGGCCCTGCCTCGGCCTCCCCGGCCCGCGGGGACCAGGCTGACTGCACGTCTCCAGGCTGCGGCCGCTCTTTCAAAGGGTCTAGGTGGAGATTTTATAAAATAGCCAATGGTTCTATCCTGGTTCCCGGGCCCTGGTCAGATGCTTGGGAAGCCTGCGTTTTCCGTAGTGATCCAGAGGCTCTTTCTTAATATTAGTGTTCAGTACTTGCAAATCAGCTTTTTAGAAGGCCTTTTAAGTATAGTTGTTTATGGGGAAGAATTTACAAATTTACATTTTTTTACAAAGAGATTCTTCAAAACTGTAAAACATGACATATTTAATGGGGAGGGGTCAACGTGATACAACCTCCAGGACCTGAGAAAACTTTAAATAAAGTTAACACGCATAACTTTTCATATACCCATGGCAAAGTGTCTTCAACTTGCCAGAAGCAAGCATATATAGTCTCAACCCTTTTTAAAGCTGCACTAAAGTTTGAATTCTTATCTCAGTTTATCAAGTGCTTTTTATGAGCCTGGGATAAAGTCAGGGATGATATGTTTTAATGACACAAACGTTCCTGTTTGATGTTCTCCATCCAGGGAGGCGGGGAGGCGGGCCCTCCTCCAGACCGTTCCTGGGGAGAGTGATCCAGCTGCTCCTCCTTTATCCGTGGCCCACTTTTCCCATCCTTTTGCTTTCGACCTGTTTGTGACCTTGAATCTCACGTGTCCAACATCCAGTCTTATCCCACTTCCTTCCTCCGTGTGCCAAGAGAAACCGACAGAGCCCACGGCGGCTTGTCGGTCTCCGGAGGTGGCAGGGCGGCCAGCCTGCCCACACCCAGGTCTGTGCTGTCATCCGCCCCAGACCCCTTCCCCCTGCCCGCCCCCTTGCGCAAACGCTAACCCTGTTTCTGTGTCACAGTCGTTCTGTTTCTGTGTGGACAGCAGCACTGGGCAAGGCTCGCATAACAGAGTGAGAACAAATAAGCTGCGTCACCTGGGGCTCAGGTAATGGGCTCCTTCCATTCACTTGCACCTGGAGCTTTTGTTTGAACAGCTTTTTGAAGTTTACATAATATAAAATTCACCTCTTTTAAGTGTACAGATTAAAGATTTTTATAAATGTACAAACTCATTTATGTTGTACAGCCGTAACCACAATCCACACCCCCCAAAAGATCTCTTGTACCCAATTATAGCCAACCCTCATTTCCACATAAAGCCCAGGCATTTACTAATCTACTTTTCATCACTATAAATTTGCCTTTTCTGGACATTCATATAAATAGAACACAACATATTGTCTTTTGCATTTAGCTTCTACAACTTGAAGTGAAGTCGTGCAGTCGTCTCCTACTCTTTGCGACCCCACGGACTGCAGCCCGCCAGGCTCCTCCCTCCATGGGATTCTCCCGGCAAGAGCACTGGAGTGGGTGCCAGCTTCCCAACTTGGCACCATGATTTTTAAGCTTCTGCCATGTCGCAGCACGTGGTTTATGGTTTTGTACTGAGTTCTCTCCCACCGTGTGGACGTACCGCACACTTTCTCACAAGCTGCTGCTCATTTCACTCGTTTCCATGTTTTACATATTATGAATAAAACCACTCTGAGCGTTTGTGTGCAAGTCTTCATGCAGACAGGTTTTTACTTCTTTGGGGGTGGGTAGATCGGAGTAGAACTGGGTCAGATGGTAGCTTTGTATTTCGTTTTTAAAGAAACTTTCCAACTGTTTTACCAAATGGATAAACCATCTTACGTGCCAGCTGACAACGTGTGAGGGCTCCCATTTCGAGCATTTGTGGGCTGAACGCCTTCCTTATTTTGGCCGCTCTACTGAGTGTAAGGCGATATCGCAGTGTAGTTTTAGTTAGCATTTCCTTAATAACTGATGATGTTGAACATCTTTTCATGTCTATTGTTTTGTGATCTCTTTTGATAAAAAGTCTGTTTATACTTTTGCCCATTTTTAATGGTAGTCTGCATTTTTATTATTGATTTGTAAGTTTCTTTTATATATTTTCAAAACAACCCTTTGTAAGAAATAAGATTTGCAAATTTTTTGCCCAGTCTTTGTGTTGATTTTATATTTTTTTCATGATGTCTTTGAAGCACAAGAGTTGGATTTTGAAGTCCAATTTATCAATTTTTTTCTTTTGCAGATTGTGTATTTGATGTTATATCTAAGAAATATTTGCTTAACCAATTAAAGAAACTTCTGCTTTCTTTTAAAGATTTTAATAACTTTGGCTCCTACAGTTAGTTCACTGATTCATTGTATTATGGGCTAATACATGGTCTATGAGCTGAAAAGAGACATTTGAGAAAAGCTCAGTTCCTCAGGAAATTGCAGAATTCAAATGCTTGGTGTTCTATGAGTATACCTATGTGGGCTCAGAACTGTTTCTCAGTATGTGAGACCGCGGCCTCTCCTGGGGTCATGCGTTCCTGGTGTTCCTTATCTGCTGATCTGAATGTGCTGGTTTATTCTCCCATCTGGTTGTTCTTCTTTACCATTAAAATAATACATGTTTATGTGTATTTCCTGCAAAGGTGAAACAGTTCACTCTTAATAGTTAATTGAGACACCCTAGGAATTTGAGACTCAAAGTACTCTGATTTACAGGTCTGGGAGTTTCAATGGATGTGACACAGTATGCTGCTGCTGCTGCTGCTAAGTCGCTTCAGTCGTGTCCGACTCTGTATGACCCCATAGACGGCAGCCCACCAGGCTCCCCCGTCCCTGGGATTCTCCAGGCAAGAACACTGGAGTGGGTTGCCATTTCCTTCTCCAATGCATGAAAGTGAAAAGTGAAAGTGAAGTCACTCAGTTGTGTCCCACTCTGTGCAACCCCATGGACTGCAGCCTACCAGGCTCCTCCATCCATGGATTTTCCAGGCTAGAGTACTGGTGTGGGGTGCCATTGCCTTCTCCGGCAACTTCTGCAGTAAGGAAATTTAACCGGTGGCTGCGTTATATAGCAAATGTGAAGCCAGCAGTGTAGCCTACGTTATAGGGAAAATCACAGTCCTGATTTGAGGATGAGAAGGTCCCCCTGACACCACTGGCCCTCCCAGCCTAGTGAGTCAGGGAAGCAGATGATGCTGAATGTGCTGAGCAAACATTTCAGCAGTGACCAGCCCCCAAGCAGAAACACGTGTCTGCTTTAAGACCCCAAAGTTATGGGGGGCTGGCTTCTCGTCAGAGACTGTGGTGGTTGTCACCGGGCCCTCCCGGGGCACTGGCCTCCTGGGGGGCGGTCACACCTGGGGTGGGGTCTCTGCCATGAATGGGCCTCATCCTGAGCCCCCAAGTAGAATTCAGGTAGGGCCCTGCTGGGGGGGCCATGTGGAAGGAAAGACCCCGAGAATGACTTGGAGGGAAGCTGAGGAAGTGCAGGCAGAGGCCAGAGGCCAGCTCCGGGCTGGGGGCGGGGGGCTGCCCGCCCCTCCTCCGCCCATGGCGGGGGGAGCTGGGCTCAGGCCCTGCTCGGGGCTTGACCGTCAGCTGCTGAGAAGCCACCGGATGTTGGTGGCTTCTCCACAGGTGTTGGAGCAGCCTGTCTGGGTCAGTAAATAACAGAACTTGCCTTACGCCCACCCGCAGGCGTTCTGGCCATGCCAGTGCTTCTGTTGATCCTTAAAGATGATGAAGACTTTGGCCTTGAGATGCTCCATCCTCAAAATGTACTGTAGCTTTCTTTTCCTTTCTTTTTTCTGGAAAGGTTAAAGATTCTCTATATAAACAGAACTAGTCAAGCATGCTATAAAACTTGTAAATGAAATGGGAGAACATTCAGCTTAGATACTAGAGTGTTTTGACTCTAAACACATTTTTCACGTAGCCTCTCTATTCCTGGGGGTTAGAGTCCGGGCGCTCCGGTGTTCCTGACCCTCAGTTAACTGTGTAAACATGCGCATGGGTTTCTGTCTGAGCAGCGCAGGAATGCAAATATCAGCCGTGGTACCACCAGTAAAACCTACGTGATAAAGCCCCCTGTGTTCAAAGGGGCCGCGGCGGCCGGTGGCAGCTGGGTCAACACAGGGGCGCCGGGAGGGTGGGGTCCAGGAGCCGGCGGAGAACTCCGAAATCAGTGCGTGCGCGTCGGAGAAGAGGTTCGTGGGTCTACACCCAGCTGGAGCAGCTGAGGGCGTCCCAGGAGGGCCTTGTGTGTCACCCGCGGGATCCTGTTTGTGATGGGGAGACGCTGTAAAGTGTTAAGCAGTTCGTCCCTTCCTGCTCTTTGTAAAAGCCCGTTTTATTTATTTAAGTGATGCTTTAGTGATCCTCTTAAAGTGTCACAGCCTTCTCAAGCCCCTTCCTAGTGTAAGCTAATTTTTTTAAACCTGCAAACCCAGTATTTAATTCCATTTGGTTACGTCTGAATGTTAGAATTGTGAATGGGGTCCTGAGTTCACGTGAGTCTGGGGGAGGTTGAAACAGGACTCAAAGGTCAGTCAGAGTGAAGGCGTCCTGAGCACCCCTGTCTCCCGTGAGACCCAGGGGTAGACTTGCGCTTTTCTGTGCATGCTAAGTCGCTCAGTCATGTCTGACTCTTTACGACCCCATGGACCACAGCCTGCCAGGCTCCTCTGTCCATGGGACTGTCCAGGCAAGAATACTGGAGTGGGTTGCCATTTCCTCCTCCAGGGGATCTTCCCAACCCGACCCAGGCATCAAGCCCGTGTCTCTTACATCTCCTGCACTGGCGGGCGGTCCTTTACCAGAAGCACCACCTTGGTAGCCCTGAGCTTCCCTGCATTCTTCTTGGATTTTTTTTTTCTTTTTTTTTTTTCTCTCCTCTTGGATTTTGAATACAGCTCTCTCTAGGGTGCAGGTCTGGCAAAGCTAGCACTGACCTGTGAGAAGCAGGTTGATGGCAGATGCGGGGCTCTGTGTCTCATAAAGCAAGTGGAGGATGCAGCTTCTGCCGACAACCAGAACAGAGCCCAGGTGGGAAAGAAACGGGGCGGGAGGAGACTCAGACGTCATCGTGGACGGAAGCCCTGTCCTGTCTCATCCGCCTGCCCATCAGACCCTCCAACTGCAGACCAGCGTTTTCCCAGAACCACTCTAGGCCCTGGCTCACTGGAGCAAACCTGTTCACAGCAGGTTCTTAGAGTCTGACGTTTTAGGAGCTGACAATCAGTTCATGCACGTCCGGTTCCAGAGGAGCCCAGAGACCGCGCTTGGGAGTCACAGACACGAGCAGAAAGGAGGCAGTTTGACTTCACGGCTCACAGAGAGCCCTCCTTCAGGGCTATCCTTAAAGTGGCACCATCAGAAACTGCACACTTGAAAGCATCTCTCCGGCTCGGGGCTTCTGTGGCTGTTTCACTGCTTTGCACTGAGGTTTCCTCTCGCCCTGCGGTCCCGGTAGTTGGGAAAGGTGTTGTCTGTGACTGTGTGGGCTGCCCTGCCTCTAAGGGGCCCTGCTGTCTGTCTCCCTTCCCATCTCAGGACTTGGCCCCGGGGTTGTCCCTGGCTGGAAGCCGGAAGCAGGTCAGCTCCCAAAGCTGCAGCACGCAGAGGGCACAGAATGGGGCACGTAATTTCCACCACTTGGAAACTGAACTAGGAACGGGGTGGCTGCTACAACAGCGGCTCAAAAGTGCAGGCGGGAAGGCTCACAGACGGCAGCCGCCCACTCCTCACCGCCTGCAGGCTGGATGTCCAGGCCAGGTGCTGCTCACTCCTCACCGCCTGCAGGCTGGATTCCAGGCCGGGTGCCGCCCACTCCTCACCGACTGCAGGCTGGACGTCCAGGCCGGGTGCCGCTCACTCCTCACCGACTGCAGGCTGGATGTCCAGGCCGGGTGCCCGCCTGGCGGGTTCCGGTGGGGCCTCTGCCAGGCTCTCTTTCTCACCAGGTCCTCCCACAGCAGATGCAGTGAGGGGCCTCTTGGGAGTCCCTTTATAAGGGCACTGATCTCTTTCATGAGGGCTCCACCCCCATGACCTCATCACCCCTAACACCATCACCCCGGGGATCACAGTTTCAACATATGGATTTGGGAGGAAAATATTCAGTCCACTGCAGAACCATCAACCCCACTCCAGTACTCTTGCCTGGAAAATCCCATGGACAGAGGAGCCTGGTAGGCTGCAGTCCATGGGGTCTCGAAGAGTCAGACACGACTGAGCGACTTCACTTTCACTTTTCACTTTCATGCATTGGAGAAGGAAATGGCAACCCACTCCAGTGTTCTTGCCTGGAGAATCCCAGGGACAGGGGAGCCTGGTGGGCTGCCGTCTATGGGGTCGCACAGAGTCGGACACGATTGAAGCGACTTAGCAGCAGCAGCAGCAGCAGCAGAACCATCAAGAAGGAAGAAGGATGGAGCTGGTGTGCAAAGGGGACATTCTAGGAGGAGCTTTGAGAATTAGGGTGGAGGCAGTGGGGAGGTGTTGGTGCTGGAACTTGCCCATTAATCACCCTCGTGCAGAAGCAGCTGCGGATAGGGAGCCTCCCGGACTGTGAGTCATTCATACAAATGCTGTGTGCTGGAGCTGGTGCTGGCGGCAGGGATGGGTGGTATGGAAGGAAGTCTTTCTCAGCTTTCCCAGCTATGCTCTTTGCAGCTGAGATGAACCTAAAACTGAGTGGCAACATTTACCCCAGCCCAGAGCAAAGCCAGCTCTCAAATGATGCATGAACAGGGCCTTGAAAACACATAGACATTTCTAGCACCTGGTCACCATGGAGACCCCTAGTCCCGGTGGAGACCCCTGCTCCCCGTGGAGACCCCTGCTCCCCGTGGAGACCGCTGATCATCTCCCGCAGATGTCAGCTCCAGCTCCACATCTTTCTGAGGTCCCTCTGAATTAGGTGAGAAGAGTCAGGAGCTCACCCCAGCAGAAGAGCCATACTCATGGCTGGGGAACCCAGATGTGAATTTTCAGAGAACTGTGGCCCCGAGGAACAGCCGAGGAGCTTCTCTGATCAGATGGGTCGCTTACCGGTGCTTTTCAACTGCGTGCCAGGCTTTCCAGAGTTGGGCTGAAATCCGGCCCTAACCAGAACCGCTGGCTCCTGGGTGATGTCCCAGGACTGTCCACCAGGGTCCATGTCGGCAGGGGTGGCCTCAATTCCTCAGGCTTCCTGGGAGGGGGCCCTGCTGGTGGCCTTGTCCTGTTAGATTAAAGAGGCCGTGGACTCATTTCTTCACACGGCTGCCTGCTAACGCAAATGAAAGTGGTTAGATTTACCAAACAGAGACAGACTCACAAAGTGATTCCCAAAGGGGGAAGCAGGGAGGGATAAACCAGGAGGCAGGGATTAGCACAGGCAAAAGGCGGAAGCGGGGAGGGATAAACCAGGAGGTGGGATTAGCACAGGCACACTGCTGTACGAGCAGTAGATGAACAACGAGCCCCCACAGCAGCGTGCAGGGGACTCACGCAGTATCTTGTAATAACGCATAATGGGAAAAATCTAAAACGGAACACACACACACATGTATACACACGTGTGTGTACCGCTGAATCACCTTGCTGCACACCTGAAACTAACACAATGCTTATATCAACTATATTTCAATAAAACTTCTTTTAAAATGAAAGAGGTTAGCCCGCTTTATTGTCTTGGTACTGCAAATCTGTGTCACGAATCAAACGCACTCAAGCATCAACAGTCTTGTCACTTCTGGATCACCGTGATTCAAACTCCTGCCTACAGTCCGATCTTGAAATTCAGGGTCAGGTTAACCAACGGCAGTACGCCTATTGAGGAACCCGACTCGCTCTGCAAACCGTCGTCTTCTCTTCCTTTCTTTAAACCAGACCCACGTGACCCGTCGGTCCACCTGTCCACCCACCACCTGTCTGTCGATGCCGGAACCCTGCGTCGCTTCTGAGCCGCCTCAGCTTTGCTTGCGGTGTGAGTCCCTGCGTACCCATACCCGTGTCGCCCTGTGAGAAGGTGCGCCCTGCCCCGTCCCACTGATGGCTCCCACCCCGTGCTCGTCTTGTCAGGGGAAGCAGTAGCTTCCGGGCCGGTTTTGGGGCTTGTCGACTGACTGCCTCCCAGGGAACACGCCTGGTCTCAGCTCTGCGCTCGCTCTTTCCACCGTAAGACTCCAGTCCGGACACGACGGGGCCTGGGGACTTTGGCGCTCATCGTGGGTGTGGGTTCTTCTGGCTGGCTTTTGTTTTTGTGGTAAGGAAAGCCGAAGTGGTTACCTTTCGCTGCTTGATTTGTCTTGGAAGCGAACGTTTCTAATATCCTTCATAAAAGCACAGGTCTAGTTGAATTTGGAAGCGTCCCAGGATTTTTAGGCATCCCTTGCCGATCTGTTTGCAGCTGTGTTTCTGATTCTGTGCCCACCAGAGCTTTCTTGTCATAGTGTCACCAAGACAAAATGACGTGGTTACTGGGCTGCTGAGGCTGACAGAGCAGGCCCTGCTAGCGATTCCCAGGATTTCAAGTTTCAAATGTCCACCAACACAGCACCATCATTTCCCAACTGTTACAGGTAAACATGAGAAAGTCAAACAAAAAACCCCTTGTGTGTTCGGGCACGTTTTCTGGCTCAGTTGCATCTGACTCTTTGTGACCCAGTGGATTGTAGCCCACCAGGCTCCTCTGTCTATGGGATTCTCCAGGCAAGAATACTGGAGTGGGTTGTCATTTCTTCCTCCAAAGGACCTTCCCAACCCAGAGATCGAACCTGCATCTCCTCCATGACAGGCAGATCCTTTAACCCCTCAGCCATGAAAAATGTATCAGTCTTTATTCTAAGAGTTTCATGCATGACTCCGTTTGGAAAGTAGACTCGTTGAAAGCAAGTCCCCTGAACAGGAATGTGCAAATTGGCAATATCAAGATTAACTTTGGTGACCTGCAGGCTCGTCTGGTTGGATCACGTTTCCAGCTTCAGGTGGTTCACAGAAGACACACATCTCATGTGCCCGATGACATCAGAAGCTTTCACACTTGGGTCCCACAGTGCATGACCTGCTGGCTGGGAGCTGGCTGGCGTGGGGGCCGCCCCCGGAGCCAGCACGTGGGTTTCCCCACCGCGGGCCCCTGCCGCCTTCCACGCCCTCGGCCCAGACGGCCCTTCGCTCTCCTCCGGCTCAGCTGCATCCCCTGTGCCCCAGGCGGTGGCTCTCCGCAGGCTTCAGGCCCCGGGGCTGCTGCAAGGTCTGCGCCTGTGTATTTACATTACATAATCTCAGCCTGACGGGAAGCACGGTTTATTTAAGATGCAGAGAGCTCTTTGAGATCCCCGGCCGTGCAGAGGGACCAGCAGAATCAAGGTCAGCCGCCAGAGCTCCGACGTGACCTTCAACAAGGAGGTGCGGGCCTCTGGGCTGTGCACGGGCCGTGGGCCCCGGAGTGCAGAGCCGCAGTCAAAGGAGTGGGAACTGTTTATCCAAACTTGAAAGGGGCAGTCATCCCGCGCCTGCGGCCCCAGGGCCAGGCGTGGCAGGCACCTGGCGGCCCGGCTGGCCGCCCCTGAGCAGGGCTCTGCCACGCAGGGTGTTTGAAAGACGTTGTCCAGACTAATCCAGAGAGAACGGTGCCCAGATGTTCGGATGCCTTTTAGCAAAACAGACATTTGCTCAGATTGTAAAACCCGAGACCTGTCGTCTTTTCCTGTCCTTTCTTCCTCTGGTGAACAGATCGTTCCTGAACAGACAGGCGGGGCTGAGCACACCTGGGGCACCCCGCCCGCAGCTCCGGGTGGGGAGCCCTTGTTGGGTGCAGATCAGGCATTTCCGAACCTTCCTGCCTCGTTCTTTTCCTTCCCTCCCAGCACCTCTTCAGTTTATTTGAATGGGGTACAAGTCAGCGTGTGTCAAGTTCAAAAGAGATTTGAAAACCAGTCATTGCTCTGTTCAGTGTGAAGTGAAATGAAAATCTCGGTATTAATTAGACTTTCATTTAAAATCTCAAGAACTCCTTAAATGAAATTTTTTTTCACTGCCATAAAAAGTTGTCTGAGCATTTTCTGCAAGAGCGGATAGAGCCCCCTACTGATCGCTTTTAACAAAGCAAGGTTCTGGTTTTACCCCCAAGCTGCATACTCGGCTCTCTTCTTTCCAGGGAAGCGATTTTAGCTGCGCTCTTTCCACAATAAGCAGAGCGTGGGTCCTGGCGGGGTGGGGCTGAGGATGCCTCCTTCCTCTTAACTTGCTGGGCTCTAGGTGGTCCCTGGCACAGGCCTGGGAAACGCTTCACTCAACAAGGATGGAGCCTCTTTGCTCTTGATGTTGACCGGCGACACCCGAGTGTTCTCACGGACCGTCCAGCTGCTCACCCCTGCAGGACTGCAGCCCGGGGTCAGGGGTGGGCTGCTGCAGACGGGATGCCCTGGGATGGCAGGTGTGAAGGGCAGTGTGGGGCGGACACAGAGCTCGCATTCAGGCGGCAGAAGCCCCTGCTCGGACAGAAGGCTCGGCCACTGCAAGCGCTCAGATGTGCCTGTGGACGAGACCACTGCTGGGGAGGCCCCGTCAGCAGGTGGGTGGACGGGTCCTGCCGGCTCCGAGGGGCAGAGAGCCCCTGGACATGGTGGGAGGGTGCGCCAGGGTGCGCCAGGGTGTCGTGCAGAAGCAGTGGGTCCCCGAGGCTGGTGAGGCTGAGCTCCCGGGGCGCGGGTGTGGGGCGGGGTCTGTCTGTGAGCCCCATGGGCAGCCTGGACTGTCTCTGGGTTCTATGAGGACTTGGGGGTCCAGGAGCTTGATTTCGGGTGAAACCCCCACTCAGTCCCTCCCTCCTCAGGGCAGGTCCCCAGAGCGTCTGCGATACCACTCAGGGTCCAGCAGAGCTTGAAAATCAGCGGCTTCCTGGGAAGGGTGCTGGAAGCTTTGTTAATCAAGAAAGTTTCAAGGATTTCTAGTTTCCTCCCGACTCTGAAATCCCAAGTACAGATTTGTCATGAGACAAAGCCCGAACCTCGGGAAACCAACCAAGAGATGTTCAAGACGAGGCAGAGTGAAAGCGATCGCTGTTTCTTACATTTTATTTCAACTGACAAAGTAAACTCCTTGTAAGAACTGATTTCTCCTGACCTCAGCAGACAAACCAGC
This sequence comes from Bos mutus, assembly GCF_027580195.1. Taxonomy (NCBI): domain Eukaryota; kingdom Metazoa; phylum Chordata; class Mammalia; order Artiodactyla; family Bovidae; genus Bos; species Bos mutus. The sequence continues at coordinate 102,674,456 of NC_091625.1, forward strand.
TCAGGTGCCTCCCCGTGTCCAGGGAGCGACTCCCAGCCAGGCTGCCCTGGGAGAAACTCCGGGAATAAAGGCCCGCGGCCCGTCCGAGGTGCTGGGTGGGGACAGCCACCTCTGGACGGGACCCTCTGGCCCTGTGTGTTTCCAGGATTTCCGATGTGCCCACATCTGGCTCCATCGCCTGCAGCTGTGTGTCTTCAGTCCGAACCAGAAACAGCTGCTTTTTATATCAGGAAACTCACCTTTTTATTTGAATGTCTCAACTGCTGGTTTTTAATTTTCAAAATCAATTCTAGGTTTGGGATTGTTCAGAGGCATCCACGCAACTGCTTTCCTTTCCTGCTCATCTGGCAATACCTTTTTCGGGGTGAAATGACCCGCATCTCCATGGCTGCTACCCATTAACCCCACTCTGGATTGAATAACTGCTGCTTTACCAAGGCATCCTTCATGAGGGGTCCTATCTCTCAGTTGACACAGCGGTTCAGCAAAAGATAAGTTTTATCTTAAGGGCAGAATCAGAGATTCTGGAAGGAATAGAGCCCAGGAAGAGGGGCTCTTTCGGGGACAGGGACGGGGGCCTGGGAGGTCGGGTGGGGGTGGGGTGAGGCCAACACGGCAGCCTCTCAGGGAGCCCCCAGTTCTGCCTGGACACGGGTGACCCTGGTGCTGAGCCTCGGGCAACTTCAACCTGCCTGGCTCGCGACTGCTGAATGGACCCAGGGATTCTTCATTCATAACAAATGCCCCCAGGGACTTTGACAGGTGGAAAACCTTGAGAAGTGTTCAGCTGTCCTTTTAAAGTATCCATGTGCCTCAGATGCAGGCTGCCCCCTTCAAAGTACATTCAGTTCCGTCCAGTCGCTCAGTTGTGTCCGACTCTTTGCCACCCTATCGTCTCTCTTCCCTCTCACTCCCTTCCCCTTTGATGCTCAGGTTTGAACTCATTTTACAGAGTCTGTTTCCAGCCTCTCAGCTAACTCAGCAGCCGTCTTTAGAGGAGAAGTTCTCAGACGACCTGCTTGCTCCAGTGCCCGGCTGCCCCTCCATGGTCCCTAGGCGCCGCTCAGCCCAGGACGGGGCGGCTGCAGGATGGAGGCTGGCAGCGGGCGTCTGGAGAAGCGCGTGAGCTCAGAGACGCTCTTCCTCATTCGGTTATGCGGGAGATCTGAGTGAATGCGTGTTGGAACCTTCAGGAGAAGCACCCTCACAGCTTCAGCTGTCTTATCTATCTCAATGTTGTCCTGGTTGCTCCTCTTTGAACTTACCTTTGTGTAGGTAGGAGAGGGTCAGAACAATACTCTGACTGTCACTGTGTCCAGGGTGAGAAGGAAGGAATCGTGAACCTGTAAAGAGAGACCTTCTGCGAGATAATCCCGAAGAACATGCACGCCTTCTGCGTAAAGCAGAGCAGGCGGGGTTTTTAATGTCCAGGGCTGTTTGTGGGGCTTAGACTAGAAGAATCAGGATGAGATCCAGGGCCACGCCCCGTGGGAACCACCTCCCCCTCCTGGTCTCAGTGATGTTGCTCCCAGGCCCTGAGCAGCGAGGGACCCTCACTCCTCGGAGAGATGGAGAGCGTGACAGAGCCGCCGCCTAGGACGGGCAGGGTCAGGACAGGACGCTTTCTTTCGCTCTGTTTCTCCGTGTTGACACTCTTCGGGCTGATGCATTTCTGTCCTGCGCAGCCCCGAGTCTGCACCCCGAGCTCTCCCGGGCGCCTCACCAGGGGGCCCTGACGCCGCTGCACTGAGAGACATTGCTTCTGAGACAGCAAAGGGGAGAAGCTGAAGGAAGCAGAGGAGCGGAAAGATCCGTTTCATTTACAAGGCACACAGGGCTTCTTCCCAAATGTTCCAAGTGGGGGAAGATTTCAATTTAGCATCTGATGGATCGCAGCTCACCTGTTTTATTTCTAAGTGTAACTGCTCACGAGATCTATTTGCCACTGCGCAGGGTCTGTTCTGAGTTCAGACTTGGCTAGTAAAGCCCTGCAGTAAAAACTGTTCTTTGATGTCCAATTCCAGCACATAAAATACCCGAATATGCTTTTCCTAAGGTGAGTGAGTGAGTGGTTTGGGTTAAATGGGAACAGTTACAAACGTCAGAGGCTTGGAGGGAAAGAAACTCAATTGGAAATTTCACTCGAGCCAGGTGTCTGGTTTAAATTTGAAGAAATGAATACACTAAATGTGCTTCCTTGAGCTGTCATGCATGAAACTGCATCCTTGCCCATCTGAAAAGGCAGTGGGTCATTTTCTCTGAAGGTTGCAGGATCCCCGTGGTCTTTCCTGGGGCCAGTGCCGGCCATTCATAATCCAAGAGCCTCGCTCAGCCTGAGGAGTGGGCTCCTGGCTATGGCCGCAAGGCGGGGGGCCTCCTCACGGGGCCTGGGTGCTGACCGCCTTCACTGACCCCATATGCTAAAGATGGCACGCCCGGCAGGCAGGTCAGCAGGACGCCTGCTCTCCCTGTGGAAGGGGAGGAGGTCTGGTGCACCCCCCGGCACCCATCACACCTAAAGAAACAAAGTCTGTGTTGCGAGCGAGAACCCCAGGACACACGTGCTATGACCACGTTCGTATTTTAAGATGGATTTTTTAAAAATTAAGTTACAGAACGTAAAACAAAATACTTGAGAGGCAGTAGCATACAGTCATCTGATTGATGTAACTTATGGAATTCCGTAGAAATCACCTCTTCTACACACTGTAACGACCACTCCCATTACATGAAACACGCATGAGAAATCAGCTGTGTGTTCATTGGACAGAAGGGTCTGCAGCATGTGAAGTCATAAACCAGGTCTGGGGAGCTGCTGCCAGCTTCAGCTTCCACGTCCATAAAAGGAATAATGGTAAAGCTCGGACCCCAGGACAGCAGGGAAGATGAGCTCACGTGGCACGTGTAAATTACCTCAAGTGGAGACAGGAAAGAACGCCGGCTACGCTTACCATCACTGATGAAACTTAGCATTGTCCTGGCTCTTCACATGTCAGAAACACATCGGTGAAGCGTGTGATCCCCGGACACACTCACGGTGCTGGTGACCTGGCAGTGTCCGTCTCTGCCTGTGTGCCCTCGCGTGTGTGAGGAAGTGTGTCTTTCGTTGAGAACACCTGTCTGGCCCTTGGGCCCTGGTATCCCCATCTCTGGCATCTCACTCCACAGCTCTCACTTGAGGTTTTAGCAAAACACAGTTCCTGTGAAGCAAAGACTTTGGCCAGGGAGCATTCATCGAGCTGGATGGCAGTCCCCAAAGTAATAGCCTCTTTCCGATGACCTTAGCGTTGGTGTTTGGATGCTTCTAATCCTAAGAACGGCTCAGGCAGGGCCAATGCCGGTCCTGGAATCCAGATTCCAGTCTTTCTCTTGCCGGGGCTGGGCCTCTGGCAGCCACATGTGCCTCTAACAACAGTGCGGGGAGCCTTCTAATCCTCTAATCAGGCACGTGAACTCCCTGTAGCGGCTATAAACTTGCAGAGGTGACAGCCTTAGCCGAGAGGCTGAAGTGCCACTTGAACTTCAAGCGCTGGGGGCACTGTGTGCATTTGAGGCCTTTTAACACTTAAAGCTGCAACTCACATGGAGACTCAAAAGCTCCTCTGTAAGAGAGGACTAGGGGCCAGAGTCAAGCCCGGTGACGGCTACTCACAACTGAGATTCAGCGAAGGAAACACATCACATGCTCTTTTATGTTTTCCATTAAGTATCACATTAAGTATTGCCAAGTTTTTCTGAAAGATAAAGTGTACACTTAAATGAGAAAGAATGGTGTTACTTGTGATAAAAGTAGGCAAAGCCCTCAGTCTCCATGTATCCACCTCGTGAAGTGTGTCTGCTTAGGAATTCCCCAGACCATGACTCTCGCACCTTCTTCTGCTGGCGGATATTTTGGGTTCTGCCCGCTGCGTGGTCTCCACGCAGGGACTCAGCTCTGTTCCTGCAGCTCACTGGAAGCTGTAGACACACAGAGGAGCCAGGCCGTGTTCAAGTAAAACTTTACTTAAAAATAAAAAGGTCAGCTGACCCAAGAGCCATGCTTTGCCTGCACATCTTGCAGTTAAAATACTACTTTAGTGATCAAGCTTTAGCACTGAAGTTCTATCTATCCTCCAAGTCTAGACGACTGATTTCAACCACGTGTTTTCCTAAAACGGATTGGTGAATAGAAAGAAAGAGCGATAGTGAACTTCCCAAAAGACGCACAGAGAGAAATGACGGGGGAACATGACAATGTGCCAAATCATATCCAGAGAGTTCATGTAACTGAGTCTCAGGAGGAGTCAGACAAGAGTGTTTGAAAACACAGCAGTCAAACACATTCCTAAATTCGATGAAAACTCTAAATCGATAGGTCCAGGAAGCTCAATAAGTCCTACGGGAAGGAAACAACACAAACATAAATACACAGACAAATAAAAAGTGTCTACAAAGGCATATCACAATCAACCTGCTGAAATCCAACATAAAGAAAACATCTCCAAAGCAGCCTGTCACCCACTGGGACATAAAGGAAAGAACGGCAGCAGGCTTGACAGACGCTACGTGAGCCAGAAGATGATGCAGCAAGCGCGCAATGCGGGAAATGCCGTCAGTCAGGAATTCTATACCCAACAAAAGGATGCTTTGAAAACAAAGACCCACGGTATAAGATAACACCACACAGCCACTAGAATGACTGCAATCGTTCCAGAAGTCAGGCATTAGTGAGGGTTGGAAAAGAGACGAGATGTTTACACCTTGGTGGGAATGCAAGATAATACCAACATTTGGGAAAAGAGTCTGGCGGTTTCTTAGAAAGATGCATATCTGCTTACTCTGATCCAGCTAGGCCTTATAAACATATCCCAGGATAAATCAAGACAGATTCCACACCAAGACGTGCAGCTGAATGTTCGCCGGTTCCACTGTTCATAACGGCCCCAAACGAGGAGCAACCCAAACATCCACCAAGAGACAAATGAACAAGCAAATTGTGGTGGCATGGGTGTTGCTTATTAATGAAGGAAAACAAACCTCCAGTGCATCTGGCAACCTGGGAGAATCACAAAAGCTTGAACATTATGCAGAATACAAGGAGTCAGGCATAGAGGACTATATGTCATATGATATAATTTACATGAAATTTCTAGAAAAAGCACATATATAGAGAGCAGACTGGGGCTTCTGGGGCCGGTGACAGGGTTCTCGGAGACGCAGAACCCAGGAAACAGGAGGGAGCAAACAGGCTGGTCTTCCCTGAAGGGTGGTCGCTGCCCCAGGGACCCGTCACCTCTCGGACTGTGTTCCACCCCCTCAGCAGTGTTAACCATGGGCGGTCCTAGAATATTCTTAAAGCCCAGATTAAAGCCACATTCATTCTACTACAAAAAAAATCCAACCAGAATTGTCTGCTTAATAAGATAAATTTTAGGAAATGTTGCTTTTATTTTAATATAAAGAAAACAGGGTGTTTTAGTTGACAAAGAGTTAAAAAAGCAGGAATGCTGAGACACTTTAAAATGATCTATATTTGCTTATTCTTCTTGACAGCTTTCCTATTATTTATGGGATTCGGGGAATTGTGGCATTCTCTCAGGTCACCTGTAAAACATCTGGCCCTCATTTACGGGGAGCTGGTTCATTACAGGAGCTGTAATTTATTGCACTGTTTGGCACTGGTCAGGAAACACTCGGCTGTCAGTGTTCTAGGCAGGTCTGTGGGTGGGTGACTCTGCGGGTGTGTGATGGCAGAACATGCTCTTCAGGAGGAGGGCCTGGGGTCTCCACAGAACGCCGGGTCCACACTGATGACCCTGGGTTATCTGCTCTGCAGGAACCACAGATAATGGACCTGGATTTGGAGTAAATGCAACTTTCAAAATAATCTTGCGACATTCTTACTAGTCATGACTCAGTTCAGTTCAGTTGCTCAGTCATGTCTGACTTTTTGTGACCCCAAGGACTGTAGCCCACCAGACCTCCCAGTCAATATCCAACTCCTGGAGCTTGTTCAGATTCATAACCATCGAGTCAGTGATTCCATCCAACCATCTCATCCTCTGTTGTCCACTTCTCCTCTTGCCTTCAATCTTTCCCAGCATCAGGAACTTTTCCAATGAGCCAGTTCTTCACACTAGGTGGCCAAAGTGTTGGAGCTTCAGCTTGAGCTTCAGCATCAGTCCTTCCAATGAACATCCAGGACTGATCTCCTTTAGGATGGACTGGTTGGATCTCCTTGCAGTCCAAGGGACTCTTAAGACTCTTCTCCAACACCACGGTTCAAAAGCAGCAATTCTTTGGCACTCAGCCTTCTTTATGGTCCACTCTCACATCCATACATGACCACTGGAAAAACCATAGCTTTGACTAGATGGACCTTTGTTGGCAAAGTAATGTCTCTGCTTTTTAATATGCTTTCTAGATTGGTCATAGCTTTCCTTCCAAGGAGCAAGCATCTTTTAGTTTCATGCCTGCAGTCACCATATGCAGTGATTTTGGAGCCCAAGAAAATAAAGTCTGTTACTGTTTCCATTGTTTCCCCATGTATTTGCCATGAAGTGATGAGACCAGATGCCATGATCTTAGTTTTCTGAATGTTGAGTTCTAAGCCAGTTTTTTCACTCTCCTCTTTCACTTTCATCAAGAAGCTCTTTAGTTCCTCTTCACTTTCTGCTTTAAGGGTGGTGTCATCTGCCTATCTGGGGTTATTGATATTTCTCGCGGTAATCTTGATTCCAGCTTGTGCTTCACCTAGCCTGGCGTTTCTCATGATGTACTCTGCATAGAAGTTAAACAAGCAGGGTGACCATATACGGCTTTGACATAGTCCTTTCCCAACTTGGAACCAATCTGTTGTTCCATGCCTGGTTCTAACTGTTGCTTGTTGATCTGCATACAGATTTCTTGGGAGGCAGGTAAGGTGGTCTGGTATCCCCATCTCTTTAAGAATTTTCCACATATTAGTCATGACTAATATCCACTAAAACCTATTCAACAGTCTACCAAAGAACAAAGTGAAATGCCTGCAGAGATTGATGGCATGGTTTAGTTAGCCATCACTGACAGAAATGGCTATTGAAAACACTGTTGAGAATGACGTTTCTGTCACGCGTAAAAATGGGCACAGGAAGATAGATCACTGAGAATCTTACCAACAAAGGAAGGTGATAACAGAGGCAGCGTCTCATCTCAATTCTAAATCAGACTGCAACTCTCCCCCTCAAAAACACTGCTTTTTTTTTTTTTTTTCATTGTTTTTTTTGGCCAAGGGGATTGAAAGGCCTGTGTTAATTTCAAGACAGGAAATTACTGAGAGTAAAATATGGTCTAGAGGGTGGATTTGGTTTCTTCATGTGATTAAACAGGGTCGGGACCCAAAGAAATAGTTTACCTTCAATGGTTTAGGACTGACAGGGGGTGTGGATTTCCTTTTTTCCCCTTGATTATGAGGATAAAAACAAACTTTGACTGAGATACCTGATGACGACTTCCTACATATGGAATAACGTTTCCTATGATGGCCATGAGCTCAAGCTTCGGGGTTGGAATTGTGAACCAAAGAGCTGACGGTCTCCTGCGAGCTGCCTCCCCTCAGCGTAAGGAGGGGAAGCTGTGTACACCAGGGTTCCCAAGAACCGAGGAAGTTCTCTGAGGATTCTCACTGAAGCTGAGTGTCCTCTCTGGGAAATGAGAGACAGAGGGACAGAGAGAGACACAGAGGGAGGCGGGAGAGAGACAGACAGAAATAGAGAGAGACAGAAATAGAGAGACGGAGAGAGTGGAAATGAAGAGACAGAGAAAGACGGCAGAGACAGAGAGAGACAGGGGAGACAGAGATGAAGAGACAGAGAGAGACAGCAGAGACAGAGAGACAGGAGAGACAGACAGAAATAGGGAGACAGAGAGAGATGGCAAGAAGGAAGTGGGGGGAGACAAACAAAACAGCTGTAACACCCTATCCGTTTGCTGCTTATTTTCCAGGGATTAATCTCAGTCCCAAGGGAGGGATGGGGAGAAGAACTTGTTAATCTCACTATCAAGTGTTCGATTTTTCTCAGGGGTCAGGCTTTATTTTAACTTATGAAAAATTGAAATGGAGCATAGAATCTGAATAATTTCCTCACAGTAAGAACAATTAGATATGAAACAAATAAAATATTGTGATTAAAAAATAAACCTTAGTATGAATAGAAGTTCGCTTTGGGAAGCTATCATCCATCAGCAGCACGGAATGCGGGTGAGCAGGGCGAGTGGTCTGCCTGCCTCTGATGGACACAAGCCTCAGGCTAAGCGTCCTCAAGTGACCGTAACTCATCACTGGGTCAGCAGCCCAGATGGCACGCACTCTGACAGACATTTGGTTCGGAATGCATCATCTGATATTAATTTTGTACACTTAGCTTAAATGCAGAATGGCATTTACCCAGGGATTGAAAATATCAGCCCCAGGGTAAGAGCTGCATTTATTTTTATTTTCTATCGTTTTGGTACATTTTAAAAGTTGAACAAAAACAGGGATGAATTGCTCGGTGGCAGAGAAAAAAAATGAACTGAGAAGTGGATTGTATCTATTGATATTTAACCTATTAAAATTAACACTGAAGATATTTTCAAACGTTTTAAATATTTCATTAAGAACAGCAATAAAATAAATAATAAAGCTGGTTATGTGCACACATGCTAAGTAGCTTCAGTTGTGTAATGGGTTGCTCTCACACGTCTCATCCTGACAAAGAAAAAACTAAAAAGACACTGCCTTGGGGTTGGGATCGATGGTTTCAGGGCTTTGCCAAAGGCTTTCTCAAGTCACACGGCCTCAAGTCACTCCAAGTGCAGGACAGAAGAACGCAGGCCCCCGCTCTGAGACTGCTGTTTTTGCAGAGCTGTTCCAGGAGAAATCCCGAGGTCCGGGGCAGCCAGGCAACCCTGGGAACGTTCCTGCTCCATCTCTGCTGTCCTGACGGGCTGACACAGGAGGTCCCCAGTGAGGCTCTGTGGATGAGGAGGTCCCCAATGAGGCTCTGTGGATGCTGGGTCCAGACACATTTGCAGGAGGACAAGGAAGTCAAGTGGATCTCTGAAAGCCCAGAGATTCACCCTCTGGCCCTGGATATTCTAGAAGGTGGGGAGAATATGCACACCCATGGCAAGTCCTGGTGTGAGTCTGCAGGGCTTCAACAGCAGAAGCTCCACTCTGGAGTGGGGGCGTGAGCTGAGGGGGGTGGCAGGTGGCCCCCTACGGGGCTGGGAGGGCCCTGCCCTGGCCCCCTCCAGCTGCTGGGGCTGCAGGCGATCACCAGCATCCTCAGCGTGGTTGCCCTGGCTCTGTTTCCCACCTTCTGCCAGCGTGTTTCTGCACCCACAGGCCCCAGTTTAGAAGGACACTGGTCACACTAGATTATAGCTTCCCTGGTAGCTCAAATGGTAAAGAACCTACCTGAAATGCAGGAGACCTGGGTTCAGTCCCTACGTTGGGAAGATCTCCTGGAGAAGGGAAAGGCAACCCACTCCAGGATTCTTGCTGGAGAATCCTGTGGACAGAGCCTGGCGGGCTACAATCCATGGGATCACAACGGATCAGAGAACTGAGCGAGTAACACGTTCGTGCTCTCGCGCTGCACTGGGCTCCCTCCTGGCTCTCACATCTGCAGTGACCGTGTTTACAGATCAGGCCACAGATAAGGCTCCAGGGTCTAGGACCTTGGGACCTGAGTCTGGGGACACAGTTCAGCATACAACACACACCTCAGGGTTCTGATGAAGAGGGCACTGCACTCTGGAGTTCCTGGCAGGTTTCAGGAGCCTCCAGGGTCCACACTCCAGGGCTTGAGAAGCCCTGACAAAAACATGCACCTGTTAATACATTTTCCTATTGTGCTGTTATTTCACCATTATTTTTTTTGATGGATTTTTATAAAAAGTAACTTCTAATTAATCGTGGTGGTCGTGGGTTTGCAATCTTGCTTTCCGATGAACCGGCCTGTCAGTGACGGCGTTGGGTGGGGGACCCCCTGCCTTCCGAGACCTTAGCTGGATGCTCCTGACTCAGAAGACAGAAGTTTGGGATGTTTAGTTTGCGATCAGCAGCTTGATGGATCACATCTTTCCTGTTTGTTCTCAGTGATACTTCATGAAGCGTCCCTGAGAGAGGGTTTGGGCTGTGGTTCCGGCTCAGATCCTAGGGAAGAGTGACCCCCCAGAGGAGAGGCCCTGGGCCTTCTGGCGGCTCCCCGGGTCACTCCGAGTCCTGGCTGCCGAGCCCCTCCTGGTTCCTGCCCCGACACAGTGCTGTCTGCCGGCCTGGGCAGCAGGCTGAGCCCGGCCAATGTCTGCGCTTCTTGAGAGCCTGTCGTGGCCACCCCCTCCTGCAGATGTCGTGGCCATCTGCAGACTTCCCCAGCAGATGGCCCCCATCGCTGTTTCCAGATCCCCCAGCCGGCGTGGCCTGCAGCCTTCCGCACCTGGTGCCCAGGCTCGCCCCGCTGCAGCCCCGCGGCCCCAGCATCCAGCCGGGCGCTCCAGGGCTCAGCTCCACATGACTTGGCACCTCACGGGGCAGGGGGTGGGGCTCCAGCGGACGGACCATGTTCTCTGCAGGGGTCCTGTCAGCTCATTCGCTCAGCATCACCTGGACCCACCTCCTTCACTTGCCAAACTTATAAGGCCCTGACTGGTGTCCCTGCCCCCCCGGGATGTAAAGGCTCCCCTGGTCAGCCTTCCATGGGTTCCTGCTTAATGTCCCCCTTTCCAAGCTGGAGGCTAAGAGCTTAGGACCGTATACTCAGCTGTATCCACATTTACCAGAGCGACAGGTCTGCCTCCGGCCTCAAGATCTCAGCCCCCAGCTTCCAGCCTCCGGCTCCACCGACCTCCAACCTTTCATCCTCCAGCCTCAAAAATCCAGCCTCAGTGTCTACCTACCTATAGCCTTTATCTCCTGTTGGCTGTGAGAGACCCTACTTCTGTGTAAGAGTTCAATGCCCAGGCTTTAAGAAGATAAATGATTATTTTATTCTAATTATTTACAAATGAGTTGGGCAGCTCAAGCTGTCCAGTTGTGTCTCTCAAGTCAGGCACTTTGGGGAGAACTTTCTAAGCAGTATCACATTTACAGATTTCCTAGTGGGTTGCACTTGATTGTACACTCATGCAATAACGAGGAGAACAATACGGCCACTTTGCTTGGCTTTGGTTAGCTGGAAGTAAATAGAATTCTCAAGGGAAAACAAATGCCATTTTAGGTTTTCGTCTAAAACGGGTTATGATGATCAGGCTACAGCTGAAGGGGCCGTGAGACCCCGGCTGTGCCTTGTTTCTGAAGATGCTCCAGGTGAAGCTGTGACTGTTACATTTTCTATGGAGAGTTTTGCATCCTGGACGTTTCCTTGGACGTGGAGCTGGCGTGAGATTTCTGATCGGTATTAAATGCTTCTCTGATGAGCGTCAGAGGACCTGCCGGCCTGCAGCTTGGCCCTCTCTGCCCCGACTCCCATCGCAGCCTTGACAGAGGAGGCTGCCGCAGGGCCTGGGGCCTCGGGCCCAAGTCAGGGCTCAGGGCCACTCTGGACTCACACGACCCAGAGCAGGAGGTGACAGGACGACCCGCAGATGCGGGCAGCTTTCCATGGTTTAAGCTGATCAAAGGGCGTCTTCGCATCCAGCCCCCTGTTCACTGTTCCCACCAGGCTGGTCTCTGCTTCCTCACGCGGCATGCTTTATACGTGTTCATTCTCTGCCAGACACCTGGTCCCCTTCCCATCGACGGCCCAAGCAGAATCTACGACAGGAGTGGCCATTAGTTGGACACCTGCTCCATGCTGGGCACTGACCAGACGTGTCTGTGTGTGGTTCCTAAGTCCCAGGCCCATTCTACCGGCCAGTGATGCTCATCTCTTCTCAAGACTTCTTTTCTTTCTGGTGAGGTAGCTGGCGTTCAGGATCTTTGATGGCTTTGCTGAGGCTGTGAGGTCTTCAGTGAACATGTCCCCTTTTCCTTCCATCCTCTACTTGCTCCAAAATTCCCCTGCAGAACAAGCTTTTAGGATCTAAGAATATTGATGCAGGTACTGTGGGAAACACAGGACATTGTAAAGACATGAATATTTATGGATATAACTTCATACAATGTAATTCACATTATATAGTGAAAGTTGCTCAGTTGTGTCTGACTCTTTGAGACCCCATGGTCTATACAGTCCATGAAACTCTCCAGGCCAGAATACTGGATTGGGTAGCCTTTCCCTCTCCAGGGGATCTTCCCAATCCAGTGATTGAATTCAGGTCTCCTGCATTGCAGGCAGATTCTCTACTCCCTGAGCCCCAGTAGAAGCTCTCACGTTGTATAGTTGCCACTAAAACTGGACTAGATTTTGGACATCACATCTTTATGATCTAAGCTGTCCTTCCCTGTCACGATACCACCTAAATCCCCGCCAAGCACAGCGTGAGTACTCCCCCCGGAGAGCACCCTGGTGCCCAGGGGACATCACCCGCAGGCCAGGCCGGCTCTCCACCACTTCTCTCTCTCTTTTTCCAGTCACCACCCGTGATCTGTCTGCTCCTGAATTACACTGCAAAATAGGCTGTACATTTTTTCCACTTAAAATATTAAGCTTCATCTGTACAATACCAGGACTGAAGAGAAGCAGGAATCCGTCTGGGGTCACCCACTGACAGCCTTTCCACCCGAGCCCCACACTGGAGGCTCTTGTTGCAGACCCGCCTTTGATCCGCAGGCCTGCTCCCCGCGACCTTGAATTACAGCCACTGTGATGTCCATGAAGACTCGTGGAGCTCTCACTGCGTGAGGTGTGGCGGGCGAAGGGCAAGCGCTCCCTCCTAGACTCGGCACCGAGAGGGGCCGTTGGCCCAGCCCTTGGACCGCCGGCTCGCTTCTGGATGAGGAAGCAGGGTGAGGCGGGAGCTCTACATTCCCCTCCGCCCCACTTGGCCTGTGTGGGGAGAACTCCAAAGATGCAAATAACGAAGCAAGACATTTCACGCGGCCACCACAATAAGCTGATCCAAATTCAGTTCGAGCGATTTGTTTGGATTAACAAATGTGATCTGAAATGAAGACGGAGTTACTGTATTTTTGTGCCTTTCCCTTTGGGCGATTTGCCTAACTTCTCATTTCCATTGGTCCTTCGAAGGAGTCCTAATCAAACTTCTCTCTAAACCTCTCAGCTCTGGTTCTCACTTGGCCTTAATTGTAAAATGCTTAGCAGGTTTGCAGGTGAACTTCATAAGGAAAACGAACCAGCTTGTTCCTCTTTAGGGATAGATGAACTCTTGCAGAACCCAGGATCCCCTCAAATTAAATCCCATTTAGCTTGTAATTGATAAGGGATTTAAGGCATCCATGCTGTTAAGCCCCTCAGCCTAATCCCAGGCCTTCACATATCGTGGGGTGAAGGTCAGCGCTTTACGTAGGAGCCCAGGGGTTCTCTCTCATCACCTGCTCATCCCTCTCGCCCCACACCACACCCATGTCTGTGATGGACAGCCCCCGGTCCCATCCAAAAAGCGCAGAGCGGCCTCTGGCACAGCGGGGATGCTGGTGAAGTCTCTACCTTCTTCTCAAAGCCCCAGAACCGCGGGCTGTACAGACCCTGTGGGTGGCTGAGCCGGCAGTTCAGACACTCGCGGGACCTCAGCTCAGCAAAAGCCCCATGGCCCTCTGTGGACTAGTGCGGAGAACAACCTGCATTCTTCACAGAGCAGTGAAAATTTAATAATCCAAGTCAGCATTGATTTAACTTGGACCAGCTGTCGGCCCACGTAGCTTTCTTCCCCTCCTGACATTTCAATGCACAGAAAAAAACTATTGTAAATACTTCTACTTAAACCTTTTCTCCACACTCGTAGTACAGTTAGCTACCCTGGTCCTGTTTTCTTCTTTGGTGATCACAAATCACATTACATCCAAATTCAGCTAAGTGGAGAGGATGTTCTCTTTCAAAATCCCATTATTCTGGAGTGGAGACACTTCCGTGTGTGTTATTTCAAGACGCCGCGATAAGCAGCCTGGGGTTTCCGAAGAGTGAGCGGCGGGGATGGTCCCCACGGCTTTCCTCGAGAAAGGCTTTCCTCGAGAGCTGGTTCAGTCCTCGGCCGGAGAAGGCACGGGGGAGGGTACGTTTCTCCTCTCCTCCCGGAATCCGTGTCTTACAGGGAACGCACGCCACTGCATTTCGAGGCGTGACAACTAACACATCTCTCCGTGGTGCGCCTCAGATGCAGAGCCTCTGCTACCCAGTGGGGAAAGCCGAGTTATGGATTTCCTGTTCGCTACTGCCTGCAGAGCACAAATACATGCGCGCGTGTGTGTGTGTGTGTGCACATGTGGTGGTGGTGTTCAGTCCATCAGTCATGTCTGACTCTTTGCAACCCCATGGACTGCAGTACACCAGGCTTCCCTGACCTTACCATCTCCCAGAGTTTGCTCAAACTCGGGTGCATTGAGTCAGTGATGCCATCCAACGTTCACTGTATATAGTAGTGTAGTGAAAGCCACTCGGTCGTGTCTGACTCCTTGCAACCCTATGGACTGTAGCCCACCAGGCTCCTCTGTCCATGGGATTCTCCAGGCAATAATAATGCAGTGGGCAGCCATTCTATTCTCTAGGGGATCTTCCCGATCCAGGGATGGAACTCAGGTCTTCCTGCATTGCAGGAAGATTCTTTACCAGCTGAGCCACCACACTGCCAGCTATTTAAAGGCAACCAATACTCTGGCATGGTTCATCCATTGATTCAGGAAGCACTGACTCCATGTGCACTCACCAGCTCCAGAAACGTGAGCCCAGGGACGCTTGCATCTCTGTCCTCCCCCTCTGACTTCTGTCCGTGGAACGCAGTGCCGGCCCTCGTGTTCAGGGGTTTCACAAGCACCTCGGGATCCGTCTAGGAGGACATAGTGGAGACAGTGGCATCACCAGGATGGAGAGGAGCCTTGAAACCACTGGTAGAGCTGAAGGCCCTTCCCGGCGCAGGCTTCCTGTGAAGGCTGGGGCGCTGTCTGACCCCGTGTCTGGAGAGCCAGGCCCCCCAAGGACTGGCTGAGCCCTCCCCGCAAAGTCGGTGTCACCGGAGAGGGGTCGGAGGTCTGAGCTGACAAAGCTTGTGCATAGCCTGGGCCGCGATGGACATGGGGACGCGAGCTCTGCTCACTGCTCTTCCGTCATCGGTCCCATCCGTGAGCACGGAACGCTTCAAACAAGGATGGCATCGCGAGTGGGCCCTTGGCTTCTGGAAGCAAAGGGATATCTCTCCATTTCTACCTTCTTCTCACGCAGACCCCTCCAGCCGCTGATACACACCGCTGGGTCTGAGGGAGGGTGGGGCAGGTTTGGGATGAATTTCTAAGGGGTCTGTCCTGTCAGATGAGTCGGGGTCCCCCCCACAGAGGCCCGGGAGACGGGAGAGGAGGCCTGCGCTCCTTCCTGGGTGGGAGCACTAATGAAGGCTGTGAGAATCACAAGTGCATCGCCAGATCTTGGTGCTCCCTGCACCGTCGCCAGCCCTGGAGCACGTGGGCCGGAAGTCTGGTCTGTGATTCAGGAGGCTTTCTGCTTAAGCAGACAAAGTGCAATAACTAAGGGACTGACTGAGTACACTTTGGATGATCAAGACTTCAATACCGTTACCCTGTAGGGTCCTACCTACTGGAAAACAGCTAATGAGTGCTCTTACATCAGATTCGGTGTGATAGTCAGGGTTCTCCAGAAAAGCAGAGTCAGCAGGCTGGAGGGAGGGAGACTTGATGGAGGAGTTGACTCACTTGATGGGAGTTGGCGCGGTGACGCTCTACAGGGCTGACTGGAGCCGCGTCCAGGGCTGGTGCTGCAGCTTGGTTCCCAAGGCCCCTGGGGAAGAGGCTCTTCTGCCTCCTTGGGAGCCTTGGTCTGTTCTCATCCTCAGTGGATTGGGTGCAGCCCCCACACTGTGGAGGGTCATCTGTTTACTACAGGACGTGGGTCATCTACACAAGCTGTCGAGAGGCATCTAGGCTGAGCATCTGGACCCTCCTGACTTACTCCTGGGGTCAGTGCAGGCGCGTGGGCTCCACTAACTGCACAGGTCACAAGACGAGCTCGTGCCTGAGTGTGTGATCCCGCCAGAGCGCAGGCCGTGTCCCACCCGCGTCTTTCTTACTTCATCCTCCCGACAAGCTTCAGAGGAAGACTCTGTTTTTCTCGCCACTTCCCAGAGGTCACTGAGAGACCAGGGTCGTGATGGTAAGTGAGATCACCGAGCCAGAGATGTGTCTGCATCCCATGGGCATCCTTGGCCGCCAGGACGTAACCAGGGGGCCACGGGCAGAGGCAGCTCGGGATGGAGGAACCAAGGACGCTTTCCGCTCCACGATCCCTGCTTGCACATCTGCTCTGTCCCGAGCCTCAGGCTGGTTCTTCTCACCAGCACGTGCGAAGGGCCTTTTCCAATTGTTTCAGGTGTCGGGACATCTTGGCTGGTTCTGTCCGTCTGCCCCAAGGCCGTGCAGTCCTGACCCCTCACACCGCACCCGCTGATCTGAGGGTGGGACCCCTGTCCCAAGTGGGAGGACAGAGGCCAACCAGGCCCTAGTCCCCCTCCCCCTGTAGCTGTGTGCTCCCCACACGTGGCTGGTGCTCTGGATTCAGCTCCCCGCCATGCCTCATGCAGAGCACGCCTGGGACTACAGAGTTAGCAGCCAGCCCAGGGCTCCCAGAGGACTCCGAGCACACACATGTCTTCATCAGGAAGGAAGTCCCTGCATTCAGAGGGGGACAGAGGCGCGGCCTCGGGCCCAAGGTGGCTGAGAGCCGAAACGCTTCTGCCCCTTCTTAGACACAATCCCACCCAGGCAAGGAAATGCTTGCGAGAACTTGGGGATGATTGCCCTATGTGGCAGGTGAGAAAAATGGGGATGCGCTTTGAGAAGATCTGTCACCGGGAACCACGCCACCTTCTCTGGCAGGGGCTCCAGGGCCGAGCAGCAGGGAGGTGAGGGGCCCACGGCAACGTCCAGGAGTTGGTCCCCCAAACTGGGCGCTCTGCTGAACATGGGGCTCACAAATTGGGTTTACATTTTCAAATATGTCTATTTGTTACCTTTCATTTTTTCTTATAATTCACACAGTTGGGCTGTGATGAATTGTGAATTAAAATATACGCAGCTTAAAATCTGGGCCCTGCTCTGAGGTCCTGAGAAGGCTCCCGATCCACCCAGGCCCCGGCTCAGGCTGGCATGGCGTCTGCCAGGGAGGGGTGCCTTCCCCATGAGGACTCCATTCCAGATCCTGGGGGGTCCCCAGCATGGCAGAGGGAGTTCCAGGGGTGGAGTGAGTCAGGGCGGCCGGCTCCAGCCCCCTGAGACCCGATGCAGTCCTTGAGAAGGTCTTTTAACCTCCCCAGGCCTCAGCTTCCCCATTTGGACAGTGAGGGTACTCCACTAAAAATGTTTCTCTCTTGGGCTCTAAAGCATGTACGATTTGGGTAGAGAGGCTAGAGGGATTTGTTAGGGGAAATTTCCATTTCTCAGGGGCCTCGAAGCGCCGGGAGCCTCCAGTGAGGCTGTGTCCTGACAGCGAGGCAGCCCACTCAAGGCGGGGGCTTGGATGAGGGTCTCGGGTGGCGTCCAAGTCCCCAGAGGCGCTGATGTTCTGAGCAGATGGTGGCCTGCAGCCACCATGTCCTGGTCTGCGTGCTGTGTAGACGGGCCCTGAGGTGGGGCTGCAAGCCAGTCCCAGCCCTGGCAGGGGGCTAGGGATGCGACATGCCAGGATTGGCTCTCGGCCAGCTCTTGATTGTGCCCGTGAGGGGGTCATGTGGTCGGTGGCAAGAAGAGGTGGTCGCCACTCTCCCCAGCGGTGGCGGACACCTGCCCGCCGCAGGCCACGTGGGCGGACACGCGGGCGCTCCCCTCGGAGCCCGGGACGGCGGGATCGGACGGGAGATGCTGCTCTGAGGAGGTAGGTGGCAAGTGCCTCCAGCGACTTGTGGAGGTTCTCTCCTGATGGACTGTACAGGGAAGAGTCCCAGCCGACGCCTAGTCAGCTCGTAGGTTCACGAAGTCCTCCCCCTCCAGCCGTCTTTCATCTCCCATGCCCAGAGATGCTAACAGCTTGCAGATGAGCCGCTCCAGTGCAGCCTGGAGGGCGGCCTGTGCGGAACTGGAGGAAGGAGGATTTCAGAAAGCAGACGGGGCCAGATGAGGGACTGTAACCAGGGAGAGAAACGTGTACACGGGGTTTGGAAGGAGAACAGACGGACAGAGAGAGAGAGAGAGGGACAGAGGGAGTGAGCGGGAGGGGACAGACAGACAGAGAGACCGATCTCCCAGCTTTCCTATCCTCCCCCGAAAGCTTCCAGATGAAGAGAGAAGCGACTTTCCACATCAGGTGGGGGCGGTCACCTGTCTCCGAGGCTCGGACAGCAGGCCTTGAGGGCCAGCTTGGATGGTGTCTGTTAGTGACAGGCATGTTCTCTGCGTGTTTTTGACCAAGGAGAGCTTTCAGGGGAGATGCTGACGGCCTCAGAGGCTGGCGGGTGGGAGGGGACTGACCAGGAGGGGGTGGTTTGGGGGCTAAGCTCGGGACCCAGAGGACAGGGCCTCGCTGACCTGGGGGTGGTCAGACGGGACGGCCACTAGTCCGCCTCTGCTCTGGCCCCTCAGGAGGCAGAGCTCACACTGCAGCTCCCAGCCCCCCCTGGGGCGTCCTAACCCCTCAGCGGGGGACCCTGGGGACGCCCTGTCCTCGCGTGCTGACCTCTGACCTGTGGGCGGTGCCGCCAGCCTCTCTCTGCGCAAAGGAGATCCCCTCAGCCCAGGGCTGGCAGGGGAGGAGCCGGGAGCCCCCCATCCTCACGATGAAGCTGAGCAAACGGAGCCAGTGTCTTCCCCACCGCGTCAGGGTGGCGGGGCCACGGGGAGCTACCCCCCAGAACTGCGAGGCAGAGGGGCCACCAGGTCCGCCCTGGATGGGGAGCCTGGGCCCAGGCTGGCAGGGAGTGGCACAGATTCCCATGGGTCCCTGGAGGCCAAGCGAGGACCCCCGAGGGGCCTCCCAGATCCCCGGCTTCACCCTCAGGCACCTCGCCAGCTTCCCAAGGCAGAGCAGCAGGGGAGAGACCCCATGTGTCTGGAGGGGGAGGGAAGATGGGCTGTTTAGAGACTAACTCTCAGGGGCTGAACTGGGCGCCCAGATTCCTAAGCTGGAGCCTGACCCCCTGCCCCTGGGGCTGTTTGGAGCTGGGCCTTTGAGAATGGATGACATAAAATGACATCATGGGGGGGGGGCCTGATCCCACGTGGCTGGTGTCCCTCTAGGAAGAGATCGGGCCACAGACGCTCACAGAGTGATGGTCACTTGAGGACATGGGGAGCAGACGGCCGCCTGCACTCCAGGAGAGGGGCCCAGGAGGAGCCAGCCTTGCCCACAGCAGGAGGCTGGGCCTCGGACGTTCAGGCTCGTCTGCGAGCGAACAAGTGTCTGTTGTTAAATCTGCCTGGCCTGCGGTGTTTGTCCCGTGCAGACACCCAGAACCTTCTGGGGCCGCCTCCCCGCAGAGCTGACTCCTGGGGGTCCCCGGCCCACGTGCCTCCTGAGACAGTGGCTACTCGGGCTTATTTTGCAGGGTTAAGCCATCACTAATTAATCATCCAGGAATTACAGAGCTGGTCCTATTTCTCAACATGCATTATGAAAATTTTTTTAAATGATTAACATGAAAAAGACTCAATTTCCTTAAAACATGTATTTTAACCCAGGGCAATAAAGCAACAAAAATACATAGCAGAGATGATTCCAGGTGGCGAGTGCTGAAAAACCCAACCAATCGGCTAGAGACGCTTCACGAATCACTCAGCTAATCAGAGAAGGTTTTAAAAAACTGCTTAAACTGCATCTGAAGAGAGCAAATTGTCCTGTGGTATCTCACAAATGTCGGTTTCAACATGGCAAGTATAAAGTTCAGTCTAAAATAAATGGAAAACTTAAGCATTTCAAATTGCTGCCTCGTGTTGGTATCTGTCCGTTATTAATGGTTGGGGTAAGTGAAAGCTGTAAGCACATTTCTTTGGTCACCTACATCTGCAGGAGTTAGATATATTTAGATATGATGTAAACTTTGGAGCAAAGGAAAGTCGTACTCAAGCCAATAATGAAATTAAATTCAACCAAATGCCTTATCCCAGCATCTGTTTCCTATCCGCTGGGCACTAAAATTCTAAAACTGAGCCAGACCTCGGACTCATCGCTTGCAGGGCGACGGTCCCGTATGGCTCCCCCAGCGGCCTCCGCCAGCCTGGGCCCCAGCCTCCAGGGGACAAGGTGCTCAGGAAGCTGCAGTACAGACTCGAGGTTTCACGTGGGCCGAAGGGTGCTCCTCACATCCTGTGGTATCCCTCAGCCTGCTCCTCGCACCTGCTCTTCCGTCAGGGCAGTTGAAACCATTATTTGATCCAAATTGCTACGCAATCAGTTCTCTGAAAATCCGAATCCTCCACGCTGCGCCCTCTGATGCCTCAGTGTAGACACTCTAGGGCCACGACTGGTTGATCCTCTCGTTCTGCTTTGCGGGAGCCCTGTGACCTTGGGCAAGGTCACGC
The DNA here is from genome assembly GCF_027580195.1 of Bos mutus. Classification (NCBI taxonomy): domain Eukaryota; kingdom Metazoa; phylum Chordata; class Mammalia; order Artiodactyla; family Bovidae; genus Bos; species Bos mutus. The sequence continues at coordinate 102,695,031 of NC_091625.1, forward strand.
ACCATTTTGTGCCTCGGTTTCTTCTTCTGTAATATTACCTCCCGTATAGAGGCATCGTTTTGGCAAGGACTGAATGAACAAGTACAAATTAAACACTTAGTACAATGTCTAGCAGTGAAGAGTGTTGGCACGGTCATAATTATTATTTTATTGTTTTTATGAAACAGACCTGGGTGGGACAGGGCAGAGCATGGGGTGACGAATGCAGAGGGTGAAATCGAGCTGAGCTGTGGGGTCCCGGGCTCACTGTGGGCCCCCAGGGTCCTGGCAGAAAGAGAGTCGAGCTCGCAGCCTGCTTCCTGCTGCATCCACAGATGTTTCTTCTCGACACACATTCATTTCAGTCTCTAGACTCCCGCGGCCCCTGCTGGACCAGCTGTCTGAACTTTGTGATAAGTCATCTTGGCTGTTTTCTGTTTCTTGGGCTCACTTTTGTGTTTACAAATCACCTCGTCTTAGCCTCCTGCCTCCTGGAAAGACCAGAGTTTTCTGCTTTCCACATGTCCTTTCCACTGAGTGTCATGGTGGTGGGTGTCCAGCAGGCACTCAGACGTCCAGCAAGTGCATCGCGTGGACGCACTGATTCAGGCTCACAGGGTGTTTTTCCCCGGGACTCACAGGGGAGGGAGTACCAAGGCTGTATATCGTCACCCTGATTATTTAACTTACACACAGAGTACATCATGCAAAATGCCAGACTGGATGAAGCACAAGCTGGAATCAAGACTGCCGGGAGAAATATCAATAACCTTGTATATGCAGATAACACCACCCTTATGGCAGAAAGTGAAGAGAAACTAAAGAACCTCTTGATGAAAGTAAAAGAGGAGAGTGAAAAGGCTGGCTTAAAACTCAACATTTAAAAAACCTAAGATCATAGCATCTGATCCCCTCACTTCATGCAAATAGATGGAGAAACAATAGAAACAGTGACAGACTTTATTTTCTTGGCTCCAAAATCACTGCAGACGGTGGCTGCAGCCACGAAATTAAAAGAGGCTTCTTCCTTGGAAGTACAGCTATGACAAACCTAGACAGCATATTAAAAAGCACAGACATTACTTTGTTGACAAAGGTCCGTCTAGTCAAAATTATGGCTTTTCCAGTGGTCATGTACAGATGTGAGAGTTGGACCATAAAGAAAGCTGAGTGCCAAAAGATTGATGCTTTTGAACTGTGGTGCTGGAGAAGACTCTTGAGAGTCCCTTGGACAGCAAGGAGATCCAACCAGTCCATCATAAAGGAAATCAGTCCTGGATATTCATTGGAAAGACTGATGCTAAAGCTGAAGCTCCAATGCTTTGGCCACCTGATGCAAAGAACTGACTCATTTGAAAAGACCTTGATGTTGGGAAAGATTGAAGGCAGGAGGAGAAAGGGATGACAGAGGATGAGATCGTTGGGTGGCATCACTGACTCAGTGGAAATTCAGTTCAGTTCAGTTGCTCAGTCATGTTTGACTCTTTGCGACTGCATGGACCGCAGCATGCCAGGCCTCCCTGTCCATCACCAACTCCCAGAGCTTGCTCAAACTCGTGTCCATAGAGTCAGTGATGCCATCCAGCCATCTCATCCTCTGTCGTCCCCTTCTCCTCCTGCCCCCGATCCCTCCCGGCATCAGAGTCTTTTCCAATGAGTCGACTCTTTGCATGAGGTGGCCAAAGTACTGGAGTTTCAGCTTTAGCATCAGTCCTTCCAAAGAACACCCAGGACTAATCTCCTTTAGGATGGACTGGTTGGATCTCCTTGCTGTCCAAGGGACTCTCAAGAGTCTCCTCCAACCACAGTTCAGAAGCATCGATTCTCTGGCACTAGATTTCTTTATGGTCCAGCTCTCACATCCACACATGACCACAGGAAAACCATAGCTTTGGATAGATGAACCTTTGTCGGCAAGGTAATGTCTCCGCATTTTAATATGCTGTCTAGGTTGGTCATAACTTTTCTTCCAAAGGGCAAGTGTCTTTTAATTTCATGGCTATAGTCACCATCTGTGGTGATTTTGGAGCCCAAGAAAACAAAGTCTCTCACTGTTTTCATGTCAATGGACAGGAGTCTGAGCAAACTCTGGGAGATGGTGAAAGACAGGGAGGCCTGGCGTGCTGCAGCCCATGGGGTCGCAGAGCCGGACACGACTGAGTGGCTGAACCACCCCCAGCTCAGGGTGGGCAGTGTCTGGCTCCGACTTCAGCGGCCTCCAGCTTTGGAGCCGTGTTCTGTCCTGCGTTGCCTGTGGACATTCATCACACAACACCCACCGGTTTATATTCGCTCATTTCTTCTTTCATTTCTCTGAAAACCTCTTTACGAGGTCCTACTGTGAGCCGGCACGGTGCTCAGAAAAAGGGTAAATAAGCTAGACTTGAAGGTCATGTCATAGCAGAAGAGGAGTTAGACGTGCAAGCGGCCGAAGTGAGTTTGGTCCGTGACCTGATGAGGCACTCGTCCGAGGAGCCGTTCACCTGGGCTTTGAGGCCTCCGTGACTCCGTGGCCAAGAGCTCGCTGGGTGGGGAGGCCACCCCCGAGCCGCAGCCGTGGGGAGGCGGTTTGTCTGCTGGACAGGGAGGGGTCTGACGGGAGCCTGGCGGGGCGAGATGGGCCCAGCTTCTGGACAGTCTTCCGGCCTGTGGGCCGTTCAGAGTCTATTCCACACGGGAAGGGAGCCAGAGAAGGTGAAGTCAGCCCGCGAGACATGTGTTTCCAGAGGGAGCCCCAGAGACCGGGCGTGTGCGGCTTGGGGAGCTCAGGGCGCTGAGGTTGGGTGTGAGACCCTAGCACCCCGAGAGTGCAACGTGGGGGTCAGCTTTGCGAGACCCACAGCCGAGGAAGCCAGCTGTGTACAGAGGGTCCTGTCTGTGTGACAGACGAGGAGGTGGGGCTCGTCCCCGGGGCCCCACACATGTCCAGGCCGGGGGGCAGCCAAGCAGATACAAGCACTTCCAACTGAAAGAGCAGCAAGTAGGCACTTTATGGAGAAGGAGGCTGAGGGGCTTCTATAGTGATAAGTGGGGAATCGTAAAGACTTCCAGAAGAATAACGCCAGGCATCCAATAAGAAATTTATTGTTCCATGGAGAGCGATCAAACACTTCAGCTTTTAATTGGAAAAACTATACACCATGTAATATTAACACTTTACTTCACATAAATATGGAGGAGACAACCTCCCTGGGAGACAAGAGGCTTATGGAGAAAGGCTGGGTGCCGTTCAGAAGGAGGCAGACGTGCGCGTGCGCGTGCGCGCGCGCCTCACTCTCCCAGGAAAAGGCACTGTTTCCCAAACATAAACCGCAAACTCGGTGAACGCCGCATGTGGATTTCAGCAGGCGCGGTGGAGAAGGGGCAGCGTGTTCCTAACACAGTTCCGCCAGTTCCCGCTCCTTTTGGCTGACCCCTTTTCACGTCCTGACACCGTGAGGACGCGGCGAGAAGCCGTGCGGGCGGGCAGAGGCCGACACTTCCGGGACCTGCAGCCCACCGGGCGGGGCAGGGCCCACGTCTCCAGCCCGGCTCGTTCCCCCAGACCCTCGCTCTGGGGGCAGGCACTACGAGCCGTGATCACACTCCAGATTCATTAGATTTACGGGGCTTCAAGGGCACGGGAGCTCTTGAACTGGTTTAAAGGTCAGCCCCAGTGCCTCTAACACTTGACTTGAAACTTCGGGGAGCACATGTGATACTGATTTTGAATACGTTTCCAATTAGCTCCCAGAGAAGAAAATGTCTTTAATAATGGAGTAAAAGTGAGCCAGTGGAGGTGGACGCTCTGTCCACTGCCCGGCTCTGAGGTGGCTCAGCGAGGGGAGGGCTAGGCCGCATCGCGTGTGGATGCGACCCTTCAAACCGAGAGGGCGTCCAGGACCCTCTTAGCTGAAAGTCTCTTGCACGTGTTCAGTGGGTAACGGCAGAGCTGAGGGCCGGCAGCCCATCTCCAGGCCCCCGCAGGGGAGGCTATGCCCCTTCCGTCCTGTGTGTTTGGAGAGTTTGGAGCGGGTCGGGCTGCGGTCTCTCTCCGCCTTCTGCCCCTTGACCAGGTGGCACATGGAGAGACCAGGGCGTCTGAGGACTCAGCTCACGGAAGCAGAAGAGCAGTGGTTTAGTCTGGGGCCCCGGGGGCAGTCGCGTGATTTGCCGTCACTTCTGTGGGCAGTTCAGTGACCACTGGCCTTCCCAGTGTGGAAACAGCTTCCAGAGCTTTTGCCAACCACTGTCCCTGTCCCCCGGCTGTGACGCAAGGGGGCAGGGCAGAGACCAGTCCCAGCGTGGACCTGTCCTCTGGGTCTGGGACCGGGAAGGAGTGAGGCTTGAAGGGCCTCGTTCTTCAATTGTTAGCAGCTTCATGCAACCCCAGTCCAAGCAGATCTCTTAGGCTGAGAATATTTTGTGAAGGAGACAATCATAAACACATAACATATACATAGAAAATATATATGTGTGTATATTTATAATGTGCGAGAGAATTCACCACAATCCCAGGGTCAGCAAGGTGTAGACTGGGAACGGAGTCACACAAAGCAAGGGTCTCTTCCGTGGAGTCTCGTGTTTCATGATCATAAATTAAATTACAATAAAACTATAAATTGCGTGCATCTATGGAAACTGAGTTTTCTCTCTGTTCTCTCCAGGGGAAATGACACAAATAGAAAAATACTCATTGGCACGTGAGAGGCGGTTAAATGGCATGTGGAACGTAGGGGGGAAATGTGTTGTATGCTCTGTCCAGTTCAGCTCAGTCGTGTCTGACTCTGCAAGCCCATGGCTGCATTTTAGTTAATTGCCGTGTGTTGTTTTACACGGGTTCTGCTAAGCTTGAAGTATTTGTCAGATTTTTTAAACGCTTAATTTGTGCTTTTCATATTGTAGCGAATGTTCACCTTTGTAACTAATTTTCCATTTGTCCTTTGGGGTTGTTTTTCTTGGAGAGGGCTGCGTAAACCATTGTGTCCAAACCTGGGTGCATTCAAGTAACTGCAAGCTGATGAGACGTTTCAGTAGACGCCGAGGGTAAAGTCACCTGCCCCTGTGAGCGTGCACGGGGCGTGCGAAGGCCGCAGCTGGCCCTCGGGGAGCGGGCAGCGGGACCGGGGAGCTGAGCCGCGCACCGTCTGTGGCGCGACAGCTCCCCCTGGTGGTCCAGCCGCGCCCCGACGCCGGCAGACGCAGACTCGGAGGACTAAGCACGTTTCTCCTCTCACTCGTGGGGGCGGGTGGTTGCTCACCTGCCGTTTTCTGGATCGGAACCCAGAGCCCCTTCGCGCCCCTCTGCCTGTTTCAGCCTCCTTCTCGGTCAGGATGGCCCCGGGGCCGGAGCTGCAGGGCTGACCGCCCCGGGACCGCGGTTCCGGCCGAGGGGGGAGGACCCCCTGTTTCTGGCTCTGCTCCCGGGAGCGGCTGGCCCTGGGAGCCCCCTGAGGCCGACCGCGGTGGGTGTGAGCCCGAGCCGCCCGCCTGCCCCGCCCTGGTCTTCCCCGCCCGGAGCCGTTTGGTCCGGGTCAGCCGGAACCCAGGCGCAGGAAGGAGGCGCTTAGATTCCCGAGAGCTGGCCACGCTGTTCTTCTTGCAGGGACCTAGGAAAGCAGTTCTCTTTTTGAGTCTGTGCGTGCGTCTTACTCTTCAAAGGGGGTGGAAGTCTTCCTCCTGGGACGGTTGGGGCATCCAGAGAGCAGAGTGGCCGCTCAGCCCTCATCACCCTGCGTGCTCTGTCCTCACGGTGAAGGGCCCCCATGCCCTGCGGCGACCACGGCGTGGAAACCAGGCGTGGGGAAGCCCGTGGCGGCCCCTGCGAGGCCGGCCGCAGCGACACGTGCCTCTGGGGTGAATATGTGCGCCCTGGGGGCCGGCAGTATTTCTGGGTCAGCTCCCGGCCTGGACTCATGACTCATTCTGGTGGGGCTGAGGCCTTTTGGGGACAGCGGTCGTGGTCCACGGCTCGTTTCAGGTGACAAGGCGGCTCCCTCCCCACCCCGCCCCTGGCTGGTGACAAAGAGCCCACTGATGTTGGCGGCACAGAACGCCCGTGGCCGGGGGCCATGCAGCCCCGCCCCGGCGTCCCTGAACCGAGGCGAAGGATGCAGTGTTTACGGCCTGTCTGTCGCTGTGACAGCGGCTCCTTCCCTCCAGACTGCAGCATCCCAACAAGGGTTCTGTTGATCCCCAGGGCCAGATTTATCACCTGAGGGCTTGGGATGCCGCGGAGGGCTGACGCAGACAGAAACACGCGCTTCTGGAAGCTGTTACTTACGGGCGGCTCCGGAGCCGATCCTGAGACATAGCCGCGCTGTTTGCAGTCGGGGGCGCGCTGCCGTGGGACCTGCCCGGAGGCGGCTGTCCGACCGCGGCCGGGCGTGCCCCGCTCGTCTGTGGGCCCAGCCGCCGGTCCGCCTGTGATGACAGGATTTACGCTCAGCGGTGCCGCGGGGCAGACTCCGGCCGGCTCCTGCCGCCTCAGGGCCAGCACACGGCAAGGCCCGGATTCCTGAGCAGCCTCCAGGGTTCTCTAGTGAGAGCTGCTTTTGTTTTCCTGTGTCTGATGCAAGGTTATCTCGGGCGTTCGGTCCACAGGGAAACGTGAACACAGGTTGTAACGAACCACAGGCCCACCTGCCTGGCTCGGAGCGTCAGACAAAGCGGGAAATAATATGTTGGCCGACGGCGTTCTGTCCACGTGCGCGGTTTATTTCTATTTCCCTTTTCGTTCTTCCTTTCTGTTCCTGTTTTCAAAAAGGACATTTTAAATGCCTGACACGCCATCGGTTGTTTACAAGAAAATAAAATGTCAAGAGGCACTAAAAATAGGCGTCCGCTGGCGTTCTGCATTCCTATTAGGGACTTTTTTTCCTTAATAGAAACCTCTTAAATGGCAGGCTAGCAGGGTTAACTGCTCAAAAATAGACAGATTTAGAGGTGGGAAGGTTTGCAGAGTTAGTTAATGTTTAAAAGGTGATTCGTGTCTAAATTCAGCTTTTACATAATTGAACTGAGGTCAAAGTCATTGTGGGCAAGGTTGGCCTTGGAGAGCCAGCCGGGGGAGGGGGCTCTGCTCGCAAGTCTGATGCAAAATGCTCAAAAATAAAGCTTAGAATCCAGGTGCCCAGGTCTAATTGTCTGTTTTGCTTTGTTTTTCTGGTTACGTGTCTGTGGCTTCTTCAATTTAAGTCTGAATTTGGCAATAAGGAGTTCATGGTCTGAGCCACAGTCAGCTCCTGGTCTTGTTTTTGCTGACTATATAGAGCTTCTCCATCTTTGGCTGCAAAGAATATAATCAGTCTGATTTCGGTGTTGACCATCTGGTGATGTCCATGTGTAGAGTCTTCTCTTGTGTTGTTGGAAGAGGGTGTTTGCTATGACCAGTGCGTTCTCTTGGCAAAACTCTATTAGTCTTTGCCCTGCTTCATTCCGTATTCCAAGGCCAAATTTGCCTGTTACTCCAGGTGTTTCTTGACTTCCTACTTTTGCATTCCAGTCCCCTATAATGAAAAGGACCTCTTTTTTGGGTGTTAGTTCTAAAAGGTCTTGTACGTCCTTAGAACCATTCAGCTTCAGCTTCTTCAGCGTTACTGGTTGGGGCATAGACTTGGATTACTGCGATATTGAATGGTTTGCCTTGGAAACGAACAGAGATCATTCTGTCGTTTTTGAGATTGCATCCAAGTACTGCATTTCGGACTCTTTTGTTGACCATGATGGCCACTCCATTTCTTCTGAGGGATTCCTGCCCACAGTAGTAGATATAATGGTCATCTGAGTTAAATTCATCCATTCCAGTCCATTTCAGTTCGCTGATCCCTAGAATGTCGACATTCACTCTTGCCATCTCCTGTTTGACCACTTCCAATTTGCCTTGATTCATGGACCTGACATTCCAGGTTCCTATGCAATATTGCTCTTTACAGCATCGGACCTTGCTTCTATCACCAGTCACATCCACAGCTGGGTATTCTTTTTGCTTTGGCTCCATGCCTTCATTCTTTCTGGAGTTATTTCTCCACTGATCTCCAGTAGCATATTGGGCACCTACTGACCTGGGGAGTTTCTCTTTCAGTATCCTATCATTTTGTCTTTTCATACTGTTCATGGGGTTCTCAAGGCAAGAATACTGAAGTGGTTTGCCATTCCCTTCTCCAGTGGACCACATTCTGTCAGACCTCTCCACCATGACCCGCCCGTCTTGGGTTGCCCCACGGGCATGGCTTAGTTTCATTGAGTTAGACAAGGTTGTGGTCCTACTGTGATTAGATCGACTAGTTTTCTGTGATTAGATCGACTAGTTTTCTGTGAGTATGGTTTCAGTGTGTCTGCCCTGTGATGCCCTCTTGCAACACCTACCATCTTACTTGGGTTTCTCTTACCTTGGGCGTGGGGTATCTCTTCACGGCTGCTCCAGCAAACTGCAGCCATTGCTCCTTACCTTGGATGAGGGGTATCTCCTCACCACCGCCCTTCCTGACCTTCAACATGGGATAGCTCCTCTAGGCCCTCCTGCGCCCTCGCAGGATGTGGGGTTGGTCCTCCCGGCCACTGCCCCTGGCCTCGGGTGTGGGGTTGCTCCTCCCAGCCGCCGCCCTTGGCCTCTGGCGTGTGGACGTGGGGTAGCTCCTCCCGCCCACAGCCCCTGGCCTTGGGCTTGGGGCATGGGGTATCTCCTCCCGGCCGCTGTCCCTGACCTCAGACACTGGGTAACTCCTCTTGTCGCCGCCCCTGACCTCGGACATGGGGTAGCTCCTCTTGGCTGCGCTTTAGCGCGCCCGTCGCAGCCGCCTAGATGAGAAACAGTGGAGATAGTGTCAGACTTTATTTTTCTGGGCTCCAAAATCACTGCAGATGGTGATTGCAGCCATGAAATTAAAAGACACTTACTCCTTGGAAGGAAAGTTATGACCAACCTAGATAGCATATTCAAAAGCAGAGACATTACTTTGCCAACAAAGTTTCGTCTAGTCAAGGCTATGGTTTTTCCAGTGGTCATGTATGGATGTGAGAGTTGGACTGTGAAGAAGGCTGAGCGCCGAAGAATTGATGCTTTTGAACTGTGGTGTTGGAGAAGACTCTTGAGAGGCCCTTGGACTGCAAGGAGATCCAACCAGTCCATTGTGAAGGAGATCAGCCCTGGGATTTCTTTGGAAGGAATAATGCTAAAGCTGAAACTCCGGTACTTTGGCCACCTCATGCGAAGAGCTGACTCATTGGAAAAGACTCTGATGCTGGGAGGGATTGGGGGCAAGAGGAGAAGGGGACGACAGAGGATGAGATGGCTGGATGGCATCACGGACTCGATGGACGTGAGTCTGAGTGAACTCCGGGAGTTGGTGATGGACAGGGAGGCCTGGCGTGCTGCGATTCATGGGGTCGCAAAGAGTCGGACACGACTGAGCGACTGATCTGTCTGTGGCTTTTGTTGAATTTCTTCTGAAAGAAGATCCATAGGTTAACGTTCAGTGTTAACTTCCCAGGTCTTGACCTGTCACCCAAGGGGTGTTCCAGACTAGGACACATGAGGCCAGATTAGGGGTCACACCGGTGCCCTGGAAACACCCCCTCCGGGGCATGTCCTACCCAGGGGGCTTCTGCATCTGGGGCCCAGAGGACCCCAGTTCCCCAGAGCCCCCCTTTCCTGGGTGTCAGGGGGAGCAATGACGTCCTAGCTCTCCCTGCGGGGAGAGGCTTCTCCTGGCTTTGGCTTTTGAGGGGCGTGGGGATGAGAAGATGTCTACCCTCGAGTCCGGATCTCATGTACACGCACGTCTTTAGCCATCGGGAGAAGCCGGCTCTGAAGGCACCGCGCTCCGCTCACCGCACGGACAGTTTATCGAGGGAAGGATGGCAGTGAATGGGGAGAAGACCGAGCCCCGTCCAGGTGGAAGGACCTCCGAGCTTAGAGCCTGACCCAGCCCTGGCGGGAGGCAGGTGCACCTCCAGCTGGGCACTCATGCGCCCTGGGGTTCCTCCATTCTGACCGTCTGTGTCTCAGACACTGGCTTCAGCTCTCCAGCCACAGTGGCCTCCTTCGGGGGTCTTTGGCCCATCTCTCTGAGGTCTCAACCCAGCCCTGAGGGTCTCTCTGCACTCCCCATTCTCATTTCATCTCCTCGACTCCAGGGCAGGGAAGACATCTCTGGATGGGGACACAGGGCATGTCAGGAGCCGGTGCTGGGCAGCAAGTGTAGACGTCTGTTCTCTGGGGTGAGATGTAAGGTCAGAATGTGTCCAAGAGGTAAGATTCTGATGGACATAATATCAGGAAAATAGTCAACCTTGAGTTGTAAATAAATACAGCAAAATTATCTTAAAAAGGAGAACTGAAGTAAACGCATTTGGGCTCTGAAAAAAATAATACTGATTATAATCAACCGTGTGACTTTTGAATCATTTATATCTAACCTGATTGAAGTTTTGTTCCAAATGTTGACTATTGCCATCAACTCTGCAAATACATGTTCTATATTCATACTTAAAAATTAATGATTTTCTTTGTTTTATACCCCAAAAGGACAAATGCTCCAAATAGAGTGTTTTAAAGTAGTTTTATATTTGATTTCCCATTTTTAAACAAGTCTGCATCTCTTAGGACCCCAGAAGTGAATTCTATGTGTTTATAAAGCTATCAGATACGTTGAGGATATTGCAGTAAATGGAATCTGAGGGCCTCTGCTCGTAGCAGCTGCGGTCCTGTGATGTGGGGCTGTGGGCGTCTGTAATCAGAGGACTGTTTTGCTCCCTCACTGCCCCTAAAACCGTCTCACCTGCAAGGGGACACCTCATTGGACATTGCTTTGCAAATGTTTAAGATGTCTCCACCATGTACTTAACACCTGCACACAGCTGTGGTAAGGTACCGTTTGGGTTTATAAGAAAAGAAGTCCGAGTCACAGGAGGTCCTCAGAGGGTGGACAGGTTCACACATACACCAAGGAGCGTGAAGACACGAGGGAGGTTATTCCAGGGCCCCGAGTCCGCAGGGTCGTGCGCCCTGGGTGCTCGGAGGGTGAGAGGCGCAGCCCGCGGCCTGAGCGGGGACCGCCGGGCAGGTGGCGTCGGGACGTCAGGCTCGGTGGGGGGCAGACGGCTCAGCACGAGTTCACTGCGAAAACTGAAGAAAGATTGAGAAGGAGGCCGGCGAACAACGCGGCAGGCAGCTTCATGTTCAAGTTGTCCACACTGTAGTCTTGATTAAAGGGCTCGGGGCTGCCTCAGTGGCCCCTTCAGAAGAAGCGGGTCCCTGGCGTCCTGCCTGTGGACGGACCTGCACCGGGAGGCGATGGCTCTAAGATCCGCCCCCTGCCGGCCGACCCCGGCTCCCGCAGACCGCGAGGTCCCCCGAGGAACCCTGAGCAGCAGAACCGGGCCAGCAGCTTCCTTGTGACGCGGGTTCGGCCGCTGCCCGGGCCCAGGGCAGCGTCACGGCCGATCAGCGCTCCCAGGTTGTGAGTTTTCTGCGGCGGAGGAAGTGGGTTTCCTTGGATTCCTTCCAGTTTTGACTTAGTCCTGCTCCTTACGTGGAGAGATGGGCTGAATGCCCAGTGTCCCTGGATGCCCCCCACCCCCAGGGCCCCTGCTCAGGAGGCACGGCGACAGGTGAAAGCGGCTGGAGCTTTTGGGCAAAGGCAGCTCAGGGGAGGGCGAGGTTTAGGACTTGGAGACCCAGGAGCAGTGCCTGGACCCACGCAAGCCTTCTTCACCCACTGCCCCACTGGGGTGCGGTTCTGAGTCCACCTCCCGGCTCTCAGTGCTCCAGCAGCATCTGGACCTGTGCTCCCAGCGGCGGGAGGAGCGTCTGGACGTCCCGTCTTCAGGGAGCTAGGAACCTGCTCTGGCTTCTTAGGAGAACCGCTGCCCTGAGAGACTTCCCCTGAGAAACCAAAGCAACTCAGGCTCGGGGTCCAGGGCAAAGTTGTGTTCACCAATGAGCACAGGTCCCAACAGGGCACCAGGGCACCTCGGCTGATGGGGTTGGCTCGGGCCTGGACCCCTCTCTTCCACGGATGCCTCCCCGCTGCCCCGGCCCGTGGTCCTGTCCAGGGAGAGGGGCCTCTGGAAATGAGCACCATTCTCACCCAACTGTGCGGTCCATTTTCTAGAAAAAGGACCTCTCTTGGAGCCTATCAGATCAGACATGTAATATGTGCAGATACATAGCGACTGTGACCTCCCCCCAAGTTGTATACACCGCCCACCCCCCGACATTACACAGACTCTGAGCTTCGTGTCCTGTGACTAGAGAGCTCGGGGCATGCAGAGTGCAGACCTGGCATCAAGAGGAAAAGTCCTTAAGCGAATACAAGACGGGCACCGTCCCAGGCCAGGCATCTTCTGGCACCGCCACTGGGGCTTCACCGCATGCTAATCAGCAGTGGTGAAGACACGCACTAGTAAGTGGGTTTCTCTGGCGGCCCCTGCACCACAGCCCTGATGTGTGAGTTGGGGCGCCGGGGGCTCCGGGGGCCGCCCAGAGACAAAGGGAGAGCGACCAGGACCTGTCCCAGTGTGTGTCACTGCCCAGCGCCCGCCCAGGGGGAGCTGAGCTCTGCCTCCAGGTCTCGCTCCAGTCCGATTGCCAGAAGGATCTTCCCCGAGAGATCAGGTCCCCGAGGATGGAACTGTGAAGCTTACAATGGCCGCGGTTTAAAGGGTAAAGCGAAGCAGGCAACTTCATTACAGTAAAACACTTAATATATGTGAAACATAACTTCAACATAAAACAGTGCACAAATATAAATGGTTTTTTATTTTTCCTTTTTTTTTACCCTTTTTTACTTCTACTGTGCTCACTGCATCTCTGAGACGGGGAAGGCGGGCCAGCCTGCTGAGCGGATCATCTCACAGCGTGAGGGACCCAGACCATGACCCTGTGATGATGGCAGCCACGTCTCAGGAGAGCCGGGAGGAGAGTTCTCAGAGCTGTTCACAGCCTCAGCACACAGGAGTGCACAGGCGGACTCGGAGCCTGGGGGCTGCCAGGGCCACATGGGGGGCAGTGCAGGGCAGGCCCCCTCAGGCGGGCCCCAGGGTGACGCTGGGCTATGGGCTCCGGGGGGGGGAGCACAGCTGTGCCCAGGGTCAACGGCTCCATCCGTTTCCGCCTGCACCTGGGCTTGTTCTGATTCTCAGTTTTCTAAGTTTATGCATTCCTATTAAAGTTCTATTTTTATCGCTTTCTGTTTCATAATTGCACCTTTTTATTTTCATTTTAATGCGTTAACACCTGGGGGATAAACTGCTCAGACTTCGAGCCCCACGTTTTGTGGGGACCCTGTTCTGGCAGTGGGAAGTCCACCCCTCGGCTCCCCTGCGAGCTCAGGTTCTGCTGCACCTCTTTCTCCGGGAGACAACTCTGAGCAGGTAGAAGAACTTAATCATTAGATTTGCTTAATATCCGAGGATATTTGGATATTTGATTACTATCCAAAAAGAAGTTCTTTTTCCTCCAAGAACTCATGTTGCCTTCCCTGGTCATCCTTCCTGTGTCCTGGTCTCTCTTAATTTGATCCGAAGAGCCAAATAAATACAGAGAAAGAACACAGCAAGCACTGACCCCCAGCTGCGCAGCCGGAGCTGGAGCTGAACCCAGGGCCTCACTGAGGCGGGCGGGCCGGGTTGCCCTTGTCCTCCCCGCGCTGGGGGAGGTCACCGCTCCAAGGACTCGCCCCATTGCAGCCAGGGCACGGGGGCAGTGTCCTTCCATGGAGCCCCGCGGCGGCCGCCTCGGCAGGTGGTGAGGGCCACACACACCCTCCTCCTCCGTTAGCTTCTGGGATGCCGTGAGAGTCGCGCTGGCGTTTGTTCAGAAAGTCTTCACAAAGGCAGGTGCGGGTGGGAGGGGTCTGGGGCCTGCAGACCCAGGTCAGCCGGGGAAGGCGCCAGCGGGCGCAGCGTCCGGGATGCCCACCAGGGGGCGCTGCCGGCCCGTCCCTCGAGGCCTCGTCCCTGCGGTCGGATCCAGACGCCGCAGAGGCTCCCGGCGTCCTGGGCGCTTCTGCAGGGTGAGGCTTCCGGGTCCATCCCCGAGACTAACGCTGAAAGGCCGGCCAGAGAGCAAGGAAGCTCCCACTACATGCATTCAAACGTGTATCTAGGATCCACAAGGATTTGATGGCGCTCACAGTCTGATTGGAAATGTGTGTGTGTGCACAGGTGTACGTGCTACATGCCTATGTGTTTGTGTGTGCTGAGGTGTTTGCACGTGTGTGCCTGTGTCCCCTGTAAACAAACCTGCCGGGAAAGGAGGCAAGTCGGCCCTCACTCAGAGCTTGATTCAGGCCATCTGCTGGCCTCCGGAGCCCACTGCCCTTCCGCTCACAATTCTGCCTTTTCCATAACAGGGACTCGCAGACTCAAAACCACCTTGTGTCTTCAGATCAGAACTGTAGCATTCCCAGCTGCTGACAATGCATAGCCAGGTCCGCCCCGGTTAGCTGTGTGAGGTGGGTGGTGTGGCCTGAAGTCGACCACAAAGGCCTGGATTTCCTTCTCTGATAAACAAGGTGGGCGAGGTTCTTTCTCTGCAAACCTGGAAGTCCAGGCCTGCCCCCGTCCTGGCTCCTGCTCATCCCCTCTTCCCAGGTCGGGACTGAGCCACCTGGTGACAAGTTCTAGCTGCCCCGTCCTCACTGTGTTCTTCCCCCATGAGAGAGGTCTTTCTAGAAGGCAGATCTGAGGTCCCCACCCTGGGGCAGGTGGACAGCCTGCACACCTCCCCCAGCAAGCACCCGGCAGAGTGAGATGCCTGTAGCTTTCCCGGTTAAACGCCGTGGTTCCACTTGGCAGCCCTGTCGCGGCTGGGTTGTTGGACTGGTAACAACCTGTGTCTGGTGCTCAGCTTGGCTGGAGGGGCTTCCAGGTGGTACAGTTGGTGAAGACTCTGCCGGCCAATCCAGGAGACACAAGAGACACGGGTTCAGTCCCTGGGGTGGGAAGATTCCCCGAAGGAGAGCATGGCAACCGTTCCAACATCCTTGAAGGAGAAATCTCATGGACAGAGGAGCCTGGCGGGCTTCAGTTTATGGGGCTGCAAAGTTGGGCATCGGAGAAGGCAATGGCACCCCACTCCAGTACTCTTGCCTGCAAAATCCCATGGACAGAGGAGCCTGGTAGGCTGCAGTCCATGGGGTCGCTAAGAGTTGGACACGACTGAGTGACTTCACTTTAACTTTTCACTTTCATGCATTGTAGAAGGAAATGCCGATCC
Source organism: Bos mutus (assembly GCF_027580195.1). NCBI lineage: Eukaryota > Metazoa > Chordata > Mammalia > Artiodactyla > Bovidae > Bos > Bos mutus. The sequence goes on from NC_091625.1 coordinate 102,710,212, forward strand.
ACTCCAGTGTTCTTGCCTGGAGAATCCCAGGGATGGGGGAGCCTTGTGGGCTGCTGTCTATGGGGTCACGCAGAGTCAAACACGACTGAAGTGACTTAGCAGCAAAGTTGGGCATGACTGAGCACGCGCTGGCTGGCTCAGGGCCGGGGTCTCCGAGTGACTATGGACTGGCATTCAGCAGCCACCAGAAACCCCCCACGATGCCTGTGAGTGGAAGGCTTTGAAATGAAAGTTTAAGCCTGTGGACATGGGTTTGGGTGGACTCTGGGAGTTGGTGATGGACAGGGAGGCCTGGCGTGCTGTGGTTCATGGGGTCGCAATGAGCTGGACACGACTGAGAGACTGAACTGAACTGAAACGGATCTAGAATCTGATTTTATACCATCTGCCCATGTGCACTGGTGTTTAAGAAATTAACACAAAAGTTGATCCACGCCAGTGATATGCCTGGAGTACACAAGAAAAGCAAATAAAATGACATTCTGAGCAGACTGATAATCCAAGTGGCATACAGTACTTTGAGGAAAAAAAGAAAGCTCAATAAGCAAAATAGCTAATTATAAAAACTGAAAAATACACAAGGAAACAGTGCATTTTTGTACAATGCTAGCAGATTCAGTAGTAATTATATCAGGGAACATGAAAGAAAATATTGAATATATTTATTAATAAATAAAATATTTATTATTATTACACAATAAATTTATGTAAAATAATCAGAGTATTTAATTCTAAATATTGATTATTTAATACAATATTTAATATTTATTAAATATTTAAATAATAAATATTGATTAAATATAATAAATATTGAATGTTTAATTCTAAATATTCAAAATATTGAATAGAGTATTTCTATTAATAAATAAATTATTTATTATTATTGCATAATACATTTATGTAAAATAGATAAACGGCAATATGAAAACTATGATAAAATAAGCTGAGAAGAATAGGCAGATATGGGAAGAATACAAAAAGATTTTCAATAAATAAGAAACAGAGTCCTCGAAATTTTGTATTTGGTGATCGTGTAAGAAATCGAAGAGCAAGGTCAATTCCCTGCGGGTTCGCTGGTTAGGACTCCACGCGCCCACTGCAGGGACATGGGTTCACCTCCGATTGGGGAACTAAGAGCCAGGAGGCCACACAACACGGCCAGAAGGATAAATAAACCAAAGATGCTAAAGAACAGATGAGCGAGAGGCCGTCTGAAGAAATGCCCTGGCTGCTCAGCTTCTCACCCGGGGGATGTGCTGTGGGCTGAAGCCCCGTCAGCTGCCCCTCTGACCCACCCTGTATTTGGGAGAAGCTGCTCTTGGTGGGCCCTGAGCCGGGGAGGCCTTGCGGCAGCTCTGTCTGGGGACCCGCCATGGAGGAGACGGCTTGGGAGGTCTTCCCGGCCCCACGGCGGTGCCGTCATAACCTGGCTGCATCTGGGTCTCTTCCAGCCCAGTCCCTCTTCTTCTCCTCGACGGGAGCGGGCCTGCATCGCAGTCTGAAGACTCGCCCCTCTGCTCCCCTCACCCAGCAAGCCTCTCGCAACATCTCACCCGACCTGACATGAAGGCATAGCTGATATTTGAAGGATGAGAAGAAACCATTCACGAAAGGGGGGGAGAATTTAGAAGGGAACATCCCACAACAGAATGTTAAGGAACCCCTGGTGTGGAGCAAGAGCCAGAGCTCCTCATTTTAAGCCAGGAGCGGCCAGGGCCCCGGCTAGCGGGTGGCATTTCACGAAGTGCTGACCTGGGAGGGTCCCCTGTCACCCATCTCGAAGACCGTCAGGGATAGAGTTCGGAGGAGGCGAAGTGCAGGCTCAGACCTCGGGGAGGCACAGGGGCCGCAGGGGAAACACGAGATTGTGCTTCCAGATCCGTTTGCAGCCCCGCCCACCGTGCAGATCCAATAAAGAGGTGGAAAGTGGTGGAAAGCAAAGTTTTCTTTATTTCAGATGCTGGCAACCAAGAGTGGGAGGGTGGACTCCCGTCCAAAGGCTGACTCCCCATCACTGACAATCAAGGGACAAGAGCTTTTACAGACAGAGGGAAGGGGCTACTGCAGAAGCAGCGCAGTCAGCTCTGACTATCATCTTGGAATGGGTCGTCTGACCCAGCATCATCTTGGTTGTTTTAGGAACAGCTAATCTTCAGCTCCAGGCTTTGTCTGTTTCCATTTCCTTGAGGCCAGTTCCCAGAATTGTGGAGTTTATGTCATGGCAATAGTCTGGTCATCGTGTGGTTAACCTCTCCATCTGGTGGGGGATTCAGTATCTATAAGACAGCTCACAGGATATGGCTCAGGATTTTATCTACAGCCCTTGAGAAGGAACTAAAGGTCCTTGACTTGACTGAATGACTAAACTATTATTTAGTCTGTTGGACTGTTTTTCTTTAATCTGCATTTTCTCAGTTCTCTGAACTTATTCTTTGGTTAAAGTTTATCCGCAGACAAAAGGCAGGCAGAGGGCACGGCGGGAGGGGCCTTAGGGCCTTGCTCCGTTTCAAAGCCACACGCCATTCCTGCTCCTGGTTCCTGGAGCTGGCTGCATCTATAGCAACCACACTGAAACAATAGTGTTCTGTTCTAGAATTGTCCCTTGACCTACATTGGGTTGCCCCTGAATTTGCCTTTTCACTGCTTCCTGAAATATGACATCATTGGTTTGGAAAAATGGAGTGTTCTAGTTTCCACTGGGAAAAAAAACCTCCTATCTTAAAATCAACAGTTTTAGTAAAGATGCTTCTTAGGGAATGGCCCAGAGAAGAAAGAGGACCAATCTTTATTGAAATTGTACCGTGTATCTAAAGCTAGATCTTTTTTAAATCTTTATTGCAATTGAGGTATAAGTGATATACAAGAATTGCAATCTTATTTTCAGACTTTAAACTTTTTATTTTGCACTGGGGAGATCCAACCAGTCCATTCTAAAGGAGATCAGCCCTGGGTGTTCTTTGGAAGGAATGATGCTAAAGCTGAAACTCCAGTATTTTGGCCACCTCATGTGAAGAGTTGACTCAATGGAAAAGACTCTGATGCTGGGAGGGATTGGGGGCAGGAGGAGAAGGGGACAACAGAGGATGAGATGGCTGGATGGCATCACTGACTCGATGGACGTGAGTCTGAGTGAACTCCGGGAGTTGGTGATGGACAGGGAGGCCTGGCGTGCTGCGATTCACGGGGTCGCAGAGTTGGACACGACTGAACGACTGATCTGACTGACTGACTGACTGACACTTGATTAACAATGCCGTGGTAATTTAGGTGAACAGTGAAGGAACTCAGCCGTCCACATACACGTGTCCATTCTCCCCGGAAGCCCCTCCCATCCAGGCTGCCACATAACACTGAGCAGAGCTCCCTGTGCTCTACAGTAGCTCCTTGTGAGTTATCCGTTTTGAATGCTTCAGTGTGTACCGGACACATTTCCTTGAGTTTAGACGTCTGTCTACACCCTCAGTACTTCCAAGATACTAAACATATCCATCACCTCCAAAGCTTCTTGTGTTCTTTCATGATGAGTGTGTGTGCACGTGTGTGTGTGTGTGTGCACCTCTGTGTGTGTATGCGTGCATGTACGTGTGTGCGTGTGGTAAGAGCACTTGACAAGAGGTGTGATTTTGAAACGCACAGCACAGAGTCACTGACCGTGGGCACTGCTGCTATCACAGATTTCCAGAACTCACTCATCCTGTGAAACAGAGAATTTGTACCCAGAACAGCGACACCTCTCTCTGCCTCCCTGCCAGCTCCTGGCATCCGCATCTGCTCTGTGTTCCTGTGAATGTGACTTTCCAGACTCCTCATGTCCTTCTGTGGCTGGCTTATGTCACTCAGCGGGAACATCCACTGGTGCGTTCACGATGGAAACAATATGGAGCTTCCTGGAAAATTAAAAATAGAAGTCCCGCGTGCTCTAGGAACCCCACTCCTGGGTACTGATGCCAAAGAACTGACAGCAGGGCCTTGCAGGTCGGTCTGCGCCCTCACGCTCACGGCAGCACCACTCATGGTCGGCAAGTCGTGGAGACACACAGGTGTCCGTCGATGGCTGGCTGGACACGTAGATGTGGGGGGTGGGCTCACAGAGGACAGGGAACAGGGGAGCCCGCGGCTGCGGGGCTGAAGGGGCTGCGTGCATTTCAGAGAGCGACGGCAGATGATCGCAGTTGCTTACTTACGAATTTCTGTGAGATGTCCTTCAAATATCTGAAGGCCAATTATTCGTAAAAGATGAATGAAGCCCGCCAAGCAAGCCTCCACCCCTCCCTAGGCAGGCAGCGCTGAGTGCCCGGGGCTCTCGTCTTCTTCTGTCTGTGGAAGGAAAGGGGAAGCAGCCCCAAGGACAGTGTTCCTGCCTCGTCTGCCTGGGAGTCCGGGGGCCCTTGGTGTCTGGGGCTACTTTACACCGCTGATCAGGCTGCATGTTCCTTGATTAATTTGTACACATCGTCCACACAGGTCACATGATATTTCCGTTTGTCTTTGCTCATCTGTATCAGTGTCCTTCTGCCAAACTTTCCTCACGTAGGAGGCAGAGAATCCAGCAAGGGGGTGGGGCTCCTACATACTCACCATACTCAAAGTCCTCACCCTCTGTTCCTACACGGACTTCCGCAGCTGATTGGCTCTTGCAGCTGGTAATCACTCTTTTCCAGTTTCCTGTGATTATTTGTTGAAGTCTATTCTGACCATATGTAAACAACTTTGAACCTCAAGTGCAGAGGGTCACGTTCGTCAGAGCCTATGACAACAGGCCGTGTGTTCGCAGGGCAAGGCTGCCCCCAGGTTGGGGTAATTCCATTTATCTCACATCCGGGCCTCCACTCGCTTTTCCTTGCTCTTCCCTCAAACTCAACTGCAATGCGTTTAAAGTGTCCCTGGATACATAAGTGTTCCTTAAATACAGTTACTCTCGGTGTGTGCCTGCTTCTGTAGACATAATAGTGTCTTTTAGGTGCTTCAGCGTTACTTCTTAAAAGATCGATGTTGCTCAGTGTCCACCTGCTTCCTTACAGTGCGTGCCTCATGCGTTAAGTGAACACCTTTTGAATTACTCCATGACACTCAAATTCTACCGTCTTTCAGTGGTTCCTCATGATGTCACAGTTGCCTGGGATTTTTTGAGAGCCCAGGAGATGTGACGAATTCCATCACATCGGGATCGTCAGATCACATGAGCTGCACAAGCCAAGTCCTTCCGGTGAAATGCTTCCTGTGATGGCCTTAGCAGTTTGGGAGCATCTTGTGGGAAATCCTCATTTCTTCACATACTCACCAACGCGTGGCAAGACCCAATCGCTCTAACTTCTGCCATCTGGTGGGAAGAAACAGTGCACTCTCGATCTTCACTTACTAGTGTGACACGGCACTTTCCACACACCTGTTGGTCACACACTTGAGTTCTGTCTCTGTGAATCACCTATATGAATCCAATTTTCAATCTTGGATTTGGAGAGGGAGTTGTTGGTTCTGATGGATCCTCATCCAATGCCAAAGAATGTTCAACTGCACAATGGCACTCATCTCACACGCTAGCAAAGTAATGCTCAAAGTTCTCCAAGAGAGGTTTTAATAGTATGTGAACTGAGAACTTCAAATGTTCAAGCTGGATTTAGAAAAGGCAGAGGAACCAGAGATCAAATTGCCGACATCCGTTGGATCACAGAAAAAGCAGGAGAGTTCCAGAAAAACATCTACTTCTGCTTCTTTGGCTACGCTAAAGCCTTTCCACAAAGTGGAAAATTCTGAAAGAGATGGGAATACCAGACCACCTGACCTGCCTCCTGAGCAATCTGTATGCTATTCAAGAAGCAACATTTAGAACTGGACATGGAACAATGGACTGGTTCCAAATAGCAAACAGAGCACATCAAGGCTGCATATTGTCACCCTGCTTATGTAACTTACATGCAGAGCACACCACGAGAAACGCTGGGCTGGATCACAAGCTGGAATCAAGATTGCCGGGAGAAATATCAATAATCTCAGGTATGCAGATGACACCACCCTTATGACAGAAGGTGAAGAGGAACTAAAAAGCCTCTTGATCAAAGTGAAAGAGGAGGGTGAAAAAGTTGGCCTAAAGCTCAACATCCAAAAACCAAAAATCATAACATCTGGTCCCATCACTTCATGGCAAATAGATGGGGAAACAGCGTCAGACTTTATTTTTTGGGGCTCCAAAATCACTGCAGATGGTGACTGCAGCCATGAAATTAAAAGATGCTTACTCCTTGAAAGGAAAATTATGACCAACCTAGAGAGCATATTAAAAAGCAGAGACATTACTTTGTCAATAAAGGTCCATCTAGTCAGGGCTATGGTTTTTCCAGTAGTCATGTATGGATGTGAGAGTTGGACTGTGAAGAAAGCCAAGCGCTGAAGAATTGATGCTTTTGAACTGTGGTGTTGGAGAAGACTCTTGAGAGTCCCTTGGACTGCAAGGAGATCCAACCAATCCATCCTAAAGGAAATCAGTCCTGAATATTCATTGGAAGGACTGATGCTGAAGCTGAAACTGCGATACTTTGGCCACCTGATGTGAAGAACTGACTCATTGCAAAAGACCCTGATGCTGGAAAAGGTTGAAGGCAGGAGGAGAAGGGGACGACAGAGGATGAGATGGTTGGATGGTATCACCAATTTTATGGACATGAGTTTGAGCAAGCTCTAGAAGTTGCTGATGGACAGGGAAGCCTGGCGTGCTGCAGTCCAAGGGGTCACAAAGAGTCGGACACGACTGAGCAGCTGAACTGAGCTGGCCCATTATCACTGATTTTGCAGAATCTTCTCCCTGTGTGTCACCGTTATGGTTACTGTTGTCGTTCAGTCTCTAAGTCATGGTGACTGTTTGAGACCGCAAGGACCACAGCATGCCAGGCTCCCCTGTCTTCCACTGTCTCTTAGAGCTTGCTCAAACTCATGTCCATTCAGTTGGTGATGCTATCCAACCATCTCATCCTCTGTCACAGAGTTTTGCTAAGAGAACACACTGGTCATAGCAAACACCCTCTTCCAACAACACAAAAGATGACTCTACACACGGACACCATCCGATGGCCAGTCACCTTTATTAATTTTCTTAATATCATCTTTTATTGAAAATAAATCCTCAATTTTGATGTATCAATTAATTAAACACTTGTTTTGTTCTTGGGATCGCGTTTAAGAAGAACCTTCACCCCCAATTCTCAAGTATGTTCTCATATTTCTTCTTACGTTTTCTTTAAAATTTTTAGCTCTCGCATTTAGAGCTTTCATCCACCTGGCACCAAATGTAGCCCAAAGTAGGTTCCAACCTATTTTTCTTAATAAGCTGACCAGTTTCCCCATCTGATAAATATCCATGTTTTCTCATTGGTCCTGACGCTTTCTTTGGAAAAAGCACTTTCCGCTTCATACTGGAGATCTGGCACAGAACTGAGAGAACAGTGGAAACCTCCGTCTGCTCACACCAATGCTGCCTGTGGGCCCTGCACCCCTCCTGCTGCACGCAGCCCCTGCTGTCTGCCCCGAGGTTTCTCCTGGTTCTCACACCTGCTCCGCCTCGTTCCTCTGTCCACCATGTCTCAGGACTGACTGGGGGAGGCGTCCAGCATCTCAGGTTAGTTTGCAGGTGAGTTGGAGCTGGGAGCTTATTAGCACAGTCCTTGGGTTCTTAGTTTCTGGCGGTTTAATTCTTTCTTTCTCTCTTGGTATCTACGTGTTCCTTGGGATTGGGACCCCCCATTATCTAGTTCCCCCTCTGATGTTTGGAGGTGGTCAGGACAGTCAGTTCATTCATTCAAAAATAAAAGCTTCCTAACTCTGTGAAGAGTCATCTGCTTGGCTCTGGGAACTCAGCTGTGCAAAAAGACTGAAGTGCTCATAGATGTTTAAAAGCATTTCTAGTGAAATGGTACAGCTCGTAAATGGCCATGTTGCATGGTGGGAGGAAATGGGGTGTGATAAATCGTAGGTGGTGAGAAGGTTGGCGTCTCTGAGATGAAGCTGAGCGCCTCGTGAAGAGCAGACAGAGTGACTCAGCCCTTCTGTGGGAAAGTGCCGGGAAGCAGGCGGTGCAGGACTGAGTCAGGGGACCAGAGGTCTGCCTGAGTCACGCGGAGACCCGATACCGTGTGTGGAGTTTGGACTTGACTCTGAAATGGTTATGTAAGCCTGAGGAGGGAGGCGTGGAGAAGTAAGTCTAATGTAATAAGGAGCCCTATGCACAAAATGAGAACAAGGTCTTTCTGAGACATTTGCTCCATACTGGAATCCGCACATTAACATTTCCATCCGTCCATAAACCCAGACATTGCTTTTGGACGGGGGGAGAAATTTGTCAACAACAAAAGCAAGAGGTGTGTGCTCTAACAGTGATCTCAGCTAGAAGTGACCCCGTGACTCCTGGGCCAGCCGTCGTTTAAGTTTCAATGATGCGGCACGTTCGCCGCTGTGGTTGCCGGCACAGAGAGAACGCTGAGGAGGGGAGTCTGGCAAAGCCTCTGAAGGTTCATACGGGGTCATGCGAGGGTCCGCAGGATTAGTTTCTGATTCATCTGGGAAGGAGAGGCGTACGCACAGGGCTCTGTGGCGTCTCCTGGCCCCTGTGAGTCCCGTGGGCCTGTGCGAGCGTTGACGAAAGGACCTCACGCTGGAGTTTCCCACCTTAGCACCCTTCGAGTTTGTCGTTGGATACCGACCCCTGAGTTCAGATGTGCATCAAATCTCCATAAGATAAACACGGCTTTCTGTGAATAAGACTTAAAGAAAAGTGCATACGGATTCGTGCAAAGGAGAGGAGTAAATTATAAGACAAACACACCCAGAGCCATCACCAAGGAGTCAGCCGGATACACCAGCTTCTCAGCAACTACTCCTGCTTCGAAGAAAATAATCCCTTCTATAAATGACAAACAAGACCTTAACCAGAGTGTGTGCCTGTGAAAGCGCATGAGTTCCAAGTGAGTAGAAATACAAGCTTGGGAGAAGTCATGGGCAACACTAGGGTCACAGTATAAACACACATTTTCCATGAAGATCATTTTTTAGACTATTTTTAATTGAAGTGTAGTTAATTTGGGAGGCTTCCCTAGTGGCTCAGTGAACTGCAATGCAGGAGACTCGGGGCCAGTCCCTGGATGGGGAAGATCCCACTCCAGTATTTTTGCTGGAGAATCCCGTGGACAGAGGAGCCTGGGGGGCTGGGGTCCGTAAGGTCGCCAAGAGTCAGACGCAAAGGCACATCTGGGCGCGTGCAGCTGATTTGCATGCGTAAGCTTCAGGTGTGCAGCACGGTGGCCAGTTACACACACGCGCTTTATGCATATATGTATACATTGTTTTTCATCATATTTTCACATACATTATTACAAGATACTGAGTAGAGTTCCCTGTGCTACCCAGTCAGGTCCTCATGTTTTATCTATTTTATGTACAGTATTGCATGTATTTTAATTCCCAACTCCTGATTTCTCTCTCCTCTCCTTTCCCCTTTGGTAACCATAAATTAGATTTCTACATCTGTGGGTTCATTTCTGTTTCATAAATAAGTTCAGTTGTATCTTCTGTTTTTTACATTTCATATGTAAATGGTATCACATGATATGTGTCTTCCTCTGTCCGACTCACTCTACTTAATATGATAATCTCTGTGTCCTCCCATGTCGCTACAAATGGTCGTATTGTTTCATTTTTTATGACTGAGGACTATTCCATGATATATCTATCTATATGTATAGACACACACCAAATCTTCTTTATTCACCTGCTGATAGACTTTTAGGTTCTTCCTTTATCTTGGCTATTGTGGATAGTAATGCTATAAATGTGGAGTCCATGTATCTTTTTGAATCCCCGTTTTTCTTTAAACCTGTACTGAAGTGGAATTCTGAATTCCCACATTAAAGATAAATAAAAAGGACCATCAGACTTTGTTTCATTGTAAAATACATTTATATGCCTTCCCTGTTGGGATCACCTGAGGACTCACAGGGCAGGGTGATCCTCCAGGGGCAGGAGGTGGGGTCTCTGTGCTTCCCCCACATTGCTTCTCTGCCCCTCACTCCAGCTCCCTCCTTCACACACACACAGATACACACACACACAGATGTATGCACACGCACACTCATCATGGACACACACATGCACACACACATGTGCACACACAGCACACGTGCACACACCCCCTTCCTCATCCTCTTCTCCCCTTTCTTTCTCTCCTTCCTGCTGCCTCATTTCTTTCCTTTTGGCTAGTTTTTTTACTTCTCAGAAAGTACATTTTTCACAGTATCTTCACTAAAAGTCAGTTCAGTTCAGTCGCTCAGTCATGTCCGACTCTGCAGCCCCATGGACTGCAGCGCGCCAGGCCTCCCTGTCCATCATCAATGCCCAGAGCTTGCTCAAACTCATGTCCATCGTGTCAGTGATGCCATCCAACCAGCTCATCCTCTGTCGTCCCCTTCTCTTCCCACCTTCAATCTTTCCCAGCATCAGGGTCTTTTGCAATGAGTCAGTTCTTCACATCAGGTGGCCAAAGTATTGGAGCTTCAGCTTCAGCATCAGTCCTTCCAATGAATATTCAGGACTGATTTCCTTCAGAATGGACTGGTTGGATCTCCTTGCAGTCCAAGGGACTCTCCAGAGTCTTCTCCAACACCACAGTTCAAAAGCATCAATTCTTCAGCGCTTGGCTTTCTTTACAGTCCAACTCTCACATCCATACATGACTACTGGAAAAACCATAGCCTTGACTAGATGGACATTTGTTGACGAAGTAAAGTCTCTGCTTTTTAATATGCTGTCTAAGTTGGTCATAGCTTTTCTTCCAAGGAGCAAGCGTCTTTTAATTTCATGGCTGCAATCACCATCTGCAGTGATTTTGGAGCCCCCCCCCCAAAAAGTCTCTGTTTCCCCATCTATTTGCCATGAAGTGATGGGACTGGATGCCATGATCTTCGTTTTCTGAATGTTGAGCTTTAAGCCAATTTTTTCACTCTCCTCTTTTACTTTAATCAAGAGGCTCTTTAGTTCTTCTTCACTTTCTGCCATAAGGGTGGTATCATCGGCATATCTGAAGTTATTGATATTTCTCCCGGCAATCTTGATTCCAGCTTGTGCTTCATTCAGCCCAGCATTTCTCATGATGTACTCTGCATAAAAGTTAAATAAGCACAGTGGCAATATACAGCCTTGACATACTCCTTTCCCAATTCGGAACCAGTCGATTGTTCCATGTCTGGTTCTAACTGTTGCTTCTTGACCAGCATACAGATTTCTCAGGAGGCAGGTCAGGTGGTCTGGTATTCCCATCTCTTTAAGAATTTTCTACAGTTTGTTGTGATCCACACAGTTAAAGGCTTTGGCATAGTTAATAAAGCAGAAGTAGATGTTTTTCTGGAACTTTCTTGCTTTTTCTATGATTCAACGGATGTTAGCAATTTGATCTCTGCTTCCTCTGCCTTTTCTAAATCCAGCTTGAACATCTGGAATTTCATGGTTCACGTACTGTTGAAGGCTGGCTTGGAGAATTTTGAGCATTACTTTACTAGCGTGTGAGATGAGTGCAATTGTGTAGTAGTTTGAACATTCTTTGGCATTGCCTTTCTTTGCAATACTCTTTGCAATGCAAAGTATCTTCTGCCAATTCAGAATCACCTATTTTAGTCAAGTTCTCTGAGATTCAGTGTCTTCTGCTGAAAAACGTGGAATATCCTTGCACCTACCTCCAGGAGTGCTCATGAGGATGAAATCAAATGACAGACCTCGAGACTAGCCCATCTTAGAAGCTCCAGAAGTCCAGCCTCCTTCTTGCCCATCAGAGATCAGAGCAGCTGTCCTGTGGCTGCAGAGACATGCAACGCCTGCTCCAGGGCCGGTCAGTGTCCAGCCTCTCCTGCCTCGCCTTCCGAGCTGTGAAGCCTTGCTCACACAGCCGGGGCTCCACTGTCACTTCCCAGTTTACAGCTGGGTGCGAACCAGCCCCAAAGCTGCTGAAAAGTCAGACTGTTTTATTTGAAGTCTACAACCTGGAACTAGAGATTAGGGTTAGGGTTAGTAGCTTAAAAAGTCATTTTGGGGATGAAACCAAACTGGTTACCCACATAGGAAAAAGCATTCTGTTTCTCTAAAACCCAAAAAGCATTAGCATGGTCTTGATATCAGACAGCAAGAATTGTATGTGTCACAGACTATGATTCTATAATTCAGGGTTTGAGGAAAGAACCCCACACGCCAAGACAGGTGGGTACCAGCAGGAGGAGACTGGGATCTGCATTCCTTGTTTTTGCAGTCCCTGCATTTTGGGACAGCTTACTAAATTGAGTGACTTTTGAAAACTGGATTCCCTGCACCAGAGTGAAGCTGGTTACGTGCCTGAGCTGGCGCGTGGGTCTCGCGGATCCTGTGTTAGCATCACCCAGGGCGGGAGGGAAGGTGGTCCTTGGCTGAGACCCCCTCACCCTCCCCATGCCGTCGGCAACGTGGGCGGTGCCGGACGGGCATCTGGGAGTAGGGGGGTTTGTCCCAGCTGGGCGGGACAGACCCTGCTTCTTCGGTCCTGCTTGGCTCCGCCTAAATCCGCACTTTCCTTGCAGCCTCGCATGTAATCCTCCAAGACCTCCACACCCCAGTGAGTGAGCGACTGTAGCTTCTTGTTTGGGAGCAGAGGGATGGGGCACCGGCAGAGGTGAGCTGGAGCTGCGGCGGCCTCTGAGCTGCCTGGCTGAGCACTGCCACGGCCTGCCCTCCGAGAGCAGGGATGCCACCGGCTCCAGAGGGTGAGAAACAGGTGCTTTTAAATCAAGGCAGGCCACTCGCCTACGTCAGGGCTGAGATGTCTGCCCAGAGGCCTTGGGGACCCCAGGAGCTCTGTGACCACCCGCCCCATTGCCCCTGCCACCTCCGCCCGGTCCTGGCTGGGTTTCGGCTCCCATCACTGTATCTGCAGACAGAGGAGCCTGGTGGGCTACAGGCCGTGGGTCACAAAGAGGCGGACACAGCAGAGTGTAGGCGTGCACACACCGTGGGGAAGGGGCATCTCGCATCACTCTCCCTCACGAGGCCCCTGACCGTTCTTCTCTTAGAGCCCATCTGTGTCTTGTCCATCTCACATTCATTCCCTCAGATTAGAAAGTGCTTGTGAACAAATTGTGTGTGTGTTTAAAATTTTTCTTGGAGCGTACTTGAGTTACAAAGTTGTGTGAGTCTCAGACGTACAGCAAAATGAATCGGTTCTACGTGTGCATATATCCCATCTTTTCAGACTCTACTCCCACGTAGGTCATTACAGAGTGTCCAGTAGAGTTCCCTGTGCTGCATGGAAGGTCCTTATTAGTTATTTATTTTACGTATCGTGAGGAGGGCATGGCAACACACTCCAGTGTTCTTGCCTGGAGAATCCCCATGGACAGAGGAGCCTGGCGGACTGCAGTCTGTGGTGTCACAGAGAGTCAGACAGAACTGAGCGACTGAGCACATTTCATGTCCCACACTGCGTCTGTGTCAGTCCAGTCTCCCAATTTATCCCTCCCCTCTCTCCCTCTGGGAACCATGGTAGTTTTACCCAAGAGTGATCACTGATTAAGATAAAATTTGTGGGACCTGAAGTCTGAGAGCCCACCACAGACAGACTCCGAAACGTCTGTCCGCTGACTGTGGCAAAATCAGGATTTGAAGGGTGGTCTCGAGGCTGACGGCCAGGTGCAGCCCCTTGGACCCCAACAGCAAAGACGCGGGCACGGGGTCAGGGCACCTGCTTCGGACCTGGGCCGTGACCTCGCCTTGCCACGCTCACTCCATGGACGTCGGCACTGTCTTACCCACACAGCATCACACAATATCACACAGCACGTTGTGTGTGTGCAGTATTTAGACTTAACAGAGCGACTGAGTCATTATAGAAGCCACCCACTTATTATTTCATTTAGCTTGCTTCAAGTTTTAGAGGGAAAAAGCAGATTCTTTTCCCTTTTGGTATCTGGTTTAGCAGGAATGTGTCAAAATTATCTGTAAAAACAAACACATGTGCCTTTCCAGGTTTAGCAAAGTGGAATCGCGCCTTCGCTGGAGGCTGGCCTCTGGCGAGAACCCCAGCCGGCCGTCGCAGGGGCCAGGGGGCAGCACCCTGCCGGGGCTGCGGGGCCCCCTGCGGCAGCTCTGGCCCCAGCTGCACCCGGGCCCCCCGTCATGACCCAGAGTCCTCAGAAAGCTCTTGCTCAGGATCCGTCAGGGCAGGAGGCACACGTGGTGGAAGCGAGCCAACCTGAAAACGAAAACGGCACCAACCTCGACGCCTGTTTGCAGCCAACCTAAGGAAGGATTCTGTGAATTCTGACACCAGTGCATTCGCCGGGGGGCCAGCGCCAGGGTCACCCTCCCCTAACCAGCACACCCAGGGTCTTCATCCCTTTGGCTTCCGCTGCAGGTGAGCCGTCTTTGGGAGACCCTCCCTCCGCTGGGCCTCCTCTCTGCTCCATAAGCAGCCGCCGGCTGCATGCTTCGGGTGACCTTTTGGAGTCTGTGATGCGCCTCCTCCCCCTTCTGCGTCCGTCCCTCACCTCCAGTCCTCACCGGTGCCTCGCCTCTTCTCAAACACCCACCCCTGCCTGTCTTCGCTCCCCATCACCTGAAATGCACCGGCCGCTTCCAGCCACGTAGATGTCAGGGTAAATGTCACCCCAGGAAGGGCCTCTCTGATCTCCCCAGAGGAGGCAGCTACCAGGTCACTTCCGGTCTCACTGTCCAGTCTTAAGCCTCCTGGGGAGCTGACAGTTATAAGGAATTTCATCGTCACTCATTTGTCTTTCTCTGCCCCCAACATCGAAGCAGAAGCATCATGCTCATGAGGATGTCAGCTGTGTCCCCAGGGCCAGAAGAAAGCCCTCCAGGCCTTGGTGAAACAGACCGGACTATGCGTGTGTAACAGGAAGCCTGGAGACGTCTTCCTTCCTGCTGTTTCCCAAGTAACTGCCTGAACGCGTGTTTGTGCTGGAGCCTCGTTGCCTTACGGTGTTGTGTTAGCCTGCGCTCACAGCAAGCCGACTCAGTCACCCACGTACATGCAGCCCCTCTCCTTCGGGTTTCCTTCCCATAGGTCACCACAGAGCATCAAGCAGGGTTCCCTGTGCTGTGTGGTAGGGTCTCATCGTAACCATAGAAACCATCTTTAACACCCCCAAGAATCGAGGGATCTCTTCCCATCCTGCAGTCTGGACTTTATCAGATCAGAGGCAGACCCGTTCCCGGAGCCGATCTCTCCCAGCCCAGAGGTTTCTGCCCTCCAGGCGGCCCTCTGCCAGACCCCTGCTTTAGTGCTGTGGATGCTGAGACCACGCTGCATCATTGCGTTCATTTTCCTCCTCTCTTTCCCCTTCCGTCCCTCTCAGCCAACCGACAGTCAGGCCTTGCTTTCGATTATTACAGAGCCAGGGCCATCTTCTCAAACTGTTTAAAAGTGAAGTCAGCTGGTTCCAAACAGAGTTACGTAGTGTTCTCGTCACACACCCATGTGTGCCTCGTCGGGAATCTCACCCGGCTTCGGGAGCTCTTGTCCGTGAGCAGCCGTGGATCCTGCATCACTGCAAACAGTGCCTGTTCTGATGGAGGAATCCATTTACCCTCAGGAGCTTCTATCGCTCGCTGTGTTGAGAAATGTTTGTGATAAAGACGTGGGAAGATCGCATGTATTACTACAAACTAATGTAGCAAAGTGGTTTAAAAACTCGCATTTCAGCAGGCGCTGTGCAATGCCAGGAAAGACCCTGAGGTTGGCTCAGTCACAGCTGGCTTTCCACCGGCTCCAAGGCTCCTGAGCTTAACTATTACCAAAACAATGAATAGCTCTGAGACTGCTGTGCTGTGCTAAGTGTCTGACTCTTTGGGACGCTATGGATCGTAGCCCACCAGGCTCCTGTGTCCATGGGATTCTCCAGGCAAGAACACTGGAGTGGGTTGCCATTTCCTCCTCCAGGGAATCTTCTTGACCCAGGGATGGAACCCAAGTCTCTTAGGTTTCCTGCCTTGGTAGGACAGTTCTGTACCACTGGGGCCGCCTGGGAAGCCAGTGTTGAGACAGGCTTGTACACAATGATGAGTTCGCTGCCGACCTTCAGCCAGGTTGAAGTGGCTGTCCTGCCCTTTATCTGTCAAAGCTCTGTGCATCCCACCCGGCCCTGGGAGGTCTGCTGGCTTATGGATCAGAGCTCAGCACATTCTCAAGGCTGAAGGTGGAACCACAGCATCTATCATCTGAGTCCTTGATAAAGTTGAAGTTTCTCAGACACATCCACAAATGCAGCAGAGGGCTGACCAGCAGTCTAAGTTGGGAGGCATGGCTGCACTGCTGGGGGGAGGTGGGCTGAGTCCAACCTGCCCCGCAGTTGCCCAGGACCACATCCAGGCTCAGTCTCGTCCCTCATCACATGGCCAGTTTGACTTGTACTGGGGTTGCAATTTGTATTCATTTTTCCATTTATATAAGAGTGCGAGGATAAGGATTTTACATCTATCTACTAGAATATCTTACATGATATTATGTGAAAAAAAATCATAGACCACAGTGCTGTGGGTCTATGAGATTCGTTTTCTCCTCTTGGGGACTACAGCACTTTAATCATAAGACTTAAGGCTGATGGACAGGTCTCGCCGGCTTTGTTTGCTGGACTGTTTGTCTAGTTGCTGCACACTTTCTCCTGGGAACCCTAAGCTCGGGAGGTTCCTTCAGGCAGCGGAGGCGGGTGCTTGGCAAGCCCGCTGCTCCTTGTGACTCTGGTGATGCTGAGGGTCCCGTGGAGACGGGAAGGAAGGACAATTCGCCTCTCTGCCCTGAGCTGCTGCAGCAGAAGCAGAACTCACTGAGAGACCTGCTTAGGTGGATGAGTCCAAGCCCATGGATGGGCCTCACATGGATGCTGCAAAGGACTGGTCGCGTGTGACAGTCTCTGTACCCGCACCCGGAGGGCAGCCTGGGCCGACCTACCACCTGCATTCCTACAACCCCAAAGTGAGGGGCCGCTTGCAAGGTCAACACCTATTTCCTGTGGCCCAAGTTTAAACCAAGACAAGTGGAACTCCAAAATACTGACATTTAAAAAAAGGAATTATATAACTCCCCCCCCGCCCCGCCCCGTTTTCAAATCTAGCTGGGAGATTTTAGTTCTCCTCTTGAAATCTTTTTTAAAAAAAGCAAGTTCAGATCAGTGCATCCATTTCGTCCAGAGAGAATTGTAGAAAAAAACCAAAGGGCAATGAACTACAGGAACAGGTTAATGTACGTCGCAGATGTGAGCAACCCCACAAGGCGGGGCCCTGTTGGGGCTGAAACCTCACCCTCGTCACACATCTCGAGCTTGACTCTCACTGTATCTCTTTCCACTTGAGTTTGAATTACGTCAATTCCAGTTCTTTTTTAAGCGTTAATTTGAGTGCTGTTGTGGCTGTTTTTTCACCAGAGCCATTGAGGTTCTGGGCTGAATACACTTAACATGGTTGTAAAAAAGTTTTAACCCTCTGGATCACTGACTTTTTTAAAACAGAAGTTACACAAATACAGTCTGTGTTCAGCTTTCACAAGTGAGAAAAGGTTCTCAAAATAATTTTTAAAGATTAAAAAAATTAGTAAAATTTTAGAGACTTTTTTTAGAACCAAAGCCCACTTTTTATTTACTCAAGAAGAGCAGAGGTTGATGATGCAGGTCCTTTGGTGGCCCACACCCCCACGGTTCCCACGCCCCGCCAGCAGCCCCAGACACAGCAGCCCCCAGGAGCCGGTCCTTGGCCTGATCTCTGGCAGCAGAGGAGAACTGCAGAGGAAGCGATCTCCAGGAACAGAAGGCAGATGGGCTTGCAGAGCTGTGACCGTGACGCCTCAGCCTCCTACCTGGGCTTCTGTGCTACCCGTCTACTCACCAATGCAGGGTGAGAGCTCAGGAGGGCAGCAAATTCAGCTTTAACTCCCGGCCTTGATTCCTCTCCATCTCAAGTTCATGGGAATGCCAATCCTAGTTTTGAATTAGCTGTCATTCCAATAACAGCTCATTTTCTTTCTAAAAACGTTGTTAATGCTGCGGAAATGCACATAAAAGGCACAAAGCAGAAACACAGTCTTTACTTCTTCTCCATTTGCCCAGGTCACTTCCCAGGCCCTCTCATCTTGATCACGTCTTCCTTCCTATGATACTAATCAGTTCTTTGCCTTCCTGCAGAGATTCAAAACAACTTACTCTTGATAAAAATTCCTCCAGTTATTCCACCATGAAGCTCGTGGTGTAATACACACAACGCACGGTACCTTTGATTATTCCCCGTTTGGTTAGTTTAAAATGGATTATGAAAGTGGCTCAGGATCAATCTGGACAAAACTGTAAGATGGAAAAAGATGGTTAGCAAGGCAAGTTAAAATGTTCACGAGAACTGATAAGGTTGAATTGTTTCAGTAACTGAAATGGGAGGGTCACTGTTAATGTTATTGATCAAATCCATCAAGCTTCACACCCTTTTTGTGAAGACACAGGATATTTTAAATGCAGTAAACAGACATACATGCACCCACACGTGGGTAGGGAGGGTGGGAGAGGATAACACAACTGCTCTTGTTAAGAAACCAAACAACTGCCTCCTGGACTCCTGGAAGCACGCTCTGAAGCTGCTCTGAAGACACGGGAGCTGGTATTTTTTTAGCTTCTGGTTCTCTGGTCACCATCCTAACCACCTGCCCAGGCCCCAGGCCTGCCTTCTGCTCAGGGCCGTGTCCTCGCTGGACGGGAGACCCTGGGGTACAGCAGAGAGTGATGGGGTGGTTTCCATGGAGACGGAGAGTGGAGGCACCCCTCAGGCTGGGAGCGCTGGGCGGCATGGCTGCCGCCACCTGCTGTCTCTGCTCCTTCTGCTTCCCATGGCTGAGTTGTCTTCTCTGCAGCACCCAAGACACATTAGGTCCTGACCCGCAAAGGTGGCCCAAAGCACAAGAGCACAGCTAACTCAGCCAGGTTCCCGCTGCTGATCGCCTGCTGGCCTGAAAAAATTGCAAATCTTCATTTTTTGGTTGAAGAAATCATGACACGTTCATTGATTTCTAACTGAATTAGTTTAAGTGGAGTTTCAGTTTATCTGAGGGCACATGTACCCTTGTCTCTTGGCGGCAAGACCTGAGACAGAACACAGTCTCTCTCTTACACACACGGACACGTTATGCACACACACACGGGTTCACGTAGGCATGTCCACATGCAGGCACACGCCACACACACACACAGACACACACGCACCACGGTTAAAATGCTGGGGCATAATCTAGAGACAACCTAACATCTCTGCAGCCATCACATCTCCAGCGAACTTGCAGGCGCGTCAGGCAGGGGGCAGCAGGAAATGCCGCTGCCCTCACCCTCTGAAACTCACTCCAGCTCTGACTCCGGGCTCCAGAGCCATGGGGGCTGCGGGAATCCTTCCGTCATTCCTGGGGTCCACACCCTGGGCTGTGGCCTCGGGTTAGGAGTTTTGCTCGGTGCCAGGAGAGTGTTTAACAAGCGTCTGCACAGCCCTCGCTGTGTGTCATGCACTGTGACCCACAGTGGGTTTCTAGCTGTGAACCCACCTAAGGCTCATGGTAAACTCGGGGAGAACGCGGCTCCCCGGAGGAGCGCCGAGCAGCTGTCTCAGTGGGCAGGGCTGCCTGTGACCTGCCGGGACCACAGCCCTAGGCAGGGAGGCGGAATCAGAGCTCAGCACGGCTCCGGGGCTGTCCTGCTGGCCAGCCGCTCCTCAGACGCCCGGCTCCCTCGGGCCTGGCCTGGCAGCTCTGGGGACCAGCGGGTGGGGCCCGCACCATGCGGGAGCCCGCCGCCCCCTTTCCCTGAATGCACGTCATGTTCCTGCTTCCTGCCCAGCACTGACCCGGGCAAGCAGAGGGCCGGTCCTGTCTGATTTCAGGCTCTTGGTCAGACTCTGCTCACCACGCCGAGCCAGGAGGCCACCCGCAAGTGGTCCTTCTTGCCCCCGCTTTGCCAACACTCTCACTTCAGAGACTTACTGGCATTCCGCTCCATTCTCCCTCCCCCTAATCTCCTCCAAAACTCATCTAAGTCCTCGGAAGGCTAACACTTTGGGAAGGCCATCCTTGCAGAGCGAGCAGCTTTCTTCTGTGCAGAAACGGGGAGTGAACAGCAGACCCTAAGGAGAGGATAAGTCCCCGCATGTGGACGTCGCCAACGTCCAGCCACCAAAGACGACCTTGCTTGGAATCCTTTCATTAAATTATCATGTTTCTTTCCTTCTCTGTGTTGGCCAAGATCCTAGCTGTTTACTGTGGGCTCTTGAAAATGGCTCGCGGACACTGCCAAGATCGGAAACAGCAGAATGTCCCAAACCAGACTTCTGACCACTAAGCTCTTGCTTGCCGACTCCAGTGGAGTTGCCTTACAAAGGGCTGGAACATCTGAGCACAGCACACCGGCCGCATGTTTTGGCTGAAATATATGGTTCAAAATGAGTGTTTTCGCATAAAGGGGTCATCAGTGAGTACTGGGTGAGTGTGTGATCTTGACCACACGGTGGAGGAATAAAAGCATCTGTCACTGCAGGACACTGTCCCGCAGGAGAGGAGTATCCGCCTGGTCAGCTCTGGGCTGTCCCTCACTCCTCCAGAGAGGACCTCAACTGCCTGGTGACAAGGACGTGCTGGCCGCTCGGCCTGGGTGCCAGGGCAAAGCAGTGGGAATGGCCAGTGCGTTACTAAAGCACCAGGAATGCCACAGATGCCAAGGTCTAAGGATCCTTGAGGAAAAGGCAGCGTGCAGCCTGGAGAAGGGAAGTAGGCGCTGCCCGAGCAGAGGCTCCGTCTTCGCCCATCGAGGGTCTCCACTTCAGTGGTCTTGGTGGCCCTGCATCCACCCAGGGCTCTGGGCCCCTTAGTGACGTTCGCGTCCTCCTTCCCGTGGGAGTGAAGTGTTAGTGTCTGCGTCATGCAGTCACCATAGCAGCCACGAGGTGTGTGCAGGTTAGAGGAATTAAAGTAGATATCATGCAGTCACCATAGCAGCCACGAGGTGTGTGCAGGTTAGAGGAATTAAAGTAGATATTACAAAGGAATCTGTAACAGTGAAGAGTGCTTCAGATTTCTTAAGACGCTGCTTAGTAGACATTCAGTGTTTGCATAAACAAAAGATGTGATTTCCTAGTTTATTTAAACAGTTTTAAATGTATCTACCGGAGAAGGCAATGGCACCCCACTCCAGTACTCTTGCCTGGAAAATCCCATGGACGGAGGAGCCTGGTAGGCTGCAGTCCATGGGGTCTCTAAGAGTCGGACACGACTGAGCAACTTCACTTTCACTTTTCACTTTCATGCACTGGAGAAGGAAATGGCAACCCACTCCAGTGTTGTTGCCTAGAGAACCCCAGGGACTGCGGGGCCTGGTGGGCTGCCGTCTATGGGGTCGCACAGAGTCGGATACGACTGAAGTGACTTAGCAGCAGCAGCAGCAGCAGCAAATGTATCTACAAGCATATCAGAATATCTGTGAATTTCTTCCTCAGTGAGTAATAGTATCTTTCTCCAGGAAGCAACCTACACTGGATAACAGGGAGAGTGCTTTCACTGCTTAAAGATGAGATTGTGTACTTAGAGAGACTTCACATCTCTGCTATTTTCTGGATCTCTGCTTGGTTATCTGTTTTACTTACAGGTCCAGAGATCGTGATTCTCATTAAGAACAGGCCACCTTCCAAATGCTTTCTTCTTTTTTCCTTCTTTATAATAAGAATAAGCAACAGTATTAATTTAAAATATTGCAATTCTACTTTTAAGCTTCTTATAACAGTCTATTGAGCCATCATTCACATCCTGTCAAATGCATGCATTTAAAGCACACAATTATCCTGCAAGGAAATCCAACCAGTCCATCCTGAAGGAAATCAGTCCTGAATATTCACTGGAAGGACTGATGCTGAAGCTCCAACACTTTGGCCACGTTATGGGAAGGACAGACTCACTGCAAGAGTCCCTGATGCTGGGAAAGGTTAGGGCAGGAAGAGAAGGGGACAACAGAGGACGAGATGGTTGGATGGCATCACCGACTCCATGGACGGGAGTTTGAGCAAGCTCTGGGAGATGGTGATGGACAGGGAGGCCTGGTGCTGGAGTCCATGGGGTCGCAGAGAGTCGGACATGACTTAGCACCTGAAAAATAAGCCTTTATATATTCACAGAGTTGAGCAACCGTCCACAAAATACATTTGAGAACACGACATCACCCAGCCCCCGTTGTCAGTCACTCTGTGCCACCCGCCCGCCCTGGGCACCCGCCCTCCACCCCGCCTCTGCGTTTCCGGTCGGCACGCCTCCTGTGAGTGGACGAACTTCGCAGGTCGGGTCTGAGCTCTGGCTGTTGCTGTGTTTTGTTAGGAGCCCCTGCCCTCCCCCCACATGCTGAGCTCCAGGGGAAGGAGTCTGGGGTCTTCTCTGCTACAGGGGATATGAGAATCCCCTTCTGCTTTGGGGTGACCCCAACTGTAGTGACTGAATTTCTGGGTGCGAGGCCTAGGAAGCCAGTTTCTCTTGTTTTGTCAAGACCCAGACACACGGCCCACCATGAACACTGACTCATGAATCACAGAATCATCATTAGGGAAAGCTGGAAAGAAGCACAAGCAAACAGCCGGATGACAAAGAATTCTGTTCCTAGTTTGTTTCCATGTAAAGTTGTGTAAATAAAGCCATCTGGTTCTCTCCACGTGACTTAACAGGCTGCTTAGCTTGCAGGACATTTTCTCAAGCTGTGAGTGGACACAGACAACGTGTGTCACTGCTCAGAACCCAGGCGTGTGAACAGCTTCAGCGCAAAGGCCGGACCAGCACACGGCGTGTGCTCTCAGCCACGCTCCTCAGAAACGCGCAGGGACTTGAGAAATGTCTTCTTAGTCCCAGCGATTGTGTTATGCTCTAACAAAGGCCGCTTGTTCACACTTCTCACTAACAGAAGAGGCAAGAGCATGTCTCTCGTGTGCAAATTCATGACTGGCCCCACCTAGAACACAGCCCCGTTCTCCCTCCAGACTCTGAGACCCTCACACGCGCCCCCAGAACCGCAGAGGCGGACGGTGCTCAGGCCACTGGACTTCCCACCTCCAGGCTTTTCCAGGAAGAAAGCTGTTACGAAGCAGCCTCTCAGAGTCATGGCATTCAGTCCACGGGAACGAAACATCATCACTAAGAAGATGCTTGCATGAAAGGTGCTACTGGAGTGTCACTGGCCTTCTGCTGCTGCCGTGAAGGTGCTTCAGTCGTGTCCAACTCTGTGCGACCCCGTAGATGGCAGCCCACCAGGCTCCTCTGTCCCTGGGATTCTCCAGGCAAGAACACTTGCAGACACCCCAACAATGACGCTGGGGCTGCCCGTGGTCCAAACGGCATCATCATACGGCCCTAAAGGCTGAGATCCTGTGTTAAGATCTGAACCTAAACCAATGGTGCTCCCTGGCTCCTAACAGGAGCAGATGCAAGCTTTTAGGGGCCTGCGTGCTCAGTCGCTCAGTCGTGTCTGACTCTCTGTGACCCACGGACTGTAGCACGCCAAGCTCTCCTGTTCCCGGAGTTTGCTTAGATTCATGGCAATGGAGTCTGCGATGCCATCTAACCATCTCATCCCCTGCCGCCCTCCTCTCCTGCTGTCTTTAATCTTTCCCAGCATCGGAGTCTTTTCTAATGAGTCAGCTCTTCACATCAGGTGGCCAAAATATTATGGGCTTGTCCATTTCTCTATGCATCTCTGTTGGGTTTTTAAAATTATATTTTTCCCAGATTTACTAAAATATAGTTGACAAATAAAACTGTATATGTTTAAAGTGGACGGTGTCATGACTTGTTACACACACCCTGTGTAAGACAGTCACCAAATCCAGCTAAATAACACAAGCATCAGCTCTCAGATTTCCCTTTTACTTTTAGTGGTGAGAATGCACAGAATCTACTTTCAGCAAATTTCAGGCACACGATATAATATGACTAACTATATTCACCACGCTGTACATTAAGTCTGTCCTGATTCAGGTAATTGCTGAGTCACATATTTCGGCTGTTCTGGGAACCCACATGTCAGGCCCCTCTGGTTTCCCGGTGGGTTGATATTTTTGGCTTATATGTAGTATCCTTCTTTATCTTTAGTAATATTCTTGGCTCTGAACCCTATTTTTTCAGATAGTAATATACCTACTTCTACTTCTTAAAATTAATTGTTGCAGCATTCATCTCTTTTTTCCCCATCTTTCTACTTTCAAGCTACCTCTCCTGTTGAAATTAAACTGAATTTCTTATAAAGTGCATACAGTCGGATGGTGATTTCTTTATCTATTCCACCAATCTCTTTTAATTTGTGTACATGAGATGGCTGGATGGCATCACTGACTCGATGGACATGAGTCTCAGTGAACTCCAGGAGTTGGTGATGGACAGGGAGGCCTGGCGTGCTGCGATTCATGGGGTCGCAAAGAGTCGGACACGACTAAGTGACTGATTTGATCTGATCTGATTGCCGCATAAAGGCTTCTTCTTTCTGTCACTTTATACTTTGGTTTCTGTGTGTTTTCTTATTTCTTATTCCTCTGCTAATCTTTGTTACTTGAGTAATCATTAGCATTCCACCTCAACCTGTTTATCCCACTTTGGCGGGTACCCCCGTAGGGCGCTCACTGGCCACTCCAGGTTCTGCCCTGCATGTGGCTGGTTGACCACAGTCCACCGACGCAAAGTTTTTACACTTTGAGGGGAAGTGGAAACTCCACTTTCGTTTCCATCTCTTTGCCTCCCCTGCTTTAAATATGACTGTCTTGATTATCGACGGAGTTATAATTTGTTGTGATCGTCTAATATAATTTACAGAACTCATGAGGAAAATAATGTGAGTGCCCGTATTTCCACTCTTCCTATTGTTCCTTCTTTAACCCTGTCGCTCTAAGATTCTTCATCACTTTCTTGATTGAAAATTTTGCTTTGCCAGTCTTTAAGCATCTGCTAGCTATGGCCTCTTTTCGCCTTTTCTCCATCAGAATATGGCTTTATTTCCAGTAACTTCTTAAGTAATCTTTTCAGATGTAGAATTTGTCATCAGAGACTCTTCTGCATCCTCACCTCATCCGTCCCCCGTCATCTTGGAGATCTCTGAGCATCCCGCCCTCCTCTGTCCTCGGCTGTGAGAGCCTCCCGATGACCCCCTTGCTCCACGCTTGTTCCCTCCTGTCCTTCTCAACAGAGCCGTGGGAATCACCCTGTTGAAGCCCAGGCAGACACACTCAGTCCCCGGCCTGAGCCCTCCAGTTTCTGCTCGACGGGAGCAAGCACCCCGCGGGCCCCGGGACCCGGCGTGCCCGACCCCCACGCGCTCTGCTCCCAGTGCTGGCTGTTTCCTGTTTGTTCCGCTGCACCAGCTGCCCACTGCGTGTCACCCGACCTGTGTGCCCGGGAGCCAACCTTCGTGGCCTTCATGCACAGGGCCCCTTGCCCTCCGGTTTCTGTGGTGTTAGAGTGGGAGTGGACAGCAGAGGGGGTCGGGTGTGGGAAACAGAGGCGCCATCCTGCGCTTCCTCCCACCCTTAGGCCTCAGGGCTGGGGGGCTGCTCCTCCAGGCGCTGACCGCAGGTCCGGGCCTATGAGTCCCCAAGGGGCCGTGGTCTCGGGGGCTCCTGACTTGCCTTCCGTTCCCCCTCAAGCTCCAGATAGAATGCTTTACCTTAAACCGACCACCGCTTCATAACCATTTCTTGACCACGTCATCTCTTGTTTGGTTAGGGGACCTTTTTTCCCTTGGTTTTTTCTCTGCCCACATGGTCCTCTGTTCTGACGCTTCAGCTTCAACCCAAAGCTTTTGCCCCACAGGTCTGGTTTTGCTTTCCTTCTGCCCAGATTGACCAGGATCTGCGGGGACCTCTCCCCGGATTTTCCAAATAAGATGACCAGAGAACTCCTTCACTTCCACTCTTGATCATTTTAGTTACTGTCCCAGTATTCACTTCCCACCCCAGAACTCTGGATTCCCTATATCCCAGATTATTTTTCAATGGAGAAACAACAAAAATGACTGAAAAAGAAAATGGATCACAGCACTGTAACTTGTCGGAAAGATGAATCAATACAGATCTAACTTGAAAGCACTGTTCTCAGGTGGTTTCAATGCATAATTTCTATAAAATTTGTGATATTCCTATGAGGCAGGCAGTATTATTATTTCTTTTTGGAAATGAGGAAACAGAGGCTTTGAGAGGGGAAGGGACTTGTCCAAGGTCAAACAGCCCATAGCATCCAGGCAGGGATTAGACAACTCACTTCACTGCTACTTTAGAATCTTATGAAGCATAAAACCAAAGTATGTCATCACTGCAGAGAATCCGTAAGCTTTACGAACTGAAGCACAAGAGAAGGTAGACGCTCACACATTTGGGGCAGTAGTCCATGAATGGTTTTCACGTTACCTCCTGGGTCATGAAACCTGCTGCCACTGGGCAGGTGATACGATTTCCCTAATCACTGTAACCTCAGCAGGGAAATACCCGCAGTGTGTTTCCTCTGTTTGCTGAGCCGGTTATGAAAAAATAAGCTGCAACGGCTAGTCCTCTGTGCTTCTCTAAACTCGTGTCAGAACGCCTCAGCATAGACGTGTGAGGCGCTGGAACCCTGCACGGGCCGGGGTCTGAATAAGCCGCGGCGGTGGCCTCGGTGACGTGGCCGGGCCGGCGGGAGGGCCGCACGGGCTGTGTCTATGCCAGTCTCTGCTGCCTCTCGACATCTTTAATTTATTATTCCTCTTATATAACTTTGTTTTGGTGCTGGAACTTCCACTCCCGTGACTTTATGTTGAAAAACACTTTAAAATCTAGGATTTGCGTTTCACAACAGGGCTGGAGCTCGGTTATTTATTGCTATTGTAGCCTGGCCCGCTGCCCTGGGAGGCTTCGTCTGGAGGAAGTGAGGACCCACCGTGGCACCAAATCGAGGTGGATGCCCCCTGGGACCCGGGCGGTCCTTGCTGGGGGTGAGAAGGCCCTGCCCCCCTCCTCCCCGTCCGCCCCCACCTTGGCCCGCAGCCTGCAGTCTGACGGCTCCCATCTCCAGGTCCTGCTCGGAGAACAGAACACGCTGGGTCAGGCTGGACTGAAGGATGAGACCGGTGCTGCTAAGCGTGTGATGACTAAACCCGAGAGTTCTACCTAAGAGGTTTATAAAGAGGAACAAAGAACAGTTACTGCATGGGTCTCGGGGCCGCCTGGGCATCCCTGCCCTGCCTCTGCCTGGCCAGCTGTGCTGGCGCTGCGCCCCGGTCCGCAGCTCCGAGACCCCGTGCAGCTGCCCAGCCGGCTCAGCCCACGTCCTCTACCGTCGTCGCCCGCTGGTGCTCCCTGCTCCACGGCTTCCGGACGTCCTTGGGGCCCCAAGTGCTCCTCAGCCCTGACCGCTGACCTCTGACCCCACCCGTCCGAATCCGTGATGCCTCCTCTGTGAAGTGGTGGCCACGAGGCTCCTCGTCCCCAGGGTGCGTGGGGGGAGAGACGGCAGGAAGGTCAGAAGGAGGGGACAAGGAGCCGGGAGGCGGAGTGGAGTGAGGGGAGCACCCGGGCACACCCGGGAGCCCCCGGGCACCTGCGGTCAGCACCCAGGGTGTGGGCCCGCCCCCGGCCCCCCGGTGCCCCGGGCACCCACTCCTGAACCCCTGGACCCCCGACCCTGACGCTCCGCCAGCCCCGCCCCCGGCCTCCGTCCCTGCCCAACCCCCAGCCCCACGGCCCGGCCCTCTGGCCCCCCGCCCCCAGCCCCCAGGCCCCCTTCCCCGGCCCCCGCCCAGCCCCTCGTCACAGGGCTCCTCTCCCGGACGCAGCCTGGCCCCGTGGTTTATTGTTCACCTTCTGAAAACAGTTTCACCCCTGCGGTTGTCATTCCCTTGCGCTTTTCTGTGTGCGTGCTACATGCTCGGTCATGTCGGACTCTTTGCGACCCCATGCACCGTAGCCCACCAGGCTCCTCTGTCCTGGGATTTTCCAGGCAAGAATACTGGAGTGGGTTGCCAATTCCTGCTCCAGGGGATCTTCCGGACCCAGGGATGGAACCAGCATCTCCTGAATTGGTAGTGGGTTCTTTACCACTGAGCCACCAGGGAAGCGCCTGGAAACTAGCGTCTCAGCAGGAGGAGTCGTGCGGCATCTACTCTTTCTCACGCTGCTTCCTGTCCTCTGCGAGATGGGCTGGATTCCATCCAGGGCCTGGACCAGCTGCATGTCCTTTCCGTACCTGGGGGGTGTTTCATAGCACAGCACACTTTGCGTGTCCATCGTGAAAGGGGCTTCCTTGGTGGCTCATCTGGTAAAGAATCCACCTGCAATGCGGGAGACCTGGGTTTGATCCCTGGGTTGGGAAGATCCCCTGGAGAAGGGAAAGGCTACCCAATCCAGTATCCTGGCCTGGAGAATTCCATGGACTGTATAGTCCTCGGGGACACAAAGAGTCGGACACAAAAGAGTGACTTTGACTTTCACATGTTGATGGTCATTCAGATTATTTCCAAGTTTTGGCTGTTACAAATGACAGCTACTTCGAGCATCTGTTTCCAAGAATCTGTGTTTTAATTTGTGTATTAATTCTAGGAGTAAAATGATTGGGTCCTATGACCGGTATAGTTTTAACACTATGAATTTGCCTAAGAGTTTTCCACAATGATTTTGCTCTCCCTCCAGGAGTACCTGGGTTCAGTCCCCACCCACCCCCAGCCCACACTGGACGTGGCCACACCTGTAAACGTCAGGCATCTATTCTGGCTCATCAGTAAGGGTTTTCTTGATGGGTTTAATCTGCTGTTTCTAATGGCAGATGCTGCTGGGATCTTTTCGTTTGCTTCTTTGCCAGTTTTGCAGTTTTTGCTGTTGCTGAATTGCTCCTGGAAATCTTTGCTCACTTTCGAGCCGGATTATTTACTGTTATCGTTGTACTCTAAGCTTTGCATATTCCAAACAAAAGTCCCCTGGCAGATATTTGTTTTGTAAATATTTTCTGTCAGTCTGATATAATCCTTAATATTGTCTTTTGAAGGATGAAAGTTCACAATTTTCATGTTTTCTCTATATACATAATTTATACTTTTTTATGTCCTGTTTAGGAAACTTTCACCAGAGAGCAGTTCATTAACCTTTTCTCCCATGGCCTTTCTGTAAATACTAGTAAACGGCCTGATGTTAACAAATAATTCCTGTAACAGAAGCACCATGTACTTTCCTCAGGTTGAAATATTCATCAAGATAGATTATATTCTGGGACATAAAAATGGTAAAAGAAAACACGCAAAGCATGTTCTCATAGCGCAATATAACCACCTGGGAAATAAAACCAGTGCATTCAGAAAGTATCTGAGCACAGGGCGGCTAAAGAGCACACTCCTGTACAACTCATGGGTCAAAGAGAAGTCTCACACTAAATTTAAAATAGATTAGGAAAAATGAAAATGCAGACTATCAAAATTTGCAAGATATGGATAAAACAGTGGTTACAGGGAAATTTAGAGTGTTTAGGATATTAAATGCTTGTGTTAGAAAATAAGAAACATCTACAGTTAGTACTATTCCAAACATAACTGTGCCTATAAGTTAAACCATCTATAGAAACGTTACATCTATTTCTGTGTACATAATGAACATATAGAATTTGAATTTTAAAAAGTCGATTTATAATATAGCACTGAAACAAATAGAATACTTAGGTAAAAATATAACAAAATAAGTGAAACATCTGAATGCTGAAAACTATAAAATACCAATGAAAAAATTAAAACGTTCTCAATAAATAGAAAAATATATGGTTTGTGGGTAGGAAAATTCTGTATTTTAAAATTGTTGATTCTTCCAGTTCTCCCCACTTTGATCAATGTGATCTGTCAGATGCCAGAAAGTCTGTTTTGTAGATAATAAACTGAATCTAGGACTTACACAGAAGGCAAAGGAACTACAAATAAGATCAGTAATTATGGGGGGAAACAGACACACAAAAGATGGAATTTTGTAAACTCAGTCAGCTCAGTTCAGTTGCTCAGTCGTGTCCGACTCTTCATGACCCCATGAATCGCAGCACGCCAGGCCTCCCTGTCCATCACCAACTCCCAGAGTTCACTCAGACTCACGTCCATCGAGTCAGTGATGCCATCCAGCCATCTCATCCTCTGTCGTCCCCTTCTCCTCCTGCCCCCAATCCCTCCCAGCATCAGTCTTTTCCAGTGAGTCAACTCTTCGCATGAGGTGGCCAAAGTACTAGAGTTTCAGCTTTAGCATCATTCCTTCCAAAGAAATCCCAGGGCTGATCTCCTTCAGAATGGACTGGTTGGATCTCCTTGCAGTCCAAGGGACTCTCAAGAGTCTTCTCCAACACCACGGTAAACTCTCATGACCCAATTTCAAGACTCACTCTTTAACTATCATAATCAATACAGTGTAGTATGAATTGAGATGGACAATAAACCTGTGGAGCTGGAGAGTCCAGAATATTGGTGCATGACTTTTGTCAAAGCTGCAAAAGGCATTTCAGTTGAGAAAGACAGTCTTTTCAATAAGTGGTGTGGGAACACTTGAATGTTCATATGCAAAAAAGAACATTGATCCATACCACGCCCCATATACAAACAGTCATTTGCAATGAGTAAACTTCTAGAGGAAAATACCAAGGAAAATCTGCATGACTTTGGTTTTGGTGGTAAGTTTATACATGCAGTACCAAAAGCTTGACTCATAAAAGAAACATTTGCTAAATTTGATTCAATCAAAATTAAAAACTTTTGCTTTGCAAAACACACTGTAAGTATAATAAAAAGACAAGCCACAGACTTGGAGAAACTATTTGCAAATTACAGATCTAATAAAGGGCTAGCATTCCAGAACGTTCCTCCCGCCCAACAGTGTGTCACTGAAGTCGCTTCCTTAAAGGGGCAGCACCACACGTGTGTGGAGCCACGAGAACGCTCCTTCCCGGCGGGCAGCCCTGCAGGGACAGAAGAGCCACCCCGAGGGACAGGTGGCTGCCTCCCCAGGTGAGACACACGCATCTACCACATGCGACAGAAACCCGTCTCTAGAACTGTACCTAAGTGAATGTAAAACTCGTGTTCCCACAAAAATCTGTGAATGTTCATATCAGCTTCGTAACTGATATGAACTGATATGAACTTCATACGATAAGTTCATATCATAACTTCATAACTTCTTCAGACTGGAGACAGCTGAGCTGCCCTTCGAAGGAGAGCGGATGAAAGCTCAGTGGTCTGTTCTTACCGTGGACACGACTCAGCAGTGAGGACCGCACCCCTGATTCCCGAAGGTCACAGACGCATCCCACCTCCATCCCGGAGGCAAAGACGCCAAAGCCCCAGAGCTCCGTGCTGTAATTTTCCGTCTGCGTGGCATCCTGGAAAAGGTGAAAAGGTTGGAAGGGAGAGCGGTGGTTTCCTGGGGTTCTGGAAGGGATTTGGTACAGACAGGCCACAGTCAACGATCAGAGTGATGGAATTCCGTACGGTACCAGATGGAATTCTGGCTGCATTTGCCAGATTCCAGAGAAATGTCAAAAGGCATTAAAAAGCCAAAATGAAATGTACTGCATGCAACGCAGTAAAAACAACCAACCAGGATGTAAAGGGATCTCAGGACAGAATGCAGACCATGACAGATGGATCTGACTGTATCACACATGGTAACTCATCTCACAAATTTGGCTCCAGATTAGAAGAGATCTGGGGAAGGAAGAGTCTGCTGAGAATTTGCAGGACAACTTGAGGGGTCATCGGGTCAGCCACTTGGTGGTGCCAGAGTTCCTCAAATAAAACCTTGGCATCTCTTTCCCCCCAACCCCCAGGAAATAGCCTTTTATAGCAAAGACAGATTGGCCACTGGACTCAGTCATAAGAGTGAGAAATTTGCTGAACACAAGGCTGAAACATCCCTATTGGTCAAGAGTTTATCACCAGTAAAACTGAAAACCACTCAGGAGCTGGGCCTCAAGGGCTCCTTCCTGGATCCCGGATAATGACCCTGTGTGATGAGTTTTGACTGCGTCCTGGTCATTGTTTGGCTTTTCTCAGAACCGACTGGGATTTTTACAGGTCAGAGACCTTGGTCTGGACAGCAGAGCAAGAAAATATATGAATAAATGTACTTATGTCCGTTCTCAGTGAAGAAAACATGTAGATGTTCCCACTGCTGCCTGGACTGCCACAGAGAGCCTGGAGGAAAACCTGCCGCTCACGCAGACACCTTACAGTGCCCCCTGCACAGAGGTCCCTAAAGGCGGCACAGAGCTCACACCACCCAGGAGGGTGGCACTCCCAGGCTCCCCCGTGAAGACAGTTCACGCTTGTGACCCCGATCCACACCCCAGCAGCCATGAGCCTCCACTCCGTGACACGGGCGTGTGTTTCGCCTGGACATCATGTCTGCCCCCCCAGTTTCCAGCTCTGCCTTACTCAGGCAGATTAGGCCCATGACTTCATGCAATGTACTCAGTCCTGTGGCCTGTGGGTCGAAGCTGCCTTTTCTCCACATGCTCCAAAGATGCTCCTACTGGACCTGGAACCTGGAGACCTTGTCTTTTCTGAGAGTGAAAAGAAGACCAGGCCTTGAACTCAGGTTGGGAGGGCCCCTGTAGGTCACTTATGATGACAATGAAGCTCCAACACAAAGGCTCCTGGACTTAGGTGTCCCAGGCAAAGCTGTGAGGTCTCACCCGGGGTCACCGGGACCACCGTCCCAGCAGGACGTCTCATCCCGGGTCACCGGGACCATCGTCCCACCGGGACATCTCACCCTGGGTCATCTAGACCACAATCCCACTATAACACTTGACAGCAAAGGCTGTCAGCGATGTGCCAGAACAGACGGTTCTGAGGGGAAGATGCTCTCCCCAAGACCTTCAGCTGAAGAACAGAATTGAAAAAAGTGAATTGTTTCAACCAAGACCGACTAAAGATTTCTCAGACGGCTGGACAGAGACTGCCACGCTTCACATCTGCTTGCTTTTCTTCCCCAGTCTCCTGAGTGCTTCGTTTCTTTCCACATGTGTCAGCTTAACAGACACGAGTTTCTCAACTACCAAGCCTACCATCCTCCTTCCTGTCTGTGACTTTTCCACCCCCGGTTAGCCTTATTATGACTCTAATTTCTCATTTAATATTCTCAAAATTTAACTGACTCGCATGATCAAAACAGCTCTTGGGTTTTTCTCACTTCTTTGGACGCCATCCAGACTCTTTTGGTCTCAGCGTCTTGTAAGAAACGGGTTGGTTTCCCAGGTCACTGTGCTCAATCACGAAGTGACATTTTCTGCAAATTTAAAGATTGTCTCAAGGCATTTCTGAAAACCAGTTTATCAAGAGAAACAGTTTGATAATCTGACAAAAGTCAGTGAGGACAGCGTATTGCTAACCTAAGGAAAAAGTTCGTGTGTAAAGCAGGAGGTGTGAAGACTCACCTCAAACTTGCTTCCCCGTGTCACCAGCCCTAAGCAACCGCACCGCTAAGCACACAGCCCCTCACTCACACCTGCATTCTACTCCCAGTTCCAACAGGGAGCTGGGACTCGGCCAAACGGTGTTTCTCCTTATTGCAGGAGGGCTAATAAACCAGCTCTGCTTATTCAACCCGCCTGTGGGCTTGTGTGGAGTTGATAACTGACCCTTAATTCTCACAGAAACGTTACTTTGGGTGGTTGTCGAGCCACGAGTTGGCTCTCGCTTTGTTTCTCTTTCTTCTGGTGGTGTTTTGGCAAGATCCTGCCTCCACAGAGGAGACGTGTGGGGTCTGAGGACTCTGAGCAGCCCCGGGGAAGCCACAGCACAGATACGCACCGCTTCCTCGTGCGGATTCGCTCTCACGGCACGCGTCGTGCATGAGCCAGGCAGTCCCTGCACATGTGCCTCCTGGCACACGCGTGTGCCCGGCCTTATACATTCACTTCAGTGGGGGATGTAAAACGGTACTTTTCCCTTTTCTATCCTTCTGAAAAGTCTTTCCCAGAAAGACATGTGCATTGGTACTGAGCGCGTGTACATGGACAAGTGTGTGTGATGAGGGTGGGGTAAAGAACTCGAAGCTTTGAAAGGTTTCATAATGTGCTCAAGGCCGCACAGTACGTTTAAGAACTAGAATTCATATCTTTTGAAGATTTGATAGAAATAGGGAAAAAATCATAAAATGAGCTTATACATATAAAGCCGAAATCTTCGTGAAAACGTATAGATAGATGCGTGTGTGTGCTTGTGAGCTCAGTCACGTCCGACTCTGCGACCCCAGGGACTGTAGCCCACCAGGCTTCTCTGCCCGTGGGATTTTCCAGGTGAGAATACTGGAGTGGGTTGCCGTGCCCTCCTGACCCAGGGGTCGTGTCTCCTGCCCTGACAGGTGGGTTCTCTACCATGGGTGCCACCTTCCTAGAAGGCCGTGTTTCAGGCAGAGCGCGCTTGATAGACTTCATTCACGAGACTGCAGTCGATCCAGCGCTCCTGCAGCCACATGGCTGCCCTCTTCTGTAACTGAATGTTTTCACGGCACTGATACTGACGTACAAAGACAAATCATACAAATCAGCGGTTCTGATCTGTTCTCAGCCTTGTGCAGTCAGAGCCGTTTTCAGTCCAAGAAAAGCTGGTGTCCCCAGCAGTCGCTCTGCTCCCTGCACATCCCTCCTCCAGCCTAGGCAGCCTCGAGCCTACTTTATGTCTCTGTACATTAGTCTGCTCTGGACATTAGACATAAATGCAATTCTACAATTTACGAACTTCTATATTTGACTTCTAAACTCACTTATAACATTCTCAGGGTTCACTCAAGTTGTCTTCTGTGTCAACTTCATGTCTCTTAATCAAACTGATCTTTTTAATCTTTCAAAGCTCTGCCTTTTCCCTGTTCCCCTGTTCATGAAACTTTTGAAATACTTTTAACGAAGCGTTTCAAGTTGCTGTTATCAGAAAGAGTAATACACAACACTTGAAAAGAATGTGTCCATAAACAAATTTCTTTGAAGAGCTCAATTGTTAGTGAAAGTTCCTTGCCCAAGGGGAAATAAAACTAGGATGAAGAGACAGAAATTTATACTACAGTTCATGATGGGAAAAAGATCTGAGGCATTTACTGGAAAATCGATTCCTGACCATGCACAACAGGGCGTGAACTCTGGCTGCAGAGAACTCTGAAGAGGACACATGCTCGCACCCATTAAGTGCATACGTGGGAACCCGGTTTTGGTTTAGGAGACAAGCTTAAATATTTCAATGCATGCATGGTGACAAATTCCAGTTTTATGGGGAGGAAAACCAGCTTTCCAGAAAGGGACTGGGGGACAAAGGCAAGAGCGGGAAGGGGTTAAGCTGAGGCCAAGGGTCCTCTGGTGCCTCCCTGCCCTGCAGCCGGCTGTCTCATCCCATCCGCCTCGGTCAGGAGACAGAGGAGAATGCATGGAGTTCACCTCCAAATGGGCTAACTCATTCCCCAGACTTCTTTCCACCCGGTCTAAATATAGCAAGCCAGGCGCGTGGAGAGAGTCCTGACGGGCAGCAGAAAGCGCGGGCTCTGCCTTGGGTGCTCTCTGGAATCTCGATAGATGGCTGTAGCTCTCTGACTCTCAATTACGAAATTCTGGCTTTTTATATGGCTAGTTAACATGCCGAAGTCCCAGTCCCAGGCCTGGCTTGCTGCAGATCCTCCATAAATGCCACTTGGAGTAGATTCCAGGGGTCCTTTGAGAGAAAGACAGCTTAAGAAAGGAGGTTTTAAATAACTTACCCGCAACCCCTGGGAGAAGCGGTGAGCACGCGAGGTCTCTGTCTCTCAGCTGAGCTGTGGCCGTGGTCACTGTCCTCCGCAGCACGAGCTGCTGATGCAAAGACCACAGTGTCCCTGTGACCGTCACTGGAGCGCCCGCCGTTGTCTCGGGAGCTCCCAGATGCCAACTGTTTGAAAGCTTTTAATTCCCTCAGTGTAGGCAGCTTCCTCTCTCGCAGTTGTTTCTATGTGATGCTTTGGGGCATGTAGCCGAGAAGCTATTTTGAAAATGAAGAATGGATGTTTTTTCCTTAAAAAGAAGTCTTTCCCTGGAGAGCAGGGGCACAGAGACAAGGGGTCCCTTTCTTCACATGCCTGAGGCTTTCTGGAGATGCTTGGGGGCCCAGGTGTGTTGGTATTTACCAGGAAATGCCCCGTTCTCAGTCTTTAGCTCTGCCTGGCTGTCCTACTGATGGCCAGTCCTGGTCAGCCGCCTTTGTGTCTGCTGACGGGACGGGGCAGCCCTCCTTGGGGCTGGGGTTTGTGCTTCCTTAGTGGCTAAGAGCCGACTTATTAGAAAAGACCCTGCTCTGGGAAAGACTGCAGGCAAAAGGAGGAGAGGCCGACAGAGGATGAGATGGTTGGATGGCATCACCGACTCAATGGACATGAATTTGAGCCAACTCTGGAAGATGGTGAGGGACAGGGAGGCTTGGCATGCTGCAGTCTGTGGGGTTGCAAAGCATCAGACGTGACTTGGCAAGTGAGCAAAAGCAACACCAATGGCTAATAACACTGGGCTTCTTCTGTTGCTTACTTCCCATCCAAGTATCTCCGCTGGTGACATGTCTGCTCCAGCCTTTTGCCCATTGTTTAATTGGTGGTTTGTTGTCTTATTAGACGCTTGAAGCGTGAGCCTCTTCTCAGAGATGTGACTTCCCCCCAGTGGGCGATTCCTCCCAGTCCTCAGCTCCTGTTTTCACCCTCCGTGGTGAGAGCTTTTTACAAGCATTTGCTCTTCATTTTGCTGGCGCTCAGCTTAGCAATTTCTCTTCT
The DNA here is from genome assembly GCF_027580195.1 of Bos mutus. Taxonomy (NCBI): domain Eukaryota; kingdom Metazoa; phylum Chordata; class Mammalia; order Artiodactyla; family Bovidae; genus Bos; species Bos mutus. Next base: position 102,747,019 of record NC_091625.1, read on the forward strand.
TCTAAGGTCGTGCTTCTGCTGTCGGGTTTTAAATATCTTTGCCCAACTCAAAGTCACAAAGATTTCCTTCAGTGATTTTTTATTGGACTTTGAATTCTTTATGTTGTACAGTAAGTCTGTGCTCTATACTGAGTTTTTTTTTAACATAGTATGAGATATGGATGGAAATTAGCTTTTGCATAAGATACCCAAATGTCCCAGCACCATCTGTTGAAAGGCTACTTTCTTTCTGCACTGAGTTATCTTTACATCGTTCTTGAAAATCAATGGGTCATAAATACGTGGGTCTATTTCTGGGCTATGATTCTATGTGTGTAACCCTAAGTCAACAGCGCGGTTTTGTTTGCTGTGTCTTTATAGTAAACTTTGAAATTAGGTCAAATAAACCTTCTAGTTCTGTTGTTCTTCTTTAATGTTTCTTTGGCCAGCTTAGACACTTTGCATTTTCAAACAAAGTTTAAAATAGGCCTTTCAGTTTCTAAAAATAAATAAAAGCCTCCTGGGATTTTTACCAAAATTACATTGATTCTGCAGATTAATGTGGGAAGAATTAGCACTACTGAGTGTTCAGTACCATAAGCATAATATGACTTTTCATTTATTTGTTCTCTAATTTCTTTAAACCATGAGTTTTACAGTTTTAAGTGTATAAATCTTGCACATATGTTTACAGATTTATCCTTAAGAGTCTTGTACTGATGATGCGCTTCTAAATTACACTGTATGTTCAATTTCAGTTTATGATTGTCTGTTGCTGGCATGCAGATTATAACTATTTTTATATATTTATCTTGGATTCTTCAATTTCTTTATGCTCATTTATTATCCTTTTTTTTTTTTTTTTTGGTGGATTCCATAGGATTTTCTACATAGATACTATCTCACTTGCAAATAAAGACAGTTTTGCCTTTCCTTTCCAGTCTGGATTGCATTTATTTCCTTCTTATCTTAAATTACTAGCTAAGACTTTTAGTCAGTTCAAGGTTGAAGACAAGTAATGTGAGTAGATGTCTTTGTAATTTTTCTTAACCTCAGGGAAAGTATTCAGTCTTTCATCATAGAAATTATGTGAGATTTTTGTCAAGAAACTTCTATTCCAAGTTTGTTTATTATAGTGAATGCAAGATATTTTCAAATGCTTTCTCTGCATCTGTTGAGATGATTACTTGTTGCTGTTGAGCCGTTCGGTTGTGTCTGACCGTCTGTGACCCGTGGACTGCAGCACGCCAGTCTCCTCTGCCCTCCACTGTCTACCAGAGTTTGCTCAAATTCATGTTCACTGAGTCACTGATACGATCTAACCATCTCATCGTCTGTCACCCCCTTCTCTTTTTGCCTTCAGTCTTTCCCAGCATCAGGATCTTTTCCAGTGTGAATAGGCTCTTTGCCTCAGGCAGTCAAAGCATTGGAGCTTCAGCTTCAGCATCAGTCCTTCCAATAAATATTGAGTTGATCTCCTTTAGGATTGACTGGCTTGATCTCCTTGCGCCCAAGGGGCTCTCGAGTGTCTCCTCCAGCACCACAGCTGGACAACACCAGGTTTTCGGTGCTCCGCTATCTTTATGGCTCAGCTCTCACGTGACCACTGGAAAACCATAGCTCTGACTGTACGACCTTTGTGGTCAAAGTGGCTGCTCTGTGTTTTAATATGTTGTCTAAGTTTGTCATAGCTTTCCTTCCAAGGAACAAGCATCTTTTCATTTCATGGCTGCAGTCAACTTCTACAGTGTGTTTGGAGCCTAAAAAAAGAAAATCTGCCCTGCTTCCACTTTCCCCCTTCTATTTGCCGTGAAGTGGTGGGACTGAAAGCCGTGATCTTAGTTTGTTTAATGTTGAATTTCAATCCAGCTTTTTCACTCTCTCTTTTCACCCTCATCGAGAGGCTCTTTAGTTCCTCTTTGCTTTCTACTATTAGAGTAGTATCATCTGAATATCTGAGATTGTTGCTATTCTTCCTGGCAATCTTGATTCCAGCTTGTGATTCATCCAGCCCAGCATTTCACATGATGTCTTTTGCGTAGAAGTTAAATCAGCAGGGTGACAGTATGCAGCTTTGTCATACTCCTTTCTCAACTTTGAACTGGTCAGTCCTTCCACGTCCAGTTCTAACTGATGTTTCTTGACTTACGTACAAGTTTGTTAAGAGGCAGGTAAGGTGATCTGGTATTCTCATCTTTTTAAGAATTTTCCAGTTTGTTGTGACACACACAGTCAAAGGCTTTAGTGTACTCAATGAAGAAGAAGGAGATGTTTCTTTGGAATTCTCTTGCTTTCTCCATGATCAAACTAATGTTGGCAATTTGATCTCTGGTTCCTCTGCCTTTTCTAAATCCAGCTTGAACATCTGGAAGCTCTCAGTTCACACACTGGTGAAGCTTAGCTTGAAGGATTTTGAGAAAAACCTTGTTTGCAAGTGAAATGAGCAAAACCGTGCAGTAGTTTGAACATTCTTTGGCATTGCCTTTCTTTGGGATTAGAATGAAATCTGACCTTTTCCATTCTTGTGGTCACTGCTGAGTTTTCCAAATTTGCTGGCATACTGAGTACAGTACTTTAGCAGCATCATCTTTCAGGATTTGAAACAGTTCAGCTGGAATTCCATTACTTCCACTAGCTTTCTTTGTAGTAATGCTTCCTAAGGCCCACTTGACTTCACTTTCTAGGATATCCAGCTCTAGTGTAATCCTGTCTTATTTTATTACTATGGTGAATTACACCAATCAATGTTAAAACAACATTTATTCCTGGGGTAAACATCTATTTCTGCTTTATTGCCTATGCCAAAGCCTTTGACTGTGTGGATCACAATAAACTGTGGAAAATTCTGAAAGAGATGGGAATACCAAACCACCTGACCCGCCTCTTGAGAAACCTGTATACAGGTCAGGAAGCAACAGTTAGAACTGGACATGGAACAGCAGACTGGTTCCAAATAGGGAAGGAGTACGTCAAGGCTGTATGTTGTCACCCCACTTATGTAACTTAGATGCAGAGTACATCAAGAGAAATGCTGGGCTGGAGCAAGCACAAGCTGGAATCAAGATTGCCGGGAGAAATATCAATAACTTCGGATATGCAGATGACACCACCCTTATGGCAGAAAGTGAAGAGGAACTAAAGAGCCTCTTCATGAAAGTGAAAGAGCAGAGTGAAAAAGTTGGCTTAAAGCTCTGAATGTTGATTCAGAAAACGAAGATCATGGCATCCGGTCCCATCACTTCATGGGAAATAGATGGGGAAACAGTGGAAACAGTGGCTGACTTTATTCTTCTGGGCTCCAAAATCACTGCAGATGGTGACTGCAGCCATGAAATTAAAAGACGCTTACTTCTTGGAAGGAAAGTTATGACCAACCTGCTGCTGCTGGTGCTGCTGCTAAGTCGCTTCAGTCGTGTCTGACTCTGTGCGACCCCATAGACGGCAGCCCGCCAGGCTCCCCCGTCCCTGAGATTCTCCAGGCAAGAACACTGGAGTGGGTTGCCATTTCCTTATCCAATGCATGAAAGCGAAAAGTGAAAGTGAAGTTGCTCAGTTGTGTCTGACTCTTAGCGACCCCATGGACTGCAGCCTACCAGGCTGACCAACCTAGAGAGCATATTAAAAAGCAGAAACATTACTTTGCGAACAAAGGTCTGTCTAGTCAAGACTATGGAGAAGGCAATGGCACCCCACTCCAGTACTCTTGCCTGGAAAATCCCATGGACGGAGGAGCCTGGTGGGGTACAATCCATGGGGTTGCTGGGAGTCAGACACGACTGAGCGACTTCACTTTCACTTTTCACTTCCATGTGTTGGAGAAGGAAATGGCAACCCACTCCAGTGTTCTTGCCTGGAGAATCCCAGGGATGGGGGAGTCTGGTGGGCTGCTGTCTATGGGGTCGCAGAGTCGGACACGATTGAAGTGACTTAGCAGCAGCAGCAGTAGCAGTCAAGGCTATGGTTTTTCCAGTGGTCATATGGATGTGAGAGTTGGACTGTGAAGAAAGCTGAGCACCAAAGAATTGATGCTTTTGAACTGTGGTGTTGGAGAAGACTCTTGAGAGTCCCTTGGACTGCAAGGAGATCCAACCAGTCCATCCTAAAGGAGATCAGTTCTGTGTGTTCATTGGAAGGACTGATGTTGAAGCTGAAACTCCAATACTTTGACCACCTGATGCAAAGAGCTGACTCATTTGAAAAGACCCTGATGCTGGGAAAGATTGAGGGCAGGAAGAGAAGGGGACAATGGAGGATGAGATGGTTGGATGGCATCACCGACTCAATGGACATGAGTTTGGGTAAACTCTGGGAGTTGGTGATGGACAGGGAGGCCTGGTGTGCTGCAATTCATGGGGTTGCAAAGAGTTGGACATGACTGAGTGACTGAACTGAACTGAAGTGAAACCTCATATTATCATTATTACATTGTTCTTTTTATATTATTAAAATTTTATTCAGACACCTACATTCATTGAATGTATGCATTCATTCAGATAGAGTTTTAGTCTGTAAGTTTGTTTTTTTTTTTGGTGATGGTTTTGGTATCAAAGCAATTCTGGCCTCAAAGAAACACCTGGGGAATATTGCCCCCTCTTCTGCTCCTGAAAGAATTTGTGTGAAGCTGGTTTCCTAGATGTTTGGTAGAATTTATCAGTGAGGCCACCTGGGCCTGAAAGTTTCTTCACAGGAAAGTTTTGAATACAAATTTAATTTCTGTGATAGGTTATCTATTCCTTACTGAGTAAGCTTTGGATGTATAGCTCTTTCAGGAGGGTTTTTTAAAATTTCATTGATTTATTGAATTTATTGGCATAAAGTTGGTTATAAGGTCTCTTGCTGCAGATTTAGGGTCTACAGAGTCCGTGCTGCTTTCCCTCTGCCGTCTGCCATTCCCAGTATTGGCAGCCTGCCTTTCTCTGTCTTTCTCCTACTCAGCTTGTCAGTTGGCCTGAATTTCTCAGGGAACTGGCCTTTTTTCACTCATTTTCTGTTGCTTCTCTGTTTCCCATTTCATTGACTTCCTCTCTCGTCTTTGACGTTTGCCTTCTTCCCCTTGCTTTGTTTCGGTTGCTTTTCTGTGTTTAGGTTCTAAACCTGGAAGTTGAGGCCGTGGTTTCAGATTCTCCTTTTATTCCAATGAGAACGCCCTGTGCCCCCGTTCTGCTCACAGCCATCCCTGTCGCCTGGCAGGTTTGGATATGATGTGCTCTCAGGCAGTTGGAAACATTTCCTGTTTTCTTACTTGACTTATTTTTTAACATAGAGGTTATACGAAATACGTTTCCGCATTTCCCAATATTCGGGCGTTTTCCTGGGTGTCTTTCTGCTGTTTTCCTGGGTGTCTTTCTGCTGTAATTTTCTGCCGCGTTTCCCAATATTCGGGTGTTTCCCAATATTTTCTGCCGCGTTTCCCAATATTCGGGTGTTTTCCTAGGTGTCTTTCTGCTGTAATTTTCTGCCGCGTTTCCCAATATTCGGGTGTTTTCCTAGGTGTCTTTCTGCTGTAATTTTCTGCCGCATTTCCCAATATTCGGGTGTTTTCCTGGGTGTCTTTCTGCTGTAATTTTCTGCTGCTCTGTCGCCTCAGTCACCTGCAGACAGTGCTGAAGTGGGTGCTGGCTGTGGCTGTGGGCCCTTTTCCCTCCCCATCACATGTTCCTTGCTATACTCCGACTCTGTGATTAGACACCTGAACTTTGCGACTTTCGTGTCCTGTTGCCAAACTGACGACTTTATCATCAGAGAGCCGCCTTCCTCCCCAAACGCACCGTGCACTGAGATCTCTTTACGGTCCTCGCACAGCTGCTCCGGCCTTCTTGACTGGTGTCAGCTCAGCATATGTTTTTAATCCTTTGTGTCATTGTGTTAAAGTGGGTTTCCTGTAGGCAGCAGGTAGTCGACCTAGGTTTTTAAGTTTATCTAACACGACAAGTTTTACATTTTAATTGGTGTGTTTGAGCCATCTAACTGTGACAGCATTGAGCTTACGTCTACCATCTTGCCGTTGTTTCTGCGTCTCGTTTGTCCTTTGCTTGCCTTCTCGTTGATAGCTCTCTGCCGTGTCCTTGCACGGCTGTTGGGCTTCATGTCGCCCACCTGTGACTAATCACAGCCCATCCTCAGTTGGTATAGCGTCTCACACACGGAGTAAGGACTTCCAGGTTTACCTTTCCTTTATCTCTCATCATGCACTTTACTTGCAAATAGTTTTTGAAAATTTAACCTTTTTGCTTTAAATGTTTGTGTAATAAGACATTGCTACTGAGCTCCCCTCCGGAAACGGTTTTGTCCTTTGAGGTCTTGCTCTTCACCTTTGCTAGAGGAGGGCGTCCAGGGGGCTTTGATCCGAGCAGCTTTGCCCTCCTTGGTGAGGTGACCCCCTCCCTCCCACAACCCATCCCCACCAGGGTTCCACCCAAGCCCTGGAATTCACAAGTCCTGGCCTTCTGACGGCTGGAGACAGACCTATCCCAGCGCTGGAAGACTGTTCCTGCAGATCTTGTGGACAGCTTCCTCCTGGCTCACACTCATGACCAGAGAGTTCAAGGTGAACCTCTGAGCCCAAGAGTCTCTGCAGCCACCCCCTCCTTGCCCTCTGCCCCCTGGCCTCTGCCTCCAGCTCCCTCTTCTCTACCGACCCCGGCTGCACCCAGGTTGAAGGTTCGGCCGGGGTCACCGTCCAGACCCCTCCTCCAGGCAGGAGCTTCGGGAACCGACCGGGTCACTTCTCGGGTTCTTTGTCTCAGTGGGACGCTGCTCCTTTGTAGCCTGACTTTCAGGGCCTTAAATATGATAGTTTCATGTATTAAAATCGAACACAAGGGAGACCAAACCTGAAAATTCCCCAAGCAGACAAACCAGTTACTCACACCCGTGAGGTTACTCTCGCTTGTTTCGCAAGATGAGCGAGGTTATCTTGACCTGGGTCACTTGCTGAACATCCTCAGCAAAACTTTCACAGTTACCCTGAGTTTATACGTGGTCACCCCTAACCAAGTGCCTGTGAGAGAAGTCTGACCTGTGGCCAGTCGCTGTAAGGAGCAGTCTCTGCCTGCACACCCTGTAAGCCGGCTTATAAAACGCAGGCTGACCCTCACTCCCGTTTTGGTTGGAGTGCCCCGGGGCTGCAAGCTGCCTTTCTGCCCCGAGCACAATCAACGTTTACTAATCGCCCCGGGTGAGTGAGTCGCTGGTTTCCTCCTGTCTTTCACGAGCTTCACACACACGCTTAGTGACGCTCCCTTTACTCGGTGGAGTCTCGGCCCGCCTGGACGCCCCTGGCGCGGGCTCCTCTGGCCCTCTGGCCCTCACACTTCCTTTCTGGCCCCACAGGACGGTCCAGACTCACGCCACCCTTTCCCTTCCTCACCTCGATTCCACCTTCGGCCCAAGAAGCTCAGACTTTTCTCCCGGAAGGACGTTCAGAAGCCGAGATCCAGGTCACAGCTGCCCTCATTTTTACTGGGGTGTCATTGACTGATACTGCGAGCGGCAGGTGGGCGGCCCAGTAATTCAGACGGACTTCTCCCAGTCAGCCGGGCTCTGGAGCCAAGACGCTGAAGGCGCTGCAGCTGGTGGCCTTGGGGACAGTGTGGCCACGGTGTCCGCAGGCCCCCCTCCCCCAACCTTCCGGCGCGTGGCTTCGAGCCAGCCCTGAAGCAGGGGTGCCCCCTTCAAGCCAGCCCTGAAGCAGGGGTGCCCCCTGCACACAGCTTGGCCCACTTCGTCCCAGACCAGCTGGAAACCCCCCTTGCTGCTCTTTATTTCTAATTCCATCAATAAGAACATAGAGTAACCATCTCTATAATCAGGGATTGGGAGATCAGAAACCTGGATTAGAATTAGCCACATATAGAGGCATAAAGGGGCTTCCCTGGTGGCTCAGACAGTACAGAATCTGCCTGCAATGCAAGATACCTGGGTTCGATCCCTGGGTCAGGAAGATCCCCTAGAAAAGGAAATGGCTACGCAGTCCAGTATTCTTGTCTGGAGAATTCCATGGACAAAGGAGCCCGGTGGGCTACAGTCCATTGGGTTGCGATGAGTTGGACACAACTGAGTGACTAGCACTTTAGAGGCTTAAAGGGCCCAGGAGGAGGTAAAGAGGTAGGTCTGAAGACGATCTGCACTGTTGACAGGCCTGCATTTTTTTAACTTTTTAATTTAATATTGAAGTATAGCTGATTTATAATGCTGTATTAATTTCAGGTGTACAGCAAAGAGATTTAGGTATACATATTCATAACTTCCTGATGTTCAAGCTGGTTTTAGAAAAGGCAGAGGAACCAGAGATCAAATTGCCAACATCCACTGTATCATGGAAAAAGCAAGACAGTTCCAGAAAAACATCTATTTCTGCTTTATTGACTATGCCAAAGCCTTTGACTGTGTGGATCACAATAAACTGTGGAAAATTCTGAAAGAGATGGGAATACCAGACCACCTGATCTGCCCCTTGAGAAATTTGTACACAGGTCAGGAAGCAACAGCTAGAACTGGACATGGAACAACAGACTGGTTCCAGATAGGAAAAGGAGTTCGTCAAGGCTGTATATTGTCACCCTGCTTATTTAACTTATATGCAGAGTACATCATGAGAAATGCTGGACTGGAAGAAACACAAGCTGGAATCAAGATTGCCGGGAGAAATATCCATAACCTCAGATATGCAGATGACACCACCCTTATGGCAGAAAGTGAAGAGGAACTCAAAAGCCTCTTGATGAAAGTGAAAGTGGAGAGTGAAAAAGTTGGCTTAAAGCTCAACATTCAGAAAACGAAGATCATGGCATCCAGTCCCATCACTTCATGGGAAATAGATGGGGAAACAGTGGAAACAGTGTCAGACTTTATTTTTCTGGGCTCCAAAATCACTGCAGATGGTGACTGCAGCCATGAAATTAAAAGACGCTTACTCCTTGGAAGGAAAGTTATGACCAACCTAGATAGCATATTCAAAAGCAGAGACATTACTTTGCCAACAAAGGTTCGTCTAGTCAAGGCTATGGTTTTTCCTGTGGTCATGTATGGATGTGAGAGTTGGACTGTGAAGAAGGCTGAGTGCCAAAGAATTGATGCTTTTGAACTGTGGTGTTGGAGAAGACTCTTGAGAGTCCCTTGGACTGCAAGGAGATCCAACCAGTCCATTCTGAAGGAGATCAGCCCTGGGATTTCTTTGGAAGGGATGATGCTGAAGCTGAAACTCCAGTACTTTGGCCACCTCATGCGAAGAGTTGACTCATTGGAAAAGACTCTGATGCTGGGAGGGATTGGGGGCAAGAGGAGAAGGGGACGACAGAGGATGAGATGGCTGGATGGCATCACTGACTCGATGGACATGAGTCTCAGTGAACTCCAGGGGTTGGTAATGGACAGGGAGGCCTGGCGTGCTGCAATTCATGGGGTCACAAAGAGTCGGACACGACTGAGCGACTGATCTGATCTGATCTGATTCATATAACGAGGGCTTCCCTGGTAGCTCAGATGGTAAAGAATCTGCCTGCAATGCAGGAGAATTGGTTCGATCCCCGGATTGGGAAGATTCCCCAGAGAAGGAAACAGCAACCGTTATAGTATTCTTGTCTGGGAAATTCCATGGACTGAAGAGCCCGGAGGGCTACAGTCCATCAAGTCACAAAGAGTCAGACACAACTGAGCAACTGACACTTCACTTTCATTGATGTATCTATTCCTTCTCAGACGCTTTCCCTGTGTAGGCTACTGCAGAGTGTGGCGCGTAGTCCCCTGTACTGTATACAGTGGGTCCTTGTTGTTCATCTATTTTATACATAATACTACCAACCTTCTGACTCATCCCTCCCCCGTCCGCTTTGGTGTCTGTTAAGTTCACTTTCTGTGTCTGTGAGTCTCTCTGTTTTGTGAATCAGTCATTTGCATCATTTTTCCTTTTTAGATTTCACATGTAAGTGATATCATGTGATATCTCTCTCTCTGACTTACTTCACTTAGTATGATAATCTCTAGGTCAATCCATGTTTCTGCAAATGGACTTATTTCATTCTTTTTGTGGCTCAGTGGCTCAGAGAAGAAAGAATCTGCCTGCAGTGTGGGGGACCTGGGTTCGATTCCTGAGTTGGGAGGATCCCCTGGGGGAAGGCGTGGCAACCCACTGCAGTATCTTGCCTGGAGAATCCCCACGAACAGAGGAGCCTGACGGGCTACAATCCATGGGGTCGCAAAGAGTTGGGCACGACTGAGCGACTAAGCACAGAGTACAGCATTCCATCGCATACGTGAACCATTTCTTATTTATCCATTCCACTTTCAATGGCCCTTTTCACTCTGCGTCTGACCCATGCCACAGCGCCATTCTCCGCAAGTTCCTTTAAGGCTGCCCTGCCTTCCTTCACCTTTGACTCCCCTTAGAATTTTGTCTTAGGCCATCTCTTAGAGATGCCACTCTCCCTGGGTTTCACGAGGGTCTGGCTTCAGCATGCAGAGCATGTGAGGCTCTGCTTGGGGACGGTCCCCAGCAGTCACCTTGCCCCACTACCCATCTCCCAGGAGGTCCCTCCCCTTCTCTTCCGGGAAAATTGTCCAATCTGACTCAGGACTGCTCTGACTGGGATCCGCTCTGCCCAGGGTCCACTCTGTCCCTCCTTCCTACACGTTCCTACCCTCCCTCCACATTTCTGAGGCAGCCGTTAGGGCACCAGGCCCCCTCTTGACCCAGTTCCTGAGCACTGTCTCTGAGGTGCCTTCTTGGGGAGCTCCCCACCGCACCCTGCATGGAGGAGACAGCCAGCCCTCTCAGGAACGGTCTGATTCCCTCCAGGCAGTGGGCAGGAGGAGGGCTTCTCTCCAAATGACGGATGAGATGTGGGCTCCGGAAGAGGTCTTGTGTGGTACTGCTCATCCAGGGAAAATCTTTGCTTCATGGTCTGATGGACTTGAAGGTAGAAGAAAGCATTTCATAAGAGGGTTTTTACTGTATTCGGAAAAATTCACGCTTTAGCCAAATGAATCAGAAATGGCCTTTTTTTTTTTTGGCCCAAAGTGTCCATATGTTTTTGAAATGCACCAGCAAAGCAAAAGCACAGAAACATTAATTTGCTAAAAGTAGGGCAAAACCACATTTTTTCCCCTGGAAAAGCTCAGGAGTTGGGAAAGGGAATTGGATGTGGCATCTTGGATCACATTGAGGAAAATCTGCCATCTGGATGAAAGTGTGTGCCGGGCGGGGGCCTGCCAGCTCCTGTCCCCGGAGGCTCAGCTCTCAGCAAGCCTTCCACCCTCGCTTGTGGGACGCCCTCTCGGTTCAAGTTGGTGGTGCCTTTACGAGGACACGGGAGAATGCGTAATAAACATGAATTTGACACAAATAAAGCGTATTTTCAACCAGGCAGCTGAGGCCATCGGATTTTAAAAAGAACTGGATGACTGTACTTTCGGAGTCTATCTGAGTGGATCCCTTCAAATGCATGCACTCCAGGGGCCATGCTCTTTGTGGATAAGCCAGGCCAGACTTGTCTTTGCAGACCCCGAGCCGTGGGAGAGAGGGAGGTGACAGGAGGGGACCCCTGCTCACCGAGGACCGATACTGAGAACCCATGTGACTTGACCTCACCAAACGCTGGCGCTGGTTGGGGACATTAGTGAGTTTCTGAATCTGGCCACTCTTGTACATCCAGACCGAATGTTCAAGGGGCAATCCGAAGCGACCTGGCATTTGGTAGAGAATCTATACATTGTGAGTCCCCCTAACTGTTCAAATGGGAACAAGAAACTCCAGGAGCTGATGCAGAGCGAGGCACGCCGCCCCCAGCCTCAACTCCACCACTTTCGTCACGTGGTCTGATCAGGACATGAACACGCTCCCCAGGCCACACTCCTCACCAGGGCTGGGCCTCGTATTTGCAGAGAGAGCCTCTGCCAGGGGAGAGGCTGCGGACCTGAGCCCTGCTGGGCACGTGGTGTGGCCCCCAGAGCTGCAGGCCAGCTGAGAAATGATAGGGCTGCTCCCAGCGGCTCTCAGCCGCTCTTTCCTGTGAGAATAACTGAGAGGTTCTCCTCTAAGCACTTTTTATCTAACGCAGGCTTCCCTGGTGGCTCAGACGGTAAAGAATCTGCCTGCAATGCAGGAGACCTGGGTTCGATCCCTGGGTCAGGAAGATCCGCTGGAGAAGGGAAAGGGTACCCACTCCAGTATTCTTGCCAGGAGAATCCCCAAGGACAGAGGAGCCTGGCGGGCTCCATACAGTCCATGGAGTCGCGGAGTCAGACACGACAGAGAACCAAGCACAGCACGGCCAACACGCCTCACGGGAGACTCCAGGGACCCCGACATGGCGCTTCCTGCAGGTGGAGAAAGCGAGGACAGGTGACATCAACTCAGACCTGCAAACGGCTGGAAGCCAGTGAAGGATGGGCCTCGTCACCACCTGCTGGGAGCCAGTGAAGGATGGGCCTCATCACCACCTGCTGGAAGCCAGTGAAGGATGGGCCTCGTCACCACCTGCTTGAGCCACTGAAGGATGGGCTTCGTCACCACCTGCTTGACCGTCAAGACTTTGAAGAGGTGCTGGAGGATCTGAGGCCGCCTCGCCCCACCTCCCAGCGAAGCTGACACTGCTGCACAGAGACGCATCTTGTGCGACTAAACCCAACACCTCTCGGCGATGCTCGAGTCCCACTCAAAGAGCACGCTCTCAGACCGGGCCTTTCAGCCACTTTTAATGTATGACCCAGTTAGGAAAGCATTTGATATCATAAGCCTGAACATAGACCTCCAATGAGGAAGTTCACAAAACAACTTTTTCTCTTCGTTTGTGGCTAAAATCTGATTCTTTCTCTTTTATTTTTCCTCCCCTCATCCCCATCTTTGTCTTTTCATTGCTTCTTTTCTAATACATTTATTTTTTATAAAAAGGATACTTCACCATCGGTTACACTGATCTCATGACACACTAAGGGGTCAGCCTCCAGTTTGGAAAATAATCCTCAGACTTGAGAGCAATTCTTGCCCTTGTCCCCAAGGCCACTGTAAGAATGTGCGGAGCAGTCTTTTCACCAAGGCAGAACGGTGGAGAAACGCCCAGTGTCCACCAACAGGTAAGGCATGAAGAAGGAAAAGACACAGAACGGAGAAGTAAACATCTGTGAAAGTTGCTAGTTTACAGGCACACTTTCCACCTTAGATGGCTATCAACAACCAGATGAGTGAAAAACGAATTCTAGAAGAATAAGTACAGTATCAATCCATTTATTGGCTGTTTGAAATGCAAGAAGGCTGAACAGTAAATTATATAAAAAGCAGCAACATCATTTTAAAAGAGGGAATGGTTAATATAAAATTTAGATTAGCTTTTACTTGGGTGGAGGAGAGATTGGAGGAAAACAGATGCTTTTGGAGAGGTGAGCCATGAGTCTCACATGTATGGAAAACGTTCTACAGCTTAAGCTGTGTGGTGTGCATATGAAGACTCATTTTATTTTAAAAACTGTGCGTGCATTGACTATGCATGTGCAATAATATAAAATAAAAATATTAAAATTGTGGGTAAAATAAATGTCACAGAGATTCAGTAGTTTAAACATCATTATGTTCATGACTATATTAAATAATAGAGTCAGAATGGGTAAAGTAACATGTCCAAGAATAAGGAAGAATACAGACTTCCCTGGCAGTCTATATAAGTTAAGACACTGCCAGTGAGGGGCTGTGGGCTCGATCCCTGGTCTGCGAAGATCCTACCTGCTGCCCGCGGAGCAACTAGGCCTGGGAGCCACCGCCACCGAGCTCTCACTCCAGGACCCACGCTCCACAGAGGAGCCCCCACGATGAGAAGGCCGCACACCGCAAGTGGAGAGAAGCCCACCGTCAGCAGCAAAGGCAAGGTGCAGCCAAAAATATATGCATTAAAAAATTATGTTAAAAAGGAAGAAATAATCAGATCACCATATATTCACATACAAATTATGTTTTGAACAAATTAAGTGGTAAACATTGATGATATATTTTACATAAAATATCTATTAACTCTATATGCAGCATGATATAATTGTGCATGTACATACACACATGTAATCAGTTCAGTTTAGTCACTCAGTCATGTCTGACTCTGCAACCCCATGGACTGCAGCACACTAGGCTTCCCTGTCCATCACCAGCTCTCAGAGCTTGTTCAAACTCATGTCCATTGAGTCGGTGATGCCATCCAACCATCTCATCCTCTGTCTTCCCCTTTTCTTCCTGCCTTCAATCTTTTCCAGCATCAGGGTCTTTTCCAATGAGTCAGTTCTTCTCATCAGGTGGCCAAAGAATTGGAGTTTCAGCTTCAGCATCAGTCCTTCAAATGAATATTCAGGACTGATTTCCTTTAGGATGGACTGGTTGCATCTCCTTGCAGTCCAAGGGACTCTCAAGAGTCTTCTCCAACACCACAGTTCAAAAGCATCAATTCTTCAGTGCTCAGCTTTCTTTATTGTCCAACTCTCACATCCATACATGACCACTGGAAAAACCATAGCCTTGACTAGACGGACCTTTGTTGGAAAAGTAGTATCTCTGGTTTTTAATATGCAGTCTAGGTTGGTCATAGCTTTTCTACCAGGGAACAAGCATCTTTTAATTCCATGGCTGCAGTCACCATATGCAGTGATTTTGGAGCCCCTCAAAATAAAATCTACCACTGTTTCCATTGTTTCTCCTTCCAGTTGCCATAGAGTGATGAGACCAGATGCCATGATCTTTGATTTTTGAATGTCGAGTTTTAAGCCAGCTTTTTCACTCTCCTCTTTCACTTTAATCAAGAGGCTCTTTAGTTCCTCTTCACTTTCTGCCATAAGGGTGGTGTCATCTGCATATCTGAGGTTATTGATATTTCTCCGGAAATCTTCATTCCAGCTTGTGCTTCATCCAGCCCAGCATTTCACATGATGTACTCTGAGTATAAGTTAAATAGTAAGGTGACAACATACAGCCTTCATGTACTCATTTCCCAATTTGGAACCAGTCTGTTGTTCCATGTCCAGTTCTAACTGTTGCTTCTTGACCTGCATACAGATTTCTTGGGAGGCAGGTCAGGTGGTCTGGTATTCCCATCTCTTTCAGAATTTTCCACAGTTTGTTGTGATCCACACACTCAAAGGCTTTGGCGTAGTCAATAAAGCAGAAATAGATGTTTTTCTGGAATTCTCTTGGTTTTTCTATGATCCAACGGATGTTGGCAATTTGATCTCTGGTTCCTCTGCCTTTCTAAATCCAGCTTGAACATTTGGAAGCTCGCAGTTCATGTACTGTTGAAGCCTGGTTTGGAGAATTTTGAGCATTACTTTGCTGGCGTGTGAGATGAGTGTTAATTGTGCGGCAGTTTGAGCATTCTTTGGCATTGCCTTTCTTTGAGATTGGAATGAAAGCTGACCTTTTCCAGTCCTGTGGCCACTGCTGAGTTTTCCAGATTTGCTGGTATATTGAGTGCAGCGCTTTACCAGCATCATCTTTTAGGACGATGATATACACACGTGCATTAATATTCATACTTGAACCCTAGTATATTGTTGAAAATTTTATCAATGTGATAGCACGATGATGATGTTGATGTTTTCTTTTCAAATCCTAAATTGATGTAAATCTCTTTGCATTGGAAATGATGAATGAGTCATTTAGTGAGTCAAACTTTGGACACGGTCTAGCTCTCTGTAGTCTGTTTGGGCCGCCATCAAGAAATGCCACAGTCCGGGGCCTTAAACAGACCCGTACTCAGGCTCCTGGAGACTGGACGGCCCGGGTCTGCCCCAGCGTCCGCGGTGTCCCCTGATGACCCTGCAGGCGGTGCCCCCGTGGTCTCTTCTGTTAAAGCACAGACCCCATCGGGGCCACACCCTCACAGCCTACCCAACCCTAGTCACCTCCTGCAGATGTCTTCCTGTTGGGGTTAGAATCTCAACACACGAATCTGGGGGAAGCGGGCACTCAGTCCATAGTGCTCTGCTGTAATCCCTCCCCAAAGGGGAGTGCCTAAAATACCCAATAACTCAGCAGGGTCTGCAGTGTAGATGCCACATTAAACTAAGACAAGAACAAACCATGCTTAGATGTAAGTCAGCCTCCACACTTGGTTACGTCAACTCTTTGGGACAAAGAAAAAGTAAAGAAGGAAGCGTTTACCCAGTGGGAAGGTGGGAATGCAGTTTGGGCTCCCAGTGTGGAGGAGCAACATGGAAAACTCTGCCCCGGTCAAGAGGTGTCTCAGCCCGTACTTGCTGTCAGCCTGTCCTTGGTCCTGGGCAGGTGTCCGTGCTCCTCACAGGCACCTTGCAAGCGAGCCTCCATCCCTGGGGAGTATTTACTACCTGTGAGCTCCACCGGCTCAGTCCAGACCCATGGAGGTTTCTGCACTTTAATTAATTATTCCA
This sequence comes from Bos mutus, assembly GCF_027580195.1. NCBI lineage: Eukaryota > Metazoa > Chordata > Mammalia > Artiodactyla > Bovidae > Bos > Bos mutus. The sequence goes on from NC_091625.1 coordinate 102,763,375, forward strand.
GACTTCCTAATACCAAGTTTCATGCCCCACATCCTCTATAACATTCCCATTACTTCTTCAGAATGAAACACAGAAAAATTATTAATGGAGATTCAAACTTTAAAAGGAGATTCCCTGGTAGCTCGGCAATAAAAAGTCCCCCTGCAATGCAGGAGACTCGGGAGGCTCGAGTTCAATCCCTGGGTCGGGAAAATCCCCTGGAGAAGGACATGGCAACCCACTCCAGTGTTCTCACCTGGAGAATCCCATGGGCAGAGGAGCCTGGCGGGCTACCGTCCCTGGGGCCCCAAGAGTTGGATGCACAGCATGACAACATTAAAGAGCATTGCGATCAGGGAGAGTTATTTTACAGGAAAGGCCTCATGACTACGAGGCAAAACATGAGTTTACCCAAGTTTCCATATATTTTAATAGCACATATGAAGTAAATCTCACCATACAATATCATAGTTTTCCCTTAAGTCAATTTACTTTTTAAAAATTAAGGAAAAGAAGAATTAGTATTTTTACATGTATGCATATCCTTATTTATATAGATCTACTGTGTATTCTTGCCACCTCTTCTTAATGTCTTCTGCTTCTGTTATGTCCATACAATTTCTGTCCTTTTTTTGTGCCCATTTTTGCATGATGTGTTTCCTTGGTATCTGTAATTTTCTTGAAGAGATCTCTAGTCTTTCCCATTCTGTTGTTTTCTGCTATTTCTTTGCATTGTTCACTTAGGAAGGCTTTCTTCTCTCTCCTTTGCTATTCTTTGGAACTCTGCATTCCGATGGGTATATCTTTCTTTTCTCCTTTGCCTTTTGCTTCTCTTCTTTTCTCAGCTGTTTGTAAGCCCTCCTCAATCATTTTGCCTTTTGCATTTCTTTTTCTTGGGGATGATTTTCTTGGTTTTGACCAAGCTCTGGGAGATGGAGATAGACAGGGGAGCCTGGAGCGCTGCAGCCCTTGCGGTCACAGAGAGTCGGACACGACTGAGCAACTGAACAACAAAATACGCTTATTTAACTTACATGCAAAGTATATCATGCAAAATGCTGACCTAGATGAATCACAAACTGGAATCAAGATTTCAGGGAGAAATATCAACAACCTCAAATATACAAATGATGCCGTTCTAATGGCAGAAAGCAAAGATGAACTAAATAGCCTCTTGATGAGGGTGAAAGAGGAGAGTAAAAGAAGCTAGCTTGAAATTCAACTTTCAAAAAACTAATATTATGGCATCCAGTCCCATCACTTCATGGCAAATAGAAGGGGAAAAACTGGAAGTAGTGACAGATTTTATTTTCTTGGGCTCCAAAATCATTGCAGATGGCAAATGCAGCCATGAAATTAAAAGACTCTTGCTCCTTGGAAGGAAAGCTATGGCGAACAGATACCATATTAAAAAGCAGAGATACCACTAGGTTGGCAAAGATCTGTTTAGTCAAAGCTATGGTTTTTCCAGTAGTCATGTGCAGATGTGAGAGCTGGAGCATAAATAAGGTTGAGCTCCAAGGAAATGATGCTTTCAAATTGTGGTGTTGGAGAAGACTCTTGAGAGTCCCTTGGACTGCAAGGAAATAGATCCCGTCCATCCTAAAGAAGATCAACCCTGAATATTTATTGGAAGGACTGATGCTGAAGCTGAAGCTCCAATATTTTGGCCGCCTGATGCGAAGAGCCGATTCACTGGAAAAGATCCTGATGCTGGGAAAGATTGAGGACAAAAAGAGGATGAGATGGTTAGATAGCATCACCGACTCAATGGACATGACTCTGAGGGAACTCTGGGAGATAGTGGAGGACAGAGCAGCCTGGCGTGTTGCAGTCCATGAGACGGCAAAGGGTCAGACATAACTTAGTGACTGAACGACAACCATGTATGCATAAATTCACCAGCCCTGGAATCCATCCTGAAGAGCTAGCTGTAATAATTCCTCTTCTGCCCTAAGAAATGCCTTCACTATTCCTTATAGTACAGTTCAGCTGGAGGCAAATTCCCTCAGCTTGTATTATTTGAAATGATATATGCCCCTTTCTTCTTGAGGAGTAATTTCTCTGATAGTAGACTCTTTTAAACAGACTTTCTCTCCCTTCATTTTGAAAGATAATTTTGCAGGTAATGGATCCCAATAGCTGATTTTCCCCCTTTCTTTCACCATACTGGTGGAGTTCCTACATTGTCAGTGTTATCAATGGTGCCTTAGGTGTAAGTGATTTTTTTACTCCTCTCTGGCTATTTTTAGGATTTATTTTTGTTCATACATCACAATTATGCTGTGCATAGCTATGGATTTCTTTGCATCTATTCCACTTTTGTTGGGTATCTTATATATAAAGGTTTATTTTTCACCAAGTTTGAGACATTTTTACCTGCTTTTTCTCCAAGAGTCTGTCTGCTCTGGTCCCTTCCTCCTCTCCTGAGATCTTGACCAGCATGTGAGAGCTCTTGTGCTCTGGTCCCTTCCTCCTCTCCTGAGATCTTGACCAGCATGTGAGAGCTCTTCTGCTCTGGTCCCTTCCTCCTCTCCTGAGATCTTGACCAGCATGTGAGAGCTCTTGTGCTCTGGTCCCTTCCTCCTCTCCTGAGATCTTGACCAGCATGTGAGAGCTCTTCACGCGGTGCTCGAGTCAGCTTTCATCAATCTGGATTTTTCCTGAGCTTCAGTTTAGTTTCTGTCTGGATCTCTTTTCAGATTTATCCATCTCTCTCCAGCATTTTCCATTCTGTTGTTTTTACTTCAGATGTTGTAATTTTGTGATTTAGAATTTGTTTTGTCCCATTTCCTAAGCTATTGTTTTCTCCTCTGTCCCCAGTCTGTTCATCCTGCCTTTCCTGTTTTTCATATAAACTCTTGAGTGTGTTTACAATGGTTGCTAAAATTAAACTCCCGTTTGCTAGTTCCGTTTCTGGACCCTGCAAGCCATTGTGTTGATTCTCTTCTCTTGTTTGTAAGCCTCATGTTACTTTTTGTATCATATGACTTTTTATGATGTGCTAAACATGGTCTGTGGAAGGGCACTGGGCTATAAGAGAGTCTCATGTTTTAATAGCTGCAATCGATTTGTTTGTTTCAGAAGACGTGAGCTCTTTTCTGTGCCTGATGGATAAAGTGAGAAAGTGAAGGTATTTCACCAAGCATCACGGTGACCTGGAGCCACACAGCTCTTTGATAGGAACGAGCTGCCCCTCGGGCAGCCTTGTCCCCCCGCACCTACGGTGAAGCACAGCAGAGAACTGGCCTGTTAATACCCTGTCGCATACGGCTGATCCAGAAGGCCGGATTCGACCGTACTGGGGCCCTCGATCCCAGGCTCCAGGAACAGAAGCAAAACTGCGCAAAGTCTGTTTTTCAGTTCTTGCTTCTCTGCCTTTTTCTCATTTCTTCTTTCTCCCCAGAAAGCTGGGGTCGGATCAGGATAAGTAAACGACTGTTCCCTGCGGCCCTGGGTCCTCTTCCAGACTCCCGTCCGTCCTGCCGGGTCTACTGCTGCTGGCAGCTTGGCTGAACTCTCTCACTTTGACTTTGAAGAGGCTGATACTCTTTGCGAAGCTTCGTCCTCTTGCTGGCAGGATTTCAGGACACGGTCTCGGTACCCGGGATGCTTGCGTGGCTGTCTGACCCCCAAGGAGATCCAGCGGTGCCTTCTTGTATCCACCACTTGTGAACATTCTCAAAGGTCAGGAACGCTTCCTCTGGGCATGTTTTCCTTTGGAGTTCTTTGTTACTTCCATTATCAAGTATTATTATTTTAAAATATCAATAAGGAGTGTGAATTAGAGTGTAGCCTAACATCAAATATCTTACATCATAACAACCACTGACTGTGGAAACAGGCAATGCTTTTCCAGCCTGCTTTATGTTTAATATTTTGGATACTGAGTAGGAAGGAAGATGTTTTGAATCCTCTGGTCTGTACAGTGTTACTAACTCCAGGCTCTGTGGGGCTGGTGGGTGACTCACAGAGTGTGTGGTTGTTAAGTAATCATAGACGACTGTGAGCTTGTCAGCATAACCAACACGGCGGGGGCTAACTCAATTTGCTGTCACCACTGCGATAAGCTCTGGGCTAAGATTCCATTGCACGTGGCCAATTAGCTTCCCTCCGTCCTGAAGGCCCCCAGGACCTCCCCCGCGCTCCCGTGACCTTGAATGACTTCTCAAAGGTGCACCTGGGGACAGACTGCAGAGGCAGGAGCCAGCACAGCCGTGTGTGATTCGTCTCCCCTCCCTGCGCCTTCACGCCATCTGATGGTCATGTCTGCGCGTCTCACGCACCCTTCGAGGCTCCAGGTCTACACACCACGGCTGCGGTAAGCGGCAGCTGGTGAGAAACCACTTCAGTGACACAAAGCACAGCAACATTTTCCTTGCGCACTGAAACCACATTTGTGTTACAGAACGTGTGGGGCTTCCCCGGTGGCTCAGTGGTGAAGAACCCGCCTGCCAGGGCAGGGCACACAGGCTTGATCCCCGGGTCAGGAAGATCCCCTGGGAAAGGGCATGGCAACCCACTCCAGTGTTCTTGCCTGGGCAACCCTGTGGACAGAGGAGCCTGGGGGGCTGCAGCATATGGGATTTCAAAGGGTAGGACATGACTGAGTGACTGAACAGCACCAACAATTCATAGTAGACGTCGATAGCATATCTGTTTAATTAATATGGTTTCTCTAAATATGTTTACCTATGATGAGTTAGCTATTTAAAAAAAAATGCTTTTAAATGCTTGTTGAACTACTCCTTGATTAGAATAAACATGAGCTGCTGCTGCTGCTAAGTCGCTTCAGTCGTGTCTGACTCTGTGCGACCCCTGAGACAGCAGCCCACCAGGCTCCCCTGTCCCTGGGATTCTCCAGGCAAGAATACTGGAGTGGGTTGCCATTTCCTTCTCCAATGCATGAAAGTGAAAAATGAAAGTGAAGTCTCTCAATCATGTCCGACTCTTAGCGACCCCATGGACTGCAGCCCACCAGGCTCCTCCGTCCATGGGAATGAAAGGCATTATTATAACCCATAAGCCCGTCTAACTGATGTGCTACCAACTGTTTCAGAAAGTATAATACACAAATTTTTTAATGTCTTGCTTCAAAGAATTATGAAGCTTAATGTTCCTATTACCCTTAGAAAGCAATGGAAATGAGGATAAATTTTCTATCTAATCTCATTTTTGAAGAGTCTAAGTGATACACAGCGATGTTTTCATAGAAGATCACAAATTCCTCCATATTTTCAAGAACTTCTTCATGAGCTGTTCTCCTTTTTCCCTCTACACACAAACACACACACACAAGTAAGTGGGAAAGTCCTTTTTTATTTAGTTTGATAAGACTACCATGAGAAGAAAAGAAAATTCCACAGACATTCAGAAATATTCCCAAACGCCAACCCTAAAAATATGACTACATGCTTTAGAAATGAAATATTTGTACAAGTTCATTGAAAACTGATGACCCTTAGAATGCACTATCTTTTTAAAAATGGCTCTGCAAATAACTCTGGTTCCAAGGAGAGGCATCAAACCCCTCCCAAAATCTTGGCCCAGAAATGAGATTGGAATTTAGACCAAGAAGCAAACACGAGGTCTTATCTATAACTGGATGTTTTCCCCCTGAGCTCTGTTTTTCTTTCTGGGCTGCTCTGGCTTTCTTTCTCCTCTTAGGTTTTTGTTTTGTGTTGTTTTTGATGTCTTCTAAGTCACTTTTGCTTTATATTTGTAAAACTCTTGCGCAACAGACGACCGCATCTTCTTCTCCCGCCGAGGCTCTCGTCTCCGAAGTGGTTTTGTCAATCTGTTCATGTCTGCTGCAGGATCTCTCCCATCAAAACTTTTGGAAGAGAAGCTGTGTGACGAATTAGTTCTATCTGTAATTTTCCTTAAATAGTTCAGTAAACTACGTTATCCTGGGAGATAAAATAATGAAATATATTTTCTTACATCCTGGAAGAGAGAAGAGAATACTTTGTGAATTTATTTAAGGAAAAAAACCCTATTTTTTAAAGAATATTTTCATGATTACTGCATTTAGTTAAGACTGTGAGGTTTTCTAAGTGTTTTTTGGAGCTTGTTTCAGATGAAATTGTGGCTAAAATGTTCTGTGTAAGCAAAAAATAAAACTTTAAAGATTGGGCACAAGAATATTGGAGGAGGTTAGAAGGCAAAGAATGTAGTACTTGGTGAAAGATGCATTCCAAATAGAAGAGGAGAAAACATTTACTTCTAAGAACAAAGATGTCTGCTCTTCTATATTAAAGTATCCAGCCTTAATGGTCTGCTTAGCTGGACTGCAGCACACACCTCATCTTTGTGTCTTTAATGAACAGGTGATATGGGAAAATAGAGGGTGATAAAAACTTAGCAAGATGCTAAAAGCAAGACATATATTACATAAAGAGGAGATGGAGCTATTAAACATGCATTTGAAAATAAGCACCAAGTATCAGATGTTAAATAACCATATGCACACTGGATAAGAGGAGCCAGGCGTGGTGATCCGGGTCAGGTGTACGGGAGGGACTGGGTCAAGGTCATGCCGATGAGCTGTTGATTTATCCTGAAGATCATGGGAAATTGGTGAAAAGTACAAAGGATAATAAGTGAGTCAGACTTGTAATTTTGGCATCTATAGAGGTACAGTTTGAGAGAGACTTGCCTGGATTGGAGGGGCTGATTGGAAGGTACTGGTTAATCTAGCACTTTATGGAGAAACCCAAGGGATGGTGAGGAGGTTGACATAAACTCAGGATGTACCTGTAACCCAGAATTAATAAGACTAGGTAATTTATTGGCATGGAGAGAAGGGGAGCAGCCAGTGGTAACGCATCGGTGACTCTCAGCCTGGGTCATCCAGCAGGTGAAGACATGATCGGCTGGGGTGTAATTCACCAGGTGCACATCTCTGAGGAGAATGATGACTTTAACTTGAAATATTGAGCGCAAGGGGCCTCCTAGGTGGTGCTAGTGGTAAAGAACACGCGTGCCAATGCGAGAAGCAGAAGAGACCTGGGCTTGGTCCCTGGGTCAGGAAGACCCCTGGAGGAGGGCATGGCAACCCCCTCCAGTGTTCTTGCCTGGAGCATCTCACGGACAGAGGAGCCTGGCGGGCTACAGTCCATGGGCTTGCGAAGAGTCAGGACTGAAGAGACTGAGAATGCACACAGCTGGGCATGAGAGGTCACTGGGGCAACCGAATTGTGAGCTGTTGTTACGTTATGTGCTTGGCAATTTCCCCAGTAATTTACACATACTAACTCACTGAATTGTCATAGAGACTGCCAGAGACGGGTACTATTACCTCAGTTTTCTCTCAGAGGAAACTGAAGCGTAAGCCTGCGAGCTGAAATTCTGGGAGAGGATGGCATTAGGGTGGAGACTTGGGGGTCAGGTGCACAGCTAGGACACGGGAATTGGTAATATGGAGGCGGGCGGGTGGGGGGCGCAGCGTGAGAACAGCCGTGGGCTTGGGATCTGGGGATGTGGCCCCGGGAAACACGAACTCTGTGCACTCTGGTGAGAGCGTGCAGGCACTGGTAGCCAGGGTGCTGGGGTGGAAAGAGGGTGTTATAGACACTCAAACAGTGGAAATCAGAGCTTACGCCCCTACCAGACACGCGTGACCTGCACTGGACATGAGGGACGTTTCGAAAGGACCGAGTTAGGTGCACTATGTCATCACTTTGAGACTTGCCAAGCAGTCACACTCGTCACTTAAGAAAACAATGCCTTCGCCTTATTTTCATTCAAAACACACAGTGTCATTTATAGCAGATACTCTGTATCATACACGTTTCTCCATTCAGTTCCGTAAACATAGCACTCGCGTCCATTTCTCTAACATTAGAAGGGAGTGTATCACTTATTCTGAGGTGTTTGGCTCCCCTTAGAAGCTGGGGGCATCCCCATGCTCTTTCCACACCTCTTTCTACCCAACTCTCTAAGTTTCATCATCGGCTTTTCTCAGCAAATACTGTTGAGTGTCTATTTCATGCCGGGCTTTTGTTCTGTGAACAGAACCAATACTGAAACTTGCCCACTTGGATCCTGTACTTAGCAATTGCCTTTATTAACCATGGGCACAGAGACTGCTCAGAAGGGGTTGAGGGCTGAGCGGGTGCTACCATCATCCACATGGTCTTGCTTACACTCAGGTCTTCTTGTAAACAGAACAGTTCTTAGGAGCTTCTCGGGAATGTCCAGGTGCTCAGTGACGCTTCAGGAGAAATTCAGTCACTTTTCTGCATGTTTAGTACAATGGTCTCTATTTCTGTATACGCTTGACTAGACTATGTTCTGAAAAGATCCTTGAGTATTGTATAACACATGATACAATTAAGTAGGCTTTGGCTTTCTTTTAATGATAGAAAAAGCTATAGTTCTCCTCTCCCTGGCTCCTGAATCTTCACTAACAGTAGATTTTTGCATGTGAGTTCAGTAGCACGTCTGGCGATATGCACACACACACATGTTTTTCAGAGCCAAGAAGAGGACAGTTACCCAACTGCAGCCCATTCTAGCTCCACCTGTCTCACTTAAAGACGGACGAAACAAATAGACACTCAGCAAAGTCAGAGGTCAGGAGCAGAAACCTTCTAAAACAAAAAATAATACTGCATTCTCCCTCCTCCATGCTTAACTACCACTTTATAAGACTCCAGTAAGGGTAACAGCAAATTACAGCTGAAAGTGAAAGCGAAAGTCATTCAGTCGTGTCTGACTCTTTGCAACCCCATGCACTATACAGTCCCTGGAATTCTCCAGGCCAGAATTCTGGAGTGGGTAGCCTTTCCCTTCTCCAGGGGATCTTCCCAACCCAGGGATCAAACCAGGGTCTCCCTCATTGCAGGCCAATTCTTTACCAGCTGAACCACCAGAGAAGCCTAAGAATACGGGTGTGGGTAGCCTATCCCTTCTCCAGCGGATCTTCCAGACTCAGGAATCAAACCAGGGTCTCCTGCATTACAGGTGGATTCTCTACCAACTGAGCTATCAGGGAAACCTAGAGTTGCAAATCTCATATTCTCTACGAGGAGTACTTAGCAAAGCCTACAGTATACCGTGGATGCAAACACATGCAAACTAGAAGAAATGGGAAGAACTGGCATCAACAACTACAGACAACATTAAACACAGCTTAATTCATAGATTAAGGTAAATTTAACAAAATGGTGAATTTTATATTAGTATGAGGAGCTCTTACTATAAATGAGATTCAATTCAGTTCAGTTCAGTCGCTCAGTTGTGTCCAACTCTTTGCGACCCCTGAACCACAGCACGCAGGCCTCTCTGTCCATCACCAACTCCAGGAGTCCACCCAAACCCATGTCCATTGAGTTGGTGATGCCATCCAACCATCTAATCCTCTGTCATCCCCTTCTCTTCCTGCCCTCAATCTTTCCCAGCATCAGGGTCTTTTCAAATGAGTCAGCTCTTTGCATCAGGTGGCCAAAGTATCGGAGTTTCAGCTTCAACATCAGTCCTTCCAATGAACACCCAGGACTGATCTCCTTTAGGATGGACTGGTTGGATCTCCTTGCAGTCCAAGGGACTCTTGAGTCTTCTCCAACACACAGTTCTAAAGCATCGACTCTTCTGCGCTCAGTTTTCTTTATAGTCCAACTCTCACATCCGTACGTGACCACTGGAAAAACCATAGCCTTGACTAGTCGGACCTTTGTTGGCAAAGGGCGCATGAGCACGGCCGAGAGGAGCTACCCCGGGCCCGAGGGCAGGGGCGGCGGCCAAGAGGAGCTAACCTGCAGCAGAGGTAAGGAGCAGTGGCTGCGCTTTGCTGGAGCAGCCATGAAGAGAGACTGCGCATCCAAGGTAAGAGAAACCCAAGTAAGACGGTAGGCACTGAGAGAGGGGATCAGAGGGCAGACAGACTGAAACCACAATCACAGACAACTAGCCAATCTGATCACACGGACCACAGCCTTGTCTAACTCAGTGAAACTAAATGAGATTACACAGCTGTAATTTACATCAATTCTGTTCATGTTATTTGTATTATTAGACACATCTCTGATATGCCCAAGTAAATAGTAGGAGCTAGGGCTATGAGTCTTAGCTCCCTGGACCCCTGGTGGGAGGAGGAGGCCTAAATACATGTGCCAGGGATTCGGGAAACTGGCCCAGGAAACTATAACCGGGACGAGATAGGTCACCAAGCACGTTCACAGACTCTGAGGTTCAGAATTACAAGTAGCCTCAGGAGGACGGCTTCTGTCCTCAGCAAGCAGCGGTGGACACGCTCAGCCTGTCTCCCTCCTGGATTGGTGTTCGCACGGGTGGCATGGCCAGTCCTAAGGACATGGTGAGGCCAATCCTGCCACGTGGATCTGGAGAGGGGCCCTCCTTTTAGGGATCCAACTTCTGGAGTCTTTCACAGAGTCAGATAAAGTGTTTCCTTTGGGATGAATGCAGTCCCTGGGTCACATGCTGTGAGCACAGATTTCTGGCCCCAGGCACAGCTTGGCTTCACACTGGCACGGCTCCCCGTGGCGGGTATTCTTAGTAAGTCAGCAGAGTGAGGGCACATCCTCCCAGCAGCATCTGAGCACACTTACCAGGCACTTTAATCATCCCCTGGCTTCTCAGAGGGACTTGGGCTACAAAGCTAGAAATTTCGCTTATTTGCACATTTTTGGAAATGGAGTGTAGGAAAAAAAAAAAAAATCCATTATCACCAAGTGTTGATCCAAGTCAAGGCTTCTGCCAGCGGGATGTCGGTGTCAATGCTCCTTTCTCTTCACCAGCATGTTTTCTCATTTCTTTCCTTTTTATTAACACAGTTGTGTACAAGTCGCTCTTCCATGAGCTAAATTCAAGCTCAGTACAGCCCTTCTCAAATGTCCAGCTGTGTAAAGCGGTCCAGCCCTTCTATCCTTTCACTGTAAATCCTCCCAAATTTAAACAGACTCTGCTTTCACAAACACTTAATCTGTGCTGACTGCCAGCTTCAGCTTAGGTCTCCATCTCTCTCTTCTGTTCTCCCCACGAGAACTCATCTGCTCTCACGGCTTCCACCAGCCCTGCACATCCTCCGGCAAGTCTGTGTTTATGTGTCATAGGATCACAAAACTTTGAGCCACAAGGAATCTGAGCTGGCAGGCAATGTGTCTAAATAAAAATAATGATAATCAGGGGTTAGATGACTTGTGACAGCCACACAGCTTGCTAGGAAGCTGTGTTCTCACACAAATGCAACGACTTTAAAGCCAAGCCCACCACTTTCTCTGTTCTTCCTCAGTCCTGTGATGGCTGCCCTAGGGCTCCTGTGGATGGAACACCATTCTCAAAACCACGAAAGCTCTGCGCGTCAGCTTTGCTGCGCTCCATTCCCGTATTATCCACAGCAGATGGCAAATGAGTTCTTCCATCCAAACGTCCCAGATTGCTGCCATCCGAGTAGATAAAACTCGTTTACCCCATTGCTTCTGACCTTGACTTTCATGTTTGGACTTGCTTTCCCCCAAATCCCCCCTGGATCCATCGTGACGCTCAATCCCAAACCTCCCGTGGCCTCCTAGCCTGCCCACATCAGGGCAGGCTCGCGGCTGGACACCACCCTGTCCACAACTACCCACACCTGCAGTCAACCTCCCGCCCACCCCCAAGTCCACAGGGAGCCTCGCTGTCCTCCAGAAGCCGGTTTGGCTTTTTTTTTTGCTGCTCCCTTGTTGGAAAATTCCCGAGTCCCCCCGTCTATCTGCACCCTCCCGCTCCCGTCTCTTCTGTATTATGTACTCTTGTCCCACACAGTAACCTTTTCTCCCTAACTCTATTAAACACTCCTTAGGATTGAGGGCCCCTGCATCCTGGAGGTCTGGGTAACACCCAGGGCACTGCCATCCACCCTTCTCAGCAGGCTCTCATCCAGCATCTTAACTAGATTTGAAACCTTCCTGATAACAGCCCCCAAACTATCCCAGGCTTGGAGACTATCTGTGAACAAGACAGGCATCATCCCTGGAACTTACCTATCTCAGAGGAAAAGGCATTGATTTCAGATTGCAAAATCAAGCAATCGATTACAAGCTCTGAAAATGCTCCTACAGAGGGAAAACCAGGAGTTCAGGACCCTGAAAACCCCTGCCACTTATTTCAAATCATGTTTTTTGTGAAAACAAGAGATCTTTTTTTGTTAATGCCATTGGTGAAAGATTTATTTCCAGCAGTCATTTCAGCTGGTTTCATTTTTTTCATATCTATGCACAGAAAATCCTTTCTATCCAATTGTAGAGTTCATCCAAGATTGAGCTAAGGATAAACACATGCTTGAATTGCTTCCAAAATCCATCTGTATATATAAGGTGCAACTGAGGGATGGAATAAATGAAGTTCATCTTCAGCTACAGCAGGGAAGGGGCTGACCCTGCTGCGCCGCCCTCCCACCAGGACGATTCTTCCTGAAAACTCCTGTTGGCAAGTTCAGTGAGGAACCATGTCTTTGTGTCCCTCTGCCCAGGTCCTGCTTGAAAAACCGTGGTGGCTTCTCCCTTGAGATCATGCCTCAGATCCTGGCCTCAGACAGTGTGGACTCAAAATTACGCAGGATTCCCCAAGTATGTAATCACTGCAGAATTACATAGGGTTAGGTTTCGGTTGAAAAATGACTGCAACAGCAGTTTTCTACTGTGACTTTTATGGGCTTTACAAAGGATGCACGGATTTCATTTCCCATCAGTCCGTATTTCTCATCAGTTTTCTACGAAGATACATTCCCTGCTGTGGGCCCGCTTCTCAAGTCTCCCCATTATCAATTCACAAGCATCCCTGGCCCTGCATCAGTGGAAGGTACCGTCTCGGCGTAGTCTCGATGAAGCGAGAGGACGCTCGCGTGCTCCAGCACTGCACCGGCTGAGGTCACTGGGTCTCTGGGGGCCGCGTGCGTGTCTCCAGCACATTCACTGTCACTTCTTCTCGAGAGTGGGCCACGGTCCAGAAGCCTGTTGTCATGAATGAACTGGTTTGTTTTAACTCCCAAGTCTGGTTCTGAGGAAACGCTGCTCTTTTGTTTTAATTACTGAGATAGACCTACACACTGCAGAGTGCACACGGATCAGGAATTTGCAGCTTGATAAGTAAGCACAGGTACTTGTACAACCACCTCTGGGATCAGGACACATCCCCCACCCCCAGAACCCCACGCATCCACAGACGGTACTGCCCACTCACATCCACACCTGAGCTCAGAGCCCCGCACAGACCGCGTGGGGTCGGGGGTGGACAGGCCGAGGCCCAGAGCCTCTGGAGCCCCGCCAGCGACATACGGTGAGGCCCTGAGTGGGTATCGATGACCCTGAACCTCAGATCTCCTGGAAAGAGGGTGTGAATTTGTGAGCTTGTGGATGGGAATCACTTCTGTTGCGTCCCACACACGGCGCTGGTTCCTCTTCCACAGTCACCACTGCGCAGCCGGGAACCTGCGAAGGATGGCCCCATGCGTGCTGGGGAGGCTCTCTAGGCCTCCTGCACCTCTGTTCTCTGTCCCCAAGACCCAAGGACTTGGCCAGGCCCCTCGGCAGCACCCCTTAGGCTGCAGGCCTCCCGAGACCAGCCAACGTGGGGCCTCTGTGGTCACACAAATGCAAACATTTCCATCTGAAACATCCTAAAACAAATTACATATGCCTGGATATGTGTGTGAGCACGCCCACATAGACATGTGTGGGTGCGTATCTGGCTTTATGCATGTAGGCAAATGCATGTGTGTGCACGTGTGCACATGTGTGTGTCACGCATGCAGATGTGAATGTGTAGAACAGTGGTGGAAACGTGTTTTTAAAATGTTTCAAGTCTTTTTGACACATTCACATTTGAGAACCAGTATGAAGTACCTGTTATTTCATTTGGGACTTTATGAATTACATGAGGTGAGTAATGTGGTGTTTTCTTGCAGGAGTGCTGGTGACTTTCCTGGCAGGGGACACCTGAGATCTTCAAGCTCACCATCCATTTGGCCTCTTCCCTGTGTCCTCTCTGCACCTGCCAAATAGCATCTGGTTCAGAGTGAATCTAGTTACCGTCTTGATGAGAAAGGTGGATCGCAAGATACTTTTCAAGATGATGCCTTAGTAGAAACACAAACTAAGCCCCCTGGAGGTGGGAACCTCAACCCAAGTGAAAACCCCATCACCGACCCCTTCCGTGGGTAGGCCGTGTGGCCCAAGGCCAAGGTCCTGCCCTCGAGCCGTGCAGTGTGGCTTCAGTATCTGCTTAATGACACCATCTCGCCTCTCTAACGTGCTGCCAGCAGGTGGCCTCAGTCTCCAGGACCCAGAAGGCGATGGGCTCCAGGGGTGGTTCCCCCAGGGGACCCTAGTGCCCCCTCCGCAGGCCGGGGCTCCAGGCCCCCCTGTCAGTCCGCTTGCGAAGCGGGAGGCTTTCTCCCCAGCCCCTGGCTGCTGGCCCTGCGAGCCTGCAGCAAACGGGAGAAGCCAAGACTCTCTCAGAGTCAGGACTTTTCCATGAGCAAACCCTGGGCTTTCTGGTCAGTGCAGGTTGGGACTTAAAAATATCCCACTTGGCTATCTTCCGATTAGCCTCTTCTCAGTTCATAATGAAAGACAGCTTTCTGTGAAATCACGAAAGCCAGTTTACTTTTCAAAGACAGCGTGGTCATTAGGAAAACATACTTTCAACATGAGGCACTGCTGTGACCCAGCTCCCATGTGTTTCATGCAGAAAACAGCCAAGATGATCCCTGGTGACCTGGCCCTGGAGTGAGCAGAGGCGCTCTGTATCTCCTGGGACCGTGCAGACTTCCACGGTCCCAACTAGAAAGGGGCCCCCCGAAGACCGACATCCTGCCAGATCCAGGGAGAGAGGAACCGACAGAGAGCCTTGCCTCCTGGAAACCACTTTGGGGTGAAGAGGTGGGCACACAGGGCAGCAAACAAAGGCAGGTTTCAGGGTTTGGGGAAGTGAGAAGAGCCACGGAGGTGAGGAGAGACACGGAGGTGAGGAAAGCGGAGAAGGGCAGCTGGGAGAGTCCCCAGCAGCCACTCAAATGTCATTGAACAAAACTGCATTCAACTAAAAGGAAGCAGAATTTTGAAAATATTCTGACCATGGAAGCCAATATTTAAACAATTTTAATATAAAAATGCCTGGTTAACTGCAACACAGAAAATACTGAAGGGGTTATAAATAGTGCCTGTGGGCCAATGAAGGAATAACTTCCTTCATTGTAGAAGGTGTTCCATCAACTTCGCTCCACAAGGAATAAACTGTATGTGATGTTCCTGGAATCCTGCTCAGACCCCAGTGGTGCTAAATGAATACCTTCAATCAACAAGAGAGAGAGGATGCTGAGAGATGAAGGAGACCTCATTTTTAATGCATGAGACTGGGGTGGAACCTGATGCCCTTTGCACTCGAAGGAAAGAATCCAAGGACAAGACAGGATGAGAGGTGTGGGCACCTCTTTGAACACATCTGAATAATCCACAGCACGTTTCCCCTTTGCTCATTTACAGCTGTGACTAGACTATCACCATCATTTGGACAAGGATTCAGCACTTCCCAGGTGGCTCAGATGGTAAAGAATCCGCCCACAATGCAGGGGACCCAGGCTCCATCCCAGTGTTGGGAAGATCCCCCAGAGTGAGAAATGGCAACCCACTCCAGTGCTCTTATCTAGATAATCCCATGGATAGAGGAGCCTGGCTGGCTAAGTCCACGGGGTCACAAAGAGTCAGACACTACTGAGCAATGGGTGCTCTTTTCTGGGTCCAGACCTATCCACAGCCCTCTGGTGGTGGGGCTTGCAGCTCTGCAAGAACTCTGATCTCTCTCATTTATTTACCGTAATTAAAAAAAAATACTCTAATGATTTGAAAAATCCGTGCTGCTCAAATATTTTCATAGTTTAATAGGCCTAGAGAATTTTGAAGACAGGATGGCTAGGTGAAATCACACACACACACACACTCACACACCCTCACAGACACATATACACACCCTCACACACACACAATGGCATTAATTACAGCTGAGTATTATTTGCTTCTGTAGTGAACGGAAGTCATCACTTCCTCCTTCAGTAAAGAGATTGGGCTCCTTCCTGACCACCTGCTTCTTGCAGGGGGGCCCTTCCCTCTCAGCCCCCAACCCCTCCAGCCCAGGAGGAGCCCTGACTGGCTGGGTGAATCTCATTCTCTATCCCCAAGAACAACGGTTGGTCCAGAGGAAACGGCGACCCGGCCAGGACAGGCCGCGCTCTCCAGGAGTTTCCTGTGCGACCCTCGGGGAAGAAGCCTTCTTTCCCTCTCTCCCAGCTCTCTAAGGATGCGAGCCTGAGCTCACATCTGTGTGGCCAGCTGTGTGAAGGCAGTTCTGGAGTAAACAAGAGCATGCAGCTGACACAGGAGCGGCAAAGACAAAACGTGGAGATGCTGAGAGACGGACAGACGGACAGGGGGACAGGGAGAGAGTGCTGATGGAGCCCTGACTCGTTAGATTTTTCAGTAATTTTGTCATCTTCCTTCCCTGGTGGGTCAGTTGGTAAAGAGTCGCCTGCAATGTGGGAGACCCAGGTTCGATCTCTGGGTTAGGAAGATCCCCTGGAGAAGGAAATGGCAACCCACTCCAGTGTTCTTGCCTGGAAAATTCCATGGACAGAGGAGCCTGGTGGGTTACAGTACGTGGGGTCACAGAGAGTCAGACATGACTGAGTGACTAACACTTCTTTTGTACTCATCCAATAGTCCTATTTTTTATTATTCTAGTTTAGTTGGATTTCTCTTACGATGGAGGTGCGGGGATGCAGTGAAGGACTCCACAGCATGGCTGTGTTGGGGTGACACCAAAGGCCCCTGGGCTCCCACCACTTACGACCAGGTGTCTTCTTCCAGCTGCCCCTCTGGACTGGGCTCCTCACAGCCTCGACAGTCACCCCAGAGGGAACCACAATGTTACCCCATTGTACTAACCAATTTTGGCTCATGCAAGTTCATGCCATCCATTTATGCAAGAAAGCACAGTTTTGTTTAATTGGGAAAAGGCAAAACGTGGTGTGTGTGCGTGGTGGGGGATCTCTGCGTGGGTGTCTGTGTCTGTCTCTGTGTGTGTGTGCTTCTCTGTGTGAGAGTGTCTCGGTGTGTACGTATATGTGTGTATGTTTCTCTCTGTGTGTGCATGTGTCTGTGTGTGTGTGTCTGTGTGTGTGAGTGTGTGTGTGCGTATCTCTCTGTGTGTGCATATGTCTCTGTGTGTCTCTGTGTGTGTCTGTGTGTGTGTGTGTGTGTGTGTGTGTGTGTGTGGGTGTGTGATGGATTAAGATTTGGGCTAACATGCCAGGCTCTCAGCTTGGAGATGGGTAACAGCAATCCTTCGGGCCTGGGCATAGGAGACCAGGCCTTCCTGGAACAACCTCAGAATCATTTTCCAAAGGCCTGGAACTCCGTCAGCTGCAAAGCTTCCGTTTGATGGTGACCAGACTGGCAGTGTTAGCTTTCTGGAACATCATGAAGATGTTCCTGTGTGAGAATCCACTTCTGGCCCAGGGTCAGGTCCTCTGGGGCTATGGCTCGCCTGTTTTCAACAGAGATATCTGTTGATAGGGATGGGGGAGCAGCAGCCTTTTATTTTCAACAAAATACATCTTAACCTATTTTTGAAAGGTTCTGGCAAATGCATTCAGCACAAAATTGTTTTCCCCTCAATCACTGGATTTGCAAAGAAATGTTAAACCATGTGCATTTGATTAAGTTACCATTAAGTCTTTGAAAAAGCTCTTTATAAGAAATGTTTAATGACCAGAAATCCTTGGAAATCTTTTTCTTTGAACCAAATCATCCTATTTTTGTTGAAATGAAATAAAACTTGAAATCAGTGCCTTGAATTTGAGTCTACAATTGGCACTCTCTACTTGATGAAACGTAAAAAAGATTGAAAACTCCATGAGCAACATAAATTAGAGAGCATGTGTTCCGCGTTTGAGAAACTCCTTTCAAAACAACGTTCCACCATCGTTGCTTCCTAAATGACATTTACTTAAGTAACCATGACTACACATCCCATGAAAATTAAGTTACCCTCAGATTTAACAGTGAATTGTAATGGCAGAATGTGGTGTTGAATATAAGTCATAGTCTTTCAATACGTAATTGTGATCCCATGGACTTTAGCCTGCCAGGCTCCTCTGTCCATGGAATTCTCCAGGCAAGAATACTGGAGTGGGTTGCCATTCCCTTCTCTAGGCAGGGATCAAACTCACGTCTCCTGCATCGCAGGCAGATTCTTTACTGTCTGAGCCACTAGGGAAGCCGGAAAATATAAATAGAATAACCAGAAACTAGTGATTTGAAGGAGTCAATAAAATTTCCAAAGACGTTTATCTTGATTGCTGGGAACAGGGCTGCAGTTAAGCAGGGTGTGGTCTCTAGTCCACACCAGTGTCTACATACCAATCTACATATAGGGTCTATATACCATTCATGCCGGGGGTGTCTTCTGGGTCCTGGACACACCTTCCCACTCCCCACTGGGCACCTTTCCTGCATTTTCTGCCACGGCTTCGAAACTCATTTCTCTAATTACAGCAAAATCCCCCTGTTCTCAAATCAGATCGTTCTCTGTATATCCCTGCTGATAACTGAAATGTAAATTTCTCTATGCTTTGCTTTAAACAGCTTTATTAGTCATCAGCTGCGTTCCACAAATTCATCCTCAAGTGTGCAACTTGACACACGATTCCTTTTTGTCTTTACACAAATGTCATCATTTCAGTGATTTCTCCATGACCATTTATTTAAGTTTCCAATCTTTTCATCAACAGTTTCTCGACATGGTCTCTGCCTTGCCTCCCTCTTACCACTTATAATTAATAGACATGCTTTCTGTTTTTCTTTTCTAAAATTTTTAATCAACACAAAGTTTTTGTTTTCGTTTTTTTATCTGTTTCACATATTACTATTTCTCCAGCAAGTAGAATGCTGGCTGGAACACAATAAGCACCTAATAAATATTTATTAATGAATGAAAACCCTTGAGAAGCTATGACAAATAGAGACTGAACAGGAATGACTGGATTTAGGTTAGGAAAGCAATCGTGTGCAGAAAAGTTTCAGTTCAGTAGCTGGTGTGAACAGGCTCGTAGCAGCTGAAAAGGAAGTGTGAGGAGCTCTGCTCTGCTGGTGGGATGTAAAATAGTATAAGTGTATGGAAAACACCAATGTCATTTGTCAAATATTACAAATAATTAACACATTCCCCTTCTGAGTACATGCCCAAAAGGATGAAAAACTTGGCCTTGAAGAGATGTGTGGGCCCTGCGCATCACCCACATAAGCTAAGTTGTGGAAACAACCAGCTGTGCATCGATACAGACATGGAGAAATGGACTCGATGTGTTCTTGCGATGGAACATTCAGTTCAGTTCAGTTCAGTCGCTCAGTCGTGTCCGACTCTTTTCGACCCCATGAATTGCAGCCAGGTCTCCCTGTCCATCACCAACTCCCGGAGTCTACTCAAACTCACGTCCATTGAGTCAGTGATGCCATCCAGCCATCTCATCCTCTGTTGTCCCCTTCTCCTCCTGCCCCCAATCCCTCCCGGCATCAGAGTCTTTTCCAATGAGTCAACTCTTTGCATGAGGTGGCCAAAGTATTGGAGTTTCAGCTTTAGCATCAGTCCTTCCAAAGAGATCCCAGGGCTGATCTCCTTTAGAATGGACTGGTTGGATCTCCTAGCAGTCCAAGGGACTCTCAAGAGTGTTATTCAACCTTAAAAAGGAAGGAAGTTCTGGCACCTGCTTCTGCTGCATGGAGCAGCCTTGGGAGCATTAAGATCAGTGAAGTAAACTGGTCACAAACGACAAGTAATGTATGATCCCACTTGCATGAGGTTCCTGGAGTGATAACAAGAATAGGGACAGAAAGCAGGGTATGGGGCCAAGGTCTGGGGAGTGGGGGAGTCACTGCGTAAGGGGGC
This sequence comes from Bos mutus, assembly GCF_027580195.1. Lineage (NCBI taxonomy): Eukaryota > Metazoa > Chordata > Mammalia > Artiodactyla > Bovidae > Bos > Bos mutus. The sequence continues at coordinate 102,783,295 of NC_091625.1, forward strand.
GGAGTTTCAGTTCCACAAGATGGAAGCATCAGGAGGTGCTGGTGGGGGAACAGCGGCAGGAACGTGCTGATTCACTGCGCTGAGTGCTTAAGTGCCCTTCAGGTGTAAATTTTGTGTTGTGTGTGTTTTACCACGGTGAAAAATAACAAAATAAGAAACAAGTGAGGAAAAAATTAAAAGGTTGAAATCCATTTAAATCTTAATATGTGGTGGCAAAGAGGATGATAACAGGAACAGATGTGGGGTGAAGATGGGTGTTTTAGGATCTGGATATTCCAGTGGTCATGTATGGATGTGAGAGTTGGACTATAAAGAAAGCTGAACGCCAAAGAATTGATGCTTTTGAACTGTGGTGTTGGAGAAGACTCGAGAGTCCCTTGGACTGCAAGGAGATCCAACCAGTCCATCTTAGAGGAGATCAGTCCTGGGTGTTCATTGGAATGACTGATGTTGAAGCTGCAGCTCTAATACTTTGGCCACCTGATGCAAAGAACTGACTCATCGGAAAAGACCCTGATGCTGGGAAAGATTGAGGGCAGGAGGAGAAGGGGACGACCAGGGTCCAGCCCCAGTTGGATCCAGGGATTCCCTCAGGAGGATGGCGTTGGTGATTAGAATAGCAAAGCAGAGAGATTTTAGAGGCTCATTATAACTGGTTTAGGCAGAAAATCAGTATAACCTGTGACATCAGGTTAGCTATGACCATGGAGGATGCAGGTGCCCTCTCGAATTGCTGAAGGTGCCCCACCTTAGGCACCTTCTCAAGTGGGTCTTAGAAGCCCAGGCAAGTAAGTGGTCCCAGAGGACCTCCACGCTCCAATTATTTTGGCCTGAAGGAAGATCAGAAGAGAAAAGGAGGAAAAGGAAACAAGAAAGAATGACACGGGGAGACCAAGCTTTGAGCAAGGCCCGTAGCTTTATTTTCAAAGGGAGCTTATATACCTTAAATTGTGCATAGAGGATAATAGGGGGTGTGAAATCACGCAAAGTCAGCAGTCCTTGATCCTTATTGAGACCAGGCTTTCTTTTCTGCAAACTTATCATATACGAATGGTTTAGGTGATTTACATCATCTTCTGGCCAGAAGGCCTGTTAACATTTTATGACTCTGATAAAGGTTTGTCAACCATAAGACTTATTTTCTCTAAGAGTAATTATTTTAAAGTTTGGCGCCATCCTCCGAAGGTGTTAGATAAAGTTGCATTCCTATAGGGCAAAGGTGCAGTGGGTTTACAACAAAGGAAAGAATTTATTACCTTAAGGGTCTAAAGTTGTTAGCACCAAGGCCACTACTTATTTTTTCTATGTATCAACTATATTAATTAATACACTACCAAGGATACAATACAGGGGATGTGGAAACTTGGCAGCAAGCATTGGCTCAACAATGAAATCTTCTACTAATCCTATTCTAACAATTTCTAACTCCCCGAGAGGCTCTATACTATTTGAATATCTTAAGCTTCCCATGCCTCTCGTGGTTGGGAGACTGTAAACAATCATATGTGTAGCTGTAGGAGTCTGGGTAAACCTGTCAGGCAAGTTAGAGAGCCATCTGAGGGGTTTGGATTGGAACACTCCTATTATGCCCAGGGGGCTAATTAGCTAGAGCTCTAAGTTGATTTCCTTCAGAGAAAAGGTGGTTGGGGATAGCCCCCTGTGACTGTCAGAGGAGTTGGTGAAAGTCATGAAGCAGTAAAACAGACAGACTCTGGTTTTGGGGTAGATGCTCAGGCAGGCCCAGAGGGGCACCCCTCAAGTTCTGGCTCGCCTTGCCCACCAGAACTCTCCCACATGACCTTGTCATGGGTGGGGACTCCCATGCTAGCTCCCGGCAGGGGACGACAGAGGATGAGATGGTTGGATGGCATCACTGACTCAATGGACATGGGTTTGGGTGGACTCCGGGAGTTGGTGATGGACAGGGAGGCCTGGCGTGCTGCAGTTCATGGGGTCGCAAAGAGTTGGACATGACTGAGCAACTGAACTGAACTAAACTGATGGATTACATGTTCTTCTGCCTCACTGATTACGCCAAAGCCTTTGACTGTGTGGATCACAACAAACTGGAAAATTCTTAAAGAGATGGGAATGCCAGACCACCTGACCTGCCTCCTGAGAAATCTGTATGCAGGTCAAGAAGCAACAATTAGAACTGGACATGGAACAACGGACTTGTTCCAAATTGGGAAAGAAGTATGTCAAGGCTGTATACTGTCACCCTGCTTAATTAACTTATATGCTGAGTACATCATGCAAAATGCCAGGCTGGATAAAGCACAAGCTGGAATCAAGATTGCTGGGAGAAATATTAATAACCTCAGATATGCAGATGACACCATCCTTATGGCAGAAAGCGAAAAAGAACTAGAGCCCCTTGATGAAGGTTAAAGAGGAGAGTGAAAAAGTTGGCTTAAAACTCAATATTCAAAAAAGTAAGATCATGGCATCTGGTCCCATCACTTCATGGCAAATAGATGGGAAATAATAGAAACAGTGACAGACTTTATTTTCTTGGACTCTAAAATCACTGTGGTTGGTGGCTGCAGCCATGAAATTAAAAGACGCTTGCTCCTTGGAAGAAAAGCTATGACAAACCTACACAGCATATTAAAGAATAGACATTATTTTGCCAACAAAGGTCCATATAGTCAAAGCTATGGTTTTTCCAGTAGTCATGTATCAGTGTGAGAGTTGGACTGTGAAGAAAGCTGAACACCAAAGAATTGATGCTTTTCAACTGTGGTGTTGGAGCGGACTCTTGAGAGTCCCTTGGACTTGCAAGGAGATCAAACCAATCAATTCTAAAGGAAATCAGTCCTGAATATTCATTGGAAGGACTGATGCTGAAGCTGAAGCTCTAATACTTTGACCACCTGATGCGACGAACCAACTCATTGCAAAAGACACTGATGCTGGGAAGGAGAAGGGAAGAAGGGGATGGAAGAGGATGAGATGGTTGGATGGCATCACTGACTCAGTGGACATGAGTTTGAGTAAACTTCTGGAGGTGGTGAAGGACAGGGAAGCCTGGTGTGCTGCAGTGCACGGGGCCTCAGAGTTGGACACGACTGAGTGACTGAAGAACAACAATGTATCACATGTTAGAAAATATAAAGAAGCCAAGAGACGACCATTAAAACGAGTGAAATGATGTCATTCGCAGCAACGTGGATGGACCTAAAGATGATCATACTAGAGACGACCATTAAAAAGAGTGAAATGATGTCATTCGCAGCAACGTGGATGGACCTAAAGATGATCATACTAGAGACGACCATTAAAAAGAGTGAAATGATGTCATTCGCAGCAACGTGGATGGACCTAAAGATGATCATACTAGAGACGACCATTAAAAAGAGTGAAATGATGTCATTCGCAGCAACGTGGATGGACCTAAAGATGATCATACTAGAGACAACCATTAAAAAGAAGGAAATGATGTCATTCGCAGCAACGTGGATGGACCTAAAGATGATCATACTAGAGACGACCATTAAAAAGAGTGAAATGATGAAATGATGATGGACCTAAAGATGATCATACTAGAGACGACCAGCAACGTGGATGTCACCTAAAGATGACCTAAAGATGATCATACTAAGTGAAATTAGAGAAAGACAAATACCATATGATATCACTTATATGTGAAATATAAAGTACAGGAGAGATGAATTTACTCATGAAACCCAAAAACAGTCATAGCGAAGACTTGTGATTGCCAAGGGGGTGGGGGTTTGGGGAGGATTGGGAGCTTGGAGTTAGCAGATGAAAGCTATTATACAGAGAATGAATGAACAACAAGATCCTACTGTGTAGCCCAGGGGACTGTATTCAACATCCTGTGAGAACCACAGTGGAAGGGAAGGTACACGTGTGTGTATAACCAAGTCACTGTGCTGCCCGGCAGAAACTACCGCCACATTGCAAATCAACCATACTTCAATAAGATAAAAACAATGAAGCTGAGAGGAGAGACAGAAGGGATGGAACACACTGGAGTCAAGAGCAGAGAACCCATGGTGAGAGTAGCTTAAAGGACGCGGGGACCAACACGCGGCAAGCTGCAGGCGTACGGTGAGAGAAGCCTCTCGCTGACATCCCTGCCCGTGACGTCTGAGGCGTGGGCTCTGGGGTTTGCGGACGCTGGGGTGTATCTGAAAGCTCATTCCTGTGAAACAGCAGAGGAAGGGGAGCGGTGACCCACAGGAAAATGACCCAGGGGACAGGGCTGGGTGCGGGCCCGAGAACTGGTGCTTAGGTTAAGTTACTGCCGTTTCCACATTCCCTCGTGTGATGTACGTCTCCTCCACTCCGTGGGTGTCGGGTTGTTGCTATGCTATTCTTATCTGAACTGAGTGTTCCTAGAACCACGGGAGGATGAGGAGTGTGCACACTGGGTTTGAGAAAACGCCCCTCTGGGGACTGAAGCGGCCACATCAGTCCCACGAGTGACTCCACGGCTGAAATGGGAGTTCAAGCAAAGCGGTCTCCAAACAAGGGCTGCTCCTTCAGCTTTTGCTTTGAGCAGGAACAGAATGAGACGAGAAAGGACCACAGTATGAAATTTTCTCTTGGGAGCAAAGAGGGAAGATATGTTTCAGTGAAAGTTCGATGTCTCTGTGAGGATAACAGACTCCAGGGTGGAGGGAGACACCTGCCACATTTTATAAAACCACCGGTCTAGAGTGTTTAAATTATCATTTGAGCATGCGGGGGGCTGTCCTGATCTCTCTGTGGGCAATGCGGCCAGATGTGATCTGAAGTGTTGGCTGACGGGCTTGTGTGCAGCTGGGGCGGGAGCCCAGTGCTGGCCCCTCACTATCTCCTCTTCTTTGCTTTGAAACGTGGAGAAACCCCAAAACAGACTGCTCAAGATCACAGTCTGCTGTCTCACCTTTCCTGGGAATCCAGAATACTTGTTTTTCTTGTATACATAAAACAGAATCTCTCCCTCCCAGCTCTTTCCTTAAGAAATTATGAGACTGTGCTCTGGCTAGGATGGCCTTCTGAGACCCTGATTTTCTCTGATTTTCTCCCTTCAGACCCCTCTCCTCTCATAGGAGGAGACAGTAGGTGTGGGCAGAGTGGGGGAGGCCAGGGAGGCGGCTGTCAACCTCACTGCAGAACTGTGGTCCCTGGGACTCTGGGCGAGGTGGCCTGCACAGTCCCAGGCTTTCCCCATCCGCACCTGCCCTGGGCCGTGGCAACCCTGGGTCCTCTGTGAGTCCTTCTCATCATATGGATGGTCGCTGACACCTCGTTTCAGAGTAAAGGGAAATATACAGGAACAATCCTGTAGAGTGCCTGCTTTGAGTTGAGAATATTCAGATCTTCCTGGAATAGGAAAAAAAATGCAGGGCCCTCAACCTGGTCCACTGCAAACAGTAAACACAGATCTCTCATCCAACCCCACCCAGAGTAAAGTGCTACTGAGATTCGTTCTCTTTTTAAAAAAAAAAAAAACTCCCTCTCGGACCTCATGGAGGAGAACAAGTGTCTCAGTTACTAATAAATCAGGATTCAGAAATTTCATTGTAATACCATTTCAGTGCTGCCCCAGTAAGGACTACTAGCATCTTCAAAAGAATTATAACCTCAAAGTGAACTCACTGACTTCCCAAGACGACATCATAGAGTCACGTCTAAAGGTTGGAGGGTTTGGAGGTGTGGGTACAGAGAGTGTGAGAAAAGATTATAAAGCCAGTTTTGTAATGATGCAGGCAGGGTTTTATTGATATTCCACGGAACAGCTGGATTCCATTTAAAATCTGATCTATTTAAAAACTGATATGTGGCTGTTCAGACCCCCTCCATGGGAACAGGAGGACACGTCTGACCCATAAGCACGTTCAGTCCAGGGAGGAAGCACCACAGTGGAGCAATGTGGATGGCAGAGCAGGACTCCACTGGGAAGTGGTTCCCACAGCAGCTCTGTGTGCAAAACCAAAGTGTGATTTGCTGAGAGGAGCACAAATACAGGAAATGAGGTCAGTAAAACTTCGACTGAAAAGGAGATTGGTTTCCAGATCATTAGGACCTCAGATGTAGTACAGGTGATCTTTAGATACTAATATTTATCTTTTTATAAAATTTAGTATTTTTAGATATTAATATAGATCGATACGTACTACATAGATAACAATATCATCAGTTCAGTCATCAGTTCAGTCGCTCAGTCGTGTCCAACTCTTTGCAACCCCATGGATTGCATCATGCCAGGCTTCCCCGTCCATCACCAATTCCCAGAGCTTACTTGAACTCATGTCCACTGAGTTGGTGATGCCATCCAACCATCTCATCCTCTGTCGTCTCCTTCACCTCCCACCTGTGATATTTCCCAGCATCAGGGTCTTTTCAAATGCGTCAATTATTCACATCAGGTGGCCAAAGTATTGGAGCTTCAGCTTCAGCATCAGTCCTGCCAATGAAAGCTGCTGCTGCTAAGTCACTTCAATCATGTCCTGACTCTGTGCGACCCCATAGACCGCAGCCCACCAGGCTCCCCCGTCCCTGGGATTCTCCAGGCAAGAACACTGGAGTGGGTTGCCATTTCCTCCTCCAATGCATGAAAGTGAAAAGTGAAAGTGAAGTCGCTCAGTCGTGTCCGACTCTTAGCGACCCCATGGACTGCATGCAGCCTACCAGGCTCTTCCGTCCATGGGATTTTCCAGGCAAGAGTACTGGAGTGGGGTGCCATTGCCTTCTCCGTGCCAATGAATATTCAGGACTGATTTCCTTTAGGATGGACTGGTTGGATCTCCTTGCAGTCCAAGGGGCTCTCAAGAGTCTTTTCCAACACCACAGTTCAAAAGCATCAATTCTTCAGTGCTCAGCTTTCTTTATGGTCCAACTCTCACATCTATACATGACTACTGGAAAAAACCATAGCTTTGACTAGATGGACCTTTGATAATATATTTTATAAATATCTTTTTATAAATGTTAGTATTTATAGATAGTAATATAGGTCTTTAGATACTAATATTTATAATTGCTACCATGCCTTGAGCATGTGTTATACGCCAGACACTACACTGTTGAGTGTATATTAAACACATGTTCTAATACATATTGGTATACAGTTCATATTTTTATATTTTATATGTATTTCCTACTTTGTATTTATTATAGTATAAATGCTTTCACTCTATAAAAACAACATTCCTTAAGTAAAACAAACATATATATTTTAACTTTAACAAGCACATATCCTCAAGCAGCTGAAGGATCTTTGTCAAGTGTGGCAATCCACGCCAGACTGCTTCCCACGGCTGGAGTTGGGATTTGGATGAGCACAGGCTGCCCTTCTCCCTGACCACAGAGCCGCACCAGCTTTCTATGGACACTGGGTTGCTCACTGATGAAGGTTTTTAGGCTGGAGAAAATTTGACTTAATCAAATGTGTGTATCAGAAATCACATACTAAGAGCTGTGTTGAAGAGAACTTTCTGGGTCGATAAAAAATATATTTTAAAAAATCCATTTCATACATCAGAACAATAATAATAATGAGAGTATGTTTATCAGAAACAACAGAGGCCATGAGAAAACAGAATATCTTTAAAGTGGTGTAAATGAAAAGTGCAAAGCTAGGTTTCTAAGTCCAGTTAAAATGTCCCTCAGAATGAAAGTAGAATAAAGACATTTTCACAGGATCAAGTGCTGAAAGAATATGTTGCCAGCACACCTCAACTGCTAAAGAAACTTTTCCAGGTAAAGGAAATTCTGAATTATGAGTCTTAGAAAGTATAAAAATGCAGATAAGTATAAAATATTTTTTACTAAATATCTTTAAAAGTAAACTGATGCTTTAAGTGCTATAATAATGCATTGTAGAACCTACAATATAGATTTAATCAAAATACGTAACATACTATAGCACAGGGAACTATATTCAGGATTTTATAATAGCCTATAGTGGAAAAGATTCTGAAACACAGAGATATATTATTTTATATGTTTATAAATAACTGAATCATTTTGCTGTACACATGAAACTAATATGTTGCAAATCAATCATATCTCAAATATGCAAACAGACACACACATACATGTATACTTGTGTATATATACACAGGTATAATAGCACAAAGGATGAGACAAGTTACATGGAATTATGCCTTTGTGAGGAATTTATGTTACATACAGAATGATACTATATTAATTCAGTATGTATTTATTAAATTAAGGATTGGTATTTATAAGCCTTATGGAAATACTAAAATACAATATGAAGAGTTACAGCAAAAAAAAGAAAAAACAGTAAGAGGAGATAAAATGTAATCCGACACAAATAGTTAACTCAAAGTATGGCAGGGAAGGAGGAAGGGAGAAAGACGAAAGGAAGGTGAGAGTACAAGATATTCACCAAGACAGCACAGGAGACACAGCGTGGCCGGCAGCAGGCCACGTCCAAGGGAAGCGCAACACGGCCAGAAACACGGACGTGGAGAACACACGCGACTTCTGCAGTTGTCCCTGTCAGCGAAGCCCAGAGCAGTCAGAGCCATCGCCGACGCGCTCTCTTCTCCCAAGGCCTCAGGTGGACACAGCACTCTCCCCTGTCAACCTGCCAGCTGTTTTGAAGGACTGCCCTGATTTCAGTGCAAAATTTACTAGGTGAGGAACTGGAAACTATTTTTAGTAATTGCTTGTTTCCAGTCAGGGACACCTTACCAAGCTCATCTGAGATGAAATTGTTGAGATCACAAACTGAAGTGCTATCCATGAGTGAGGGAAGTGCATGACCTCAGGTCCCTCACCGAACATAAAAATTCTGTCAAGCCTCAGCCTGAAAATAAGGCTGGTCCCACACGCACTGAGAACTCTGTGACTGAGCCATGTGAAAAGAGATTTAAACGTAACAAAGAGCAAAAGGAATGCACTGTTCCCATCAACATACTTTAGGCTGTAGTAATTTTTAACTCGATTCTTTTAACATATTTGATAGCTTCCTGGACACATTGCCAGTTCCCTGGACTGTCTTCAGGTTTTTATACTCAGGCTAAAATGGATGGTGTATTTTTCCTCAAACAAGCAGATTCCAAACAAAATTTGTCAAAGATTGAGAGATAATACACTCCCTTTGAAGGTGATCGCTTTTCCATAGCTCACGTGTGACTGGTTCCAAGGAATTTCTTCTGAACAAGACACATGAACCCGAAGGTCTGCAGCCATCTGTCTGCCTCTCCTTCACTACCTTTAACCCTTACCAGCTCTGCTCACAAATGTGGGGCTGACCCTGGACCACAGAAAGGGAAACACAGGGAGTTCCATGGCAGGCGAGCTTGCCGTGTGTCCCTCACCGGCCACGCGACTGCACAGACAAAGCAGGGATTTGGGACCAGAGGCAGCCGCGCTCCCTGCGGCCCCATCGTCTCGCCTGCGAAACGGGATGACGTCACTGAGGAGCACGCGCACGGAATCCAGGACGATGGCGTCCGGGCCCCGCCCGCGCCGGCGAGGCCGGTGGACGCTGCTTTCCGCCTCCCTTCCTCTCTTCCCTCCTCTTCTGACTTTGTGCTTACCTGTATGACTGGAAATGTTCTGGAAATATCTTTGTCTCTCAAGTTTAAGACTAATAGGCTCCAGTGTGTCTGCAGTGGCCATGCTGGCTCTCGTTTTCATCACCCACGGGAGGTGTTAACAATTTTCTCCTGTGCTTGTTAGCAATTTGTTTGAAAGTATTTATTCAAATATTTTCCTCTTGATTTGTTCATCACATGACTGAGTTATAAGTGTTCTAGTTCTATTTTTGGACACAAGTTCTCTGTCATATATTTTCTCCCAGCATGTGGCTCAACTTTTTATTCTTTTTGTTTTTTAAGAGCAGAACTTTTTAATTTATGAAGTCCGGTTTATGAAAATTTTCTTTTACTATGGACGTTTTGCTTCCTGTATAGGAAGAGACCATAAAGAACTCAAATATTTTCTCCTACAATACCTCTTAGAAGTTTTATATACTTAGCTTTTATGCTTAGGTCTGCAATCTATTTTTAATTAATTTTTAATGGTATGAAAGATTGAGAGGTGTTTCTCCCTGGTATTTCGATCCCGTCTCCCAGCGCCAGTGATTGAAAGACTCGCTTCTCCCAGCTGGTGTCACTAGTTTCTGTCCACCGCTCCTTCTGACTCTGTCTGCCGCGTAGATGGATGACTTGGTGCTGTGTTCAGTCCTCTGCTCTCCTGATCACAGTAACTTCCCCTGGTGGCTCAGATGCTAAAGAATCTGCCTGCACCTGCCAGAGACCCAGGCTCGATCCCTGAGTTGGGAAGATCCCCTGGATGAGGTAAACAGCTACTCACCCCGTATGCTTGCCTGGAGAACGCCATGGACTGAGGAGCCTGGGGGCTACAGGCCGTGGGGACGCAAAGGGAGGACGTGACTGGGAGGCCATTTTCACTTGTTTTCTCTTCAGAGTACCTTTCAAAATAATATAGAGCAAGACAGACAAATTTCTCTTTCTTTTAGGGTTGAGGCTTTGTATTTACCTCTAAGTTTTAAAATCAACTTGCTGACTCCTAAAGAAAAGGCATCTTGGAATTTTGACTAGGATTGCTTTGAGTCTATAGACCAAAATGGTCAAGGTTAACACAATAAGAATACTGAGTCTTTTGACCCAAGAACAACATGTATCTCTCCATTCATTCAGCTCTTCCGTAATTTCCCTCAGCTGTCCTATGTCCCTTTCAGTGTATAGATCTTGATCATGTTTAAAGTTTGTCCCTAAGTATGACATGGTTTATGCTGTTGTAAATAGTACTTCAATTTCAAATTCCTATTTTCACAGTAGTATATAGAAATATAGTCAATTTCTATGTTGCATGTTGTGACCCCACTAAACACATTTATTAATTCTAGTGGCTATTTTGTATGTCTTTAGAATTTTTTATTTTCATGATATCATTTATAAATAAAGATGGTTTTACTTGTTTTCCAATCTATCTACCCATTTTTATTATGTTATTATATGGATATGATACGGACTTTTAGGTGGAAATTTCTGTATTTTTTTTTTTAAGGTATAAAGGACTTTTCATTTCTTCTTAGTTTTCTATTTCTTCTTAGGTCAGTTTTGGTAATTTAAAGCTTTCAAAGAATGTGCATATTCATGTAATTTGTCACATTTGTTGGTGCATAATCTTACTTAAAAATGCCTTTATTATTCTTCAGATCTTAGAAATATTTCTGTAAGATCTTAGATATATTTCATCTTTTGTTAGTGAACAGCATCTTCTCTCAACTTTTTCTTATTCAGCCTGGTTAGAGTTTAATAGATTTTATTGATTTTTTTCAAAGACCTAGTTTTTGGTTCCATTGATTTTTCTACTGTCAATTTATTATTGAATTGATTTTCTGCTCTTTTAGTTTCCCTTCATTCTACTTAATTTAAGTTTACTTTAACCTATTTTTTTTCATTTCTTTGGAAAGCATTGATTTTATTATAATCACTTAAAATTCTATATTTCCCTCTAAATATCTCCTTAGCTATTATCTCCATCTAGTCAAAGCTATGGTTTTGCCAGTGGTCATGTATGGATGTGAGAGTTGGACTATAAAAAAAGCTGAGCACTGAAGAACTGATGCTTTTGAACTGTGGTGTTGGAAAAGACTCTTGAGAGTCCCTTGGACTACAAGGAGATCCAACCAGTCCATCCTACAGGAAATCAGTCCTGAATATTCATTGGCAGGGCTGATGCTGAAGCTGAAGCTCCAATACTTTGGCCACCTGATGCAAAGAGCTGAAAAGACCCTGATGCTGGGAAAGATTGAAGGCAGGAGGAGAAGGGGAGGACAGAGGATGAGATGGTTGGATGGTATCATGGACATGATGGACATCCGTTTGAGCAAGTACCAGGAGTTGGTGATGGACGAGGAAGCCTGGTGTGCTGCAGTCTGTAGGGTCGCAAAGAGTCTGACATGACTGAGTGACTGAAACTGATAACTGAACTGATCTCCTTAGCTGTATATAATAATTTTTGAAATTCTATGTTTTATTTCCACTTATTGGAAAATATACTCTAACTCCTCTCATAGCTTCTCCAGCTCATGAATTACTTAAACATATGTTATATTATTTCCAAATATTTAGGGATTTTTCAGATATCTTTCTGTAATTGATTTCTACTCAATACCATCATGATGAGAAAATGTACTCTGTAAAATTTTAAGCATTTTTTAAAAATATTTTGAGGTTTGTTTTATAGCTCAGAATATAACCATATTGCCTGGTGAATATTTTATGTATAACAGGAAAGAATATCTACTCTGGAGATTTGGGCTAGAATGTTCTATAAATGTCAATTAAGTTTAGGTGATTAACACTATTGTTTAAATGTTGTATACTTTCCCAAAGACACACTTTTTACAGTTTAATCTGATATAATTTTCATGTAAAACTCTTAGGAGACAGGTCACAGATGACACTAAGCTCTGGGATCCCATAGGACAAGGCTCAACCATCAAGGCCATGAGTAGGGGCTCTTGGTAGCCTACTCACATGCTGGGGTGTGATGGTTGGCTCATGACAAGGCACCTCCTCTCTCCTGGAGCCCTGGCAAATGCCTGACTTCCTGGAGGGTTCAGTGGGTAGACGTTGTTTTCCACAGGACTCGTCCCAGCTTCACCATCCAGAAGGCAGGGGCGAGGCACACGTGACCCCTCCTCCAAGCTCCTGCCCTTCAACTCCCCCTGTCTCCACTGGCTTCCTGCACGTGGAAACTCTCCAGCCTTAAGATTCAAGCAAGTCATATTCTGCAGTGTCCTGACCACAGAATGACTTTTTATTGGCTAAATTCAAGCCCCACTCGCCTACTTTACAAGACTTGCTTGAAAAAATGGAATGAGCCAGGGGGTCTTCTGTTCAGTTCTCTGCTCGAGTCCTACTTGTCACCCTACACTGAGAGCCAGGGGTCTGTCCCCAAGGCGCCCTTCAATCCCAGAAGCTGTAGGAACGACTGCAAAACCCTAGGTCATGCTTTCTCTTGTACTCTTTCTTTCCATTCTAAGTTGAAATGAAAAGAAAAATGCCAGAACCACAATCTTCATCAAGAAAAACAGTAAGAGAAACAGAAAAAGTGTTGAGGTGGAAGAGGAAAGGGGATGGGCCACTTTGCAGGATTTAAGTATAGGGGCAGTCTTTTGCTGGAACATTCTAGGCCTAACACAAAGCATGATGTAACACAGTTTGTCAGTGCAATGGAAGTTTTCCATATTTTTATGTATTTGTCTAAGTTGAAATGTGAAGAAAACATTGGAACAGCCTTGGCCTCTGATCATTAATCTCATTATCACTTTTGTAGTCCACACTGATTATGCTCAGACAACAGACCTCACCACAAAAATCGAATGAAATTATAACCAGCAGAATAAAAAGCTACTTACATTTATCCATTGGAATTAAAACCTATAAGAAGTCTGCACACATTCTCCACTCTCACCCCTAACTAAATTACTTATTTGTTAGGCTTAAACCCAGCAATACTAAATATCAATATATGCTCAGTTGCTCAGTCATGTCTGACTCTTTGCAACCCCACAGACTGTAGCCCACTAGACACCTCTGTTCGTGGGATTTTCCAGGCAAGAATACTGGAGTGGGGTGCCACTGCCTTCTCCAATGCATGAAAGTGAAAAGTGAAAGTGAAGTCACTCAGCTGTGTCTGACTCCTAGTGACCCCATGGACTGCAGCCTACCAGGCTCCTCTGTCCATGGGATTCTCCAGGCAAGAACACTAGAGTGGGTGCCACTGCCTTCTCCAGTGCATGAAAGTGAAAAGTGAAAGTGAAGTCACTCAGCTGTGTCTGACTCTTAGCAACCCCATGGACTGCAGCCCACCAGGCTCCTCCGTCCATGGGATTTTCCAGGCAAGAGTGCTGGAGTGGGGTGCCATTGCCTTCTCCAGGGGATCTTCTGACCCAGGGATCAAACCTTTGTCTCCTGCATTGGCAGGCGGATTCTTTACCACTAGCACCCCTGAGAAACCAAATGCAGCCCACCAGGCCCCTCCGTCCATGGGATTTCCCAGGCAAGAGTACTGGAGTGGGGTGCCATCGCCTTCTCCGCAAATACCAAAAACAGATGCAAAAAAACATATCTAGCTTTTCACTAATTGCAATGAGGACAATAATTTTATTACGGCTTTTTACTTCTGCATACAAAAAAAAAAGACTAAAAAAAAAACCACGTGTAAGTTTTGAGAATGGTTGGCTCTTAGTAGACAGGCCCACAAGTGAAACGAGAGACACCAGTGTTCTGAAGAGACCCCCCCATTATGGATGGTAGAGGGGAGACATCAGGAGTCCTTTGGTGGATGATTTATTCATACCTGGAAGGGCCCACTTACCTTCTTGTTAGTGTTTCCTCCAGATTTCACTTCTTGGCGCCTTAGAATACATTTTCATTTTTAGAGTTGGAATTTACCTTCAATTTACTCACTTTATTTCACTTTTGCTGGTGCCTCACCACCATACTTTTGGAGTCCTGTTTGCTGATTTGGACTTCTCCAAAGATGATCATCTCCAGAGATGTGCCGGGTATCCAAAGACTATGTGATTAAGAAGCTGGGGTGTCGGCCACGTTACCTGCAGCCACTTTCTGGAATCCCTTCCACCTCTGTGCTTTGTATCAGTGGCAAAGCACATTAGCCATAAAGTTTGGGTGTGGATTTTAATTCACATCAGCCATAAAAAGTAGCCTGTGAGTAGGTGGAGCCACTTTATTAAAAATATTTTATAACTACATCTTCAAACAGCTTGATGAAAACTTATTTTTATTGGGCACACATGTAACAGCCCACAACTCCTGCTTTCAATAATTTCTGAACCCTCAGCTTGAATAAATAAAGAAAAAACGTCAGTGATATAAAATGACAAGCCAAGCTTACCAAAAGGAAAGTTTAAAAATAATCATGTCTCCAGGCTCAGTGAAAGATAAAAATCAAATAACGCAGCTTGTTTCAAATTGTCCCTCTTTCAACACACACTGCCCTGATGAATGATTTCTTCACTCTTACACTTGTAGACAGAATGACAAAGCCAGCCCTCATTCAGGACCAACAGGTTGCTGGTGGTGAGGGGGACTTGGGAAAGACCGGCAGAAAAGCGCCTGCCGTCTGCTCTCACCTCCGCGGCACGCAGGCAGCAGGCGGCGCCCCTGCGGACGTCAGGTGGAGTTCTCACAATTTCGATTCAGATGCGTGAAACCGAACAGGAGGGAGGTGGGAGTCAAGGTGGCAGGTGAGCTGATGGCCGTCCAGATGCCAAGACAGAGCAGCCTCCAAATGGACGGTGAGCAACGAATGGGGAGGAGGGCCCGCGGGGAGTGGGGAGGAGGGCCCGGGGGGAGTGAGGAGGAGGGCCCGCGGGGAGTGGGGAGGAGGCCCACCATGGAGTGGGGAGGATGGCCTGGGGGGAGTGGGGAGGAGGGCCTGCAGGGAGTGGGGAGGAGGGCCCGGGGGAGTGGGGAGGAGGGCCCGCGGGGAGTGGGGAAGAGGCCCACCATGGAGTGGGGAGGAGGGCCCACAGGGAGTGGGGAGGAGGCCCACCATGGAGTGGGGAGGAGGGCCCACGGGGAGTGGGGAGGAGGCCCACCATGGAGTGGGGAGGAGGGCCCGCGGGGAGTGGGGAGGAGGGCCTGCGTGGAGTGGGGAGGAGGGCCCACAGGGAGTGGGGAGGAGGCCCACCATGGAGTGGGGAGGAGGGCCCACGGGAGTGGGGAGGAGGCCCAGCATGGAGTGGGGAGGAGGGCCCGCGGGGAGTGGGGAGGAGGGCCCGCGTGGAGTAGGGAGGAGGGCCCGCAGGGAGTGGGGAGGAGGCTCACCATGGAGTGGGGAGGAGGGCCTGCAGGGAGTGGGGAGGAGGCCCAGCATGGAGTGGGGAGGAGGGCCAGCATGGAGTGGGGAGGAGGCCCACCATGGAGTGGGGAGGAGGGCCCGGGGGGAGTGGGGAGGAGGGCCTGCGGGGAGTTGGGAAGAGGCCCACCATGGAGTGGGGAGGAGGGCCCACGGGGAGTGGGGAGGAGGGCCCGGGGGGAGTTGGGAAGAGGCCCACCATGGAGTGGGAGGAGGGCCTGGGGGGAGTGGGGAGGAGGGCCCGTGGGGAGTTGGGAAGAGGCCCACCATGGAGTGGGGAGGAGGGCCTGGGGGAGTGGGGAGGAGGGCCTGCGGGGAGTGGGGAGGAGGGCCCACAGGGAGTGGGGAGGAGGCTCACCATGGAGTGGGGAGGAGGGCCTGGGGGGAGTAGGGAGGAGGGCCCGCGGGGAGTGGGGAGGAGGCCCAGCATGGAGTGGGGAGGAGGCCCAGCATGGAGTGGGGAGGAGGGCCTGCGGGGAGGAGGGCCCATGGGGAGTGGGGAGGTGGGCCCGTGGGGAGTGGGGAGGAGGCCCAGCATGGAGTGGGGAGGAGGGGCCGTGGGGAGTGGGGAGGAGGGCCTCTCTCGGTTTGCTGTGGGGTCGGGGGTGACATGGGAGGAGGGGAGGTTCCCAGAACAGGAGAAGTCTCTAGCCTGTTACACACAACGTGCAGTGGACCGCGATCTTCATTTTGTTTTTCTAACAACTTTTTGGCGTCGACGTACTGGCCCCATTGTACAGACTTGGCGGTGCCAGCGGCTTCTCCACGTACCCCAGGGAGGGCCCTCCGTCTAGGGCTGCTGGACACAGTGGGGTCAGTGCCCTCAGGCCCACCCGGGGAGATGGGGACCATGGACAGGAGTCAGCCGTGGGCTTCACGTGGCTGAAAAAGCGTGCATCACAGAGACTACATGACACTAAGATGGCCCACGTGGAAACACCTTTTTATCCCGAGGTTTGGTCAACAGAGGTGAATATCTGCAAATTCAGTTCGTTCAGCTTAGATAAAAGCATTGTATTCTTCAGTCCAACTTAGAAAATATGAGCGATAGTGAAGCCAGCCCTAGTTAAAGGGTTGATGATGTAGGGTCTGTCTCCATGGCTTCTTATAATCATCCCAGCGGGTGAGATGGTTGGACTGCATCACCGACCTGATGGACGTGAGCTTGAGCAAGCTCCAGGAGATAGAGAAGCACAGGGAAGCCTGGCATGCTGCAGTCCACGGGTGGTGAAGAGTCGGACACGACTTAGTGACTGCACAACAGCAGCATCCCAAGATTCTGTTTCCGTTGTTCTCGGGACCATTGGTCTTCCTCGAGGGGCACATTCATTTTTCTTTTTCTTTTTCTTTTTTCGTTTCTGTGCTGATCTCCTCATTGTGATCAGTTCTGCATGTTTGCTTCCCCAGTTTGATGTAGAATAATTATCATTGACAAACTCTGTGTGTGTATGTAAATTACTTTACTTTCCCCCTCCCACTTCCTCCAATAACTGTTCAGCTTGGGCCTCTTTATTCCGTGTATTGACATATGCCTGATACTTCCTGAGTCTAGTCTCTTTTTAAGCTTCTGGTTCTTTTTTACGTAACTTAATTTTTCTGTGCTTACTCATGCTTCCAGGGCCAGCAACCCTTACGATCTCCTCAGGGGGTATACCGTTTTCTGCACCCCATCTGCTAGGTTACACACTTCAGCGTTTTATGTGTGAATCTAATTGTCCTCCCTAGTCATCCTTTAGAGTTTTACCTTTTGTATGATGGTGTTGCAGAGGTTTTAGGTGTCTCTGTGTTCTGGCACAAGAATCTGTCCTCAATAGCCACCTTAGAAGGTCCCTGATTCCGCATCAAGAGCCCACAGAGTCAGGATCCATCTGTGGTGGCCACAAGCTAACCGTGACACAGGTGTGGTGTGACCACACAAGACATCACAGTCCTGCTGGAAATGAGCAGTGATGAAGTGAAGCGCACACGGAACTCAGCTTTGTTGCTTCCAGCCAAGGAAGAAAAATGAAGATGCACTGACATTTTCGCACCTAAATACATGTATATTTTTTTCCTTTAAGAGAAAAATTTTCTGTAAGGGAAGCAAAGAGGATGTTTTCTAAAATGGTTGCTTTGTGGGTTTTTCTGTAATATGAGGCTTCAGCTTCCCACTAAGTTAAGAAATTGTTATTCTTTCCTATTTTCCATATGCTTGTTTGAAATTAACATCATTATTCTGTTCATTAATTCTTCAAGCTTCTAAAATTGCCAGACTGACTCTTGAAAAGTGTGGTTCAAAGATCACACCTTGATATTTCACCAGCAGCCATACATCTTGAGCCTTCCCTCCCATAATAAAATTAAATGAGTATAATTTATTGAGGATTCCTTGACATAATTACGGGTTTTTGGAAGATAGGAAAATTCTGCCTGGAAAGTAGCAATTCAAAAGAAGAAGAAGAAAAAAAAAAAAAAAAGAATCCAGGGCACTCACCTGACTGCAAAGACCATAATTAAATCTGCTAGAGAAGCCTGCAGAGAGCACAAATGCTATTTTTGTACTGAGTTCAAACAGACTCTGGTTTTCCCCAATTTAAACATCTCTGGTGAAATAGCTGAGTTCAAAGTCCAGGTCCTGGCTGATGCGGAGATGTCTTTTGCAGGCCTCCACCACGGAGAACAGGCAGCCGCCATCAGGAGATGGCGTTTCTGTGGCTCAGAGAGATGCTTTCTCCCTCGGCGGCACCTTCCCAGCAACTGTTCCCCCAGTGGATGCATCGCCTTTGTGCACCCATGCGTCTGTCTCTTCACCCCTCCACTCTGTGGGGTCTCTTCATCCCTCCCCTCCGTGGTCATGGGGTCTCTCCAGCCCTCCCCTCCATGTTCTGGGGCTTCACTTCTCTCCCGGTGACTGAACCCAAGCAGACTGACAACACTCATCACAACTCCTGGCTCTACAACCTGTGATGATCAGAATTGCCCTGCCCTGAACTGAGGGCTTCCCTGGCTGCTCAGAGGGTGAAGAATCTGCCTACAGTGGGGGAGATGCTGTTCCACCCCTGGGTTGGGAAGATCCCCTGGAGGAGGCCATGGCAACCCACTCCAGTATTCTTCCCTGGAAAATCCCATGGACAGAGGATCCTGGCTGGTACAGTCCATGGGGTCCCCAAAAGTTGGACACAACTGAGCAACTAGCACAGCACAGCCCTGTAGGTTGGTGGTCCTGTACCCCCCGGGGGCAGCTGCACACACTCCCTGCCCACCCCCAACCCCCACACCTCTGTGAAGCACAGCCCCTGTGCCTTGCTCTCCAGCGGCTTGTCACCACCCTGGTTCTTCTCTGTTCCAAAGGACTCACTCCTTGTTGTTTTTTTTTTGCAAACTCTAAATGAGACTACTAATTATTAGTGTTATTATTAACAGCACTCTGGTGCAATGAAGTCATACGAGAGTGACCAGGAGGAGTCCACACTAAACATGTTGGGTGGTTGTGGGCGCATGTGTAGCCGAGCAAAGCAGACTTGAAGTTCAGCAAGAGCTGCTTCTTTTGGAATCGGTGAGCAGAGTGTGGAGACCGCAGGGACACAGGAAGCGGCCCGGACAGGACCCACATGCCGCGGCCCGCCTGGCTGCGCTGGCGCTCACCTGAGCCCCTCCCAGGCCCAGCTCGGCCCCAGAGAAGGCACACGGGGTAAGAAGCGCCCCTGGCAGCGAGGCCACTGCACCGGAAGCTCCCACGTGGGGGACACACGGAAAAGGCCTTGTGGGATGGAGCCCCCGACCCCCAACCACGATCTTCCTGCCAAGAGAGCAGGGGCCAGCTGATACCCCCAGGCCCCAAAAGCTGCAGATTTGAGAACAACGTGATTTAGTGTTTTTTTAGGTGGCTCAGATAGTAAAGAATCTACCTGCAATGCAAGAGATGCGAGTTCAGTCCTTGGGTTGGGAAGATCTCCTGGAGAAGGGAATGGCAATCCACTCCAGTACGCTTGCCTGGGAAATCCGACAGAGAGAGAACCTGGTGGCTCGAGTCCCTGGGGTCACAAGAGCAACTAACACTTTCACAAACTTTAAGCCGCTGGACTTTGAGGCTGTTCATCACATAGCGAAGGCAATGGAGGAGGAAGGCAGGCACCTACTCCTGACAACCCCGTCCCACACCCTCGCCAGCTCATCCTGCACGGTGGGCTCTGGGGCTTCTGCTCCGGTCCATGAGGAGGGTCAGATGCAGTAGAGGCTCTGGGGTAACAGCAAGCTAAACCAGAGAACCAAATGGGTGCTTCCAAGCCAGGGAAGGGCAGTGCCCTGGGTGGAGGAGACACAGATGATCCAGGATAAAATAGGGCTGTGAAGAGCCCGCCTGCCTGGGCTGACCACTTGTGTGTGCTTGGGTGTGTGTGCCCGGTCGTGTGTGCCAGTTTTGTGTGTCCATTAGTGTGCACCCGCTCGTGTGTGCTTGCTCTTGTGTGCTCACTCTGTGTGCTGTGACAATGATCATGACTGAGCCTGTCTGTACATTGGTGTCAATAAACAATTGCATCTGTTTTAAAGAAGCCATTCCTCTGCTCCCAAGTGGCCTGTGGCCTGGAAACCAAGAGTCCACAGAGGGAACAGCCACAAAGACCGATTAACTATGCACTGCTTACTGGATCTACCCACGAACATCTGTTTTCTGGATGACACACGTGGTCTTAGGCGCTTATGCATCCTTCTGGACAGTGTTCACCAGCTGGCCCCTGGAAAGCCTGCTCCCCTAAAGGCTTTCCCCTCTAAGGCCCACCAGCCACAGATGCCACGTATTCACCTTGTGTGTCAGTCTCAGCCTTGGGGACACGGGACAGCTGGGGTGGAAGCCTGTCAGGACATCCAAGCTCTGGGCCTGACCACTCCATGTCCACGGTGTGGAGCCTGCTCCCAGCTGCTGCAGGGTGAGCTCGGGGCTCTGGCTCTCGTCCCCCTCTTCTGTGAACCCCTCATGAACACGGGGATCCCCACCCTGTCCTGACACTGACGGCCAGATCCCCACTGTGCCAGAGCCCACAGACCCCATGGACATCTGGGCACCTGCTCTCTGTGGCATCTGCTCTGCCTCCTTGGTGGGACAGACTCCTTCTGGATGACCTGTTCCCACCTACCACAGCTTAAGAACAGAGACAAGGGCTGTGCCCACATGTGTTCTTCCAGAGCATTTAATCCCAACTGAGGGCTCCAGAGGTAGACCCCCTGGGTACCCAGACGTGCTGCAGGCCCCTCACCCACCAGCAGCGCAGGAAGGTGGGGATGGGGCCAGCGGGGGGGTGGGACCCTGGGGACCTGATTCTCTTCCACCCTCTGGAGACCTGGAGGAGAGGGGTCCCAAGCAGAGAAGCTGGCCCTGGGGCCCCGGCCAGCCTGAGCAGGCTGGGGTCCGGGGCCAGGACACAGGCCCAGAGCCCAGAGCAGCCAAGGCCAGGCCAGGCCCAACCCCAGGGCTGAGCCGGAGGCTGTGGCAGACGGAGCCGTGGTCACACGGCGAGGCTGAGGGTGGCTGGTCTTCCTCCCGGGGAGCCCGGGCCCGTGTGCTGGAGCCCAAGGCCCCCGGACCAGCAGGGGCTCACAGCCTAGATCACGGCTGTCTTGATCCCGTGCCCAGGCCGAGCGAGTTACTGGAAACACAGCAGACTTTTATAAGTACCACAGGCATGTCTGGTTTTCCAAGCTTCGGCAAAGAATTTTTTTTTCCATGAACAATATGAAACAGACTTAATAAAAATTCAACAAAGCGACATTGTCTTGATTCATCTGTACTGTGATTTTGCCTTTCCCAAAACTGGTATTAATTTTTTAGCATCTTCATTATTTAAGCATTTATGAGTAATTAATTCAGCAGACACCAAGAAAAAATGTTTTAATTTACCATTGGGAGAAATGTGGCTATGTTGCTTTTGTTAAATGGGAGTTCCCGGCAAAGAGTTGGACAAGACTGAGTGACTGAGCTGAAGTACCTTGACTTTCTCTAGCAATTCAAGAAAAAATATATAAATAAAAGAAAAAAGAAACAGTGTCAAACGTAACCAGGTTTCTAACAACACTGGACGTGCAAAGGTGAACACGACACAGAACAAACCAGCACAGCAGCTCAGCTCCCAAGCCTGGGCTTGCTTCCTTCAGGTGAGCTGCGCATGAGAAGGAACACAGTTTTGACATAAGGAACCTCATCTGTGAGTGTTTCCCACTGATGAGACTGGACTCAGACATTCTGAGCACGTGGATGGAGATAATGCTGCAAATACAGATGTATTTATACAAAGAAGTGTGCCCAGGGCAGCAGTCTGCAGAGGTTAGGCGAATTAACATTAGCCCCTGACTATGCTTCAGTTCAGTTCAGTCGCTCAGTTGTGTCCGACTCTGTGACCCTATGGACTGCACACACCAGGCCTCCCTGTCCAACACCAAATCCAGGAGCTTGTTCAAACTCATGTCCATCAAGTCAGTGATGCCATCCAACCATCTCATCCTCTGTCATCCCCTTCTCCTCCCGCCTTCAATCTTTCCTAGCATCAGGGTCTTTTCCAGTGAGTCGGTTCTTTGCATCAGGTGGCCAAAGGATTGGAGTTTCAGCTTCAGCATCAGTCCTTCCAATGAATATTCAGGACTGATTTCCTTTAGTATGGATTGGTTGGATCTCCATGCAGTCCAGTTTAGTTCAGCCACTCAGTCGTGTCCGACTCTTTGCAACCCCATGAACTGCAGCACGCCAGGCCTCCCTGTCCATCACCAACTCCCAGAGTCCACCCCCCATGTCCATTGAGTCGGTGATGCCATCCAACCATCTCATCCTCTGTCGTCCCCTTCTCCTCCCGCCCTCAATCTTTCCCAGCATCAGGGTCTTTTCAAATGAGTCAGCTCTTAGCAGCAGGTGGTCAAAGTATTGGAGTTTCAGCTTCAACATCAGTCCTACCAATGAACACCCAGGACTGATCTCCTTCAGGATAGACTGGTTGGATCTCCTTGCAGTCCAAGGGACTCTCAAGAGTCTTCTCCAACACCACAGTTCAAAAGCATCAATTCTTTGGTGTTCAGCTTTCTTTATAGTCCAACTCTCACATCCATACATGACCACTGGAAAAACCATAGCCTTGACTAGACGGACCTTCAATATTTTTTTTTCCAAATTATAAAGTAAAACTTCCCCAAATTAGAAAACATAAATATTTTATGTGTCTGTGCAGGACGCAGAGTGTCTCTCGTGTCTGGTTACATTGCTGTTCTTCCAAGATCAGGTTCCTCCCTAAAGACCCGGGGTCGCCTGACCTCGGCTCCCACGGCTCTAGGAGGCCCCGCGTCCCAGGGTCAGTGCCGCTTAGTTGAACTAAGCTGGTGTTGAGTGGGGCACAACCATAGGATCAGCCGCAGACGGCCCTGAGAAAGCTTTTATCCTCAGATGTCGCGTCTGTTTCTGTGGTTCTCACGTGCACCCTCACGTTACGTTACGTTATGTGACGTCAGCCTCGTCGAGGAAACCACAGGTTGAGAGAGAGGTGGGCGGGGGTGGGGCTCTGTGAGGTCGCCGATCCTCTTCCGGGTCATCCGTCCCAGTTGGCTGAGAATCAGGACGGCTGGCGGGGAGGGAGCCGCTCTGAGAGCCCGTCAGTGCTGGGGGGCCGCCTCCGGCCGGGGCCTGGCTGCGTCCTGCTGGTTCATACCTGAGACAGAAGCCGGCCTGGAGGCCGCGCCGGGCCTCCTGTGTGCCTCCCGGCGCGATGAGACAGGGCGGGTCCTCCCCGGAGAAGGGCTGGGTGAGGGCGAGGCACCCCCCGGGCACACCTGGCTGCCCTTCTGTAAAGCTGAGGGGCCGTCCGGGCTCCGGGCGGCTTTGTCCTCCTCACTGGAGTCACAGCTGACGGGGTCTGTCAGGGCCTGTGATGGGGAAGGAGCTGGAAGATTTTGGACCAGCCTCGGGACACTGTTCCCCGGGCACCCGCAGGGTCCCCAAACACCACCCTGCGATCACAGGAGGCAAGGGCACAAACAAGCACCCAGATAGACGAGACTCCTGAGCAGGATGAAGAGAAGCGTGTGGAGCCACTTGCGGTGAGAGGGGAGCAGGACGCAGGGCGGGGCTGAGAGGACCCTGGGGCCAAGGCCCGGGGCACACAGGGTGGCGCAGACTCATAAATGCACGCTCAGGCCTGGAGGCCAGACTCCCAACAAACGGCAAGGCGTTGGGCCGTTGATCAACAGGGCCAGCATAGGGCACTGCCTGCGACCCCATCCCCACCCCTGTCCCTGGGGTCTTCTCCCTGAGGGCCTATGTGTCCGTGAGTGTCTTGGCCAAGGGCCCCAGTCCTGTGGATGGAGACCCACCTTGAAGACCTCTTAACTGGGAATCAGAGGCCACATTGGGGGGCACCAAGGCAGCATGTACGGAAATAAACGTGAGGGAATGGCCTGGTGTGTGTCTGTCGTGCTGGCAGCGGGTACAGGAGGGTGGCCAGTCAGAGGGAGTGAAACTGGACACGGGCTCAGCCCCAGGGATGAAGACGAGTAGGGGTTGGGGGACACACAGAGAGGGACGCCAGGACCACCCGCCGCCTCTGAAGGACAGGCACCTCTGAGGACTCTGAGGAGACCGGTCTCTGGTTCTTGTTTCCTTTCTGCTGGGGGTCATTTGATCTTACCCTGCGGCTTCTTCATCTGTGTTTAGACTGGGTTGCTCCTCTACAAAAACAGTGATGATGAAAGCACAGGATTCTGAGCATCTTCTTAGGAAAGTGCTTCTAAAGCTTCCTGCGTTGTGAGAAAAGCAGACTGAGGCCTTACCCAACAGGACTCAAATATTGCAATATACGAATGGGAATATTGCAAGTTTACAAAGGAAAATAATTACGAGTGTAGAATATTTACCTTGCTAAATTTGCAGCACCTTCCTAAGGCTAGGGCATGGATTTGCTTTTCTCATGTAAATAAGCCACTCATGTTTAAGGGGGGACACAGCACTTGGTGGGCTTCCCCGCTGGCTCAGGTGGTGAAGAATCCGCCTGCAATGGGGGAAGCCTGGGTTCCATCCCTGGGTTGGGAAGATCCCTTGGAGGAGGGCATGGCAACCCACTCCAGTATTCTTGCTGGAGAATTCCAGTGGACAGAGAAGCCTGGCAGGCTACAGTCCATGGGGTCGCAAAGAGCCTGATGTGACTGAGCACAGCACTTAGTACTTTTTTATATAGCATTGTGTTTACTTATTGTTGGCCGAGCCTGGTCTCACCACTGTGAGGGCTCTTCTCTGGTTGTGGTGAGTGGGAGCTACTCTATTTGTGGAGCCCGGCTTCTTCTGGCCGTGGCTTCCCTTGTTGGGGAGCACAGGCTCTAGGGCCTGCAGGCTTCAGTAGTTGTGGCCCCAGCTCTAGAGCACAAGCTCTGTAGTTGTGGCCACAGGCTTAGTCGTTCCTTGACACGTGCGATCTTCCAATGCTAAGGATCGAACTGGTGGCTCCTGCATTGGCAGGTGGATTCTTCCCCACTGAGCCACCGGGGAAGCCCAGCTCTGAGCACTTTCCTGCAAATTCCAACACCATCATCACACACAGAGCCATCTCCAGAGCCATCCCACACGGGCCTGAAGCTGCACAGGGGCTGCTCCATCGTTGGCAGCAAAAGGAAGAAGGATCTGCTCAAGTTTCCATTGGGGGCAATGTGAGAATTCAGTTAACTGGTTAAAATGGTGAGCTGTTTATGGAAGAGGCCCTCCTGCAGAGCAGAAGAGAACTCTGTGCCATATTCCACATGAAACCTGAAAAGCAAAAGCATGTACTTGTGAAGCGTGTTCTTTGCACAGCTGGCTGCTTCAGCCAGGTCTTTGTTCCGCCTCCTTTACCGTCCTGCACGAGTGATGCCTCCACTGCCTCGGGGGGTAGTCATGCGTAGAAGCAGAGAAACGACCTGAATTAGACCAGAGCTTGCTACTTGGTTCAGGATGGATGTTTTAACTTAAAAATGATGAAGTTGTATTAACTCCAAAAAGGCCAAACTCTCACGGAAAGTGGGGGCTCTTGGATTTTGAGGAAGTTTATGCCTCAGGCAGGGGAAGAAGCACAAAGGGGCAGCCAGGAGTTGGGATTCTGTGACCTTGTGTGAGCCGGTGGCTCCCTAGCCCTGAACACAGAGTCCTCACCTCTGAGAAGGCTGTAACCCTGTCCATTCCTACCGACGTTCAGCTGTCCCAACACCAAACAGAAACCCCCATGTCTGCCGACTGTCCTTTTGTTCTGTAAGCATGAAATTAAAAGACGCTTGCTCCTTGGAAGAAAAGCTATGACAAAACTAGACAGTGTATTAAAAAGTAGAGACATCACCTTGCCAACAAAGGTCTGTGTAGTTAAAGCTATGGTTTTTCCAGTAGTCATGTATGGATGTGAGAATTGGACCATAAAGAAGGCTGAGTGCCAAAGAATTGATGCTTTCAAACTGTGGTACTAGAGAAGACTCTTGAGAGTCCTTTGGACAGCAAGGAGATCCAACCAGTCCATCCTAAAGGAAATCAGTCCTGAATATTCATTGGAAGGACAATGCTGAACCTGAAGCTCCAGTACTTTGGCCTCCTGATGCAAAGAGCTGACCCATTGGAAAAGACCATGATGCTGAGAAAGACTGAAGGCGGGAGAAGAAGGGGATGACAGAGGATGAGGTGGTTGGATGGCATCACCGACTCAATGGACATGAGTTTGAGCAAGCTCCAAAAGACAGCGAAGGACAGGGAGGCCTGGTGTGCTGCAGTCCACAGGATCGCAGAGTCGGACACGACTTAACAACTGAACAACAACAACACAGCAGAAGCTCACTGGGGACACAGCCTGGAACGCAAAGCTAACGGCCTCGGAAACATGCAGACAAGCCCAGCGTCTGTACCAATGATCAGTTAGTTTTCTAAACTTTAACTTCCTTCAAGACTTTATAATGCCTCTTATTCTACCTTATAGAAGAAAAATAATAATTTTCAAGATAATGGAAAGGCTTAGAAATACTATTTTATAATAAAACTAGTATGAAAGATTTTATTTTTGTAATCTGTGTTTTATTAGGCTTCACATTTTTATGTGCATGGAGAAGTGAATATTTGGAATATATAAGTTGAATGCCAAGATACCATTTCCTGTATTGAATTAAGTGAATTACCCATTTCAGCTCATCTGCTCTCTGTGGTTTATACTAGGATATGTTTATCCAGCTGCTTTCTATAACTACGTAATCATGAAATATCACCATAAATGCATCTAGCCACCAAAACTGAGCCTGCGTTCCTTCTCTTATATAACCAGTCTAAGACTGTCATTCCAGACTTGATGAGAGCCCTTAGTTGGTCACCTTTAAGCCAAGGGGATGATCACCCTGATGGGTCTGAGTTCGCCAGTCTGAGGACTTGGCGACACTGAGAAGACCCTCTGCAGGAAGCAGCGTGGAGGCCCACTGCTGGGGTCCCCATGGCCCCCACCCCCACCCCCACAGGCTGTTTCCTGCCTTAAGCCCCTCCCTGTACTTCTCCAGTAGGACTTTGATGAGCCCCTCAACCTAACCCCCTTCTACAAAGATTTATCAGAACCTATTATGGTCCAGAAACTGCTGGAGGCCGAGGGCCCCCATATGAGTGCTATGGGCTTTGTCCTCAGGTCGTTCAGAGGCCACAAGAAGGCGGGAGTGGACAGATGGCCACCATGTGCATACTGCCTCCCAGCAGGTTTCTGTAAGAGGACCAGTTCTTCCCACAGGTCACAGGGACCCTGAGAGCATCAGGCTGGAGAGGAGGGGGGTGGGCATCAGACAGCACTCAGCGGGTGGCAGGTGGACGGGCATCTCTGAGTCTGAGGATCCGACGATGCTGGAGAAACAGCACAGGGAGCTGCGGGGCTGCACCCCGCACCAGGGGCAGGCTTTTCTGGCATCAGCGCCCTGGAGGGATCTCAGAGGAGACCTTCTCACCCACCCCACCTGCATCCCCCTGCCCCAGCCCCACCCCCATACCCCATCCCTCATCTCCCTGGCCCACCCCTGCCCAAAGGAATCCAAGCCAAGGTCCTTTGCAGGGGGGCACTGTGGGGGTAAATGACCAAAGAGATTCTGAAGGAACAAGAATTTCGTGTTTCTAAGGTAGTCAGATGACACCACACTTATGGCAGAAAGCAAAGAAGAATTAAAGAGCCTCTTGATGAAAGTGAAAGAGGAGAGTGAAAAAGTTGGCTTAAAACTCAACATTCAGAAAACTAAGATCATGGCATCTGGTCCCATCACTTCATGGCAAATAGATGGGGAAACAATGGAAACAGTGACAGACTTTCTTTCTTTGGACTCCAAAATCACTGCAGATGGTGACTACAGCCATGAAATTAAAAGATACTTCCTCCTTGGAAGAAAAGTTATGACCAACCTAGATAGCATAGTAAAAAGCAAGAGACATTACTTTGCCAACAAAGGTCCATCTAGTCAAAGCTATGGTTTTTCCAATAGTCACGTATGGATGTGAGAGCTGGACTGTAAAGAAAGCTGAGCACCAAAGAATTGATGCTTTTCAACTGTGGTGTTGGAGAAGACTCTTGAGAGTCCCAGGGACTGCAAGAAGTCCCAACCAGTCCGTCCTAAAGGAAATCAGTCCTGAATATTCATTCATTGGAAGGACTGATGTTGAAGCTGAAGCTCCAATCCTTTGGCCACTTGATGGGAAGAACTGACTCATTGCAAAAGACCCTGATGCTGGGAAAGATTGAAGGCAGGAGGAGGAGGGGACGACAGAGGATGAGATGGTTGGATGGCATCACGGACTCAATGGACATCAGTTTGAGCAAGCTCCAGGAGTTGGTGGTGGACAGGGAGGCCTGGCGTGCTGCAGTCCATGGGGTCACAAAGAGTCGGACACAACTGAGCGACTGAACTGACTGACTGAAGGTAGTCAGATCAGCCAGAAAAGTACTAAATGCAAGAAAAAAGTTTGCTTTTGTTTTTAACAAGAGGAGTATCTGACCCATGGTCTCCTGTGTCTTCCCAGCAGTAACGGCCCAGGGCTGTCCTCACACTTGCTTTCCCATCAGTTGTGTTTTACACATAAAGCCCAGTCTGAACATTTCTAAATTTAACCTGAAAGGTGAGCAGGAAGAATCAAGGAAAAATTGCTGGTGGTCCATAATTGAGATGATGTGGAGAAGGCAATGGCACCCCAATCCAGTACTCTTGTCTGGAAAATCCCATGGACGGAGGAGCCTGGTGGGCTGCAGTCCATGGGGTCTCGAGGAATCGGACACGACTGAGCGACGTCACTTTCACTTTTCACTTCCCTGCATTGGAGAAGGAAATGGCAACCCACTCCAGTGTTCTAGCCTGGAGAATCCCAGGGACAGTGGAGCCTGGTGGGCTGCCATCTATGGGGTCACACAGAGTTGGACACAACTGAAGCGACTTAGCAGCAGCAGCAGAACATAAATCTGCGGCACTCGGCGTGTTGGAATTAGTAGACCTGGAATTCAAAACACTGTGATGAGTATGCCGCAGGCTGTAACAGGTGCAGTGGACGGCATGCAAGGACAGATGAGCCGTGTGAGAAGAGACATAAACCCCAAGTAAGAACCAAAAAAATATACTGGAGATTAAAAAAAAATGTGAAAGGAACGGAGAGCATCTCTGATGGACTGGTCGGCCAACTCTGCATGGCCGAGCTGGAAGATACTGCATAGAAAGCTCCAGCCTTGAGAAGCAAAGAGGACGAAGACAGAAGGCAGACCAGACACGGCTCAGGGTAATGGGAACACCAGAAGGAGAAGACGGGAAGGGGAAGGAGAGAGACTTGAAACGATAATGTCTGCCAGTGTCCCCGGATTAACGTCCGACACTAAACCACAGACCCCGCACGCCCAGAAAACGCCAGGCTTGAGAAATGCCAAGAGTCCTCATCTCGGCTTATCAACCCACATTTGCTTCTGGTACATTCATGTGGCCTCATCTACAGTAAAACTGTAGACCGTCTGATTGCAGTTGTTATGGTCTACATTTAATTTTTGCCCAAAGTTTTGTCAGTTTTCCCAAGAGCAGTCAGATCTTTATCTGTTCTGTTTAGTGTTGATCTTAATAAAATCAATTTCTATTCAAATTACAGTTTTGTCTGGATATATGCCCAGGAGTGGGAGGGCTGGATCATATAGCAACTCTATTTTTAGCTTTCTGAGGACCCTCCATAGTGGCTACACCAATTTGTATTCCCACCTACAGGGTAAGACGGTGCCCCTTCTCCACACCAGCTCCAGCATTTCTTAAGCAATAATGATACTTTTAAAGATAGTCATTCTGACTGCTGTGAGGTGCACCTCATTATCGATTTTTTTTCAAAATGGAAATATAGTTGATTCATAACCTTGTGCCAATCTCTGCTCTGCAGCAAAGTGACAGTTGTACACATGCACACATTCTTTTTTTAATATTCTTTCCCATCATGGTTTATCACAGGGTATTGAATATAGTTCCTTGTGCTACACAGTAGGACCCTGCTTATTCCTTCTCAATACAGTCATTTGCATCAGTTAACCCCGAACTCCCAGCTCATTCCTCTCCCTCCCGCCTCCCCTTGGCCACCACACAGTCTGATCTCCATGTCTGTGAGTCTGTTCCTGTTTTGTAGGTAGGGTCACCTGTACCATATTGTAGATTCCATATATAGATTTCATGTGGTATTTGTCTTTCTCTTTCTGCCTCACTTCGCTTAGTATGATAAACTCTCGTGGCATCCATGTAAGGCTCCACACACTCCTGTGTTTATAGCGTTACTGTTCACAACAGCCAAGGCATGGAAGGAACCTAAATGTCCATCAACAGAGCAGTGGGTAGAGGGGAGGCGGCACAGACGCACAGTGGAGCGTTACACAGCCATTAAGGAGAGTGGGATCGCGCCATTTGCAGCAGCGTGGATGGACTAAAGACTGTCACACTAAGCAAAGTGTGTCAGAAAGGGAGAGACGATACCTTGTGATGTGTGGGGTCTAAAATATGAGAAAGAAATATATCTGCAGAAACAGACTCAGACATAGAGAACAGACATGTGGTTACCGAGGGGGAGGGGGTGCGGAGGGAAGGATCGGGAGCTTGGGGTTAGCAGATGAGAACTATTCCATTTAGAATGGATAAACAGTAAGGTCCTACTGTATAGCACAGGGAACTATATTCAGTATCCTGAGATAAACCATAATGGAAAATAATAGAATAACTAAGTCACTTTGTTGTACAGCAGAAATTAATACAAGATTATAAATCTCAGTTCAGTTCAGTTCAGTCGCTCAGTCGTGTCCAGCTCTTTGCAACCCCATGAATCTCAGCAGGCCAGGCCTCCCTGTCCATCACCAACTCCCAGAGTTCACCCAGACTCATGTCCATCGAGTCAGTGATGCCATCCAGCCATCTCATCCTCTGTCGTCCCCTTCTCCTCCTGCCCCCAATCCCTCCCAGCATCAGAGTCTTTTCCAATGAGTCAACTCTTCGCATGAGGTGGACAAAGTACTGGAGTTTCAGCTTCAGCATCATTCCTTCCAAAGAAATCCCAGGGCTGATCTCCTTCAGAATGGACTGGTTGGATCTCCTTGCAGTCCAAGGGACTCTCAAGAGTCTTCTCCAACACCACAGTTCAAAAGCATCAATTCTTTGGCACTCAGCCTTCTTCACAGTCCAACTCTCACATCCATACATGACCACAGGAAAAACCATAGCCTTCACTAGACGAACCTTTGTTGGCAAAGTAATGTCTCTGCTTTTGAATATGCTATCTAGGTTGGTCATAACTTTCCTTCCAAGGAGTAAGCATCTTTTAATTTCATGGCTGCAATCACCATCTGCAGTGATTTTGGATCCTCAAAAAATAAAGTCTGACACTGTTTCCACTCTTTCCCCATCTATTTCCCATGAAGTGAAATTATAAATCTACTATACTTCAATAGAATTTCTAAAATGTTTATATATTTATGCTTCTTGATTGATTTCTTGATAGTTTTTACGCCTGTACCACACAGCTCTAATTGTAATCTCTAACATGTTCCAAAATCACAATTAGATAAATCAAAGCTTTCGTTAAACTCCTCTCTTGACATTTCATTTCTCATTGTCACCAGCTAACTTGATTTTTGGTCAAATTGCTTCACTTCTCTAGGCTTCAGTTTTTGTATTTATGAAATAAAAAAGACTAAATAAAGCATTTCTGTTTTCTTTCAAGTGTAATGTTCTTGTATTGTTCCTTGAATCTATTGACTTTCTACATGAAAAAGACGCTCTTGCACTTTCTGTCTGAATCGTCATGTCATGGGGAGCTCCAGAGCGTGGTGCCTCAGCAATGCCACGCATGCTTCTGGGAAAGTTTCCTCTTGAAGAGCAGAAGAAAATGATGGATGACGGAGAAAATCTAGTTTCATTTTTCTTCCACTAAATGCTTTCCCTGTTGTTCCTATATTGAAGACATAAATTTGGGGATGAGGTTTTTTAAATGCTTTATTTTCTTCTGAAATACAACCACATATTTAAGCTGTTTCCTGTTGAAACACATGTGCAATTTTTAAATAATCAGCACATCTGAATACCAAAGATGGATTGAGGTCTTCTAAATAACTCGTCTGAAAGAAGATGGAGTGAAACTCCAAGCCCAGGGCGTTACCCCAAATGGAGGGTCTTTCCTGGATTGAAATTTCTCTTTCTGGAAGCTGGAATATGAGCTACTGTATGCAAAGAGCTGTGGCCTTTAGATTTTAGTATCTTGAAAGATGCACTTAAATTGGGTATAAGAAGGCCTTGGAGTTTCAACAGGCATTTATCAGGATTAAAGTAATCCAAGCGGGCTTGACTCAGGCTCAGCAGTCTGGATCTGAATTTCAACAGCAGATGTTTGGCGGGGAAAGCCATTTTTCTTATACTTAGTTTGTGTTCTCTTAAATTTATTGAATAACTCACTTTCAAATCATTCCATTTTAAATGGAATTCAAATTCTGGGTCAGGAAATGGACAAAATGTGGTTCCTGGAATCTGTTAAGTTGTGCAAAATGAACAGCCTTGAGCCCTCAGAACGCCCGCCTGCACGTCCATCACAGCCTCACACACCGTCAGCTACTATTTTTGTTAGTTTTCCCTGGAAGTTGAAACCATAATTTCCAACCCTTTCGTTTAGAGATATAAAGAACGTCTCTGCATTTGATTTGGGGGCTGATGATACACGCTATGAAGATGAGATTATTTTGGCAGAATGTTAAGCATGTGAGACACTTTCTCCCTCATTTCACGATGGGTGTTAACCTCCAATCACTTGTGCCCCTCATGGACTGCCCACAGCCCCAGCACAGCGCTGGATGAAAATGATTCTCAGAGACGTGCTCTGAGGCTCCTTCCCCCAAATCCTCCCCTTCACCTTCATCCCTCACGTGTCAGACCTGCCTCTCTTGCCTAAGGCTTTCTGCCCTCTACCACCTCTGCCCCTCTTTCCTTTGTCTCAGTGTTTGGGGCTCCAAAGTCACTGCAGATGGTGACTGCAGCCATGAAATTAAAAGAAGGTTGCTCCTTGGAAGGAAAGCTATGACAAACCTGGACAGCATATTAAAGAGCAGAGACACCACTTTGCCGACAAAGGTCCATCTAGTCAAAGCTATGATTTATCCAGTAGTCATGTATGGATGTGAGAGTTGGACCATAAAGAAGGCTGAGTGCCAAAGAACTGATGTTTTTAAATTGTGGTGCTGGAAAAGATGCTTGGGAGTCCCTCGGACAGCAGGGAGGTCAAACCAGTCAATCCTAAAGGAAATCAACCCTGAATATTCATTGGAAGAACTGATGCTGGAGCTGAAGCTCCAATACTTTGGCCACCTGATGTGAAGAACTGACTCATTGGAAAAGACCCTGATGCTGGAAAAGATTGAAGGCAGGAGGAAAAGGGGGCTATAGAGGATGAGATGCTTAGAAAGCATCACTGACTCAACGGACATGAGTTTGAGGAAACTCTGGGAGATGGTGAAGGACAGAGAAGCCTGGTGTGCTGCAGTCCACGGGGTTGTAAAGAGTCGGACATGACTTGGCAACTAAACAACAACAACAAATCTCTTGCACTTCTAACTCCAATTTGGCCTTTGTTCCCCAGAGACCTGGACAGATACAAAAAAGATGTAAACCAAGTAATGAGATTTTATAAGCTGATTCCTCTGCTTTCATAACTTTTTCTTGTATTTTATATTATGTATTGAACAATATAAAGGAATATAAAATATTCCTCTCCAAATACTGATTAGATACTGAGAGAGTCAATTCCTAGGCAGATTGATAAGAAGTCCAGGGGTCCCCAAGGAGAGAGGAGTCTGGAATTCTCAAGGAGGAGGAAAGGACAAGCTTTTTTGTCTCTCTACATTCCTTAGGATTATATAACAATAATGTATCCTGCTTGATGATAGTCTCTGGAAAAAAACCTTCTGGCTAATCCTGTTATCTTAAGGTGTAAATTATGGGAATAGGTCTAGTGAGGTCTTTACAACCTCCAGACATTCTTTTGATTCACTGTAATAACTAATTAAAAAGTATATAACTCCATGGCTAACACTAGCAAGGGGGTACTGTTTCTTCCCCCTTCTGATGCCTATGTCAGAAGCTTTCTCTATCTCCTTTACACTTTAATAAAACTTTATTATACAGAAGCTCTGAGTGATCAAGCCTCGTCTCTGGCCCTGGATTGAATTCTTCTCCTCTGGAGGCGGAGAATCCCGGCGTTGTTGTGTCATTCAGCAGCAACCTTTCAATACATTGTGTATCTTTTACTTACTGCATTTTTCTATATCAAACTTTTGTATAAAGTACTAATCCTAAAGCTTTCAGTTCAGTTCAGTAGCTCAGTTGTGTCCGACTCTTTGTGACCCCATGAATCGCAGCACACCAGGCCTCCCTGTCCATCACAAACTCTCAGAGTTCACTCAGATTCACGTCCATCGAGTCAGTGATGCCATCCAGCCATCTCATCCTCTGTCGTCCCCTTCTCCTCCTGCTCCCAATCCCTCCCAGCATCAGAGTCTTTTCCAATGAGTCAACTCTTCGCATGAGGTGGACAAAGTACTGGAGTTTCAGCTTTAGCATCATTCCCTCCAAAGAAATCCCAGGGCTGATCTCCTTCAGAATGGACTGGTTGGATCTCCTTGCAGTCCAAGGGACTTTCAAAAGTCTTCTCCAACACCACATCTCAAAAGCATCAATTCTTCGGCCCTCAGCCTTCTTCACAGTCCAACTCTCATATCCATACATGACCACTGGAAAAACCATAGCCTTGACTAGACAGACCTTTGTTGACAAAGTAATGTCTCTGCTTTTCAATATGCTATCTAGGTTGGTCATAACTTTCCTTCCAAGGAGTAAGCGTCTTTTAATTTCATAGCTGCAATCACCATCTGCCGTGATTTTGGAGCCCAGAAAAATAAAGTCTGACACTGTTTCCACTGTTTCCCCATCTATTGCCCATGAAGTGATGGGACCGGATGCTATGATCTTCATTTTCTGAATGTTGAGCTTTAAGCCAACTTTTTCACTCTCCACTTTCACTTTCATCAAGAGACTTTTGAGTTCCTCTTCACTTTCTGCCATAAGGGTGGTGTCATCTGCATATCTGAGGTTATTGATATTTCTCCTGGCAATCTTGATTCCAGCTTGTGTTTCTTCCAGTCCAGCATTTCTCATGATGTACTCTGCATATAAGTTAAATAAACAGGGTGATAATATACAGCCTTGACGTACTCCTTTTCATATTTGGAAAAGTCTGTTGTTCCATGTCCAGTTCTAACTGTTGCTTCCTGACCTGCATACAGGTTTCTCAAGAGGCAGGTCAGGTGGTCTGGTATGCCCATCTCTTTCAGAATTTTCCACAGTTTATTGTGATCCACACAGTCAAAGGCTTTGGCATAGTCAATAAAGCAGAAATAGATGTTTTTCTGGCACTCTCTTGCTTTTTCCATGATCCAGCAGATGGTGGCAATTTAATCTCTGGTTCCTCTGCCTTTTCTAAAACCAGCTTGAACATCAGGAAGTTCACGGTTCACGTACTGCTGAAGCCTGGCTTCGAGAATTTTGAGCATTACTTTACTAGCATGTGAAATGAGTGCAACTGTGCGGTAGTTTGAGCATTCTTTGGCATTGCCTTTGTTTGGGATTGGAATGAAAACTGACCTTTTCCAGTCCTGTGGCCACTGCTGAGTTTTCCAAATTTGTTGGCATATTGAGTGCAGCACTTTCACAGCATCATCTTTCAGGATTTGAAATAGCTCAACTGGAATTCCATCACCTCCACTAGCTTTGTTCATAGTGATGCTTTCTAAGGCCCACTTGACTTCACATTCCAGGATGTCTGGCTCTAGGTGAGTGATCACACCATCATGATTATCTGGGTCATGAAGATCTTTTTTGTACAGTTCTTCTGTGTATTCTTGCCACCTCTTCTGAAAATCTTCTGCTTCTGTTAGGTCCATACCATTTCTGTCCTTTATCAAGCCCATCTTTGCATGAAGTGTTCCCTTGGTATCTCTAATTTTCTTGAAGAGATCTCGAGTCTTTCCCATTCTGCTGTTTTCCTCTATTTCTTTGCATTTATCGCTGAAGAAGGCTTTCTTATCTCTTCTTGCTATTCTTTGGAACTCTGCATTCAGATGCTTATATCTTTCCCTTTCTCCTTTGCTTTTCATTTCTCTTCCTTTCACAGCTATTTGTAAGGCCTCCCCAGACAGCCATTTTGCTTTTTTGCATTTCTTTTGCATGGGGATGGTCTTGATCCCTGTCTCCTGTACAATGTCATGAACCTCATTCCATAATTCATCAGGCACTCTATCAGATCTAGGCCCTTAAATCTATTTCTCACTTCCATTGTATAATCATAAAGGATTTGATTTAGGTCATACCTGAATAGTCTAGTGGTTTTCCCTACTTTCTTCCATTTAAGTCTGAATTTGGTAATAAGGAGTTCATGATCTGAGCCACAGTCAGCTCCTGGTCTTGTTTTTGCTGACTGTATAGAGCTTCTCCATCTTTGGCTGCAAAGAATATAATCAATCTGATTTCGGTGTTGACCATATGGTGATGTCCACATGTAGAGTCTTTATTTTATTTATTTATTTATTTTTACATGTAGAGTCTTTAGCTTTGGTCATCTTAATTAATTTTTTTTAGTTTTATCTTTTTAGTAGCAGTTTGAGGTTTTTAACAAAATTGAGAGCATTGCAGAGGTTTTCGGTACACACCCTCCCCCACACGTAGAACCCACCCCCATTATTGACACCTGCCACCAGAGAGCGACCTGTTACAGTGTCCGAGCCTGCACTGACCCGTCACAACCTCCCTATGTCTGTGGTTCACCGTAGTTCATTCTTGTTGTTGTACATGCTATGGGTTTGGACAAGTGTGTGACACATAACCAGCATCATAGTATCGGACACCATAGAGGAGTATTTCCCACCATAAGAATCCTCACGTCCCCACCTCGACCCTGTGGCAATCACTGATCCTTTTATTGTCTCAGGTTTGCTTTTTGCAGAATGACATATTTTAAAATAACGCAGTATGGGGTCTTTTCAGATTGGTGACTTTTGTTTGCAATATACATTCAAGTTTCCTCCATGTTTTTTCGTAGTTTGATAGCTCATTTCTTTTAGGACTGAATAATATTCTGCTGTCTGGATAGCCCACAATTTATCAGTACAGTCACCCTCTGAAGGACATCTTGGGTGCTTCCAAGTCATGAATAAAGTTGTTATAAACACCCATGTGCGGGTTTCTGAGGGAACAGAAGTTTCCAGGCCTTTGCATAAACACCAGATAACGTGACTGCTGGATCAGGGGCCAAGAGCACGCCTAGTTTTATAAGAAGCCACCGACCCAGAGCGGCTGGGCCGCACGTTTTGCATTCTCATCAGCAATGGATGAGCGCTCCTGTTGCCCCACACCCATGCTGGCACTCGGTGCTTTTGGTGTTCTGGATTTTGGCTGTTCTAATAGCTGAATTGTGACATCTGGTTGTGTTTGCATTTCCCGGATGCCTCATGATATGGAACATCTGTGCATATGCTTATTCCCATCTGCATACCTTCCTCAATGAGATGTCTGTTGAGGTTTTAACCCATTTTTTAAATCAGGCGGCTTGTTTTCTTGTTATTCGGCTTCAAGAGTTCTTTGTGTGTTTTGGATAATACTCCATTATCATCTGTGCCTTTGCAAATATTTCCTCCCAGTCTGTGATTTGTCGTCTCATTCTTTGACATTGTCTTTCACAGAACAGAAGTTTTTAATTTTGATGAAGTCTAGTTTGTCAATTATTTCTTCTATGAATCATGCCTTTGGTGTAGTATCTAAAATGTCATCAGCATACCCAAAGTCATCTAGTCTCCTATGTGATTTTCTAAGTCTTCTCACTATGATTTTACACTTGAGTCTATGATCTGCTTTGAGTTAACTTTTGTGACGAGTAGAAGATGTGTGTCTCTTTTATTTTTTATGCAGGTGGGTGTCGTTGTTCCAGGATCATTTGTTGAAAAGATTGACTTTGCTTCAGTGTGCTGCCATTACTCAAAGGCCAGGGGACTGTGTGAAGGTTTATTTCTGGGATCCCCATTCTGTTCCACTGACCTATCTGTCTAGTGTTTCATTAAGACCACATGATCGCAATTGCTGTTGTTTAATGATAAGCCTTGAAGTCGAGTAGCATCGGTCCTCCAATTTTGTTCTTCTCCTTCAGTATTATGCCATCTATTCTGGGTCTCTTGCCTTGCCATACGAACTTAGAATCCCTTTGTTGATATCTACACAGTATATTTGATTCGGATCACATTGAATCTGCCGATCAAGTTGGGAAGAACTGATATCATGATTATAGTGAGTTTTCCTACCCACAAACATGAAAAATCCCTCCATTTTTAAAGTTATCTTCAGTTTTCTTCACCAGAGCTTTGTAGTTTTCCTCAAATAGCTCTTGTATGTAGTTAGTTTTATGTCTGAGTATTTCATTTTGAGGGATGTTAATATAAATGGAATTGTGTTTTTTAATTTCAAATTCAGTTTGCTTATTTTGGCATAAAAGAAAGCAAAGGATTTTCACATTCACCATGTATCCTGCAACCTGACTATAATCACATATTGGTTCCAGGAGGGTTTTTTGTTTCTTTCTTTTTTTGTCGATTCTTTCAAATTTTCTACATAGACGACATTGTCATCTGCAAAGACAGTTTCTACTTTTCCTTCCCAGTCTGCCCAGTTTGTATTTCCTTGCCTTGCCTGATTGTATTGGCTAGGACTTCAGGCTTGGTACTGAAAAGGAGTGCTGACGGGACAGCCCGTACCTTGTACCTGAATTTGGGGAAAACTTTAGAGTTTCTCATCTTTCAGTATGAAGTTAGTTGTACATTTTTGTAGATAGTCTTTATTAAGTTGAAAAAGTCTCTCTTTATTCCTGGTTATTTGTCATAAATGAGTTGGACTTTGGCAAACACTTTTTCTCTCTGTTGATATAATCCTGTGATTTTTCTTTTTAAAAGTCTATGAATGTGATGGGTTACATAATTGGTTCCAAACACTGAACCAGCCTTTCGTATTTTAAAATAAATATTGAAATAAATTGGAGCTATTTACCTTCCATTAATTTGGGGACCATTAAGTGACAAAGTTTTAAAGCTGACTGGCCAATGTGGAGCCAAGATCATAATCTCAGAGCTTGCAATGATATGGAGAACGCTGATGAAAAATAGAAAAGTACAAAGCTCACAGTTTAGCATGAATTTAATCTTGAATCTTGTTGTTCAGGTGCTGGTAGAAAATACTTCTAAACTTGTATCATTTTATTATTTAAAAAGAGCTTCCTATACATTTCAAATATATATATATATATATATATATATATATATATATAATTTCTGTAGCAACATTTTGATTACCCATCTTAACTTTTAAGCTTTAAGAATCCCCCTTATTGTTTAAAATGAAGAATATGTAATGGCTCACAATAGTTGCCTATATTATTGATTTTGAACATTGACTTCAAAGAATAGTTTATCACATTTTTGGAAAAGAAAACATAAATGTGGGGAAAGAATTTTAATTTTTCTACATCTTTATTTTTGGCTGAACTCACAGCCTTTAAAAAATACTTCTATGCCTGTATACTCTTACCCCTCACGCAGACGTTTACCCACTCAGGATGGTCCTCTGAACCTGTTTCCACCCGACTTTTCCAGTCTCCCTTTCATGTGAAGACACCTTCCTGTCTCACACTTTTCTGAACTGTGATTCCATGATTTAAATCAGGTCGCAAAGACTCGGACACGACTGAGCGACTGAACTGAACTGAACTGAATGGGTTCTTAGCAAAAGACTCATTTAAGTAAAATGTGTTTACTGAATATATATATATATATAAGTTTCAGGGACCAGAAAGATCTCTGTCCCAGCATATGCACAGGATGCCCATGAAATCTGGGGGCTCTGTCACTTTTATAACTAACTCTCTGCTTCATAATATCGTCCAGATATTCTTTCCTTAAACTGCTACTCAGTTATTTCATGTCAATTTCTGTTTCCAAAACCTCATACGAACTTCATAATTCTTTCTTATACAACTCTAGTGCAGTGTAGGTGATTGCAAAAGCAAATCAAATATTCTTTTGACTAATATTGACCCATAACATAGATTCTGAGACACCAAAACTGCACGTGAACTGTCTCTGCATTTTGGTATTTTAAATAAGATGAGCTACTTATTAGTCAGGAAGCCTCCAAGGTATTCATGTTTTTGATGCTGTTGTATTTAAGAAAAGTTTCGCTTCATCGCTGGGGCATGTAATGGAACAAATGACTAGCGGTTAAGATATCGCATGTTTCATCATCATTTGTCCCGCCTGAAAGCTTTGGTTGGGTCATCAGGCATCTAGAGAATAACTTAAGTCTGCCTCTTACGTGTCTGCAGTTTACCTGGTTATTCAGTGTCGAGGAGCTTGCAGGTGTAAGAGGCCAGCAGACACGTGGTGTGTCAGTACTGGGCGTGGGCGGCTGAGGTGGTGTTGAAACGTCAGGACTTTTTTTTTTTTAAAGAGAAGCTGATTAATATTTATCCATAGTGTTTATTTGACTATATAGTATGTACATGACTCAGTCCTACATCCTCAACTCCTAACATTTAATTTAGTGCCTTAATAATCTATTTTAAAATGTTGGATATATTTAAACTAAGGTAGCATCATTTAGTGCCATTAAATATATGCCCACACATTCAGATTTGGTAAGGGCAGATAATCTCTGTATTTTTCAGGGTGTCAGAATTCACAGAAGCCTGTAGTGATTAATCACATTTGCCAGAAAAATACATGACTGAATGAACAAAAAGGTGAATGAATGTGTTAACAGAAATGTTTGCTGACTCAGGAATGACTCTGGTTGGCTCAGAGGAGGTCATCCAATTCGTACCATATTCTTTTTATGAGATACAAATAACTGAACCATTTATATTAAAGAGCTTTTAAGAGAATGAAACTATAAAATGTATGTGGAGAAAGTGCTTTATAAACTCTAAAGTATTAGATAATCTACGATGCTTTTTAGTAACCAAAAAGGAAAAAACAAAACCGCTGGAGTTATGTCCTCTATTTTAGTAACGTTCATACTTTAGCAATTTTAGTAATTAGTACCTTAGTAACTTCAGTACTTTAGTAAAGGTGGTACTTTAGCAACTTTGGTGATTTGGCAACTCAGTCCCGAGACTTGTTTTCAGAGAATTGTATGGTTTGATCCTCTATTAATCAGAAGTTCACTTTGTCAACTGACCCAGAAAGTTCCTGTTCTGTTTTATAAGATGCCTTTGCCACTGAACAAAATGGTCAGAGCACATCCTGCCACACCAGGAATTAATGCTGGGCTTAAACGCAGCCATGTGGGATTGTCCCCACAGTGACTTCATTTAAATCTGTTCCTAGAAAAATCATCAAGTTTACTTAAACAAAGAGGGGAAGAAAGAAAGAAAAGAAAAATTTCAGGTGAGAAAAGGAACAACGCCTTTTAACCAAGCTGTCCTTTCAGGGCCGCAAAGCCCGACTCTTAACAAAGTGTGACAGCACTGGCCGGCGCAGAGGGTCAGTGTCGAGGACAGAGGACCTGGAGCCTAAAGCCGTCCATAGATCGCTCCTGCCGGCCGCGCCTGCCCGCATCTGAGTCCCCTGAATGCGACAGTCTTCCACCTGAGTCACTGTATTTCACGCGACGCAGGCCAAGGGTCTTAAACTGGTGGCCCTATGGCCCATCTATTTCTCAGTTCTCACCACGTTTCCAACATCACTAGTGTGCTTTTCTCGTGTGCCCGATCTATACATGAGGGCAGGGTATTGGCACTGGGAATGAGGCTAATTCATGGCTCCTTGTAGGTCCCAGGCAGCTAGGCATGGGTTAGTTTTTAAACAATCTGAAACTCTTCAATGTTCTTGAATGACCTGCATATTTCTGGAGCTTCTTAGAGGAATGAGTAAAAATCAACGAGAAGAAAAACGCCACTTGTGTCCAGTCATGTGGATGTAGAATGTCACACTTCCACTCCCGGTGTGAGTCATCCCTGAACCTCGAGGAACTGGAAACTAGAAATAAAAGTAATATCGAGAAGCGCAAGGGAAGTCTGAGGGTATGTGACTTGTAGCAACATAGACAGGTGATCTCCCACCAGGTGACACGTGTCCTCACTCTCACATGGTATGTAGAGTTGAACTACGGTGAAAGGACCGCTCTGGGCTGAACATACTTAGGGTCATGACGATGATCACGGTGATGATTAATTTTAAGAGAATTCTTGCCTTTGCCAATTGATTTTCCCTGTGGGCCATGTTTCCACTCAGGCCGTCCAAAATACAGAGGCAAAAACACATCCATCAGCCTCTGGTCACACTGAACTCGGAGAGGACAGCTTTCTGCATGAGTGGCCAGTGAAATCAGCGAAATCAGCTTCTCAATTTCCAAGTAGCTCCTTGTGTTCTCTTTAAAATGCACCGGAGAAGATGTTCAGTGACATTTAGTGTAACGAGGGGCAAGTGTCAGATACAATGTGTTTTATGGCACAAGTGAAGAGTTTGGGTCATTTTCTGAAAGATGTTTTGAAACTGAGCGGGTGCCAAACTGGAGCCACTTAAAAGAAACTAGTTGCAGACACCTCACTCTGCTCTCCCCAAGGACCGTGTGCTAATAATTACAGAGGGAATCAAAGACACCCTGGGCCTGAAGGAGGCTGGAGACATCTGGGAGAGCCTCGAGCGTGAGCGTGAGTCAGGCTGCGGGCGGACGGTGAGTCAGCCTCCTGGGGCGGTGACGCAGCCTCCACGGTAGGTGCGCAGAGCTGCTGGGATCCGGCTGGAGGGCCCACCCGCCGGGAGGGGAGGCTGGATCCAGGCGCCCCTGCCCACACGGCTGCTCAAGGATCGAGCTCCGTACATACCCTGGGGGCCCTCCTGGAGACAGACCCCCAGTTACACAGCGTGAGGAAGGGAATGCAGGCTGGAGAGACCCCGGGCAGACCCTGGGCAGACCCCTTTCAACACGGGACCCCACCACCCTTTCAAGGGTCACTTTTGACCAAGGTCACAATAAAGAAGCCAGCACCACCCGGGAAGCCTCTCTCAGAACCCTTGTGTCAGGCTGGCAGAGCACAGACCACAGAACTACCCCGTCCGTGTTGGTGAGGAGGGGAAGAACTGAGTCCTGATCCTCCTTTTAGGAGCATAAGCCAGCACAACACTCTGTAAACGGGTTTCAGCATCGAAGGGAATGGGGCCCCGCCGGTCCTCACTGTCACCCGTGAGCGGGTGTCGTGGCCTGGGCCTCACCTGCTTCACGTCCTGGGTGGCTTCCTTCCGAACACCCCAGGCCCTGGGGTGCGCTTCTCCCGGGTCCTGGGGGAGGGGACGGACGTCACCCCAGGACAGGCTGTGCACTGAGCGAGGGGGGCATCTGAGATCATGGTACATTTTGCCAGACGCCAACGCCCATCACTGAGGAAGAAAGCCCCACCTCCCAGAACCTTGTGGAGGCTACTGTGACATAATGAATGCAGGGAAAAGCCACGCGAGGGCCACATGGGGGGCCATGAGGGCCACATGGGGGGCCATGAGGGGATACATGGGGGGGCCATAAGGGATCTCCTGACTCAGACAACAACCGTGATGCCCAAAGAGCATCAGGGTATCCCTGGGTGATCTTGAGCAGAGCTCCCAGGTGGACAAAACCCGACCCCGACTCAGACGACCATGAGGTAATAAGTGTGTTGTGAAGCTACCAAGCTTGTGGTGATTTGTTAACCGATGATAGAAAATTAATAAAATCCAGTAAATTAAAAGGGAGTACATATATTATCACCGACATGCACAATATTCATTTCAGCTTCATTCATAAGAGCCCCAGGTGGGCACAGCCCCCGCGTCCATAGCAGGAAAGTGGGTGAACTGTGACCCCTCCATCGGCGCCCAGGACAGGACAGGGCAGGATGCAGGACCAAGTCCCGATAAACCTGGTGACTCCATGAAGCCCACATGCAGCACGATTGCCAAGAGAGCCTGGCCAACAAGGAGTACGTGCTCCGGGTCACCCCACTGACGAGAAGGGAAGGAGAGGAGTACCTGCCACGGGTCACCCCACTGACGAGAAGGGAAGGAGAGGAGTACCTGCCCCGGGTCACCCCACTGACGAGAAGGGAAGGAGAGGAGTACCTGCCCCGGGTCACCCCACTGATGAGAAGGGAAGGAGAGGTGAAGAGAACCAGTGGCCACAGTATGGCTGCCTCCGGTGCAGAGGGCACTGCCGGGCCTGGGCGTGCGCATCTTTTTGGGGACGTTCTCCTGTAAAGACCTGGGATGCTGCAAGCCTGGCACAGGCCCAGTTCACACCCATGACACACAGCGATGGAAACTGGGAAGACCAGGAGGGGAGATGGAGTATCTGTTATTGTAGGAGGGCCATTTACTCTAAGGAATTTGTAAGAGTTCCCTTAAAAAACTGCAATTTTCCCTTTGAGTTCAGGTGAACTCAGCTGCTTCCAGAATG
Source organism: Bos mutus (assembly GCF_027580195.1). NCBI lineage: Eukaryota > Metazoa > Chordata > Mammalia > Artiodactyla > Bovidae > Bos > Bos mutus. Next base: position 102,828,178 of record NC_091625.1, read on the forward strand.
AAAGAAGAGGGGAGAGATCCAAGGTTTGAAGAAAACAGCAAATGTCTGAGTTAGTTTTCCCAGAAAGTTGGGGACCAGCTGGATTGGGGGTGCAGATTTAGGCTGATTGGAATCTGTGATGGTGCATCTCCCCAGATCCACCCCCTGCCCCCTCCCAGCAAGAATAATGCTCTCCTAAGTGGCACCTAATGTACACATCTAGCTTCTATAAGCATCTTCACAAAAAGATGGACACACCATATATGTTCATAGGGACAAAAAAAGACCTGATGCTGTGCTGTTAGAATTAAAATTTGTGCACATGAGAAGCAACGAAAACCAGAATTTTCAAGGCGAGACTTAAACTGGTGATGAAATCGCCATTCGAAAAAAGCCTGCTCATAAGAACGTCTGTTCCAGCAGCCTACGCTGACAAGGAAACCAGAGCCCAGGAGCCGGTTCTTGCACAGCCCACCTCAGGGCTCTGGGCGGCCTGAGAAGATCCGGGTTCTTGGTCTCCCGGCCCCATGTCTGGGGATGAGACACCAGCCCCAGAGCAGCTCAGCTGAATTGACGAGACGGCTGTGGGACTGGGGTCAGGCGGAGTTCTCCACACTCTGGCTGAATGCTGGCCGTCACCACAGACCCTCAGGGTATCCTGTAGTCACAGAGTGTTTGGGAGCCGGCCAGGAGACCCCAGCTGCCTGGCTCTGAGAATTCTTCCTCTCGATCCCACATGACTGCCGCACTGCAAACCCAGGAAACTAGGCGAACTGCCCCTCACCAAAGACGCCCCAACTCCAGCCAAGGCTACAGGAGACGTGAACCCAGGGAGGGGGCGGTTTCTGGTCGGAAGATCGTCCTCTGGGATCAGACCCTGAGGCTCCCCACCCCAGCTCCCCCATCACTGGCGCGTCTCACTCCCCACAGCCTCACTTCTCATACTCGTACAAGTCACACCCACCGCCAGGAGCAGAAGGCAGGTTTCCCAAAGACACTGGCAGTCGCTGGTGTGACTGGCCTCCACTTGGTTTCTGGGAAAGAAGCATTTGATAAGAGATAAAGGTCATATATTTTCAAGGACAAGATGAGGGGATTTAAAAACAAATCTATAGCCTGATGTGGACAGACCTCAGGCTGACTACCGAGTGTGTGATGTCAAGGAAAACACCCTAGCATCAGGCCTGTACCTGTTTCCAGGCCCCCCGGGCACCAGGGGCCACCGTGCATTCATCAGACAGGAGCTGCCTTCCTGTAGAATGCTCCACATTAAAACAAAACTCCTGTCCTACAGCAGAGAGCCTCCTGCCCACCGAGAGGACTGACCGCAGCGAGGAAAGATCCAGACGCTCAGAGGCCGTTTGCTCCTTCTCAGCCCCGGGAATTCCCATTGATCACTCCATCGCGTCTATTTCTCATTCTTTTTGAGCTGGTCTTGGAAGATGCAGGAAAAATAAACAAACCACACTGCTTGGAAGTAAGCTTGAAAGTAAGCCAGAGGCTACCCTATGCTGAAAATTCAGAGACCAGTGAGGACAGCTGCCTCACCACATGTGGCTTCAAGACCTAAAAGTCAGGCGAGGACAGCCACGCACAAGCCCCCTTGGAGCATTAGAGTGTCAGAGGTCATGAGGCTCTGAAGATACTGTTGGGTGTTGTTTTTGGCTGCCCAGCAGGCTTTAAATAAACAGTCACTAAAGGTTCTCACGTGGTGAAGAAGCCCACTTTCGGTTTAACTAATAAGACAGCATCTGTACAGAAGAGAACAACCAAAAAATAAACCGCTAACATGGCTGTTAGTTTCATCCTCTTAGAAACTCGAGGGGTTGGGGAAAAGGGATCTGAGGAAAGGCTGGAGGGTTCTTGAATGAGCACAGACAGTCACTGTTTCGGAGGAACTATGGAAACACATCTTGCTTTTGTTTTCAGCATGTGGCCCAGATCCCAGACAGAAGAGAGATGGGCTGCAGACTCCCTTCCCAGATGTGGTGAGCCGACACGAGAGGGTGCTTCAGCAGGTCAGGACACACGTCCACCTCCCGTCCCTGGGGGCCAGGGCGCATCCAGCAGAGAGCTGCACAGAGCTCGCCCCAAAGACACGGACACAGAACCTGAAGGACAAGGGTGCCGACCCACGCTCTTCATTCTTAGCACTAATGATTGACGCAAAATAAATCAGGAGAAGAATAAAACGGCCTGTTTCTGACCAGCAGTTGGTTCCGCCATCTCGGCAGAGGGCTCTGCCTCACGCAGCTTCACTGGACAGTAACAGGAAGTGAGGCTGGAGTGTCCGAGGAAGGTGGCTACCCCGGCTACTGGGGGCAGAGCCAGAGTGAGGGGTCTGCTTGAGATAAACCCTGGAAGGTGGCTGAGGGCGGCCCGAGATACCGAGAAATGTTGTTGCTGTCAGCCACTCAGTCCTGTCCGGCTCTTTGCGACCCCATGGACTGCAGCACACCAGGCCTCCCAGTCCTTCACCATCTCCTGGGAGGGGGTGGTTGTGATACAGGAAGACGGGGCAGGGGTGTGACTTGTGGCTGCAGAGGTGTGTGCGGACCAGGTCAAGTGCGGCCTTGAAGGCCATATGAAGTGTCTCATCAATATCTCCATGGGGACAGGCAGCTCCTGGAAAGTGGGAAGGTACTGCTATTCCGGGGCTTTGCTTAGGACGAAAGCGCCTTGCTCTTGGGGAGGGGCAGGAGGGAGGGCAGAGCAGCAGTCCAGGGCAGCTCCTGGCTCAGACCAAAGCGCCGGGGGAGATGCGGGAGACTTCTAGGACACTTGACAGACTTTGCAGCAGATAATTTGATGGAATGGTTTTCCCTGGTGGCTTAGATGGTAAAGAATCGCCTGCAATTCAGGAGACACAGGAAACGCAGCTTTGATCCCTGGGTTGAAAGATCCACTGGAGGAGGGAATGGCAACCCACTCCAGTATTCTTGCCTGAGAAATCCCATGGACAGAGGAGCTTGGTGGGCTACAGTCCACGGGGTCATAGAGTCAGACACAACTGAGTGACTAACACTTTTTCACTTGACGGAATGAGGGAGCAAGCTGGCCCTGGGGGAGCGGGTATTAGCAGTGTCCCTGGCCTGCTTTGTTGAGGGGAAGAGGTGCCAGCAACTTGAAAGATAATATTAGAACCCACAAGGATAGGTTTGTGTGTGGGAGTCATTACTTTTTGGTTTGTGTGGTGCCTTGGAGAAAAGCAAAATAAAAATCAAGGATCCGGGAGGCTGTGTGGCTCTGGAACAGAGAGGGTTGGTTCACCTGGACTGGGAAGGGGGTCGTCTGCAAATATTTAGACGGTCAGCCCTGGATGGATCAGGAGCTTCTAGAGACAGCTTGGAGTTGGAAGATAAGGAAGAGGGTGCTAGCCTGGACTGGAGGAACCCCACCATTTTATGGCTGGGAGAGAAGGACACCCCTTCAGTGGAGGCTGCGGAGGAGAAACCAAAGGAAGTCAAGAAAACCAGGGAAAGCATTCTGGAAGCTAAAGGATATTTTCGGGGGGTGGTGATCACAGCTTTAGACGCTGATGGGTGATGCTGGGGAGACGTGGCAGGCGTGTTGTGGGGATGCTCTGCGTGATCAGGGATCACGCAGGTCTCACAGGAGGAAGCGACGCAGGATCTGGGCTCCATGCCAGAAGGTCGCAGCTCTGGGCTAGGGCAGCTAGCGTCCAGCGTCTACCTGCCTGAGCCCTCAGAGCTCACCTGTCAGGAACAGTGGGCAGGACAGACTGTTTTCTGGGGCACTCATGCTTCACATGTGTTTTGAAGAAGAAGATAGTTTTAATACTTACTGCTGTAATCAACTTTAAAATTAGCCTGCAAATACGATCTTCAATTGTGCCTTTATTTAAAAGGATAAACATGTAACATCAGGTTGTTTTAGAAATAATTCTATTCTTTTATTCACAACTGAAACTTTATCCAGATTCAAAGCTAATCCCTATTTCTAAAATGTTTTCTTTTCTTCTTTGCTTTTCCACCAACCCCCCAAAAATGTACAGGTAGATTTGAGTATCTTGATAAATGTGGAAACCTATTAAGTAGATTTATTTGGAATTAGTTTAAGGTAGAGTGGTTTTTGTTGCATTATATAAATCAGAAAATGGTAAACATAAACACTAATATTTAAGTATCTTTGTGCTGCATTAAACACGTAGTCAAAAATGAACAAAAATTCTGGAGGGATTACGCACCTTTTATACCCTGTGTCTTTTTCTGTGTGTACCATAAGTTGAGATATATAAAAATATTTTTCATGTTGTTTAAAACAAAGTATATAGAATTCCATTTATTTAATTTAATAGATAAAAACTCATCAAGCCATTTGGTGTGTTTGGAACTCAAACAATACGATGCAAAAGCACATCACTTTTAACAGCTCCTAAAGGATAATCACAGAAAAGTAATTCAGACAGCAATGCATATGTTTCTTGTTACCCAACTGCAAGAGGACTTCAGATGTATAAACAGAGACAAACATTAAAACCAGGGGGAGAAGCTAGCACAGCACCGCAGCCGCGCCCTGCCGGGCTGCGCCTCTCTCCCAGAGTAAGCTGATGACTGCCTCGCCACGCCCAGTGCCAAGGCCTCTGCACTTCACATCTCGGGAAACAGAATGTGTTCAGCTGTGCTTATTTCTCATGAAGGAAAGGGACCAATATAATTGCATTGAATTAAAATTTATAAAAATATAAGCACTGAAGACCCTCCTGTCTCTGGCCAATCAATGGTAGAACCATAGGTGAGACGATTTCCACGTCTGGGAAGCAGGGGCAGGTGGGTGGGAGCTCTGCACAGTGCCCGCCACTCTCCTGGAAATTCGTGTCACATCAAAACTGGAAGTATATAGACAGAGACATGTATACACACACACACCCGTACATGGACATATATGTGTATGCGGATACACATAGCCGTATGTATTTACATATGCGCACTCACTCACAAGGCTTATTTGCGTACATGTCCACTTGATGAGCTCAGTTGTGTCCAGCTCTTTGCAACATCATGGACTGTAGCCCGCCAGGGTCCACTCTCCTTGGGATTTCCCAGGCAAGAATACTGGAGTGGGTTGCTATTTCCTTCTCCAGGGGATCTTCCTCCTCCAGGGATCGAACCCAGGTCTTCTGCATTGCAGGTGGATTCTTTACTAGAAAGCACTTCTGTGCCACAGAATTTAAAAAATGCACTGAATAACTGAAATAAGATTAGTTTAATAATCAAAAGAACTTCATAATTATTGACAGTGACTGAAATTTTCTTGTTTTAACATCAGAAGATTTGGCACTTAACAGAGCCCAGCTGGTAGCCATTAGTGTGGACAAGATCAAACTTACACCCCAGTGAGCAGAGATTATCAATCAATTCAATTTTACAACTGTTGGGCTCAATTCCTAGAGCTACAGAGAACAAGTCACCTCTTCAGGACATCACACCGTGATTTATAGGAAACAAGTAGAGCAAATGTAGCTGTTGCTCTTTTTATCTGATAGCACTTTAAATACATAAAGTCAGACACCACACCTCTCAAAACCTTCTTATCTAGATTGGCGCTGCCATACCCAAAGTCTGTAGGCCATATTATACCTGACTTCCTCTATGTGAAGTTCAATTTCAGAATTGAACTAGAAATGCCACAGTTCTAGAACCATAATTCTATAATAAACTTGATTGGTGCGACTATACCCAAAGTTTATGGGCCATACTATGTCAAACTCCCTCTATGTGAAGTTTAATTACAGAACATGTCACAATTCTAGAGCCATAATTCTATAATAAACTTGCTAAAATATGAAATAGCCCAATAACTTATAACAAAACCAATTAGATTGCATGATAGCATGAGGCCATTTTATTACACACATTGTTTCAATGATCAGCAAAGTATGCTTCTATTTGCCTTTCTAATGAATAAATATTCAAATGACACAATCAAGGTTTCAAGTTACTAAATAAAGCAGCATCATCGTTTCATTTGGCAGAATTAGAAGAAGCTTTTTCCTTGAAACGGCTTCCAGTTGTCCACATTAAGCCAAGGGTGAAGCTTGCTGCTCCTCCCTCTTCACAAAGTCTCTACTTACATGTTCTGTGTTCATTTCCAGACCCACTTCCTGTCGGGAAGCAGGCAGGGAGCAAGACCAGAGGATTCGTGTTTCTATCTTTTGCTCACTATTCGAGAGTGAACATTTTATGATGGCATTAAATATTCTTCAAACATACCATCTTTAAATGTGTCAAGATACCGTGTTTATAGAGCTTCCCTCATAGCTTGATAAAGAATCTGCCTGTGATACAGGAGACCTGGGTTCAGTCCCTGGGGAAAGATCCCTTGGAGAAGGGAATGGCTACCCACTCCAGTACTCTGTCCTGGAAGAGTCCGTGTACTATCGTCCATGGGGTTGCAAAGAGTCAGACACGACCGAGCGACTTTCGCTTTCACTTCACTTTCACCATGTTCATATGTGTGCTATATGTTAATCATTCCTTTTTTGATAATCCAGGGGTTTTAGTTTGCCAGAGTTGCTGTAACAAAGCATCACGGTTCTGGAGGTTTTAAGCTGCTGAATCCTGTCCTCCAACCCACCACTCGTGTGCTTTCCCAAATCTGAAATCTTTTGGCCCAAGAGGACGTGTTTAAATTTCCCTGCAGTGCTGTGCGCCCCACAGATGTGTTCTGATCTCTGTGCACCGTGTGGACCTGTCTTCCCAAAACCAGCCCAGTCCTCCAGGCGTCTCACCGGGAATCATAAGCAAATTCTACTACCATTTTCAAAGACGTCTGAATGTCCCAGTCAGGCGGGTGTCACTGATCACTTTTAAATACTGTTTCCGTTTGCGAGTCCGTAGCTGTGCCTGTTACCACTGTGCTTTCTAACGCTCTGAATCAGAGGTTGGAAACACAAATTCTACAAAGCTAACCACATCTGAGAACGTCCAGATGCATTTACCTGTACAAGTGACTCTTAAATCGAGGTACACTTGAAAATAAATGCTTTATTAGAGAATTAGAGTTAATTTGGAGAAGGCGATGGCACCCCACTCCAGTACTCTTGCCTGGAAAATCCCATGGACAGAGGAGCCTGGTGGGCTGCAGTCCATGGGGTCGCTAAGAGTCAGACATGACTGAGCGACTTCCCTTTCACTTTTCACTTTCATGCATTGGAGAAGGAAATGGCAACCCACTCCAGTGTTCTTGCCTGGAGAATCCCAGGGACGGGGGAGTGTGGTGGGCTGCCATCTATGGGGTCGCACAGAGTCGGACAGGACTGAAGTGACTTAGCAGCAGCAGAGTTAATTTACTAGAAATTATATCAACTTAATTTCAGAGACATCAATAGTTCAAAAAGCACACAATTAAGTGGGCTGAACTTAACGCACAACTTTGCTTAATTGGTTGAGATGGGAAACGCATATCTTAAAATAAGAAAAACTCAACATTCAGAAAACTAAGATCATGGCATTCGGTCCCATCACTTCATGGCAAACAGATAGGGAAACAGAAACAGTGACAGACTTTACTTGTTCGGTCTCTAAAATCACTGCAGGTGGTGACTGCAGCCATGAAATTAAAAGACACTCCTTCGAAGGAAAGTTATGACCAACCTAGATAGCATATTGCAAAGCAGAGACATTACTTTGCCAACAAAGGTCCGTCTAGTCAAGGCTTTTTTTTTTCCAGTAGTCGTGTATGGATGTGAGAGTTGGACCATAAAGAAAGCTGAGCGCCAAAGAATTAATGCTTTTGAACCATGGTGTTGGAGAAGACTCTTGAGAGTCGCTTGGACTGCAAGGAGATCCAAGCAGTCCATCCTAACGGACATCAGTCTTGAATATTCATTAGAAGGACTGATGTTGAAGCATCAACTCCAATCCTTTGGCACCTAATGCGAAGAACTGACTCATTGGAAAAGCCCCTGATGCTGGGAAAGATTGAAGATGGGAAGAAGGAAGGGGACGACAGAGGATGAGATGGTTGGATGGCATCACGACTCAGTGGACATGAGTTTGAGTAAACTCCAGGAGTTGGTGATGGACAGGGAGGCCTGGTGTGCTGCAGTCCATGGGGTTGCCAAGTCAGACACTACTGATGGATTGAACTGAACTGAACTGAACTGAAAATATGAAGAATTAGAAAGAAGAAACCTATTTTTACTTGGAGTCACTGAAGGTTTTGTTTTTTTTTTAATGTGACAGATGATGGAAATTACTTTTAGACACACTGAAAAAAGTGTGCAGCTCATAGAAACTGCAATAAGCAAGAATAAGTCTTCCAGGCAGTGGGTTAGTAAAATGCCTCACACGTTAGCACGTGGGGATCGGAAGTCAAGGCAGCATGACTGGAGCGGGATCCCCTGGGGCGGGAGCGCTGCTGTCCCGGTCACTGCTGAGACCGAGGGACGAGGAGGGCCCACACATACGTGTGGGCTCTGAAGCCTGCAAACCTCTCTCACGCCCTCCTCGTCCATCGCTCTCTCCTCTTACTAACCTCCCCCGCTCCAAACAGTACCTTGGAAAAGTAACACCCAGTAAAATACAGTAAGAAGCAAACAAAGGAAAGAAATGTTCTGGAAAGTGGGGGAAATACGCAGCACTGAAACGTTCCTTCTTGGGAACCTGATGAATGTGGAGCCAGGAATTTCCGCTGGAATGCTTGTGTTCCGGATGGTCCAGACCGACATTCCTGGTGGAACTGCTGTGTAAACACACACCCTTACTGTACTCCCTTCTCAGCCCTTGTGTAAAAATCATGTGAAAGTGTAACTATCAAGAGGAAGTTTGTTTTAATCGACCATAAATTCCAGGTCCCTTGAGAATGGGTTAAACATTTTTTTAGAGTGATGACTGCATTTTTCTCCTGAAAGGAGTTATAAAGAATGTATTTATTTTTTGTTTGCAATGGATTGTTGAAAAGAAATGAGGACTTTTTCTTTAGGGGTAGCTGTTTCTTGACATTTATTTAACTTTCCCATCGTTATAGTCCGAAAAATTTATATAGCAGCCAAGATAAGAGCTATGTAAACATTACCATGATGTCCTAAACTACATTTAAGTCCTACAGCAAAACCAGATCCTGGAGACTGCTCCTTCAGGGAATGGAACTGTTAAGAGCCCTAGCACTGCACGATGACCTATTGCACACTTGATTATCACTTAAATAAGACAGTGACATCTGGAGCTTCATGAACGCTGGGGACGAGGTCTCCAACATCGACCCTCCACCAGATCCTAGGGGTGAAATGCAGGCCATGTAGCATCAAGGTGTGAACACAGGAAAAGGCGAGAATGAGGTCGTGTGAGACCAGGAAGGAACAAGCAGAGCTGGTGCGGGTTTCAGCAGAGGTGTGTCTAGTCAAGAGTAACTTAGGACAGCTTTCTGTTTGTTCTACTTTTGGCTGCACTGCCCGACACGCACACCTTAATTCCCCGACCAGGGATCAAACCCACGCCCCCTACAATGGACACTCACCGCTGGGCCACCAGGGAAGGCCCATGAGTCTAAAAATGCTTAAATTACTACAGTTTTTTCAAATCATCCAAGCCTTCTTTCTTGACATTGAAAATTCAAATTGTGGTTGAATCCACGATCAATTGCAAGGAAAGATATTTGAGCTAAGCAAGAATTAGATTCACCGATAATCCTTAGAAAAACAACCCAGTCCCACCGACCACACACATCACCACTTCCACAACTCTCTTTTGGGTTTCGCCGGGACTCATGGCAAAGTAGGGAGTCTGTGACCTCACGTGTAACCCGCGAGGATGACGTTCTCTTTTCATGGGGCCAAACTTGCGAGTATCAGACCAAGTCGCCCACCCTGATATCACACAGAGCCGAGGCTCTTCTCAACCACATTCAAAGCCCACCAGCATTTGTAATGTCTATCTTGTAACCCCTGTAATCTTTCCTCTTTGAAACTGAAATCTTATTTCCATCTTTTCAAGATGCTTCATAGTACTGGTGAGCTTTCTTGAAATATGCTTTTTTCTAGAAAGTGCTTATGGCCTGTGTCTGCTACTATAGTTTCTCTGAGAAAACTCAAAGTAAAATTTGCTTCTATAGTTCATGAAAACACAAGCAGAGATTCCTAGAGGATAGAAGTATAATTCATCCCAGAGAAAGCTTGGAGCCTGCTACTGACAATAACAGCTCTGAGTCCACAGGGTGATACTTCTGATAAAATTCCATAAAGGTTGTAAGCTTAGAAATATCCCAAATATATCAAAGCTCAAAAACAAATGTATAAGCAACAATAAAAACAGCAAGAAGAAAATCATGCCTGCGCCTTTTTATATTTCCCAAAACTCTTCTCTTTCAGCTCTTACAGAACTCTAGCTGAAGGGCAAACAAAGCAAAGAAAATGTGTTTCTATTCAAGAAATGTTAAAATAAATATGTAATGATTTCTTGGTCAACATTTTCCTTTCCCAAGATAAAAATAATTTGAAGTCACATCTGATAACTATTAACGTTGCTTCCAGGCTGTGCAGTGCGGCGTTCCGGCTATGACTCCTCAGCTGTCGGGGCGAGCTGCAGGGTTCTGGGTCCCTGGAGCCACACAGAGCCCCCCGCCAGACACCGCCCAGCTCCCCCAGCCGACACTGCGTGTGGACCCCTGCCCAGCTCCACTCGCTGCGCCGGCAGGCCACCTGACTTCCAGCGTGAACGCCTTCACCTCCTGTTCCTGTAAAGCCGGTTTCTCCCATCTGTCGCCTCCAGCGCCTCAGAACCACTCCTCCTGCACATGCGGGGGCCCTGGCGGTGACTCTCTGATGGACCCGCGTCTCACTGTGCTGTTTGTCAGCGGTTTTTCAGACTGTCTCTTGGCTCTCGCCCTCCATCTCTCCCTCATCACTAAATGCTGCTTCAAGTCTTGTTCCAGATGAATATCGTTTGCTGCTGCTGATACCTGGAAATGGTCATTTGTGCTCATGCGTGAAGTCTGCATTCACCAAAGCCAGCTACACCACAGGTTCCCAGGCAGGACTCAAAGAGGCTGACAGCAGGCCTACAAATCTAAGAGGAGGATCAGCCTTGGGACAAATGCAGAATCACGTGGCAGAAACACACAGGCACCCCTGCAACCCCACCCCACCCCCCACCCGCTGCCCAGAGCATCGGCTCAAGTCAGCGCATGGGAAGACTCCTGCGGGGAAACCTTGCTCCCTGGAGAGTAGCTGCTAGGACCAGGCCAGGCCTGGGGATGCGGGTGGGGGGAGCTGGGGCTCTGGGACAGGCGGAGAGGCCCAGCATCTCCCAGGTGGAGCCCCCAGGAGGCTCCCCGCCCCAGGAGGATGAGGGGTGGGGATCCGGCAGCTGCTCTGGGAGGCACTGGTGCGGGTGTCATTCAGGTCTCCGGGCCAGGCCTAACATGACACAGACCTTACCGTGCACGGGTTCAAAGAGTTAGCCCTAACAGTTACGTATGCGGAGAGTACCCTGTCCTGCTATCTGCCCAGTGGCAGAGGAAGCCTGGTGAAACTTGCATGCTAATCCAAGCAACACGTTCTTCATGGCTCTGAAGTGGCCATTTGAGTTGAAGCCCGGCCCGCCTTCTCTGCGGCCTGCTTGCTCTCCCGGCCTCTGGACCACCTCCCTTCTGGGAGCCTGCTGGCTGGCCTGGCACCTCGGCCGGCCCAGCTCCTCCGACGCTGCCAGGCCTTCCCTCCCCTCCCCTCCCCGGGCCTCCCAGCCCACTCATCTCCGCTCAGACTTCTGGTTGGAATCCTCGAGAAGATTTAACAAGTATTAGTACCCACCCCACTCCATCATTTTCTGGGCCTCTTCCATTTCTGACTTACTTTCCTTATAGCACTTTTAATCATGTGAAACTACTTAAAATAATTCCAAAAGAGCAGAAACCCTGTCTGTCTTCTCCAGTTCCCCCACATCAGCCCTTGAAGGGACTTGATATCTTGGGTTGGCGAGAAAGTTCATTTGGGTTTTCCTGTAAGACGGTATGGGAAAACCCGAATCAACTTTTTGGACAACTCAATATATACTCACTCCTTGGGAACTTGTTGAAGGAAGGGACATTTTCCCTACTCGTCACCGTGGAAAAGAGACCATCCCTATAGAATAGAGACGTGCCCCGCTGAATGGAGGCCCCGTGTCCCTGTGACTGTCTCTGCTGCAGCACGGCTGGGTCTGTTTGGCGGGTTGCTGCTTTCAAGAGATGCTCAGAGCAAACCATACCTGGAGAAAATACCTGGGGAAACTGTGCAAGTGCTACCTCCCTTGACCTTCGGAAGATGTGCAATGAAAGGATTTTGAAACAAACACAAAACCCTCTGTTAAACTCATTTCTCAATTACTGTGAACACCGACCCTCTTTCAGGCGGTTCTGCTCAACACTCGGCAGAGGCAGAAGCTCCGAGAACACGCGTTCCAGGGTGCCGTTCACAGGGTCGTGGAGACGAGACAGAAGCTCCGAGAACACGTGTTCCAGAGCACTGTTCAGACAGGGTTGTGGAGACGCGCGGGTGCCGGAGAGGAAGCGGACACAGTTGTTAGGAAGGTCTGGTGCTCGGGGGACAGTGCTCCCGCACCATCCACCAGAAGCTCCTGGTCATGGTAAATTATATGGAGGAAGAAACACCGCATCCCTCAAGGAAGAGAGCTGTCTGCTGACAAAACATAAGCACTGCAGAGCTGGGAGTCAGCCAGATGTAACTCGGTGCTGAGCTGCGCAGAGGGCTCCATCTGAAAAGCCAAGAATGCTGCCTGCGGGTTGCTCAGTCTTGTCTGAGTCTTTGCTACCCCATGGACTGGAGCCTGCCAGGCTGTTCCATCCATGGGGTTCTCCAGGCAAGAGTACTGGAGTGGCTGCTGTTTCCTTCTCCGAGAATACTGAACAGATCAAAAAATAAATTCAGAAAACAAAGCGAAAAGGACCCCTTGTCAATGAAGCCACGCGCTTCATCTCCATGCTGACAAGCGTGGAGCTCTTCCCAGGATGACCTTCTACTCTGGCCCGGGTGGGAGCTCCTCAGACCTCCTTCCACATTTCCTCCACTTCCCACAGACACGTGTCATCATCGTCACAGTGAAAACGCGTCCCGTCGTGCTTTTAACAAGCGGAGCGACCAGCGTGAAACAACGGCGTCCGTTTGAAGCGCACGGGCTGCTGCTCTAACACGGAGCGTGCTCCCGCGGGACTGCCGGCATCTCCACCACTCGAGGCCACAGGCAGAGCGAGGGGCGCCCCCGGCTTCCGGAAGGCGCTTCTGTTCCTCCGCCCACTTTCCTGCTCCTGCCCCTGGTTCCGAGCAAACTACGGATCTTTCTGTTGCTAAAAAGTAGTTTGTATCTTAAGCAAACAGAATTACGGATTATGGACACTTTTAGTCTGGTTTCTGTCACCATTTTCAGCATAATTATTCTGAGATTCATCAGTGTAGGAGCATGCAGTAACAGCTTATTCTTATTTCTGAGGAGCACCCCACTGTGTGATTGTACAACATTTATCCACTCAGCTGTCGATGGATGTGAAGTTGTTTCGCATCCGAAATAAAGGTGGCTATCACAAAAAAGCCGCAACGGACGCTTGTCTGCAGGGTTTTGTGCAGACGCATGCCGCCATACATGCCTCGGATGGAACGTACTGTAGGGTGTGTGTATTACTGGTTTTCCAGAAGCTTCTAAACTGTTTTTCAAAGTACTTGCATTATTGTACTTTCCCACTAGTTTCATTAAGTGACAGTCCCAGGTCCTATACATCTTGGCCGGCACTTGATGTGGTTGTACGATGAATCTCAGTGTTTTAAAGGGGTGTGTTCTCTCCTTGTAGTTTTAATTTGCATCCCTCTGTCGACTAAGGATGCTGAATATCTTTAATATCCTGATTTGAAATAGTATCCTCTTTGGTGACGTGTCTGCTCAAATACTTTGTTCATTTGCTGTTTTTTGTTGTTGTTGCTGTTTATCTTCAAATGAATGAGTTTTTAATGATCTACATGATCAGTTATATGATTTGTAAATATTTTATCTTTCTGTTTCATTCCCTTGGTATATTCTTTCAAAGAGAAGTTTTCATTTTGATGGAGTCTGTTTTCTGTGTGTGGTGTGGCTGAAAAACATTTTTTTAACCCAAGGTTGTAATGATTTTCTCTTGTCATTTTCAAGATTTATAGTTGTAGTTTTAACATTTAGTTCTAACCAAAATGACATCAGTATTTCCCCTGTACACATAACTGTTTGAAGGACTCTCAGCTTTAATGTTTGCTGTTTTTTAAATTTAAAACATAGAAAATTGAAGCAATTTGAGATTTAGAATTACATTTTTGGAAATTTGAGAGGCCGCTGTTTTCACCAATCCGTCTCTGACAACCTGTCTGCTGTTTAGCCATCACTGTAGGGCAGTGAGTTTCCACGCCCACGGCCGGGCAGGCCCCTCCCCCTGACCTCCTAGGGAGCCTCCTGCCAGCGTTATCACCTCGTCACTGTCACTAGGACGTTTGCTCGACCTGTCCTCCAAGGACCCAGGGCCCTGTGGTTTCCTCAATTCAGCGTATGTCATCAGGGGAATATTAGACCGTCTGCCAACCAGTAGGCAAGAGCAGCAACCACTCAGACTGTGCTGTCTGTGTAGCAAGCTGGTCGTCCTACCAACTACTGGCTCCATTCCAGCCCTTCTACATTTGTGCCCCAAAGATTTGCTCGTGCAAATGAGCACACTTGAGTCCCCTTGGGGGAATTTTTCAGCTTCTGTAGAAGTGACAGTGGTAACCTGGGCCTGCAAGCTCACTGATCATGTGAAGACGCTGAAGCAGCCTGGGAGACAAGAAACACATGCTGAGTGAATGCGAGAAGGGTGTGTTCATGCGATGGAAAGCCAGGAAAACGTCCTCTTGATACGGAAGGGAAAGGGATCCCACTCAACACTCCAACAAAGGCGAGGCGGCCGTCCTGGAGGGTAGGGGAAAGCACGGGCGAGGCACAGAGGCTGCAGGGCGAGGCGACTTCACCCTGGCAGCGTCCCACCTTGGCTCGCTGGCGAGCTTCGTGCTGTCCACTTCATCCCTCACCATTCCATGGAGGCCCTCCAGAGCGGCAGGCTCCACTCCAAAGGAAAGAATTTCCTAGACAAAAAAACGACCCACCTCCCAAAGAGAGCATGTTTAAAAGTCGTAATTAGGGAGGACTGAAAACCCTCGTAGGGAAATAGCTGGAAAGTTCTCACGGAAAACTGAGTTGGACCCATGGAGTGGAAATCAGTCACCTGCGATATTTTAAAATTAAGCTGAGCTGTCTGAGTGTACATTTCAGAAATGCAGCTGGAGCTGCCCAATAAAAATATTTAAAACATTGTCACATTCCCAAACCGTCTCTATAAATCAACACCATATTCTTCACTCATCTTTCATACATATGTTCTAAGTTTTAAGGAATTTTATGGAATTTGAACAACTTGTTTTTAATATCTTGGTGTTAAATGCTAATTAATTTTTCTCTACGAAGAGAGAACTGTAAGGCAATGTTAATACACATGGAGAAAAAACTTATGCAAAATTAAAATTAAGTGCAAAAAAATGACAAATTTTATTCAGAATGGTTCTCTTTCATTTGCTCACATAAATGTAAAAATACTAGCTGGGAATATCCATAATATATTTTTTGTTTCTTTCTTTATGAAACAAAAAATATAAGAACATCTTTCTCCTGTGAAAGCAAATGCTGACAGTCATTATTTCCTGATCATGCATGTATAAATATTTTGGAGATGTGTCACGGGATGCTCGGATAGCTAGGGTAGGATCTTGGTATCAGTTCAGTTGCTCAGTCATTTTCAACTCTTTGTGACCCCATGGACTGCAGCATGCTAAGCTTCCCTGTCCATCACCAACTCCCAGAGCTTGCTCAAACTCATGTCCATTGAGTCGGTGATGCCAGTCAACCATCTCATCCTCTGATCTTGGTATAGGCCATACCAGATCCCTCTCCAATAACCCTGTGTTACCTAAACTGGCATTATAGAGCAAGGAGAATAATATTTTGAGATATTGTGGAAGATGATTTTATGAAATTACAGTGGAAGTTTTCTTTGAATTTAAGAATTTTTGAAAATGGGCCCCTCTGGCATGAAGAGTGATTTTTCTCTAAAATGAAGTATGTGATGGTGCCCAAAGACTGAAATCCCAGACTTTTAACCCAAGTGTGAGGAAAAAGCAGTGGTATATATAAGAGTATGAGTTTTTTATCTAACACCAAACACAAGATCCATAAAAGAAAAAAAATAAATTTCCTTCATAAAAACTCAAAACTTTTGTAAAAAGACACACTGTTAAGAAAATGAAAAAAGAAAAATATATGGGGAAAATAATCTACAAATCATTTATATGACAAAGGACTTATTTACACAATATTATAAAGTGCTCTCTAAACTCAATAATTAGAAAGCAAACAATCCCATAAAAAATTGTCCAATGATTTCAACAGAGGCTTCATTGCAGAAGATAGACAAGGGGAAAGTTAAGACATGAGAAGATGCTACAATTTATTGGTCATCTGCTGCTGCTGCTGCTAAGTCACTTCAGTCGTGTCCGACTCTGTGCGACCCCATAGACGGCAGCCCACCAGGCTCCCCCATCCCTGGGATTCTCCAGGCAAGAACACTGGAGTGGGTTGCCATTTCCTTCTCCAATGCATGAACGTGAAAAGTGAAAGTGAAGTCACGCAGTCGTGTCCGACTCTTAGCGACCGCATGGACTGCAGCCCACCAGGCTCCTCCGTCCATGGGATTTTCCACACAAGACTACTGGAGTGGGGTGCCACTGGCTTCTCCGTATTGGTCATCAGGGAAACGCAGATTTAAAGCACCATGACACACACCACGTGCCCTTCAGGATGCCAAGCACGGAGACACAGG
This sequence comes from Bos mutus, assembly GCF_027580195.1. Taxonomy (NCBI): domain Eukaryota; kingdom Metazoa; phylum Chordata; class Mammalia; order Artiodactyla; family Bovidae; genus Bos; species Bos mutus. The sequence goes on from NC_091625.1 coordinate 102,845,035, forward strand.
CACATACCACTCAGGCCTGGCAGGGGCTGCGTTATAGGAAGTGCATGGATCACAAACAAGCCTACGTGTTAGAACCCTCAAACACGGCCAGATAGAAAGCAAAATGCACAGCCATTCTGGAGACATTCTGACATTTTCTTACAAAATTAAACACACACTTTCAAATGGTACAGCAATATTACTTGTATTTACACTAGAAGAATAAAAGCCTAAAGTCACATGAAAACTGGGTGTGAATTTCTTTAGAAGCCTGACAAGCACTAAAAACTAGAAACCACGTAAGTGTTCTTACCTGGGTGAATGGAATACTACTCAGTAAGAAAAAATAACACATTCTTGATATGTGCAAATAGGTGAGACAAGTGCATTGTGGTGGATGAAAGAAGCCAGAGGCAAAAGTTTAGACTGTATGGCTTCATTTTTATGGCATTCTGAAAAAGAAAGGCTACTGAGAATGGAGGGGAAAATCAGGAGTTCTCTGGGGCTGGAGGTTTATTATGAAGTGTCAGCATGAGGAAATCAGTGGGTTGGGGCGATGGGGTACCTGGCTTCACGCCTGTCAAAGCTCACATGAAGAAAGGTAGGTAACCTTACCACATGCAAAAAAATAATAAATTTACAGGACGGAATGGTGGAGAACTGTGCGTGACTAGGTCTGATTCACCCAGTTGCAGTGCCCGTTCCTCTAGGGAGTTCCCTGCCATGCCGAGCCGCAAGGACTCTTCGGCTGATGTCCGGCGTTGGTTTTCCAGCTCTCAGGGCAATGATGACACTATTAGTGTTAAAAGCAGCATCAATTCCACACTGATTGACAAGAAAAAAAAAGTAACTGAAATTGCATGAGGTGGGAGCTCTGCACGCTTCAGCCCCCAACAGCAGGACTCCGGTGGGGGCTGCGTCTCCAGTGGGGAGGTGGTCAGCCATCAGGGGCCCTGTGCAGACGGGCAGGACCTCCACAGGGTGGGGCTCCTTCCATCCACTCCTGACGCTCCGCTCTTTTTCACTCTGGCCCAACACCCCACCCCAGGAGGCCACAGCTCCATCCCGTCACACACTGACCCGACATCCCGGGCCCACAAAGTCCATCTTCCAGATGCCCCTGGGCACTGGGATAAGTGGGAACATGGCCAGTGGCTCTGCTTCCCAGGCGACGGCCTTAAGTGTTGTGGAATTTTCCACATCTCTGATGCTCCTGGTGCTGATGCAATCTGGTTACTCAAGAAAAATGACCTCACATGCTTGTCAGCTTTTTCTCTTGTTTGTGTGGCTGAAGTGATGACTAACACCTGACCCCTGACCCCTGGGCAGGCCACGATGACCCTCTGGGTGATTCGTGATTGCACCCCACAACAAGGAGGAGAAGTTATCAGGCAGGCCTGGGAATCAGGCTTGTGAACTGCCTTACCCCACCATGCCCTCCCCAGAACGGGTTTGTTTACATTCAAGGGCTTGGCCAAAACCAAGAGTTGTCACCCCGCCAGTCATCCCCAACAAGAGGGGCCTCCTTTCACAGGGTCCTGGCTTCCTCTGTGATCTGAGGGGCATCTGAGGAGGTGAGGGGCAGTGTCACAGGGTATTGTGGGCGAGAGGCTGAGTACAGACCCAAGGGGGACAGCACAGCACAGGCCTCGCTGCTCAGAAGCAGTCAGCAAACAACTCGGGACGTTTGCCAAAGCCTGACTCTGTCTCTACCGGCCCTGGGTTACCAGGCAGTAGGCAGGCTGGACAAGCTCAGCCCGGCATACTGTGGCCCAGCGGCTGTCCCCCAGACAGACAGTCATCCCCTTTGAGCGCTTGTAGCCGCTGCGTGTGAGGCAGAGCGCTGAGCACAGGAGCAAAAGGCAGTGTCCAAAGTGAATTCATACAGAAGACGTGGCACGCCATGCCTAGGCCTGTTAGAGCAGCCACGAGGGCAAAGAAGGGCCCCAAACTGGGCAGACGGGGCTTGCAGGGGAGGACCTGACCCCCGAGCAAGCAGGGCTCAGGTAGGGGAGGACCTGACCAGGTAGGCGGGGCTCAGTAGGACGGGAGACGAGTCAGTCCTTAAAGAACAGGCACAAGTTGCCTGGAACTGGGGTAGATCCCATGGCTTGGATCTTCTAGCCAAAGATCATCCCAAACAGATCATCACATATGGCAAATATCACACACAAAGGCCTTCTCCTGACATTGGCCTGGAACGCCAGCCGTTCCTCCCCAGCCCTGCACACTGCTTCTCAGAGGCCTCGAGGAACCTCCCCTGTGGACCAAGCAAGCAGCTGTCGTCCCCGAAGGACAGTGTGGGTGTGGATCATGATGGACGGGAGGGAGGTGCTGCTTCTGCTCATGAGTCCTTTGTGATCCGTATCTGCAAACCCATGCTGAAGGCAGACCAGAGCAGTGTCCTTGGGTTGAGTGCAACTAACCAGCTAATTCACCACATTTGTACGCTTCGCACCCCCTGTTCCTAACCCAGCCTGCCAGTATGTATTTTTTCTTACTCCAAGGCCTTCAATTGTCACTATCTACAAAACTATAGAACCACAAAACTACAAATACTAGTTTTGTAAAGTTATCCACAGAACTATTTATGAACATAAATTTTTAAATAAAGTCTAAGCAGTCCTAGAATGTTAGTCTTAAAGGTCTGTGAGGTGAAGTAGCTTCTTATAGAATTTCATTTTAATTTAGGAAATATTTCTGCGGTTTGTCTTGCTGTGTTCTTTGGAGAGACAATAAAAGCCATCAGCATAATTTGGGCTTTTTCTAGCAATGTGTAATGTGTAAATATATGTTAATATAATATGTTAACATAAATATGTGTTAATTTAAAAACTGAATTGGTGCATGGTTGGTAGACAATAAAAGCACAGTCAGCACGTGGCTGAGACTGTGGAATCCTGGCTGAGGCCATGTCATGCTGAATAAGCTCTCTCTTGGATAGCTTTCTAAGCCACATAAGTAAATAATCAGCAATTTTAAAATATATACCATGCTTATCCCATTTGAAAATGATACGCAAAATCATGGAACATGAACAAAGAAATAAGTCTTAAGCTACATCCGTAGGAACAAAGATCCCAAGCTCGTATTTTATGGTGGTTGTGGTCTCCGAAATACTTCAGAATCACTGAGACAAACAACCCGAACTGGCTTCCAAACCCGAATCTGAGTAGCAGATTCTTCTCCGTGAAGACGGGTGTTCCACTTTGTTCCTGGGCCACTGACCACTGGTGCCTGGAGGAACTCCACGCAGCATGGAGCCTCCTTGGAGAGGTGGCAACAGGTACTGACCCTTTCAGGGGCAGGAGGAAGCTTCTCCGGAGAAGAAACACATGCCTTCTGTGTTGGGTCCAAGCACAAATCCCTGGGATTCTTCACCCCAGGAAGTAAGCGCAAACCCAGAAACGAAAGCAGCGTGGCCTCGGGGGCGGGAGAGCCAACCACCAGCAGCAGCTCACTTCTTCAACATCTTTGGCAGAAACCGATACGTAAACAGGAGGCTTTTAAAGCAACGGGCTCAGAATTGTTTATTTCATTCTCTTAGAAGTGGAAGGATCATCTGTTTCATCAAGACGCAAAGGAATAATTTCCTCCTTCCGAAATGAAGTAACAAAGACCCACTATGCACCGTGGCGGGAGCAGCCTGGCTTCCCTCGTTTCCTGCCTTCACCACCATCGGTCCACGTGGCTGCAGGGGGGTCTGGGCTCCTGGCGGGGCGTCAGGACAGCACATGGTACAGCTCAGTAGATGCTTCTCTGTGAATCCGACCCAGAAAAGAGAGGAAGTTCAGATTTAGAGAGGGGGTGGTTAACTTAATTCCAAATTTAAGTCTTCAACATAACCTACAGCTGTCCCTGCTGTCATCATCAGAAATAATGACAGTTGTTACACAAAAAGTCCCCGGGTCCATCTCCACACCGACGGCGCATATCACTGGGCTCTGCTCAGCGTCCTTTCCCAGACCCACAGCTTTTCCTTCTTCCTGTGCAAACACAGCCTCTGCTCCCCCAGCACACCCATCGGGTTGGGTGCATCCTCCCAGCTCCAAGGTCTCAAGGCGAGGCCACGCGACAGGCTTGCCTTGTTCTCTCTCAGCAGCCTCCAGGCAGCCAGCCGTAACATCTTAGAGCATCTACCACCTAAACCTGCCTGCAGGAGACCCAGTTTGATCCTTGGGTCAGGAAGGTCCTGGAGAAGGCAGTGGCTTCCACTGCAGTATTCTTGCCTGGAGAATCCCATGGACAGAGGAGCCTGGCGGGCTGCAGTCCATGGGGTCACAAAGAATCGGACATGACTGAGCAACTAAGACGCTAACACCACTTCTCTCACAACCAGCCCCATCCCTCCAGGATCACATGTGGCCAGCAGTTCAGGCCATGGGAACTGAGAGAGCCGAGGGTGAACGCCAGCGGGAGGACGGAGGAGGTGGACGCAGAGTTGGGGGGCAACCTCCCAGAGGATCAGGCAGAGCAGCTTCTAAACCAGTGCATGGGCACTGGCCCTAAGGTGGTCATGGTGCTGGAGTCCACACAGGCCGCCTGAGCCAACCTTTCTCGGTTTTCCTGACCTCAGTGGGCATCTTCCTTTTGAACTCTGTAAGATATTGCCTTATCTTTATTTTATCAACCTTTGTTTCTGGAGAGTTATCTTGTTCTTTTGTTTGAAACACACTCTTTTCCTTCTTCATTCATCTCCACTCTGCACATCAGATTAAAACAGCCATGTCTCCCAGTCTTCACTAATGTAGGAGATGAACCTTGATGATCATCCTAACTCGAGCTCCTGGCTGCTTGTCAAACTTTTGGGATGGTCCAGGCCACCTTATTTGTTCTCAGAGGTCCCAGTAGACATGCTGTGTGTGCTGTCGCTTCGGTCTTGTCTCTGTTTGCAACCCCATAGACTGTAGCCCACTAGGCTCCTCTGTCCACGGGATTCTCCAGGCAAGAACACTGGAGTGGGTTGCCATGCCCTCCTCTGGGGGATCTTCCTGACTCAAGGATCGAACCCTGGTCTCTGACGTCTCTTGCATTTACAGGTTTTTTGTTTTTGTTTTTTACCACTAGAGCCACCTGGGAAGCCCCCTAGTTGATCTGTCAGTGCCCGAAGGAAGGGTCACAGTCAGCAGTAGATATGGGCTGACCGGGGACCCAGACCCTCAGTCCTCATTAGCTAGGAAAGTATGCAGCCAAGCCCCTTCCAGAGAGAAACCAGGAGGTGGGTGTCTCTGTGCTGGGCTTTGAGGTGTGGCTATGCTGGTGGGGGATGGGGAGTGGAAGGACGTGCAGCTGCTCCCACAGCAAACTGCTGCTTTGTTCCCCGAAGGCCTGTGGGACTTGCTAATGGAATCCCCGTTGGCTGTCAGAGCCAGAGGACCTGGAGACTCATCCCTCAGGCCACATCTGGGACTCAGACGTGTGACAAATTCCTCCCAGGGGGATTCTGGTGACTTGGACAGGGGGACAGGGAGAAGGTGAGTGAGGTGTCTGCGGTCTCCCCAGTCCCTGGGGTGCTCAGTTAGAAGCTGTGCTTCAGGCAGTAGCTTTCCAAATGAGCAGATGGGCCTCTTCTAGGAAGAGAAGGAGGTCTGGTTTTTCCTGTCCCACCCCAGTCCCACCTGGAGCCCTAGGGGGACAGCCCTGGCGGTGCCCATTAACATAAGAAGAAGCAGAAGGATGTGTTTCAAGCAAAAGAACAAGATACTCTCCAATCACAAAGGTGATTCTTGTTGCTGGTGGGTCTTGTGGATACAGCCTGTTGTCTTTCTGAGTTATGTGGAGTTATGTGTTCTGCAGTCCTTTTAACTGGTACTACATTGCATCTGCAGACCAAATTGGAAAAAACTGATATGTTGACAATATTGAGCTTTATTTCCATGAAAACGGATTATATCTTCATTTATTTAGCTCTTTGATTTCATTCAACTAAATTCTGTAGTTTTCCTTATATAAATCTTGTACATAATTTGTTAGACATATACCTAAGCATTCAATTGTGGAGAATGCTACCAAAAATAGCATCATGCTTTAAATTTCAAATGCTTCTTATTGACTGCTAGTACATATAAAAGTGAAAGCAATGGACATGTATCCTGCAGACTCACTATAATAATTTATTAATCCCAAGATTTTTTTTTTATTCTTTTGGATTTTCTACATAGAAACTCATGTTGTATGTGAAAAAAAGAGAGTTTTATTATTTTTTTTCCAGTCTATATACCTTTCCTTTCTTATTGATTTAGCTAGAACTTCCAGCCCAGTATTGAAAAGGAACAGTAATAGAGTACGTGATTACTGAGCTTAGTGGGTTAATATGTGAGATGTAGGTGTTCTACAGATCTGGACTGCACTATTATTGCTAAATAGAAGCCTGTGTTTATTTTTTGATGTGGTCCTCTTAGCATCTTGCATTTCTGTGGGGCCATTTGCCTTGAGCCTGCAGAACTTCCTAAAATAATCCTTTAGTGAAGGTCTGCTGCTGGCAAATTCCCTTGGTATTAGTCTTAAAAATACTATTTTTACCTTTACTTTTGAAGAATACTTCACTATTTTTTCTTTGATAATTTTAATTATTGTGTTCCACTGTCTCCTAGAAGGTATCGTGTGGTGTGTGTGTGTGTGTGTGTGTGTGTGAGAGTCTTATTCTTGCTCATTAAGGGTGGTGTGTCTTTTAGCCTTCCTCCTGTAGTAAGTTCTTTTTTTCATTTGTCCTTAGTTTTCAAAATGTTTGTAGTAATGTAACTAGGTGTGACTTCTTTCTATTTCTCCTCTCTCACATTCATAATTCTTATCGAATCTGTGAAATGATGGATTTCACCACTTTGGGAAAATACTTGGCCTCTGGCTGCTTAAATATTTTTTGCCACATTTTCTCTTTCCTTCCCCAAGCCCGAGGCCAGGAGCGGCAGGCGGGAGGAGCTACCACACGCCCCCACGCCCGAGGCCAGGGGCGGCGACTGGGAAGACCAACCCCACGTCCAAGGAGCCGTGGCTGCACGGGTGCAGGAGGGCCTAGAGGACCTATTCCACACTGAAGGTCAGGAAGGGTGGCGGTGAGGAGATACCCAACGCCCAAGGTAAGAGAAACCCAAGTGAGACGGTAGGTGTTGCAAGAGGGCATCAGAGGGCAGACACACTGAAACCATACTCACAGAAAACTAGTCAATCTAATCACACTAGGACCACAGCCTTGTCTAACCCAATGAAACTAAGCCATGCCCGTGGGGCAACCCAAGATGGGCGGGTCATGGTGGAGAGATCTGACAGAATGTGGTCCACTGGAGAAGGGAATGGCAAACCACTTCAGTATTCTTGCCTTGAGAACCCCATGAACAGTATGAAAAGGCAAAATGATAGGATACTGAAAGAGGAACTCCCCAGGTCAGTAGGTGCCTAATATGCTACTGGAGATCAGTGGAGAAATAACTCCAGAAAGAATGAAGGGATGGAGCCAAAGCAAAAAGAATACCCAGCTGAGGATGTGACTGGTGATAGAAGCAAGGTCCGATGCTGTAAAGAGCAATATTGCATAGGAACCTGGAATGTCAGGTCCATGAATCAAGGCAAATTGGAAGTGGTCAAACAAGAGATGGCAAGAGTGAATGTCGACATTCTAGGGATCAGCGAACTGAAATGGACTGGAATGGGTGAATTTAACTCAGATGACCATTATATCTACTACTGCAGGCAGGAATCCCTCAGAAGAAATGGAGTAGCCATCATGGTCAACAAAAGAGTCTGAAATGCAGTACTTGGATGCAGTCTCAAAAATGACAAAATGATCTCTGTTCATTTCCAAGGCAAACCATTCAATATCACAGTAATCCAAGTCTATGCCCCAGCCAGTAATGCTGAAGAAGCTGAAGTTGAACGGTTCTATGAAGACCTATAAGATCTTTTAGAACTAAAACCCAAAAAAGATGTCCTTTTCATTATAGGGGACTGGAATGCAAAAATAGGAAGTCAAGAAACACCTGGAGTAACAGGCAAATTTGGCCTTGGAATACGGAATGAAGCAGGGCAAAGACTAATAGCGTTTTGCCAAGAAAATGCACTGGTCATAACAAACACCCTCTTCCAACAACACAAGAGAAGACTCTATACATGGACATCACCAGATGGTCAACACCAAAATCAGATTGATTATATTCTTTGCAGCCAAAGATGGAGATCTATACAGTCAGCAAAAACAAGACCAGGAGCTGACTGTGGCTCAGATCATGAAATCCTTATTGCCAAATTCAGACTTAAATTGAAGAAAGTAGGGAAAACCACTAGACCATTCAGGTATGACCTAAATCAAATCCCTTATGATTATACAGTGGGAGTGAGAAATAGATTTAAGGGCCTAGATCTGATAGATAGACTGCCTGATGAACTATGGACTGAGGTTCGTGAAATTGTACAGGAGACAGGGATCAAGACCATCCCCATGGAAAAGAAATGCAAAAAAGCAAAATGGCTGTCCAGGGAGGCTTTACAAATAGCTGTGAAAAGAAGAGAAGCGAAAAGCAAAGGAGAAAAGGGAAGATATAAGCATCTGAATGCAGAGTTCCAAAGAATAGCAAGAAGAGATAAGAAAGCCTTCTTCAGCGATGAATGCAAAGAAATAGAGGAAAACAACAGAATGGGAAAGACTAGAGATCTCTTCAAGAAAATTAGAGATACCAAGGGAACATTTCATGCAAAGATGGGTTCAATAAAGGACAGAAATGGTATGGACCTAACAGAAGCAGAAGATATTAAGAAGATGTGGCAAGAATACACAGAAGAACTGTACAAAAAAGATCTTCACAACCCAGATAATCATGATGGTGTGATCACTGACCTAGAGCCAGACATCCTGGAATGTGGAGTCAAGTGGGCCTTAGAAAGCATCACTATGAACAAAGCTAGTGGAGGTGATAGAATTCCAGTTGAGCTATTTCAAATCCTGAAAGATGATGCTGTGAAAGTGCTGCACTCTATATGTCAGCAAATTTGGAAAACTCAGCAGTGGCCACAGGACTGGAAAAGGTCAGTTTTCATTCCAATCCCAAAGAAAGGCAATGCCAAAGAATGCTCAAACTACCGCACAATTGCACTCATCTCACATGCTAGTAAAGTAATGCTCAAAATTCTCCAAGCCGGGCTTCAGCAATATGTGAACCATGAACTTCCAGATGTGCAAGCTGGTTTTAGAAAAGGCAGAGGAACCAGACATCAAATTGCCAACATCTGCTGCATCATCGAAAAAGCAAGAGAGTTCCAGAAAAACATCTATTTCTGCGTTATTGACTATGCCAAAGCCTTTGACTGTGTGGATCACAATAAACTGGAAAATTCTGAAAGAGATGGGAATACCAGACCACCTGACCTGCCTCTTGAGAAATTTGTATGCAGGAAGCAACAGTTAGAACTGGACATGGAACAACAGACTGGTTCCAAATAGGAAAAGGAGTTCGTCAAGGCTGTATATTGTCATCCTGCTTATTTAACTTATATGCAGAGTACATCATGAGAAACGCTGGGCTGGAGGAAGCACACGCTGGAATCAAGATTGCTGGGAGAAATATCAATAACCTCAGATATGCAGATGACACCACCCTTATGGCAGAAAGTGAAGAGGAACTCAAAAGCCTCTTGATGAAAGTGAAAGTGGAGAATGAAAAAGTTGGCTTAAAGCTCAACATTCAGAAAACGAAGATCATGGCATCTGGTCCCATTGCTTCATGGGAAATAGATGGGGAAACAGTGGAAACAGTGTCAGACTTTGTTTTTTGGGGCTCCAAAATCACTGCAGATGGTGACTGCAGCCATGAAATTAAAAGACGCTTACTCCTTGGAAGGAAAGTTATGACCAACCTAAATAGCATATTCAAAAGCAGAGACATTACTTTGCCAACAAAAGTTCGTCTAGTCAAGGCTATGGTTTTTCCAGTGGTCATGTATGGATGTGAGAGTTGGACTGTGAAGAAGGCTGAGTGCCCAAGAATTAATGCTTTTGAACTGTGGTGTTGGAGAAGACTCTTGAGAGTCCCTTGGACTGCAAGGAGATCCAACCAGTCCATTCTGAAGGAGATCAGCCCTGGGATTTCTTTGGAAGGAATGATGCTAAAGCTGAAACTCCAGTACTTTGGCCACCTCATGCGAAGAGTTGACCCATTGGAAAAGACTCTGATGCTGGGAGGGATTGGGGGCAGGAGGAGAAGGGGATGACAGAGGATGAGATGGCTGGATGGCATCACTGACTCGATGGCCATGAGTCTGGATGAACCCCGGGAGTTGGTGATGGACAGGGAGGCCTGGCGTGCTGCGATTCATGGGGTTGCAAAGAGTCGGACACGACTGAGCTACTGAACTGAACTGAACTCTTGGATCTCCAGTTAATATGTTTCAGACTTTTCTCTATTTCTCTTGGGCTCTTTTGGTATATTTTCCACTTTGGGAGATGTCTCTCTTTCTTGACATTTCCTCAATCTTATCTTTCAGTAAACCAATCCTCTCTTCAACTCTATCTCATCACTATTATATTCATCTATTGAGTTCTTGATTTTATTTATTATATTTTCATTCTATGATATCAGTTTACAGGTTTTAGTCTTCCATGTAGTTCTTCAAAATGTCATCTGGTTTTCTATACACATTAATTATGTTTATTTAAAGTCTCTGGTTTTATACACTTCTTACCTAAATTAACAGTGGGTTTGTTTATATTTAATGTTTTTTAAAAAACCTTTTCTGTTTGAATTATTTTTCTACTATACCTCGTAAATTTTCTTTGAATGTTGATTACAGTTTGTGAAAAATTACGGAAGCTTTGGAGAGTGTTGCCTTACTTCAGAGAAGTGCTCATTTTCTTCTGGCAGTTGCTTCATAGTGACTGCCAACAGCGGCAGCCTTGCGAGGCCTGAGATGATTCAGAGCTCTGGGAGTCGCAGGTGTCCTGGTTGCAGGGGAAGTGCACGGAGCACCCCCACACGCCCCTCCCCGGGCTCACTGTTCTGCTCCTTAGGGAAGCAGCATCATTACCTCTGCTGTCAGGAACGACCCACCACCTGCGGCTCTGACTTCCGACTCCACGGCAGGTTCACAGTTCAGGTAAGAGCACACACCTCCCTGTTCACATTGCGCCCCAGAGGCTCCTGGCTCAACAACGGAGCAGGAAAGGGCGGCCCAGAGTGACCGCCTGTCCCCAGGGGTCCCACAAAGATGCTGGACTCCGACATTCTCGCACTTCACTGCTTATTCCCAGGGGGTCTGTGTGACCAGCAGACGGGGCACAGACGAGGTCACTCCTGAGATCAGGTTATGGCAGACTTTCTGGCTCTTGAACAACTTGCTGGGTGACTGGCCGCCATGCTGAGAGGTAGTTCCACGAGAAGCCACGCGAGCGGAAGCTGAGACCTTCAACCTCCAGCACGTGCCCTTGGAGGACAGGCCTCCAGTCCCAGCAGGCCTGACTGCAGCCTCCGCCAACACCCTGGCTGCAGCCTGTGAGGGACGATGAGGGAACCACCCGACCAGGGACGACGCCTGAGTGGACAGAGGGAGCTGCCCGCCGCACCCTCGGAGCCACGGCCAAGGCACACTGGGCGGTGCTGGAGTCCATGTGGACGCCGAGGCTCCGCCTCCTCCTGTGGAGCCGCTGATGCCCCGCCTCCTCCTGATGCAGCCCTGCCAGAGCCCTGCCCCGAGTCCTGAGGCCCCGCCTCCTCCTCAGCCACCTCCCGTGGAGATGCTGAGGCCCCGCCTCCTCCTGTGGAGACTCTGAGGCCCCGCCTCCTCCTCAGCCGCCGCCTGAGTGGAGATGCCCTGCCGAGGCCCGCCCGAATTCTGAGGCCCGCCTCCTCAGCCACCTGTGGAGACGCTGAGGCCCCGCCTCCTCCTCAGCCGCCGCCTGAGGAGACGCCGAGGCCCTGCCCTGCCGGAGCCCCGCCCCGAGTTCTGAGGCCCCGCCTCCTCCTCAGCCACCTCCCGTGGAGACGCTGAGGCCCCGCCTCCTCCTCAGCCACCGCCTGAGGAGACGCTGAGGCCCTTCCCTGCTGGAGCCCCGCCCGGAGTCCCTGCGCCTTCCTGAGCCATTCCTTGATTTTACCGAGCGACAGGAGCGAGTGACTCCACTTCTGGAGGATGCTTGGACCTCCAGGAAGGGCGCAGCAGGAGAGACCGCAGCCCCCCTGCCTCCCCGGGTCCCCCAGCACCGCCTGCCCCCGGTCTCCCCTGAGGAGCAGCCCCTCCCCTGAAGGTCCCTCGGAGAGGATCAGAAACAATTGCTTTTTGTTACAAGGTGGCCATGGCCACACGTGGTGTGTTCCGTCTGGTTTCTTCTGCTTTGGTTTTATTTTTATTTTTTAAAAAGAAAAGCATTTCTCACATACTAAGTTCTCATACTGTAATTCCTGGAAATCATTCTGAAGTCAAAGAATTTTTGTCTGGTAAGAAAATAAAAAAGAACACTAGGAGACTTCCTGCCGCCCTGGGACGTGGGCCAGCAAATGGGGGTTTCAGCCTCTTCCTGCCAGGAGTTGCAGCGACGTGGCCGCTGCCAGAGACCAGGGGACTGAGAGCCAAGGGCAGGCGCCCACAGGGCTGGGGCTCAGACAGCCCTGCTCCCCTGGACCCTCTCTGGGCCTCCGAGAAGAAAGGGGAGAAACGCAGCCTTCACTTAACCATGAGGAGCTCCATAAACCCAAACACAGACAGTGGACAGTTGGAATCATAAGCCAAGCAATGAAGTTGGTTTGTAATGTTGCAAACCCAGTGATGATCCATCACGACAGTTCTGCTGACCCTCTCGTAAGGCAGCCTGGAAGTATCCTCCGGGCAGCGTCATGGGGGACAGACTCCCAGCAATGTTCCTCTGGGACTTTTACTCATCAAAAGCCAGGGGCCATGCTGGAGATTCTTCATGCCTTGTGCTTCCTAAGAATTTGTAGATGGTACCTGGGGGTCAGGGAGTTAGAGGCCCCCAAGTTCACTGGACACCGTCATGGCCCCCCAGGAACGTGGTGGGGAGCGCCTCGCCTCCCTTCTGGCTGCTGTAAGGAATACGTGACCATGCAACCTTTGAGAGAAATCCACCAAATTCCGATCATGGGCGCTGGAAATTCAGAGTTGAATCGTGACACAGAAGTTTGGAAGTTGCTCAGAAATTAACATTATTTTTTGTGAAATTCCAGCAATACTGATGGGTTTTCCCTGAAGTCCACCAACCTCCCGGAACCCACAGTGTCTCCGGGAGTTGAGGTCCCGGCCCTTCCTTTGTCTCACCCCTCCCTTCAGCAGTTTTCCTGCTTCTGCTTATCTCAGATGAGCAGTGGGCCAGCCCCGCTGTGCCAAGCAGACGCTTATAACCTCACAGAAGAAACAGACCACCACCCAGAGCCCTGCCTCCCCAGGAAAGCCTGTCTGAGTCACTCCCCAAGGAAAAGAGTTTGTGAAGAATACGCATCTGTTTCAGGATGCGTCCCAGTGAGTCACCTGATTAAAGAGACGTGAGAACCACAGGTTTGCGATGCTGGGTAGAGCTTGCCCCAGGATACCCCTCCTCACAGGGAAGGGACTCCTAGCCTCTGCTCCTCTGCAGGGGCTTAGCAGATACATGACCACACCCACCCCCATCACAGCCCCCCGGGAGGCCTCGTGGGCCCACTGAACGATTTCCTCCAGAGTTCTGAGCAGAGTGTGTGATATCCCCGTGCTTCACAGAAACACGCTTGCCCTCTGCTTCCAGTTTACCCTGCCTCCTCCCCCAGGAGCTGGAATTCAAACCCTGTGCTGATGAGGCCCACATGCCAAAGGGCGTCCGCTCGACGAGGATCCTGGTCCCCTGAGGGCCTGCTGAAGCAGAACCACCCATCTGCTCTGGACCAGCTGTCATCTAGGGATGAGGGCCTGGAAGAAGAGAGCTATCCATCTGCAATGCCTGGGGGCCTGCATTTGGTGCCATTGATGCCCCAGATAGAGCTGTATCCCAACAGGGGCCCCCGTATGTGACGGCATCCTCTGAGGCCCGTAATGAGCCTGGCACCTCCATCTCCCAGATCCCAAGATGGAGAGACAGAGGTCCTGTTACCCAGAGTCACAGGAAGGAGCGGGAGGATGGGATGCAGATCCAGGCCTGGTCCACACCGAGCCAGGCAGGTGGGGCTGCCGGTGCCAGCTCCGGGCAGCCGTGGGGACACAGCTCCTCCTGTGTCATTGGCTGGAGAAGGGAGGTCCAGGCTGCCTCACACTGTCAGGTCCAGAGGGCTGCATGTGCTTATCTGGGGCAGAGATCTGAGGAGTCCCATTCTCCAAACCCAAGGCTGTCTGAACACTGGTTTGAACAACAGGCTAGGAGTGTGATCAGTCACCCAAACTGAATGGGGATCCGGTCCATTGCCCTGAAGGCAGTGACAGGAGGGCCCCCTTAACAAAGGCCCCAGACCCATGGCTTAGACAGTGGGCCACCTGGAGTCCGGATGTCAAACATCAAGGCATCAGCAGGTGGGTTTTGGTGAGGACTCTTTCCCTGACTTGTGGACGGTCCGCACATGGCCTGTCTTCTGTGCACTTTCCAAAGTCAAACTTACCCCAGAAAAGACCATGGTCACTGTTTGGTGGTCTGCTGCCAGTCCGATCCACTCCAGTTTTCTGAATCCCAGGGAAACCATTATATCTGAGACGCATGCTCAGCAAATCAATGAGATGCTCCGAAAACTGCGATGCCTGCAGCCGGTGTTGGTCAATAGAAAGGGCCAGTTCTTCTCCATGGCAATGCCTGACTGTACATCGCACAACCAGCGTTTCAAAAGTTGGACGAACTGGGCTACGAAGTTTTTCTACATCAACCATATTCACCTGAACTTTTGCCAACCACTTCTTCAACCATCTCAAGGATTTTTTGCATGGACAAGTCTTTTTGCTTCCACAACCAGCAAGAGGCAGGAAAATGTAACCGTGTGACCTGTCGCTGTCTCGGTCCTGAGCAAACGCCCCGCCAGTGCCCTAGGCCCCCCACCCTGTCAACCCACGGAGCTCTGCTGGCTCCCCCAGCATCGCTGTTCCTCCATATTTTTCTGTCAGCAGGCGCACACGCTGTCATCTGCCCCATTTACAGCAATCCAAACAAGCAGGCCGCACTCTCCTCAGCTCTGGGCCCCTTGAGTAGCTCCACCCCCGACTCTCCCCACCCAGACCTGACGGTGACCCTACAGTCCTTGGGAGGGTGGGGCAGAGGGGAGATCCTCAGTAATGGAGTTTAAAAGAGCACCTGCTCAGAAATTCCTGAGATTTGTGACTTAGGCTTGCTTAAGGTTCAGGCTGTTTGCAAAAAGTCATAGCCTTTCTCGCTTAAAATCTTATCTCTGTTTCTCTCGTCCATCTTTAAAAATAAGTAGAAAAAAACTGATTTTGGGCCCGGCTCCATGCCGCGTGCCCCTCCCTGTAAGATAACCAATGTTAATAGGGAAAACGGAGTGGTCACTGAGGAAGCCGTGTGGCCAGCAGCTTCGTCAGGGTGGACAGACGGACCCTCCCGAGAAGCAGCGGGCAGCCTGGTGCCCTGACAGGCAGGTGGGTGTCTAAGAGAGGGCCGGGCTCACCTTTGACCTCCTGTCATGCAGTTTAGCTCCTGAGAGGCTCTCGGCTTCAACCTTTGTTCATCTTTAAAAATAAATAAAAATGGATTTCTTGCTTAGGAAACCACCTATCAATGAAAACAAAGCCTGGTTAGATTTTAGAAATAGGCATTTGAAATTATGTACACAAAGAGCTTTGATTATTTTAAAAAATAACCTTATATACATAAATGTGTTAATGGGAAGACTCTAAAAATATGTGTTCTCTTATAAAACCAGAGATAACCTACCAAATGCTTATTTCGCGAGTAGTTTGTCAGTTAACAGGGACTAAAGTCCCCTCTATTGGTGGGAATGTCCACGGAGGCTGGGTTAAGGCTGGCGCCCCCTGCCAGTGTCCTTCCGTCCTGACCCAGGGCTGTGGCTCACAGTGTCAGCCAGGATGAGTGGGTGTCGCATCCAAGTTTCTCCATGTCAGGCTCACTTTTTCCTGCCAAAGCCCCTCATTGGCTGATTGTACTGGGCTCTCAGGTTCTCTGGCTTTCCGAGCTCAGTACTTCAAAGATGCAGACTGAGCCATCGGAATGCGTTTCACTGTGTGCTTGTACCCAGAGTTCATGGAAAATAAGCTGTCTACAGCAGTGCCAGTTCCCTTTGTTTATTTACAGTTTAGGCGGTAAAGGGAGCGGGGTCATTCACGAGTGCCTTCAGACATGAACCTTTTCCCTAAAAAAAAGAAAACAACCCAAAAAACAAAAATCCCTGTGTATTCTTTGTGCTTTATTTCTTTGTCCTCAACTTGAAACTTGAAAAACGTTAACACGTGGAGGCTGGTTGTTGGGATGGCATTCTCGTTGCACTGAGCCGTGTGCTGTTGTTGCAGAAACCAGTAATCAAGAAACCAAACACCACACTCGGAGAGCTGGAGAACTCAGGTTTATCACACCAGCGGGCCCAGAGGAGTTAACACTCTAAGCTCTGAGCCCTGAACAAAGGGGTTACAGAGTTTTTATAGACAGACTATGGTGGGCAACACTAGCTGTTAATAGGCGGGGTGAAACTAAGGGGTTTCGTGTGGCTGGGAACAGCAGTCAAGATGGGGAGGGGATGCCTGACCTTTACATGGACAGGCATGGTTAAGCAGGTTTGCAGGGGCCGGGCAATTGCAAAGAGCAGGACAAGGGTGCGTGGGATAAACTCCAGTGCCTAGCATTGTAAATCCCCACTTTCTGAGACTACGTGACCTACGTGATCCAGACCTTGCAAGGGGCAAGCTGAGTTACAGAGGCAGAAGGGGCAGGAGGCTCTGTAAAATTATGACCTTTCCTCTTCGCTGTGACCACAGCGGGCCCTCCTTCACCACGAAGGAGGGCCAGCACCACACGTTAGAATCCATTTACAGGGTAAGGGCTCCTCCTGTGCGGGTGGCCTGGGCCCTGTGTTGGTGGCACCTATGGATGGCAGTTGATGGTACCCTACAAAGGACTTGCCGAGGTGGCTTTATGTGTCAGCTTACTGGTCTCAGGGACTCCCCAGCGGCTGGCTAGACAGGATCCTGGGTGTGTCTAGGAGATGATCCTTTGAATCCTTGAACTCAGAGAGCAGATGGCCCTGCCCGGGGCAGGAGGGCCTCCTCAAACATGATTAGGGCCCAAGAGGACAAAAAGGGGAAGGAAGGGCAAATTCCTCCCTCCCCTCGAGCAAGGCGTCCACCTTCTCCCACCTCGGACATCAGCGCGCCTGGTCCTCAGGCCTCCGCCTTGCACTGAACGGCACCACTAGCTGTCCTGGGCCCCAGCTTGTAGGAGGCAGATTGTGAGCCGGCTCCTACAACGAATCTGCTGAAATCAAGCATTTCATTTAAAAGAGAGAGAGAGAGATTATCAGTAAGAAAATAAAAATGCATCTACTTAGCCTCATTTCCTGAAAAATAAATTCTGAAACTATGTGCAAAAATGAAAACAAGCTTGTTCCTTTGCCCTTGTGATTCCAGTCTGGCTGAAGAGCAGCGGGAAAGTCACTTTCTTCCCGTCTGTCATCTGCCTGTCATCTGTCTTCTGTCCATCTATCTGTCATCTGCCTGTCGTCTGTCTTCTGTCCATCTATGTGTCATCCGCCTGTTGTCTGTCTGTCTTTTGTCCATCTATCTGTCATCCGCCTGTTGTCTGTCTGTCTTCTGTCCATCTATCTGTCATCCGCCTGTTGTCTGTCTGTCTTCTGTGTCCATCCGCCTGTTGTCTGTCTGTCCATCTGTCTGTCTGTTGTCTGTCTTCTGTTGTCTGTCATCTCTGTTGTCTGTCTTCTGTCCATCTATGTCATCTGCCTGTCTGTCTGTCTGTCTTCTGTCCATCTATCTGTCATCTGTTGTCTGTCTGTGTCCATCTATCTGTCATCTCTTGTCTGTCCATCTATCTGTCATCTGCCTGTTGTCTGTCTTCTGTCCATCTATCTGTCCTGTCTGTCTTCTGTCCATCTATCTGTCATCTGCCTGTTGTCTGTCTCTGTCCATCTGTCCATCTGTATCTCCATCTATCTGTCATCTGCCTGTTGTCTGTCTGTCTTCTGTGTCTATCTGTCCATCTATCTGTCCATGTCATCCGCCTGTTGTTGTCTGTCTTCTGTCCATCTATCTGTCATCATCTCTGTTGTCTGTCTTCTGTCCATCTATCTGTGTCATCTGCTGTCTGTCTTCTGTCTGTCTTCTGTCCATCCATCTATCTGTCATCTGCCTGTTGTCTGTCTTCTGTCCATCTATCTGTCATCTTCTGTCCATCATCTGTCTGTCTGTCTTGTCTGTCTGTCTTCTGTCCATCTATCTGTCATCTGTTGTCTGTCATCTGCATCTGTTGTCTGTCTGTCTTCTGTCCATCTATCTGTCATCTGCCTGTTGTCTGTCTTTGTCTGTCTGTCTGTCTTCTGTCCATCTATATCTGTCTTCATCTGCCTGTTGTCTGTCTGTCTTCTGTCCATCTATCTGTCATCTGCCTGTTGTCTGTCTGTCTTCTGTCCATCATCTGTCATCTGTCATCTGCCTGTTCTGTCTGTCTTCTGTCCATCTATCTGTTGTCTGTCTCTGTCTTCTGTCCATCTATCTGTCATCTGTCTTCTGTCCATCTGTTGCTGTTGTCTGTCTGTTCTGTCCATCTATCTTCTGTCCATCTATCTGTCATCTGCCTATCTGTTGTCTGTCTGTCTTCTGTCCATCTATCTGTCATCTGCCTGTTGTCTGTCTGTCTTCTGTCCATCTATCTGTCATCTATCTGTCCATCTATGCCTGTTGTCTGTCTGTCTTCTGTCCATCTATCTGTCATCTGTCCATCTATCTGTCATCTGTCCATCTATCTGTTGTCTGTCTGTCTTCTGTCCATCTATCTGTCATCTGTTGTCTGTCTGTCTTCTGTCCATCTATCTGTCATCTGTGTTGTCTGTCTTCTGTCCATCTATCTGTCATCCGCCTGTTGTCTGTCTGTCTTCTGTCCATCTATCTGTCATCCGCCTGTTGTCTGTCTGTCTTCTGTCCATCTATCTGTCATCTGCCTGTCATCTGTCTGTCTTCTGTCCATCTATCTGTCATCCGCCTGTTGTCTGTCTGTCTTCTGTCCATCTATCTGTATCTGTCCATCATCTGTCATCCGCCTGTTGTCTGTCTTCTGTCCATCTGTCTGTCATCTGCCTGTTGTCCTGTCTGTCTTCTGTCCATCTGTATCTGTTGTCTGTCTGTCTTCTGTCCATCTATCTGTCATCTGCCTGTCGTCTGTCTTCTGTCCATCTATCTGTCATCTGCCTGTCGTCTGTCTTCTGTCCATCTATCTGTCATCTGCCTGTCGTCTATCTGTCTTCTGTCCATCTATCTGTCTTCTGTCCATCTATCTGTCATCCGCCTGTTGTCTGTCTGTCTTCTGTCCATCTATCTGTCATCTGTCTTCTGTCCATCTCTGTCATCTTCTGTCCATCTATCTGTCATCTGTTGTCTGTCTGTCTTCTGTCCATCTATCTGTCATCTGCCTGTCTGTCTTGTCTTCTGTCCATCTATCCATCTTCTGTCATCTGTGCCTGTCCTGTTATCTGTCTTCTGTCCATCTATCTGTCATCCGCCTGTTGTCTGTCTGTCTTCTGTCCATCTATCTGTCATCTGCCTGTTGTCTGTCTTCTGTCCATCTATCTGTCTTCTGTTGTCTGTCTTCATCTGTTGTCTGTCTTCTGTCCATCTATCTGTCTGTCATCTGTCCTTCTGTCTGTCATCTGTCTGTCTTCTGTCTGTCTATCTGTCATCTGTCTGTTGTCTGTCTGTCTTCTGTCCATCTATCTGTCATCATCTATCCATCTATCTGTCATCTGCCTGTCGCCTGTTCGTCCATCTATCTGTCATCTGCCTGTTGTCTGTCTTCTGTCCATCTATCTGTCATCTGCCTCTGTCTGTCTCCATCTCTGTCCATCTATCTGTCCATCTGTCATCTGCTGTTGTCGTCTGTCTTCTGTCCATCTATCTGTCATTCTGTCTGTCTGTCCATCTATCTGTTCATATGTTGTCCATCTATCTGTCTGTCTGCCTGTTGTCTGTCTTCTGTCCATCTATCTGTCATCTGCTGTTGTCTGTCTGTCTTCTGTCCATCTATCTGTCATCTGCCTGTTGTCTGTCTGTCTTCTGTCTGTCATCTGTCTGTCTTCTGTCTGTCATGTTGTCTGTCTGTCTTCTGTCCATCTATCTGTCCATCTTGTCTGTCTGTCTTCTGTCCATCTATCTGTCATCATCGCCTGTTGTCTGTCTGTCTTCTGTCCATCTATCTGTCATCTGCCTGTTGTCTGTCTGTCTTCTGTCCATCTATCTGTCATCTGCCTGTCTGTCTGTCTTCTGTCCATCTATCTGTCATCTGCCTGTTGTCTGTTGTCCATCTATCTGTATCTGTCATCTCTGTCCATGTCTGTCTTCTGTCCATCTATCTGTCATCCGCCTGTTGTCTGTCTGTCTTCTGTCCATCTATCTGTCATCTGCCTGTCGTCTGTCTTCTGTCCATCTATCTGTCATCTGCCTGTCGTCTGTCTTCTGTCCATCTATCTGTCATCTGTCTTCTGTCCTGTCTTCTGTCTATCTGTCATCCTGTCCTGTTATCTGTCTGTCTTCTGTCTTCTGTCCATCTATCATCTGCCTGTTGTCTGTCTGTCTATCTGTCCATCTGTCTGTCTCCATCATTGTCTGTCTGTCTTCTGTCCATCTATCTGTCATCATCTGTCTTCTGTCCATCTATCTGTCTGTTGTCTGTCTTCTGTCCATCTATCTGTCATCTGCCTGTTGTCTGTCTGTCTTCTGTCCATCTGTCTGTCATCTGTCCATCTATCTGTCATCTGCCTGTTGTCTGTCTTCTGTCCATCCTGCCTGTTGTCTGTCTTCTGTCCATCTATCTGTCATCTGTCTGTCTTCTGTCCATCTATCTGTCATCTGCCTGTTGTCTGTCTTCTGTCCATCTATCTGTCATCTGCCTGTTGTCTGTCTTCTGTCCATCTATCTGTCATCTGCCTGTCTTCTGTCTATCTGTCTTCTGTCCATCTATCTGTCATCTGCCTGTTGTCTGTCATCTGTCCATATCTGTCATCTGTCTGTCTGTCTTCTGTCCATCTATCTGTCATCTGCCTGTCGTCTATCTGTCTTCTGTCCATCTATCTGTCTTCTGTCCATCTATCTGTCATCTGCCTGTTGTCTGTCTTCTGTCCATCTATCTGTCATCCGCCTGTTGTCTGTCTGTCTTCTGTCCATCTATCTGTCATCTGCCTGTTGTCTGTCTGTCTTCTGTCCATCTATCTGTCATCTGCCTGTCGTCTGTCTTCTGTCCATCTATCTGTCATCTGTTGTCTCTGTCTTCTGTGTTGTCTGTCTGTCTTCTGTCCATCTATCTGTCATCTGTGTCTGTCTTCTGTCCATCTATCTGTCATTGTCTGTCTGTCTTCTGTCCATCTATCTGTCATCCGCCCTGTCTGTCTTCTGTCCATCTTCTGTCCATCTATCTGTCATCCGCTGTCTGTCTGTCTTCTGTCCATCTATCTGTCATCTGCCTGTTGTCTGTCTTCTGTCCATCTATCTGTCATCCGCCTGTGTCTGTCTGTCTTCTGTCCATCTATCTGTCATCTGCCTGTTGTCTGTCTTCTGTCCATCTATCTGTCATCTGCCTGTGTCTGTCTTCTGTCCATCTATCTGTCATCCGCCTGTTGTCTGTCTGTCTGTCCATCTATCTGTCATCTGTCTTTGTCCATCTATCTGTCATCTATCTGTCGCCTGTCTGTCTGTCTTCTGTCCATCTATCTGTCATTGCCTGTCTGTCTGTCTTCTGTCCATATCATTGTTGTTTCTGCCATCTTCTGTCATCTATCTCCTGGAGTTTTGCTCAAACTGCCTGTCAACTGTCTTCTGTCCAGTGATGCCATCCATCCTGTTGTCTGTCCATCATATCTGTTTATCCTTCATCTATCTATCTATGCACCGTCTAGCCACCTTTCCTCCATCCAATATCAGCTATTTACACATCATCTATCATCTGTCTGTCATCTGTTATGTATCTGTCATCTGTCTAAGCATCCATCTAGAGTAACTTCAGGAGATTGCATAGGAGGTGGCCTCAGGCAGGAAGTAGCACCATCAGGAAGGGTTAGGAAGGTGGTGGGACAGGTCAGGCCTGAGTCACCTGCACACGGAGGCCCTGCAAAGCCACCCAGGGCACGGGCACCAGTGCAGCTTTGTCCACCCCAGGTGATGCGTCCAGATGGCTTCTTGGTGGCCTGGCAAGTTGCAGGCTGGTGGTTAAAAGACAGCACAGCACTGCTTCCTCCCTGTGGTCTGACCCCTCCCCGTGAAAGAAGGTCTGTCCTCTGACATGAGCCAAGGAAGAGCCATGCTTCTGGGGCCAGGGACTAGCCCTGCATGAGACCAGGCCCAGGACACAAGAGAAACTCAAGCTGGGTCTTCAGGGCCCTCAATCCCTTTCCCTCCTGGAGGCTTCATGTCCTCAGGCAGAGCTACAGGTCCCAATGACCTGGGTCACCCAGAAGAGGTGTGAGTCCCTGCCCCTCTGAATCTTGACCATTGTCCAGTCCCAAAGGACAGCTCTTGGGTGGGGACATGTAAAGCAGGGGTGAGGAGGGCAGGCCCTAGCTAGGGCCTCCTGCCAGCACTGTGCCTGGCACTTACTTGGCCACCATCCATCAGAAGAGCTCTTACCTGCCATGCTGGACACACGGGGTCCTCGGTGAAAAGCTGAGTGGCTGTGGCTCCTGAAAACCACCCACAACCCCTGGTCTTCCCCAGTGGCCCCATCTGTGCGGCTGAAGAGCCCTGTCTGCTAAAGCACTGCCTGCTGGCCTGGCTGGGGGTCTCCCAGCTGTGAGCCCTCCAGGTCACCCGGGGTGACATCAGTGGTCTCTGTAGGAACCCAGCCCGCAGGGATGTGTGTGAAGGTTAATTCGCGTGGTGTATGTTCACAAAAAAAAGCTGAAGTCCGTGTCCGCTGGTCGGGCTCCTGTGGGTCCCCCAGAGCTGCAGCTGGTCCACACTCTCTCCACGAGAGCCAGGAACGTCTGCCATGAGGGGCTGCGATGGCTGAATCAGGCTTGGCCCTGGACAGGTCAGGAGCCTGGGCATAATGGTGGAGTCCTGGGGGGATGAGAAGCGGGGACGATGGCTGATGGTGACACCACCCCCCCGCAGGTCAGGGGCATGTGTGGACAGCAAGGCCATAAAGGGTGGTGTGCTGAGCGTCCAGCGCATGCAGGCTCTGCATGAACGTCTTCATGCAGGTTTCCTCAGGCCCCACACACCCAGCATTCCTCGGTGAAGACCTGAACTCAGGATGTGGGGAGCTAACTGAAGACCCCACACTGGTCAGAGCATGACCCCATGGGGGAGGCCTTCCCCGGGGCCAGTGGGGAGTTGCCCAGCTTCATCTCTGCACCTCGACAGGGCCCCATGAAGCCCCACCGCAGTCAGGACATAATGTCTTGGTGCCTTGGCTCCTGAGAGTTAGCGCGAGTCAGGGCCGAGTCCACAGGGCAGCTGTGAGGGACACAGCAGCCGCCGTGTGCAGGAGCTGGTTCAGAGGGGAGTGGAGAAGGCCCGCGGGCCTGGTGGTACAGGGGGGCAGCAGACCCCAGCATTGGGGCTCAGCAGCATTCCAGGCCCCAGATTCAACCAGGACAAGACCCACATCACGAGCCAGGAAAGAATGTGCTCCGGGGAAGGGGGCTGTCGGCTGGCCCCTGGGCCTGTGTGAAGTAGGCCTCAGCTTCGGCGAGCAGGACAGATGGTCCACCGGGGCCATGGCCAGGGGCCTGGAGAGGAGGGGCGGCAGGCCCAGCCCCAGTGCGGGCTCTGGCCTTTGAGCCCTGAGTGGGCTGGGGCTCCGGGGGGCCAACAACCCTTTCCAGGCAGCCTCGGGGCTCAGGCTGCAACGGCCGGCAGTGTGCCCCTCCTCATGAGGGGGTCAGGGTCCAGTCTCTCCCACTAAAGTGGTTTCCTCGGGGCTCATAAAACCCGATCTCGGCCCCGTGCTCCAGCTGGCCGCCGCACCCTCCCCAGGCAGGGCCTCCAGCCCCAGAGCTGGCCCCCAGAACAACCGCTTCTCTATTTTTAGGTTGTGGCAAAGCTGAAGGCTTTTGCTGTTCTCCTCAGCTGTCTTCTTTGTATTTCCAATCGCAGGGAATACAAGTTCATTTTTATTCCTTTCCAGCCATATCGAGAGCCTTCCTCCTTTGGCTCAAAAGCTGATGAAATGCTCTTGCTTCCTGCATGGCTTTGTCTTGGTCCTTGTAGCAGATGACAAGACCCCCACAGTCCCACAGAGCCCCGAGAGGGTCTGAGGGTGGAGCCACTGTGCCCGAACGTCCCTAAAGTTACCCTTAGCTCACTCTCACCACCTCGACAAAGTCTGAACAAACCAGAAACCAGAAAGTGGTAAATAGTGACATCACAGGCAAATAGGAACTTGAAAGTCTGAGCAGAAAGCAAGCCCAAAGGAACAGCCCATGCCAAGACAGAGAGCCGAGGTGAAATTGCCATGTACCCGGTGGGGCATCAGCAGTGCAGCCTGGGGGACGCCCGGTGACACTGGCAGGAGGAGACTCTGTTATCCAAAGAACACTTGAAAGTCATGTATTCAAAGGAGTTTTTTAATGATTTCCCAAAGTCTGAGAAAGAAAACGGGGCACTGGGAAGTCTAATTTGTTACAAATGATCAGGGTTAGACCGCCAAGAGTTTCTAACATCAGGGAGCGTGAAGGACGCGTGAGCCTGGTTCTGTGCACTGCTGGCAGGGGTCCAGTCCACCAGGACGTGGCTGTGATCGTCTTTGGTGGTCTGAGTGAGTGAAAGTCCTGACCAAGGCGAGAGAAGAGTGGGTGTGCTCACAAGACGTGCCCGGAGCTGGCTCCCAGGACACAAGCCCTGAGGGTTCATCTTACTCTGCACCACATCCTGTCTCCACAACGTGCCTGACCACCGTCGCTGCATGGGCAGAGGGGCTTGGAGAAGATGGCTGAGAGGGAACTGTGCCCTAGGACCATACAGACGTAACGTCCTGAATCAGGCTGTTGCAGTGGACGGGGCCACGCTGAGGTTCATCCCCCTGAGGGGTCTGCCGATGCCTGGGAGGTGGCTCAGGCCTTGGGGACGGGGCTGCAGGATCAGTGTCCAGGGAAGAGCAGGTCCCTCACAGAGGTGTGGAGCTGGTGGTGGTAGGAAGTGGGGACCAAGCCACCACCTGCCCTCTGGGGTTGGAAGTAAGGTCAGGAGGGTGGGAGCGCAAGGCCGCCGTGAGTTTTAAGGGACTGAAAGGACCCTAGAAACGCTTGTTGCCAAGAGTAATGTGTAAAAGGAGGACCATGACACTGGTTATATGAGCGGACACCAGACCGTAAGTGTTTGGAGCTGTCTGCTGGGGTTCCTGGCACCCCTGAGCCCCCAGAGGGCATGGAGGGCGTGTTCTAATCCTGAAGTCAGTGCAGGGCGAAGGGGACGTGGCAGCCTTGCCACCCGCCCAGTTGCACTAAAGTGGAAAGAGGTCGGTTTTAAGTTGCAAAATGAGTTAAGAAGAGGCAAATCCCCAGCAATTTTGTCTGGCCAAATTATACTTTTAGACTCATGCCTATAACTTTATATTTTAAAAGCTCACATTATTTTATAATCTCCTGAAAATACATCATCTTGCTATTTGTTTTTAAAACCTCATCTGGAACTTTTCATAGTATTTAAACACCGCCCCCCCCACCTTGGATAAATAAAGTAATGTCATCCCGTTAAGACCAACTACTGAATCATTTTTAGACGCCTCCTTGAGAAGCAGTTTTTAGGGTAGGAGGGTTGCACTGCTGCCCCCTGAAGAGCGAGGCCAGGCTGCCATGGGCTCCGGAGTGCATGTTGCTGCAGGCCTCAGAGGCTCCTGGTGTCAGCCCGGGCTGGGGAGGCACACGCCGGGCTCCGGGACGGGCTCACAGAGCTGAGGGTCGTGTACATGGGATACAGCCCAAACCCAAGTCTTCTGAGGCCAAAGCACCACGGCCTCGGCCGTCCTCGGAAAGGCCAGGGGTGTGGGCAACCCCAACCCCACCACCACCCGCACCCACGGCCCCTGCTTCTCCTCCGTCACCAACCCAGCCTCTGCCCCACCACCACCCGCACCCACGGCCCCTGCTTCCCTCCGTCACCAACCCAGCCTCTGCGTGATCTTGAATCCCATTCTCTCCATGGACAATTGTACAGAACCCACACATTCCTTTCTTCTGTGTTTCTTCTCCGGGGTCGTTGGTGTGTGAGCCATGGAAATGGCTCTTGTGCTAGTCCCCAGGCCTGGGAGTGTCACAGACAGTGTCCCCAGCAGCTGCGACCCGCCCCAGGAGGCCCCACCTCTGCCCGCCGTGCCCCTAGCCCCACGGCCCTGGGCATCCTCTCCTCCACATTGTCGCTGGATGGCACCAAATACCCGCAGGACCTCAGCACTGGCCATCACCGGGCCACTGTCCCAATGGAGGGCACCTCTACTGAAAGCCTCCGGATCAGCACAATGGTTCTGTCCTTCACCCCAGGGTGTGCCTCCGGGACGTTTCCTCATCACCATCAACAGAGAGAGGAGGGACGAGACACACGTAAGTTTCATACACCTTAAAAGACGGGTGGCCCCCCGCAGTCCTATAGATCCAAATATCGGGGTGATGGTAAACGAAACGAGATGCTCTCGGGGTGGCTCTAAGCCAGTGCTTGACGAGGTTAATGGCACGTGATCCTCTCGACCAGCCCACGGAGCCCACACTTTCAAAGATCTTTTAAAGGAGAGCTGTACCCAGCCTCCCAGGGCCTCGACGAGGGTGAAAGCACTGCCAGCTCAGGACACCCCTGGATGCCAGCGCCTCGGTCACACATGTTTCTTCATCGTCAGGACCGTCCCTGAAGCCACACAGTGGTCAGTGGCCGAGTCGGGCCAGCAGGCTCAGCTCCCCTTCACACTGGAGCCCAGAGCAGGAAGCACCAGATTGCAGCCTCCGATGCCCTTGTGCTTTTTATTTTCCACCTGAAAACTTTGGTCTTGTGAACAATGGATGATAAAAATAGCTCACATATTTCCTTTCTGTAGGAATATATATATATCTCCCCCAGTCTTTGGAACTGGTGTAGCAACATGCTCAGGACCTCCAGTGCTGTGGTCAGGCTCCCTGAGGTCAGATCTAGGTCTACCAGCTCATCTCATCACCTGCATTGGAGTCCATTTATTCATCTGTAAAACAGACATAACGGCTGCTCTGGGCAGTTGAGGCGATATAACTGCCCCAGGGCACTCGTACGAAGTCAGGTACACAGTCGTCGTTTAGTTGCTCAGTCTTGTTCAACTCTTGGCGACGTCATGGACTACAGCCCTGCAGGCTCCTCCGTCCATGGGATTCTCCAGGCAAGAATACTGGAGTGGTTTCCATGCCCTCCTCCAGGGGATCTTCCCAATCCAGGGATCGAACCCACGTCTCCCACATTGGCAGGTGGATTCTTTACCACTGAGCCACCAGGGAAGTCCCAGGTACACAGTAGGTGCTCCATAAATGTTGGCTACAAGTACTTGTTTTCAACTGAACTTTGCAAAGATCACCCTCTGTGTACTGTTCCAGATGCCCAGTGAGAATACTGCCCTTTAAACACTATTTGGTGATGCTGACCTAACAGGACTCTTTCTCCATCAGGTAAGAACGACTGTATACATCAGCCGAGTTTCTGTTGCCCCGTCAGCTGCCGCGCCTCTGTGGGGACTTTCCTCTGGGTCGTGTCTGTCTCATGCTGTCCACTTGTCATCCGGCAGAGGTTCCAGCTGAGAGAAGACAGCAGCAGGCATAGAGACAAATGAGTACAATTTCAGATGTTTCTGAAGTGAGAAATCGGGGCCACAGCGGAAAAGACCACTGTGTTCCTGAAGTTTGGTGTCAAAATGTATTCTGATGAGGCTGTTGAGTTTCAGGGAAAAAGAAAGAGCACTTCACATGTGCATCCACGTCTTAGGAGAAGGCTATGACCAGACTGGCCTCCAGGGTTTGTGCCTCAACTCTGACACCAAACACTGGAATCTGCAGCTTTGTTCCAGCCACGTTTCTCCTCCAGCACAATGACACTGCCGGCAGATGACAGCTCCATGTCTGCGCCGGGTCCAGGGCAACACGGATGCGGGGTTCACGGCTCTCCTCCTGAGCACCCTGCAGCCGCCATCTCCTCCACCAGCCCCGCTTCCCTGCAGGGACCCAGGCCCTGCCCCTCCTCAGGGCTACCCCAATTCTCCCCTTCCCCTCCCACAGCCCTAAGACTGCTGTAAGCAGGTGGTGAGCATTTGGAAAAGCTTCTAAAACAAGCAGAAGAGGAAGAGAATTGAAATTAAAAATCAAACCGCTCTGAAAGCCCATGGCAGGCGAGCAGTCACCATGACACAGATGAAGGAACAAACAAATGGATGGACAAGAGCAGAAGTGTCACTGAGTCTCTCCTGGTCCGTGGACACACAACGCACATTTCTTTAAATGCCATCTTTTCTGCTTCTAATTAGTTGTGCATAGTTTAATGACTATCACATTGCATCATATACAGCAGATCCTTTCTGGGCAAAGCCTTCATGGGAGCAAAAGGAAACACTGAGGCCAATAAATCAGTTTATGCTGGATAAAAACTATGAGAGCAAAGCCTTTGGAGTTCTCGTCAGCCAGCGGGAAGGGTCAGAACTCGTAGGGTCAGAGCCTCGGAGAGCATGGCCCTGCCTCACGCTGGCCCCCTGCCTGCAGACCCCCCGCCTGCCAGAGACAAGGACTGCTGCCTTATTGCTCAGACTCTCCTCCCTGCCAGCGAGGAAGATGAGCTCGGGAGGAGGATGCCAGCGCCCCCAGAGTTAAGATCATGTGATCGGCTTTCAGAGACACTGACTCCCTGTCATTTAATTAAAGCAGAAATGAAGACTTGAGCAGTTGAGAATCTTGGGCATTTTAGCCAACAGATTTATCTCACAGAAGATGATTTCCAAAGCAGCAAATGCCTGCTCGTTCTAGAAAGAATGTGTCCTGCGGAGACAGAAAGCACGTGGGCTTCAGAGCATTTTCGTCCCATGGGCCCTGCGCTCAGCACCGTGCTCAGGGCGACACACCGCCTTGTGGGTGGGGGTCGGGAAACAAGGTTCCCAGCCCAGCAGGAACCGCTCAGGCCCTGTGAACAAAGAGTGTTCTGTATCACTTTCTGGGCAATTTCTGAACAGTCTCACCTACAGGTGGAGATTGTCTTTAACTGACAGTGTTCTTGGCAACACAGACTGTTCTTGATAAACTGCACCAGGAAACCCCCACGGAGAGGGAGGGGGCGGTATGGACAGAACCACGACAGTGATGCAGGACAGGTCAAGTGCACCCGTAGGCGTGCACGGGACGTGCCTCACCATAACGCCGGCGTCACGGTGACTAACACAGCGGTGCCCTGGTGCAAACGCCCACTTGTTCACCCGTCTGCTCAGCCCCCAAATGTCTCCTCCTCATCATGGACAGCGGGCTCTCTGCTGGATCTGTCAGCTCATGGGCACGACAGCCACTCTCCCAGCGTCTCTGCAGTGACTGTCTGAGGTTCTCTTCACCCCGGCCGGGGCCCCAACATAACCTGGGGATCAGCGATCATGCTGGACTTTGGGCCCCTAAACAAGAATAAATCTGCATATCTTCCATCCATTGGCAGTTAAAGTTTAGTCTCAAAACAGATCTCTTTCTACAACTGACAAGAAACACAGACCCTGGGCTCCTGCCTCGAAAATGGAGAAGAGGTGAGTAAAGGCTCCTTACTTTTGGAAGAAACTCAATGGCTTTGTGACCCGGAGCGATGTTGGGGAACAGGATGCCCGCCTGCTGGCTGGGACGCCTGGGGAGTGTGGTCCCTGCTGAATGGACGTGGGTGTGGCCCCCCTTCCTCTGCTCCTGCCTCTGTGAGACCCCATTCCTGTGTGTGCACGTGTGATCTGACCTCACAGGAACCCGGAGCCCAAGGGCCACCTCACTTGTTCTCAGGAGACCGTGCGCTGGGACTCCACCCACTGCAAGCTCCGGGGGGCGGGGCTTGGGCACTTAGCTCCACCCACCTCAGGGGGGCGGGGCCTGTGGGGAGGGGGCGGTCCTCTCCCCAGTGCCTGTCAGTCACAGCTGTCGGCAAACGAACAAGACCTGGGTCCCAGCGTTTCAGCGCCCTGACTGGTCTAGGAGGCCCTGGGCCCCAGCCGGACAAAGCCAGCGCCGTCCTTCTGTTGAGGCCAAAAGCACTTAAACCTAGTGTTTGCTGAGTCTTAGTGGCTCTTCTTTCTCTGTGCAAACAGCATAACAGTATTTTGAAATATATTTGAAAGGGGATGATAGTAGTTAGTAGTGATTTTTAACATATTTGAAAAATAGGAAAGGTTGCACCTATTTGCAATGAATAAGGAGAAATGAGAGAAATTCAGTGCATCCTGGGATCTCTGCTGGCCTCTCGGGATTTGGGAATTTTCATTCCACTGTTCCACTAGGTGTAAATAGCCTGGTGCTGACTGATCACTCACGGAAAACATGGACGTTCAGAGAGACTCCATCGGTGATGATATACAGAAAGATTTCTTGTTGCATGCGGTTCTGTGCATGATGCCAAAGGTGTTTTATTAGGGTAATCTCAGAGCCTGCAGGTCTGTGGGCTGAGGTCTCGGAGCTTCAGTCAAGCCCTGGGTACAAAAGGCTGAGAAGGAGGAGACAGGTTAGAAGCAGGAGACCAGGGCGTCTTGGGTCCACCTCTCACGTAGGTGGGGTCAGGCGAGCCCTGAACAAACTCGAGCATCCCCGTGGGACCGTGAAATAGACTTCCTTGGCAAAACTAACAAAGCTACATCACACAGTTGTGTTGAGGTGAAGTAAGATACTTGAGGGAAGTTATAGTTCCTCCCGTGTGGCTCGTGCCTGGGGGTCTTGTCCACACTCCTGATGCTGGTCTCTGGTACCCACAGGACACCTAGGGTACCTGCAGACTCTGAGCCCAAACTAGGAAGATGACCTCTTAGTGAGAGTTGACCTTTCTTCCCCTTTTCACAAGGAAATGCAGTGTGGTGGCCACTTCCCGCAGGCAGTGAGCGGAGGCAAGAGGAGGAAGCGTCTTCACAGACGTGGCAGGCTTGACCTTGCCTGTCTTCCCGTGAAAATAAAATTCATAAATAGTAAGAGTAAAGCAAAGCCACAGCCACACACATCCCAGCAAAGCAGCACATCACCGACATGAGAGAATCCGTCTCAGGAGACGCCCTCGATGACATTGTCCTTCACTTAAACCAAGCTGTTTATTTATTCTGATGCTAAACCTCTTAAGCGGGGCTCCTATCACCTGACGATGAGCGAAGTCTAGAATTCATGACCACCTACCTTCAGCGTCGCTCACCTGACCCTCCTCACTCCAGTAGACACCAGACGTGTTTCCATGGTTGGAGTGAAGGTGATCTCGCCTCATCCGCCCCTCTCCTGCAGGTACGTGCCTGTAGAGTCTGGAAGCGTTCCATGGCTGGAGTGGAGGTGATTTGTTAAAAGCAGAGTCTGTGGTTCATCCACCGAGATGCCTTCCCCACACTTCTGGAGCATTGCCTGGGCAGTTAGCTTCTTGCTGGCCAACCTGGATATCACCTTATGCATTAATCTATGGGCTACTTTCATGCATATTCTTCCTGTATTGATTTTATTTTTCTAGGAAAGTTAACAGGGAATCACAGAAAAGTTGAAATGTCTCATGGATTCTGTCCTCCATTCTTCCCTCTTGCTGTAAAATGTGATTTCTCCTTGGAAGATACCTCCAAAAATGCAAACATTCCTTGGCAACAGGATGGAATCTTGTGTCAGTGTGGCCCAGAATCTTCCTGTGGGTACAAGCCCTTAATTTTATTCTGAAGATACTCCTTAAGTGGTTTTCAAGCTCCCAGAATTAACAGTCCTGGGATATCATTCAACAGAGCAAACTCCTAGTGAGGGGTCAGGGTAGTCCGCACACGCCCACGGTGGCAGCCTGTGAATCAGATCTCTCCATCGCTCCTCAGGGACACTAGAGACAGAGACCCAGCTCTGACAGGCCCTCTCTCCACCGCCTGGATGGTTTCTCTGCTTTCCTCTTCCCCGTTTGCCAGGCGCAGGGCTGACGGCTCACCTGGCAAGCTGTTAGCAACAGTCAGCAACTCCCCGTGAGGACCAGCCCCAGCTCACTTCCCCCCGCCGTCCCATGTCCTGCTCCAGGGTTGCTATGATGCTGTGAGCGGACTGTTTTTACCAGGACGCACCCAGGGAGCCCAGCCCGGGGGTGGGGAAGACCCAGGCAGACAGGAGCCCACCTCTGGCCCCGTGGTGATGCGGGTGCAGCTCCTGTGCAGCCATAGACCCAGATGCCCCCCATACTGGGAAGGAAGGGATGTCTGGAGGCCAGGTGGATGCCCCCATACTGGGAAGGAAGGGATGTCTGGAGGTCAGGTGGATGCCCCCATACTGGGAAGGAAGGGGTGTCTGGAGGTCCGGTGGATGCCCCCATACTGGGAAGGAAGGGATGTCTGGAGGCCAGGTGGATGCCCCCATACTGGGAAGGAAGGGGTGTCTGGAGGTCAGGTGGATGCCCCCATACTGGGAAGGAAGGGATGTCTGGAGGTCAGGTGGATGCCCCCATACTGGGAAGGAAGGGGTGTCTGGAGGTCAGGTGGATGCCCCCATACTGGGAAGGAAGGGGTGTCTGGAGGCCAGGTGGATGCCCCCATACTGGGAAGGAAGGGATGCCTGGAGGTCAGGTGGATGCCCCCATACTGGGAAGGAAGGGGTGTCTGGAGGTCAGGTGGATGCCCCCATACTGGGAAGGAAGGGGTGTCTGGAGGTCAGGTGGATGCCCCCATACTGGGAAGGAAGGGGTGTCTGGAGGTCAGGTGGATGCCCCCATACTGGGAAGGAAGGGGATGTCTGGAGGTCCGGTGGATGGGGCAGGGGGCTGGCTACTCCCCCGCAGAGCAGAGTTTTCAGACCGGCTTCCATCAGGAGGCGGCCTCAGCCTGTTGGTTCCTGTGTCAGTCAGGCCAGCTCTTCCCTGGGGTCGGGGTGGGGACCTTGACCTGGGGTGTAAGTACCAGGTCAGCCCCGTCTGTCCAGGTGGCCTGAGGGGGTCTGGGGAGAGATGGGCTGGATGGGGAACGGGTGCCCTTTGTCCCTGGTGCCCCTGCAGCCCCCTCCCCTGCATGGGCCCCACGCTCTGCACCCGAGCCCAGCAGTACCTTCTGCAGAGCTGCTTTCTTCACACCTCGAGGTGGGCGGGGGGCTCCCACAAGCCAAGCCCCAGCCTGGAGGAGGGCCCAGGGGCCTGTCCCTCTGTGGCCAGAACAAGCTCCAGCTCTGGGGCGCCCCCTCCTGCCTGGGGGCCGCAGGGCCCCTGCATGCCCCCGGGCCCCCTTTCTTGACCCCCTCCTGCCTGGCCCCTGGGCGCTGACGTCCCCCAGCTCCGGCGACCGCCAGCCTGTCCATCCCTCCAACAGGACCCTCACTTGGGGCTCCAGGCTCCTCACGTTCTTTCTGGACGTGAGTGTGCAAGGGGCCCCTTAGGGCTGTGGCTGCCTCGCCGTCACAGTGGAAGTCGGTCCAAAGTGAAGGGATGCCAACTTGATGCCCTGGTGGAGACCCAGGCCAGATGGGGACACGCGGAGCTGCAAAGCCCCTCCCCCCAGGACTAGAATGACGTCCGCCCCCAGCGCGGCAGGAGCCCGTGGGAGTCAGGGGCCCTTTGACCCAAGCTGGGAAGCATCCCCAGCACTGTCATCTGGTGTGTGCTGTGTCCATGGGGGCCATGGCCCGCGCCTCCCACCCTCTGAGCTCCAAATCCAGGAGGGCCCGGGCGCATGACAGCCCTGAGCCATGCCTGGGATGGATTGCTTCCTGTGTTTATCTCTGACTGTCCAGCTGGGCGCTAAGCTCATTAGAACGAGGATTAGCCTTTCTCTTCTCACAAGCCAGTAAAATCTGACAGAAACTAAAATTATGCTTGGTGGTGGTTTAGTTGCTCAGTCGTGTCTGATTCTTTGTGATCCCATGGGATGTAGCCCGCCAGGCTCCTCTGTCTGTGGGATTTCCCAGGCAAGAATACTGGTTGCTGTTGTCATTCAGTCACTCGGTCATGTCCGACTCTTTGTGACCTCATGGACTACAGCACACCAGGCTGCCCTCCCTGTCCTTCCCCACCCTCCCAAGTTTGCTCAAACTCATGTTCATTGAGTCAGTGATACCATCCAACCATCTCGTACTCTGTTGTCCTGGAGTGGGCTGCCATTTCCTTCTCCAGGGGGTCTTCCCAACCCAGGGATCGAACACTGGTCTCCTGCTTTGCAGGCGGTCTCCAGCATTGCAGGTGGATGCTTTACCAACTGAGCCACCAGGGAAGTCTAAATTATGCTTGGTACTCAACAAATGATGATATCAAATGAGCATCTTCCATTTGCTACATGTGCAGTGATGAATTCTCTGTACCGTGTTTTCTGGCACTTTTTATATATCACTGTATAATCAGAAAAGGCATTTGATAGCTGATACCAGAAAGCCTCTCAGGGAGAAGGCTGTGGTTAGGAAGACAGACACCTTCATACGAAGCTCAAGGAGGAAGGTGATCCCAGGGCAGTTGCTGGTGGGACATGGGGGCAGCTGTCCAGGGCTGGAGGAAAGGGACAGGGTGCAGATCAGAGTGGGGTGGGGCTGAGGACCTCGCCAGAGGCCGCAAGACTCCCGGGAGCCTCGGGGTTGACTGCTGGCTGCCTGATCCATCGCTGCACAAGTCCTGCCTCCCCCAACTCCGCGTGCTCCGTGCTCACACAGCAGCTCCACGAGTTTGCTTCTCTTTGTTGGATGATTGGCTGTTTGGCTTGGGGTCAAGAGCTGGGGTGGGGGCTGTGGAAATTGCAGAGAGAGCGGAATCCCTCATCTGCATCAGCATTCACAGGCCACGGTGAGGTGGGGGCTCCGTGTGACATCTGGGCTGACCCAGCACAGGAGACGGCGTTGGGAAGCTGCGAGCACGGGGCGACAGCCCGCAGCCAGAGTCAGATCGTCTCCGCACGTCCGTGTGCACCCGGTGAGCGCCTGCCACCTACCTGTCAGCTGCCTACGGGGAGGATGCCGCCTCCGAAGGCCCACAGAGGCGTCGGCTGCATCTGCTCAGGTGCTACCGCAGGACGGGCCCCATGGTGGACTCTACGCAATGGACACTCTGTCCCCAGGTCCGGAGGCTGGACACCCGAGGCGCAGGGACCGTCAGGTCTGCTGAGGACCCTCTTCCAGGCATCTGCTCACCGTGGCTTCACGTGGAGGAAGGGGCAGGGGGTCCCTAGGGCTCCTTTAGAAGGTCCCTGGTTCCCTCTGCAGGGCTCCAACCCAGGACGGCATGACCCCTGTGGACTGACCTGCTAGGGCTTTAGCATGTGACTCTGTGGGGCACACACACTAGGGTGTGACTTTGTCGGGGACACACACCAGTGTGTGACTTTGTGGGGGGCACACACCAGTCTGTGACTTTGTGGGGCACACACACTAGGGTGTGACTTTGTCGGGGACACACAACAGTGTGTGACTTTGTGGGGCACACACACTAGTCCATTGCAGCCCTGACAGCTGAGATGCTGGCCCTGCAGGGTCTCGGTCCTCAGAAGAGCCCCTGGTGCCTGCAGATGGTCCTCCATTCACCCTTGTCCTCCTGCCTGGACAGCTCCTGCTTGGGGCGGCAACAGGTGTCTGCTAACCACTCGGTTTGCTCCAGACTCTGCCCCAGATGCTGGATGCACAGGCAGAGCCTCTCGATGGCACGTCATAGACGCCACTAGATTTACAGACTCAAGTTGTGCGACAGTCCTGCACCGAGTCTGTCGGAGCCATTTTCCCAACAGCATGTGCTCACTTCATTTCTGCATCACACTCTGCTCATCCTCACACCATTTGTTCATCACTAGGATATTTGCTTTATGACCCACGGTGTCTGGTCTTTGATGTTACTATTGAAAAAAAATTACAACTTGCTATTGACTCAAGACAGGCAGCAGTTTTTGGCAATGAAGTATTTTGTAATGACACTTACTCCTTGGAAGGGAAGTTATGACCAACCTAGACTGCATATTAAAAAGCAAAGACATTACTTTGCTAACAAAGGTCCGTCTAGTCAAAGCTACGGTTTTTCCAGTAGTCGTGTACTGTGAGAGTTGAACCATAAAGAAGGCTGAATGCCAAAGAATCGACACTTTTTAACTGTGGTGTTGGAGAAGACTCTTGAGAGTCCCTTGGACTGCAAGGAGATCCAACCAGTCCATCCTAGAGGAGATCAGTCCTGAATATTCACTGGAAGGACCAATGCTGAAGCTGAAGCTCCAATACTTTGGCCACCTGATGTGAAGAGCTGACTCATTTGAAAAGACCCTGATGCTGGGAAAGATTGAAGGCAGGAGGAGAAGGGGATGACAGAGGATGAGATGGTTGGATGGCATCACCGACTCAATGGACATGAGTTTGGGTAAACTCCGGGAGTTGGTGATGGACAGGGAGGCCTGGTGTGCTGCAGTCCATGGGGTCGCAAAGAGTCAGACATGACTGAGCGAGTGAGCTGAACTGATTTTGTAATGAAGGTCTGTCCGTTGATTTGTAGACATGAGGCTGCTGCACACTCGACGACCACAGCATGGTACAGTGTGCCCTGGGAAACCAAGTAGTTTGTGTGAGTCACTTTATTGCAATATTTGCTTTTCTGCCATGGCCTGGATGTGCCATGTCATTCAGCTATGCTGAAAGAAGGCCAGGGGGACCCATTTTTTATGGTCCTTGAAAATTTTGCAAAAACACACGTCACCACTAAAGGGCTGTAAAACCCTGTCACCTCCAGGAATGATGATCCTTCCCACCCAGGGGATCAGAAACAGGCATAAATGGCACTTTGCATTCGCCCTCCCAGAGAGTCCCATACTTCTGCTTTTGCACAGTTCGTACAGAAAGGTAGACCCTGTGCCCGGCACCGAGGACGAGCCGTAGCGTGTGGCGGGGGAGCAAAGCCGCCCATGCTTCCTGCCCAGCCCTGGCCCAGCGGGGGTGGTGGCTCGGGCTGGGCGCGCGCCGTCCTGTGGCTTCTCAACTCCTCCTGCTCTGCTGCCCTGGGTTTACTGCTCTAGTTGGAGGGACTGATGCTGAAGCTGAAGCTCCAACACTGTGGCCACCTGATGAGAAAGCCAACTCATCGGAAAAGGTCTTGATGCTGGGAAGGACTGAGGGCAGGAGGAGAAGGGGACAGCAGAGGACAGGTTGGTTGCATGGCAACCAATATCAATATCTGGCACATGAGTCTGAGCCAGCTCCTGGAGACAGTGAAGGACAGGGAAGCCTGGCGCACGCAGTCCGTGGGGTTGCAGAGAGTCAGACAGATTGAGGGACAGCAACGCGTGGCAAAGTGCCCTTTACATGACCCTCTGCGCTCGGGCTGCCTGTGCTGCCCTGTGGTATGCCTGGTATCTGCGCAGGTGAGATGGAGCCTGGCCTTCTGTGAGTAGAGCTGCTCTGTGTCCACTCACCTTTATGCCTCCCAAACGTGGGACATGAATATGGTGGCAACCTCTCCTGAGCTCTCAAGTCCTGGCATCAAACTCAGACATCTTTGCTGTTGGACACAAAGCCTCCAGAATTTGACAATCTTTGGCTTCCTTTGTCCTGCACATGTCTGCATCATGCTGTTGTAGATGACATGGCTCTAAGCAAAGTTGAGTCTTAAGACTTCACTCTCTGTAACCAGATTGCAGACTCCAGGATGTCTGGCTCTAAGTGAGTGATCACACCACCGTGGTTATCTGGGTTTGAAGACCTTTTTTGTACAGCTCTTCTGTGTGTTCTTGCCACCTCTTCTGAATATCTTCTGC
Source organism: Bos mutus (assembly GCF_027580195.1). Taxonomy (NCBI): domain Eukaryota; kingdom Metazoa; phylum Chordata; class Mammalia; order Artiodactyla; family Bovidae; genus Bos; species Bos mutus. The sequence goes on from NC_091625.1 coordinate 102,882,983, forward strand.
TTCTGTTAGGTCCGTACCATTTCTGTCCTTTATTGTGCCCATCTTTGCATGAAATGTTCCCTTTGTATCTCTAATTTTCTTGAATAGATCTCTAGTCTTTCCCATTCTATCGTTTCCTCTATTTCTTTGCATCGATCATTGAGGAAGGCTTTCTCATCTCTCCTAGCTATTCTTTGGAACTCTGCATTCAGATGGGTATATCTTTCCTTTTCTCCTTTGCCTTTTCCTTCTCGTCTTTTCTTGGGTATTTGTAAAGCCTCCTCAGACAACCATTTTGCCTTTTTGCATTTCTTTTTTTTGGAGATGATCTTGATCACTGCTTCCTGCACAATGTCATGAACTTCCATTCTTAGTTCTTCAGGCCCTCTGTCTGTCAGATCTAGTCCCTGGGATCTATTTCTCACTTCCACTGTATAGTCATAAAGGATTGGATTTAGGTCATACCTGAATGGTCTATTGGTTTTCCCTGATTCCTTCAATTTAAGTCTGAATTTGTCAATAAGGAGTTCATGATCTGAGCCACAGTCAGCTCCTGGTCTTGTTTTTGCTGACTGTATAGAGCTTCTCCATCTTTGGCTGCGAAGAATATAATCAATCTGATTTCGGTGTCGACCATCTGGTGATGTCCATGTGTAGAGTCTTCTCTTGTGTTCTTGGGAGAGGGTGTTTGCTATGACCAGTGCGTTCTTGGCAAAACTTTGTTAGCCTTTGCCCTGCTTCATTCCGTACTCCAAGGCCAAACTTGTCTGTTCCTACAGGTATCTGTTGACTTCCTACTTTTGCATTCCAGCTCCCTATAATGAAATGTGTTAGTTCCAGAAGCTCTTGGAGGTCATCATAGAACTGTTCAGCTTTAGCTTCTTCCTCAGTATTGGTTGGGGCATAGACTTGGATTACCGTGATCTTGAGTGGTTTGCCTTGGATATGAACAGAGATCATTCTGTAATTGTTGAGATTGCATCCAAGCACTCATCTTAGACTCTTTTGTTGACTGTGAAGGCTACTCCATTTCTTCTAAGGGATTCCTGCCCACAGTAGTAGATATAATGGTCATCTGAATAAATTCGCCCATTCCTGTACATTTTAGTTCCCTGATTCCTAAAAAGTCCATGTTCACTCTTGCTGTCTCCTGTTTGACCACTTCCAATTTACCTTGATTCATGGACCTGACTTTCCAGGTTCCTATGCAATATTGCTCTTTACAGCATCGGAGTCCACTTCCATCATCAGTCACATTCACAGCTGGGTGTTGCTTTGCTTTGGCTCCGTCTCATCATTCTTTCTGGAGTTATTTCTCCACTCTTCTCCAGTGGCACATTGGGCACCTACCAACCTGGGGAGCTCATCTTTCAGGGTCCTACCTTTCTGCCTTTTCACATTGTTCACGGGGTTCTCAAGGCAGGAAGACTGAAGTGGTTTGCCATTCCCTTCTCCAGTGGACCACGTTTTCTGTGATCACTCACCTAGAGCCAGACATCCTGGAGTCTGTTGGCCTTAGGAAGCATCACTACAAACAAAGCTAGTGGAGGTAATGAAATTCCAGCTGAGCTATTTCAAGTTCTAAATGATGATGCTGTTAAAGTGCCACACTCAATAAGCCAGCAAATTTGGAAAACTCAGCAGTGGCCACAGGACTGGAAAAGGTCAGTTTTCATTCCAATCCCAAAGAAAGGCAATGCCAAAGAATGTTCAAACTACTGCCTAACTGCATTCATCTCACATGCTAGCAAAGTAATGCTCAAATTCTCTAAGCGAGGCTTCAACAGTACATGAACCAAGAACTCCCAAATGTTCGAGCTGGATTTAGAAAAGACAGAGGAACCAGAGGTCAAATTGCCAACATCCATTGGATTATAGAAAAAGCAAAAGAATTCCAGAAAAATTTCTACTTCTGATTTATTGACTACGCCAAAGCCTTTTGAAAGGTTGTTGTTGAATCACGCAAATACACCGGGATTCTTGGCCCCCGGAGGAGAAGAATTCAATCCAGGGCCAGAGACGAGGCTTGATCGCTCAGAGCTTTTGTGTAATAAAGTTTTATTGAAGTATAAAGGAGATAGAGAAAGCTTCTGACATAGGCATCAGAAGGGGGCAGAAAGAGTACCCGCTTGCTAGTGTTAACAATGAAGTTATATAATCCAAAGATTATCTGGAGGTCGTAAAGACCTCATCAGACCTACTCCCATAATTTACATTTTAAGATAACACTGTCCTCAGGCAAGATACATCCTTGTAAAGACCAGGTCTACTCCCATAATTAACATTTTAAGATAACAGAAGGTTGAATCCAAAGACTGTCCTTAGGCAGGATACATTATTGGTATATAATCCTAAGGAATGTGGAGAAAGAAAAAAAAGTTTGTCCTTTCTTCCTCCTTGAGAATTCCAGACCCTTCTCTCCTTGGGGACCCCTAGATTTCCTATCAACCTGCCTAGGAAATGACTCTCTCACTTTGACTATGTGGATCACAACAAACTGGGAAATTCTTAGAGAGGTAAGAATACCAGACCACCTTACGTGCCTCCTGAGAAATCTGCAGGTCAAGAAGCAGCAATTAGAACTGGATATGGAACAACGAACTGGTTCCAAATTGGGAAAGGAGTACATCAAGGCTGTATATTGTCACCCTGCTTATTTAACTTATATGCAGAGCACAAGCTGGAATTAAGTTTGCCAGGAGAAATATCAATAACCTCAGATATGCAGATCACACCACCCTATGGCGGAAAGCGAAGAGGAATTGCGAGCCTCTTGATGAAAGTGAAAGAGGAGAGTGAAAAAGCTGGCTTAAAACTCAACATTCAGAAAACAAAGATCAGGGTATCCAGTCTCATCACTTCACAGCAAATAAATGGGGAAACAATGGAAACAGTGACAGGCTTTATTTTTCTGGGCTCCAAAATCACTGCAGATGGTGACTGCTGCCTTGAAGTTAAAAGACGCTTACTCCTTGGAAGAAAAGTTATGACCAACCTAGACAGTATATTAAAAAACAGAGATACTACTTTGCCATCAAAAGTCTGTCTAGTCAAAGCTATGGGTTTTGCAGTAGTCATGTATGCATGTGAGAGTTGGACCATAAAGAAAGCTGAGCACTGAAGAATTGAAGCTTTTAAACTGTGGTGTTGGAGAAGACTCCTAAGAGCCCCTTGGACTGCAAGGAGATCAAACCGGTCCATCCTAAAGGAGCTCAGTCCTGAATATTCTTTGGAAGGACTGATGCTGAAGCTGAACTTCCAATACTCTGGCCCCTGATGTGAAGAACTGACTGATTAGAAAAGACCCTGATGCTGGGAAAGATTGAAGGCAGGAGGAGAAGGGGATGACAGAGGATTAGATGGTTGGATGGCATCACCGATTTGATGGACGTGAGTTTGAGCAAGCTCCAGGAGTTGGTGATGGACAGGGAGGCCTGGTGTGCTGCAGTCCACGGGGTTGCAAAGAGTCAGACACGACTGAGCGACTGAAGTGAACTCAACCAGATTTCACCTAGGAATTTTCTGGAGAAAATCTCGACTCTTTCTACAGCTCAAGAGCCCAAGGCACAGGCTGGCTGAGCAGGGCCAGACCCTGGGCCTTGCATCCACTATGCCCAGACTCAGTCCAATCTGTGGCAGCTTCTTAGAAAAGCTTCCCAAGCATAAGCACAGGAGGACAGGCCGGGGCCCCCTGGCCCTAACCTTCGGCTATGACTCGGTGGGCCAGGAGGCTGGAGCCTCGGTCCCCTCAGACTCGGGAGGGTGAGCTCACACACTCCCAGGTCGGTCCTCGCAGGCGGCAGCCCCTGCCCTCTGCCCTCCCCTTGCAGCTGTTGGTCACCAACCCCAACGCACCTCCTTTCCCTCTTCCTGTGCCTTCCTCTGGCCCCTGGTCCCAAGTGTGTGCTCCAGAGTGTTGTTTGCGATCAGAAGACTTCCTGCGAGTGGTCAGTCTTCCTCCCAGACTCGCTCTTCCTGAGGCTGGGTGCCCCGCACGCTCCCACACGCAGTGAGCAGCTTGTGTACAAGCCCGCAGGCCCTGGGGTGGAGGCAGGCGCTTTCTGGGGGCGCAGGCAACTCGGCCGCGCCGTCACCTCGTGCCCTGGGTTGACCACGTCACGCGTGTCTCCCCAGCCCACCCTGCCAGGCCGGCTCTCACCGCATCACTGGCCTCACCGCGGCTGGTGGCTGGGCTTCTGCAGGCACTGTGGCAGCTGGAGGCCACTGGACCCAGGAATCTGGGCTCCTCTCCTTGAATCACCATAATTGCACTTTTCTGGGAAGCTTGGAATCTGGTATCTGACAAAAGGCATGCTATTTATTGAAGGTAAATGTTGAAACTTGCCATTTCACAATAAAGTAAAAGCTGGATATAGTCTCATCAGCCATTAAGAGAACCACAGACTTTTTTTTTTTTCATAGAAATATTTTTTAAGTCATGCTTTGGCAAGCAATGTAGTAGCTATTTCTGGGTTTTTAGCTTTTCTTGAGCAAGAACTCCAGGCTTAAAATGTTGAAGACTACTTCCATTTAAAAACTAAGATAATTCACAGAACACTGGGAGAAGATGAACACTTCATACCTGCTGACACAGCTCCCTGAGGGTGGGGCTCGGGGCACATGAAGAGGCTCAGGGGAGGGAGACGGGAGTCAGTGGACCCCAGCATTGCTTGGGGCCCCTCTGATGTTCAGAGGGTCTCTTCCTCCTTCACAGCTGAGAAACCGGATGGTTTAACCAAAGCCACGGAGCTCGGAGATACCACACCTAAAGCTTGGGCCCCAAACCTCTGCTGCTTATTATAAACAATGTCTGCCTTTCACAAAAGGTGACTTTCGTTCATGCATGCAAGTCATTTTTAAAGTAAAAGATTATAAAATAATAGCCCAAGAGTCTCAGGCTCAAAGCCAGGAACCCCAGAACCCGCACAGACCTGCTTTCTGAGAGTATGCGGCTGCTCACCACCTTCTTTTCATCTGCAGAAGAGGAGCTCCTCCCTCCCGGACCAGCTCATTGGTTGTCAAAATAAACTGAGAAAATATGTTATCAAAATGTCTAGTTTTTCTTTTTACAATTGAATCGTGTTTCACATGTTGCTTTTCCAGCTAGAATATATTTTGATGGCAATTTCTCTTTCTTCATTTTACTGCTGAGCATGCTGAGTGAGTGTGGAGAGGGACTGGGGAAGCGAGAGTCTCAGGAGCTGTGAAGCATCCTCCCCTCCAACCCCGCACTGCCCGAGGACCCACATGAGCCCTGGTGTGCGACTCTCCACACACTTGAAGACACGCTGGAACCTCCTCTGCCCTGCTTGAACTCAAGGTTCCGTGGACTCTGCCCTCTAGCGCTCTTACTTAAAGCGGAGATTCGAGCAGGAAGACACTGCCGTCTGGGAGATGACACCCGTTTGATGATGCCCAAGTCTCGGAAGGTCCTTGCATTCCTACCCCCCACCATAGTTTTATCAAGCGTCCATGGCCCCAGGCTCACTCATCGCCCCGCGCAGAAGAGCAGCTCTGTCTCCCATCAAAACCATGCTCAGGCCGGCTCCCATCCTGGACCGGAGCAGAGCATCTCCGCTCTTCACGCCTCCAGCTCCGCAGCGCCCTGCAGACCCCCTTCCTTCACACGGCCATCTTCCTCCATATCCACGGATGCGCCTTGAGGGCATGTGGACTACGCTGACCACCCGGCTTCTCTCCTCCCCCAGGTCCCATCATGGACTGCCCCGACCCCACTCCTCTCACAAAGAACCTGCATGCCCAGCTCTAGTAAGAGGGACCCTGTGCTGACCTCGGTTTCGGGGCCTTACTGCGGGGGAGTCTGGGGCCAGCTGACCTCTGCTTCTGCCTCCTCCTCCCTGGGGGACCACCTGACGGGTCTCTTCGAGGAGATGCTGGGAAGATACTGCAGAGCGAGAGCTGGCTGCCAGGGCTGGCGGGAACCACCGAGCTGATTTCAGCTTTTCCCACTTTCACTGTGCTTTGCCAAAGGTCTTGAGCTCCTAAATAAAACCCCTGGCATCCTTATGCTGCAACGGCAGTCAGTGCCATCAGAGGTTCAGGCTGGAATGTGGCCTGAGGGAGGAAGAGAGGAAAAAACAGGCCTTTGATGTGGGTGCTTTCCTGGTGGCTCAGATGGTAAAGAATCCGCCTGCAAATAGGAGAGCCAGGTTCAACTCCTGAGTTGGGAAGATCCCCTGGAGGAGAGCTCGGCAACCCACTCCAGGGTTCTTGCCTGGGGATTTCCATGGACAGAGGAGCCTGGCAGGCTTACAGTCCACAGGGTGGCAAAGAGTCAGACATGACTGAGTGACTAACACCTTCACTTTGATGTGGACACGTGGACGTTTGTGGCATCTGTTCTGTGCCTGAAATCAATTCCTATTCCCTTCATCTGGCAGTTAATCTTCCTCTACCAGTAATGCAAGGTCTCTTCCAGGAACTGGAGAACGCTTTTCAGAAGCAGATTTTGTGTGCTCCAGGAAATCCTGGTGTGTAACATGAAATAAATGTTTTGAACTCAAATGGTGAGTGAGCCTTTCAGAAGACTCTTTTTAGCTGGGGAGGTCAGAGTCAGCCTTTTGGAGGAAAGTGATGAAACGCAGCTTGGACCCCACAGGACACTGGCAGCCCCCGGTCACGTCCCTGGGCTTCTGCGTCCACTCCGAGCTCTTTGGTGGCAAACCAGCTGCTTCTGGAAAGAATGGTGTAAATACACAGGCTCGCATTGTCCTGCAGGCAGAGCCTCATGGCTGGGGCCGCCCCCTTTGCAGGAGCATCTGCGCACATCCACGCATGCAGCCCAAAGCTGGATCCCCTTGTTCCTGAGCCCCACCCACCCCCCAACCCCCCAGCCCGAGCTCCGACCTTCCACCCTCAAGCTCCAACCACCTCCCAAATCCCTCCTTACATCCTCTTCTTCTCTCAGCCCATGGGGTGAGCAGCCCCGTCGTGGGGTGATCGGGGGTTTGGGGCTCTGGACTTCTTTCTTTCAGAGGGGCCTTCTGCTTCCTCAAATGGGCTCGAAGACCCTTGAGCTTGAATCATGCGCTGAGCAGTGACCTCTTAGTGATGGACACACTAATCCCCTCGGCCACTTCCCAGCTCCTGGAGTCCCAAGGTAAGGGACCTGATCCCAAGCCCACAGCCGTGCTCCTCTTTGGGGGCAACCAAGCTGAGATGAAGTTCAATCACAAAGTCTCCTTGGTTACTGGGGAACCGACACAGAAACTAAACTCATGATCACAAAAGCTGAAACCTTCTGACGCTGATAGCATCGCATCACGACCATCCAGCCTCCAGGAACAGAGCCCTCTGGCCATCACAGGTCACAGGATGCCTGTCCTGCACAGGTGGCCGGGGTCTCCCTCTCGGCCGCCCTTCTGTCTCAGCCCCAAGGCTAACAGTTCCTTCTCCCATCGCACGATCTGCTTTCAGCAAATTAACCTGCAGGGGACACGCGTAGACTTCAAAACTGCATTCCTTTGGAAGGTTACACCCAGGACATTCCATTAGCATTTGGGTGTTTCCTAAACTTGTCAGCACCTCCTTCGAGGTTAAGGCTCGGGAAGGCTCCCCTCCGTGAGGACAGCCTCGCCCAGCCCAGGCCGGCCCATCAGGACTGACTTTTCCAAGGGTCCCGCCTTCTACTCAGAGGCAGGACAGCGCGGCCGTGGGAACGCACCTGGAGCCCCGCTGCACCTTCTCCAGGCTTCCCCGCCCGGCCTAAGTCCTGCTGAGGTCTCAAGGGCTGTTCCTGTTGTAAAGAGGTCCTGTTAGCAAAGGTTGATGCCAAGTCCCTGCTCAGCACAGCCCCTGGGAGGCCCGCCTGAGCACATCCACGTGTCTTCATGTGCTGTAGGGACCCCAGAACTCGGGCGTCTTCTCCAGACACTCCGAGCTTGTTGCCAATTCTTTTAGGAGTTTTATCCAGAGATGATTTAAATTTGAGTCAATGATTTTCCTCCCAAGACAAATAACCATAGGTGATGCAGACAAAGCTGGTGGCTCACCCCCTGCTGGTGACTTGACTCAGGTCTGGAGGAAAAGGGGCCAGAAAGAAAGAGCAAGAGCCCAGAGAGGGCAGAGGGCAGAGGGCAGAGGGCGAGGGTGGCCTCAGGCCGTTCTCTTCTGCACACTTCTCTTAAGCCTTTTCTCACACAAAACAAAGCATTAGAGTTCTTAGTCTGACCAGTCCATTAACTGAGCGTGTGCTAGTCATGGTCATATAGTTCCCTTTCCGACATTAAGGTGAAATTCATGCCACGTGACGTTAACCATATTCAGGTGTGCATTGCAACAGCATTCAGTGCATTCACAATGGTGTGACCTGATCGCCTACATTTCATTTCAGAACATTTTTATCTCCATGAAAGAAACTCCGGTTTTCACCAGTCTGCTTTATGTCTCTATGGACTCACCCATTCTGGATATTCTAAATATATGGAGTCATATAGTATGTATGTACCCTTTGTGTCTGGCGTACTTCATTCAGCATAAACTTCCCTGGGTCTATCCCAGGTGGCACTGGTGGTAAAGAAGCCACCTGCCAGTGCGGGAGACGTAAGAGACTCGGGTTCTGTCCCCGGCTGGGGAAGATCCCCCAGAGAAGGACATGGCAGCCCACATCAGTATTCTTGCCTGGAGAATCCCATGGACAGCGGAGGCTGGTGAGCTACAGTCCGTGGGGTCGCAGAGTCAGACACGACTGAAGTGACTTAGCCCACACGCATGCATGCTGTAGCAGGTATCAGAGCATCAGTTTTAAGGCTGAACAACATTCCAGTCTGGAATCCATCCATCTGTGATGCACATTCGGGCGTTTCCAGGCTCTGACTGCTGTGGGTAGTGTTGCTAAGAACATGTGTGACACGCACTTGTGTGAGTTCCTGTCTTCAGTCTTCTGGGGTTTATACCCAGGAGTGGAATTGTTGGGTCAGATGATGTCTCTATGTCTCACTTTTTGAGGAACAGCCAAACTGCCGTCCAGAGCAGATGATCCACGTTTTATCCCCCGCAGCAAAGCGCTCTGGTTCCATCATTGGCCCCATTTTCACCAACACTTCTCTTTTCTTAAATTATCGTTTTAGTGGGTATGAAGTGAACCTCATCGTGGTTTCTCTAGTGGTTAATGAGAAAAAGTTGATGACCATTTTTATGTCTTTAGAGAAATACCTATTCAAAACCATTGCCCATTTTTCTAGGTTTTTTTTTTTTTTTTTTGCTTTTGTTTTGGGGTTATAAGAGTTCTTATCTACTCTGGACACAAGATCCTCATGAGATCTACAATTTCTAAATATTTTCTCCCATTCAATAGTTTGTCTTTTTACTTTTCCAGTAGTGTTCTCTGATACAGAAATGCTTTTTTAATTTGATTGAGTCCAATTTATGTTTTTTTCTCCCCTTAATGCTCACGCTTTTGGTGTCATGCTTAAGAGGCCATTCCCAAATCCAAGGTCACGAAGATTTATGTTTTGTCTGAGACTTTTATAGTTTTAGTTCTTATATGTAGGAACTAATTAACTAAGTTAATTTTTCCATATGGAGTGAAGCAGGAGTCAACATTGTTCTTTGGCACATGAACGCCCACTTGTTGAGGATACTGTCCTTCCTTACTGAACAGTCCTGGGACCCTGTTGAGCACCAGTCGGCCATGAGTGCCTGGGCCTGCCTCTGGACTCAGCCCCAGCGTGCTGGTCGCGTGTCCGTCCTGAAGTCATCATCACACTGTTTCGAACACTGTGCCGTTGCTGTAGAATTGGGAACCAGGAAGTGTGAGGCCTCCAATTTTGTCCTTTTCTTTCAGTCTTGTGTTGCAATTATTCAGAACTCCTGTAATCCCATATGAAGTTGAGGATCATCTTTTCCATTTCTGCAAAAACTTACTGGAATTTTGATAGAGATTGAACTGAATGTTGTTTGCATTGTGTAGTATCATAATTCTAACAATGTTAAATCCTCCAGTCTATAAATACAAGCTGTCTTGCCATTTATTTAGGCTTTTCTTATTTTTTTTCATAATGTTTTTCACTTTTATTATGTAAGTGTTTTGCCTTTTGGCTGAATTTACTTCTAGGCATTTTGTTTTGAATTCTATTGCAAATGAAATTGTTTTCTTAATTTTATTTTCATATTATATCCTGCTGGTGGATAGAAGCACAAAGTGATTTTGTGTGTTGATCATGTACCCTTCAGCTTCTCTGAATTCGCCTTTTTCCTTTATGGAGGTATAACTGGCATACAACACAGTTTAAGCTGAAGGTGTGCAGCCATGTTTCTTTAAATCCCCCAAAACGTGTCATTAGAAAAGAAAGAGCTTGGAAATTAGAAAGAGAAATTATGATAAAATACCATGGCATTCCAGAAACAGATTTTAGAGTTTTCTATTATATCCTCTATTAAACAGCATGCAACAGCCCAAGAGGATCAGCAGCTATATGACTTCGTTCTAAGAAGCTGCTAGGGTGAGCCATGTTGGCAGTCTCTTTGCCCAGTTATTTAGGACTGAGCTTTGATTGACCTGGGGTTGCCAGTCCTGGTCTGGAACTGGCTCATCTCACCGCCGGTGGGGAAGCTTTATTGTTGCTGTTTACTCATTAAGTTGTGTCTGAGTCTTTGCGACCCCATGGACTGTAGCCCGCCAGGTTCCTCTCTCCATAGAGTTTCCCAGGCAAGAATACTGGAGTGAGTTGCCATTTCCTTCACCAGGAGATCTTCCTAACCCAGGGATTGAACCCATATCCTGCTTGGCAGGTGAGTCTTTACCACTGAGCTGCCTGGGAAATCTACTGCTCCCCAAACATAACAAGAAACTCCAAAATCTACTAGAGCGCTCCTGATGCTAATCTAATTCATGCTTCCCAGCAACTGAAACCTTCAGCTGAAGTGCCGTTGAGTCTTGTGTACAAGAGGGAAGATTCTAAAGAAAGGAGTCCTGACAGAGAGACTGTGCCTTCCTGAGGCGTGTGTACATGTGCACGCACGAGCATATAATGCTAAATACACATGATTACGTCTCTTATATCATATATTCATGAGGCGTGTTCATGTCTGTGCACACGAGCATATGATGCTAAATCTATATGATTCAGTTCAGTTCAGTTCAGTTGCTCAGTCGTGTCCGATGCCACGGACTACAGCACGCCAGGCCTCCCTGCCCATCACCAACTCCCAGAGTTTACTCAAACTCATGTCCATTGGGTCGGTGATGCCATCCAACATTGTCATCCTCTGTCGTCCCCTTCTCCTCTTGCCTTCAATCTTTCCCAGCATCAAGGTCTTTGCCAATGAGTCAGTTCTTTGCATCATGTGGCCAAAGTATTGGAGCTTCAGCTTCAGCATCAGTCTTTTCAATGAATATTCAGGACTGATTTTCTTTAGGATGGACTGGTTGGATCTCCCTGCAGTCCAAGGGACTCTCAAGAGTCTTCTCCAACACCACAGTTCAAAAGCATCAATTCTTCGGTGCTCAGCTTTCTTTATATGTGAGTCCAACTCTCACATCCACACATGACCACTGGAAAAACCATAGCTTTGACTAGACAGACCTTTGTTGGGAAAGTAATGTCTCTACTTTTTAATATGCTGTCTAGGTTGGTCATAACTTTTCTTCCAAGGAGTAAGCATCTTTTAATTTCATGGCTGCAATCACCATCTGCAGTAATTTCAGAGCCCCCCAAAATAAAGTCTGCCACTGTTTCCACTGTTTCCCCATCTATTTCCCATGAAGTGAAGGGACCAGATGGCATGATCTTAGTTTTCTAAATGCTGAGTTTTAAGCCAACTTTTTCACTCTCTCCTTTCACTTTCATCAAGAGGCTCTTTAGTTCTTCTTCACTTTCTGCCATAAGGGTGGTGTCATCTGCCTATCTGAGGTTACTGATATTTCTCCTGGAAATCTTGATTCCAGCTTGTGCTTCATCCACCCCAGCAGTTCTCATTTCTCATGATCTACTCTGCATAGCAGTTAAATAAGCAGGGTGACAATATACAGCCTTGATGTACTCCTTTCCCTATTGGAACCAGTCTGTTGGTCCATGTCCAGTTCTAACTTTTGCTTCCTGAACTGCATACAGATTTCTCAATGGCCAGGTGGTATTCCCACTTCTTGAAGAATTTTCCGGAGTTTATTGTGATCCACACAGTCAACGGCTTTGGCATAGTTAGTTAAGCAGAAACAGATATTTTTTCTGGAACTCTCTTGCTTTTTCCATGATCCTGCAAATGTTTGCAATTTTATCTCTGGTTCCTCTGCCTTTTCTAAATTCAGTTTGAACATGTGAGTTCATGGTTCACATACTGCTGAAGCCTGGCTTGGAGAATTTTGAGCATTACTTTACTAGCATGTGAGATGAGTGCAATTGTGCGGTAGTTTGAGCATTCTTTGGCATTGCCTTTCTTTGGGATTGGAATGAAAACTGACCTTTTCCAGTCCTGTGGCCACTGCTGAGTTTTCCAGATTTGCTGGCACATTGAGTGCAGCACTTTCATAGCATCATCTTTCAGGATTTGAAATAGCTCAACTGGAATTCCATCACCTCCACTAGCTTTGCTCATAGTGATGCTTCCTAAGGCCCATTTGACTTCACATTCCAGGATGTCTGGCTCTAGGTTGGTAATCACACCATCATGATTATCTGGGTCATGAAGCTCTTTTTTGTACAGTTCTTCTGTGTATTCTTGCCACCTCTTCTGAGTATCTTCTGCTTCTGTTAGGTTCATACCATTTCTGTCCTTTATTGTGCCCATCTTTGCATGAAATGTTCCCTTGGTATCTCTAATTCTTGAAGAGATCTCTAGTCTTTCCCATTCTATTGTTTTCCTCTATTTCTTTTCATTGATCACTGAGGAAGCCTTTCTTATCTCTCCTTGCTATTCTTTGGAACTCTGCATTCAGATGGGTGTATCTTTCCTTTTCTCCTTTGCCTTTTGCAAAATATTTGATTAAGTATCTTATTATATCATATATTCAGAGGCATGTGTGTGTGTATGCACAAGCATATGATGCTAAATATATATGATTATTTTATTATATTATATATTCTATGCTGTTTATGTGAATATATTTTGTATATACATAAATGTCTTATTTACCAATTGTAATATATATCTTAAACCATAAGAAAAACCATTCTTTTTCTTTACACTAAACTACAACTGATTTATAAAGAAAGCTGAGCGCCAAAGAACTGATGCTTTTGAACTGTGGTGCTGGAGAAGACTCTTGAGAGTCCCTTGGACTGCAAGGAGATCCAACCAGTCCATCCTAAAGGACATCAGTCCTGAATATTCATTGGAAAGACTGATGCTGAAAATAAACCCACTGAACAGCAAAGCACAGTTATATAAATAATAAATTATTTGAAAGTAAATACGCAGCACATAAAAGGAGGTACGCTCAGGTTTTATGGACACTTTCTCCTCCTCCTACTCTACGTGTTTCAGAATCCACCCTCTGGAGGTGCATGGCCGTCCTGCAGGCAGGCTGTCCTCTTATCCCGAGGCTCATCCATTAGAGACCCCATCTGGCCAAGAAAAGGCTGACCTCCTGGGAGCCTGGAGTCTGGGGCCCGAGCCAACGGCCAGGGTCTGAGGCTCTGTGGGTGGCTGTTCTTCAAGCTGACCACCCGGTCCTGTCCACACTTGGGCACTTGATCTAAGCTTGTTCGCTGGGATGCTTCTGCCTGAGCTGTTGCTAACGATGCAGAGTGTGTGTCTTTGCTGGAAATGTCAAAGTCTCACTTCTCATAATGTACTCGGTGTGCCTGGGGGTCAAAAAGTCACTCTATGGAAAAGCAACAGCTGAAAACGGTCCAAGTTTCCAGGCCTTGTTACAGCTGAGAGATATGACCTGAAAGTCACGCTGGAGCCTATGGTCACAGGTCACCTGCTCTGGCCACTGGGACCCACGGGGCCCCCACGGGGCTCAGAGCTGCCTCCATGTCCATCCCTGGGTGGCTGTGCCAGGGGACTCTGGACGGCGGGGACAGCATGGGCTGAGATCAGCCAGGGTCAGACAAGGCGATGGGTTGGCACTTGGCAGCGGCTCAGGGCCCAGACGTTTCGGTAGGAGTTCCACAGCTTTCCCCAAAGCCGGGGTCGCCGTCGGCTGGCCGGAGGCACTGTCATCTCCGGACCCTTGCCCTCTGCCAAGTCGCTCCCCTGGGACCAGAGGCCCAGGCTTGGCCAGGCATGGACGGTCCCCACCTTCCCCCCTTCCTCCCCCGGGACCCCAGGGCTGTGGTCCTTGGCATCCAGATGAGGAGTTTTAGAGGAGCAAAGCCTGATTCTGTGACCAGGGTGGCGGAGCTGTCAGGCAGCAGCCCCCAGGGGTCCCTGAGCCCTCGACCGCCAGCTCCCGTGGCCAAAACACCACTTTGTGCAACAGACGAACTGAGCACAAGCCGCTCGAGCAGCTCAGACCCACAGAGACCCCGGGGCCTTCCACCCCCAGCCAGGCGGGCTGTGACTCCACAAGGACCCTCAGCCACGACCGAGGCCTCAGACCCCTTCCCGTCAGTGGCCTCGGGGCCTGTTGGAGGTGCCGTGGGGGACCCGGCCTCGGACCCCCACACTCCCTCCCCTCAGGCTGGACCCACCCCCACGTTAGAATCACCTCCAGTTCCTCCGACGCCGCCCACTGAGCACTGCGTGAAGGCACGGTTTGGGGGGTGGGGAGGGTCTTTTCTTCAGGGACAGTGACGGAGCACAGCATCACCCCGAGTGTTAGAGCCTCACATAAAAGGAAGAGACTCCACAGACCCGTCCCCCATGGCGCCACTGCCTCCCCCACAGGTCAGAGACACGAAACCAGTCCTGGGACCACCGCATGCTGACAGGGGCGGGTCTGCCAGAAACTTGCCTTTCCATAAACATTCCCCCAAATCGGAACGTGAGGAACTGCGTCTTGCTTCATCACCCAACTTCTCAGCACCCTCAGCACGTCCCCTGTCCGCTTTCCGTTCCACAGGCGGAACGCACGCCAGCGTCCCCCGGTCATCAGGGTACCCGCGTCCAGCCCTCCTCATCGCCTCGTGCCTCAGCTCCCCTGAGCCTCTCGAGGCCCTTCCCCGGGTCTGGCCTCGTCCTCCTCCATGTGCACACACCCACCTGTTCACCACCCAAATCAAGCTGGATCTTCGCCTCCACCCGTACCCTCGGGAGGCCTTTCCTGCACCCGAGGCTTCAAACATGCTGTCCCTCTGTCCATCTCCCCCTACAGCCCTCACGGTTCCCCCCTAACTGAGGCCGCGGTACTGCTCAGAAGTCCCGGGGGCAGTGGGGCAGCCAGAGACGCCTAGGCTGCCCGTGACCTCTTCCCGTCACCTAGCGACCGGCTTATCCAGACAACGCCATGATTGCACACGCACCCGCTGAGCCTCCTGTGGCTTCTCGCTCTGGTTTGCAACCAGACTGGTCCAGGGAAGCACCGTTCGTATGACGAGGGGCCCCGTGGGTTGCCCCTCTCCCCAGAGTCGTCCCAGTGGGGCCGACACTCACCACACCGCTCGGTCCCCAGTGGGACAGCGAGAGGCAACAGAGGATGGACTCCCTAGGGTTACGTCCTGAGTGACCCGGGTGGCTCCACCAACCACGGTGAGACCTGCCTTCAACAGCCTCCTGCTCTGCGAAGACCCCCGACTGCATCTCGGCCTCAGAAGGCCTGACACAGAGCTCTGCTCGTCCTGTTGGGGTCCGTCCACTGAACCCCGGCAGGAGCCCTGCTAGCTCTTTAAAAAAGGGAGAGAGATTGATTTATAGAAAACCTTTTTACAATTTATTTCCTGTTATGAACCTTTGAAGTATAAAAATGAGGCTCTAGCTAAATGCAGGGTTCAGTGGTGAAAATCTGACCATGAGAAACAAATAAATTAATATTTACAGTCTTTGGCAAAACAAAAGAAGTTTCATCCATCTGTACCAAAAGTTTGTTTAAAAAAAAAAACATAAATAATTTACAAAAAAAAAATATGGTACATTCTAAATATTCACATCATCATCCCGTACCACCGAACACAGCGACACAGAGACCTGCACACTCTTCACCACGGGGACATTTAATGGCATCTCCCAACACTCCGTTGTCTTGGGAAGACAGCTCCACCGAAAAACGTAAAAAGTGCAGCACAGCAAGAAGGCAATTAGCCTCAAAGAAGCAACAAGTGTAAGTTTATCAGATGGCACGAGCAAGGGAGACAGGTCCCGGTCCTCTCTCTCCGTGACAGAGGCGTTAGCTCGCTGTCAACCGCAAGAGAGGCCGTCTGCCACGTCAGGCTGACGAGACAAGTCTTCTTCCTGAGCCCCTACGTGCGTGGAGTGAGATTAACTAATATTTCCTGCAGAAACGTCATGCAACTTAAAGCGAAAAACAAATCAAGCCTGTGAATACTGCTGTGTGAGTAAGGGGTGTGTCAGTTTATCCTCAGCATTCAAAGTCTTTAAAGTCTTACGTACAGCAGATAGAAAATAGTGAAAAAAAATGTATATATATGGAATTAAAGTCACTGGCAACAGTATATATTAAGGTTCCATTATAAACTCTTCATTATTATTTGTTTATTCTATCACATTCTGCAGCATGCTTGATCACGGCAATATGACATTATAAAGCCTTGTATTTTGACAGAAGATTTCTTGCTATAACTGTATCTTTATATTATACGCTAGTTATATGTTGGCTTCTAGAAATTATACTACGTACGCACTACTTGGCATATTTAAATAAGTTACTGGTGAACAGAACTGCATTCTATACTCACTTAATAAATATTAACACAACATTTATAACTGGAACCTTAATGGAATGTGTTACCAAGTTGGGTAAAAGCAACTTGCCCACAGTGTCAAAGCCTCGACGAGGGATTAGATGCAGAAACGCATGTGCCAACCGCTTCTCCACTGGCTCTTCTACAGCAGCAGAGATGGGAAGGAGCCCCAGCAAGGATTCTGGGGACCAGACCTTGGAACCAAGGGCCAACTGGCCGTGAGTTCTCCCAGGTCCACCGTGGCTGGAAGGGCCACCACAATGATGGCGCCTCCTCTGCTAAACCACCAGGTCAGCAGGGCTTTGCCAGACCCACATCTAGACCCACAGCAGAGCTGTCTCACAAGGATGGTCCTTCTTTGATGAGACTACATCTCTGAGGGCTTCCATTGTGGGACAAGAGAGTCGGGGAGAGGGTATTCACTTATTCCCATGGGTATTTCTGATGTTCCAGTTAGTTACCTGACATCCCACATATGTGACTGCTATCTCCTGACCTCTTTCTGATGATGGAATTACTTCAAACTTGAGTTGACCCTTCTTTATAATTTACCTAACAATATATGGGTGCTCTCACACCCAACTTTAAGCACTGAAAGTAGTGTGGCAATATTTTTCCTGCTTAATTTATCATAATGGCTTATACACAATATTCCCTTCAACTCCATATACACATAAATACAAAAAGTACTTACATTTCATATGTAAACGTCATTCTTTTTAAACACAGAAGAAAAGAAAAACAATGCAATATCATGCTCAATTTTCACTCCACATGAAGTCTCGTGGATTCTCAAACTGCTTTTCCTGTAGTGGGTTGGACGTTCATCTTTCAGTTCCATTATTATTTATCCTCTGAAGGCACTTGGGCTTGGGTTGAGGACAGCAGGTGAAGAACCACTCAGGTTAGGGTCAGGGATAGGAGGTCTGCTAGAGAGAGTAGCTGGAAGCACTGGGATGGACTGAGGTGTCTGGGTAACAGCATCTACAGTACTTTGCTGGAAACACAGCAAATCTTGCTTAGACATCTGCAAAACATAGGGACAGAATTTGGAGACTGGACCATGAGTTTTGTTTTGTTTGATTTGCTTAACTATAACCTAAAATATCATTATTTCTATTTTTTAAAAAAGACATCCACAATATGCATGGATGCATGAATGATTGAATGAATGGATGGAAAGATGGACAGATGTGGATGGACGGATGGGGATGGATGGATGGATGGGGGTGGGTGGATGGGTGGATGGACAGATGGATGGATGATGGATAGATGGATGGGTGTATGGGTGTATGGGTGGATGGTGATGGATGGGTTGATGGATGGATAGATGGATGGATGGATGAATGATGGATAGATGGATGGATGAATGGGTGGATGGGTGGATGGTGATGGATAGATGGATGGATGGATGGATGGATGAATGGATAGATGGACAGAAGCATAGATGGGTGGATGGATGGATAGGGATAGATGGATGGATAGATGGATGGATGAATGGATGGATGGATGGATGAATGGATAGATGGATAGAAGCATAGATGGGTGGATGGATAGATGGGGATATATGGATGGATGGATGGATAGATGGATGAATGGGTGGATGGGTGGATCGTGATGGATGGATGGATGGATAGATGGATGGATGGATGGATAGATGGATGGATGGATGGATGAATGGATAGATGGATAGAAGCATAGATGGGTGGATGGATGGGGATAGATGGATGGATAGATGGATGAATGGATGGATGGATAGATGATGGATAGATGGATGGATGGATGGGTGGATGGGTGGATGAGTGGATGGTGATGGATGGATGGATAGAAGCATAGATGGGTGGATGAATGGATGGGGATAGATGGATGGATGGATAGATGGGTGGATGGAAGGATGGGGATAGATGGATGGATGGATGGGTGGATGGAAGGATGGGGATAGATGGATGGATAGATGGATGGATGAATGGATGGATGGATGGATGAATGGATAGATGGATAGAAGCATAGATGGGTGGATGGATAGATGGGGATATATGGATGGATGGATGGATGGATGAATGGATAGATGGATGAATGGGTGGATGGGTGGATCGTGATGGATGGATAGATGGATGGATGGATGGATGAATAGATGGATGGATGGATGAATGGATAGATGGATAGAAGCATAGATGGGTGGATGGATGGATAGATGGATGAATGGATGGATGGATAGATGATGGATAGATGGATGGATGGATGGGTGGATGGGTGGATGGTGATGGATGGATGGATAGAAGCATAGATGGGTGGATGAATGGATGGGGATAGATGGATGGATGGATGGATGGGTGGGTGGATGGAAGGATGGGGATAGATGGATGGATGGATGGAAGGACGGGGATAGATGGATGGATGGATGGATGGATGGAAGGATGGGGATAGATGGATGGATGCATGCATGATGGATAGATGGATGGATGGATGGGTGTATGGGTGGATGGTGATGGATGGATGCATGGGTGGATAGATGGATGGATGGATGGATAGATGGATAGAAGCATAGATGCAATGATGGATGTATGTATGGATGGATGGATGAACATATGGAAGGAAATGTGAAGTCTCTCAAATGAAACCTAATGTAAGGAAGAGAACACTCCACCAGAATCAAGAAGACATATCAACACTCTTGCTGTGTGATTTGTGAAAAGCATCTCTGACTCTTACCTCAACTGTAGAAGATACATTCATATCTACATGAAAGCACAGGTTTAGACCACGTAGAAGCCAAGCTCCCTTCCAGCTCTATCACACTTGACTTGAATATACGCCTAGGGAGACACTCAGAGAGACCCTCCCTCCACCTCCTCCCTCCTTCCTGCCTTCCACTGTCCCTCCCTCCCTCTCTCTGTCTCTGTGTCTTCCTTCCTTTCTTTCTTGCCCTCTCTTTACTTCTTTCTCTCGACCTTTCCTTTTCTTCTTCCTTCCTTCCTCTCTATCAGGGGCTGCAATCTAACATGCCAAAGGGGCCCAGAAGGTGTAGATGGTGCAGGAAGCTATGGGGTGGAGTACAGTGGGTAGGTAAAGCCTGTGAATAACAAAAGCGTTTGTCCTACTAAAGACATTCGTACGGAATTCAAAACAAACAAACTGACAAAGTCAAGCTGACCAAACCAAACATCTGCTGGGCGGGCCACCAGTTTATTTCCCTGACGTGCAGCTTTTGCAAAATGAAAAGCAAAATGTGCATTCCTTCCCCGTGCTCTGTGACACACAGGGCCCCAGGGAACCTTGTTCTCACACTCACCTCTGCATTCATATTTGAGGTCCGAGAAGTAGACCATCTCTTGAGAGAAGACAAACAGACCCAGCCGCCCACCAGCGTAGGTTTGGTCATAGATGGGTCCTGAGTCCGCCATGACTTGTTTTCCTTCATGTACTAAGACTCTGAAAACAAAACAAGGAGACGGAAAGAGAAGGTCAAAACTGTGAAACACATTCACCAGAGGGCAGGAGGTCAGCTTTCTCCTCACAAGGCTCGCCAAGAGCAACAGCAACACCCAGACCTTCCTCCTCGTGACTCACTGACAATCACCCGCCCAAGCTTCCAAGCTGCCTTTGCCTTGAAGAGCCAGGAATACTGTAGTGGAGTCAGGAGGCCCTTCCCTCAGCCTAACCCTGATCTCAACTCCAATCCTACCCTGACCTTAGCTCTAACCCTAACCATGACCCTGACCCTAACTTGACCTTAACGCTAACCCTAACCCTGACTCTAACACCGACCCTGACCCTAACTCTAACCCTCGCCCTGGCAGCAGGCTTCTGGCCTTCATACTGCATGAAAGCCTTGTGCCCACCTGCCTCCTCAAGAACCGTATGCTGACTGACACGTAAGCACAGGCTCTACCCCACGTGCACAGAGGCTCTGAAGCTCCCTGGTAGGGGAGGGGCTCACGAGTGGAGAAGCAGGGACTCCCCCCGGAACAGTCCCTGCAGCCAACCTGCACCGCCCCTTCTCAGATCTGTCTGTTGTCACAGAGCACACGCACGCACACTCCTGGTGGAGCATCAGACCGGCCTGTGCACTAAGTCCAACTCTGCAAAAAGCTTTAATTTAAGTCACTGTGCTTTAATCAAAACTGATTAAAAATGCTGTCATGCCGAGAGGACGAGATTCTGCTGGACTGCTTTGTCAAAGTTTTGTTGGAGATGAGTCTTGGACTCAGCTGTTCACAAATCAGAAATAAGCAGGAGCCTGTGCAAAGGAATCACGTGCTAATCCACAAAGACACAGCACTTCAACTGCACTTTCCCTCCTATAAGGGAGATGCTTACCCCCTTCTGGCTTATTACAACAAGTTTGGTCTCCTCTTCAATAGTTTTGTTTTGGCTTTTTACTTTCTTTCTTTTTTTTTTAAAGTGATGTGCAGAAGATGCTGGACAGGAAAGAGAAGCATTTAAAGTGGGAAAATCCAGGGAGCAGCACACAGGGCAGAATCCCTTCAGCTGATTCATCTGGGGACGCCGTGCAGTGGAAAGACATTTCTGAAATGGACAAGTGCTGGGCAGAAATGCAGCGGGCAGCAAGCCTCCCTCCCCCTACCTTATGTAGCCTGTCTTAGGCCTGTGGGTCAGATGCCACCGGTAGGCAGTGTAGTCCTTCCAGCCGATATTCTTGGGGTCGTGCCATAGAGTGCGAACCTGAGGGAGAGCATCACTCTAAGAACAACTGGCTCCCTGAGCCTTAAGTGTGGCTTTAGAGCACCAAAAGGGACACAGAACATCCCTGGGACGAGAAACACCCGCGCGCGGGTGGCCAGGTCTCCCTCTGACGAATCCCATAGCGTGAACCTTAGCGTAAGCAAAGCCCGCTGACCGGGGCTGTGCCGTTCAGTGTGAGGAGCCACCGGGCTGAGCTCTGGGTCTCTGCTTTCCCAATGCAGGACCGAGACTTTGGAGCCCTTTTCTATAGGGCACAGACCTATGCTTCACGTGCAAGAGGTTCTCCAGTGGTGTTTATAAAAGCACCAGGCACGGCATCTTTAATAAGCGAGAGTATTGTAATTACCTGAGCTTCCCTGGTGGCTCAGATGGTAAAGAGTCTGCCTGCAATGCAGGAGACTTGGGTTCGAGCCTTGGCTCAGAAAGATCCTCTGGAGAAAGGAGTGACACCCACTCCAGTGTTCTTGCCTGGAGAATCCCATGGACAGAGGAGCTAGGTGGGCTACAGTCCCTGGGGTCGCAAAGGGTCGGCTGCGACCGAGTGGCTCACCCTGACTGGCTGAGGTGAAATGAACATAAACAGAGCCGGGGCTGTTTTTTTCTCGGGCTGAGGGGCCGGACTGCTCTCGGCTGCAGCTCGCGAGGGCGGGACTGCTCGCGAGGGGCCGGGGCAGCTCTCGCGAGGGGCCGGGACTGCTCTCGCGAGGGCCGGGGCTGCTCTCGCGAGGGGCCGGGACTGCTCTCGCGAGGGGCCGGGGCAGCTCTCGCGAGGGGCCGGGGCTGCTCTCGCGAGGGGCCGGGCAGCTCTCGCGAGGGGCCGGGACTGCTCTCGCGAGGGCCGGGGCAGCCGCCCGCCGGGAGGAGCCGTGCTCACCTGTCCCTCTGTGTTGCCCGTGTGCCACAGGGCGTTCCTCAGGTGCTCACCCGTGCCCGTGGTGGAGTTCACCACCTTGAGGGACACCCCCGAGTAGCCGTAGGCCCGGGTGGGCTGGTCCTCCCAGTAGGTCTGCGTCACCTGCTTCCACATCACCACGTAGAAGCGGCTGCTGGACTGGTAGCCGAAGACAAAGCCCGCGTAGTCGTCGTCACGGTCCGTGTTCACGTAGAACGTGCCGCTGAAGTCGACAGACCCGAACTCGTCGAAACCTGAGGCCGCAGGGAACATCTGTCGTCAGAAACAGCCTTCTAGGGGACCCCTGGACACCGGCAGAGAGGGCTCTTCCCTTCCATCCAACCGCAGCCCTGTTCCTGGGCGGTTAGGGCACTGAGGGAACTTAATCTTTCTAAAGTTACGGGAGGCCTTCACTGCCTTAGGTAATAAACACAGAACCCGTAAAATAAAAGGGCCTGCTGAATATGAGATCTCAGAGACTGGAGAGGCAAAGACGCCCTTCCCCGAGCTCTTCCATCACAAATACTTAGGAAGATGGTTGGCAAACCAAGGGAGGGTGGGAGCTACCAGAGAGACCCACTGCTCCGTCCCCTCAGTCTGAAAAGGCAAGCTTGCGTGCTCCACGGCGCACATGCTGAGGCTCACCAACAGCGATGCCAGGGTCGGAGTTGGCTGTCTGCACCAGCTCTTTGCCTTGATGGCGAATGACCCAGTTGGGATCAATCTGAGTGGTGCCCTTGGGGTCCAAGTGGACCATCTGGAAGTTCCGGAAGTCTGTCTCGCTGATGGCGTTGTTCTCGGGACACACGTCGTCAATATCAGGAATACTGTCGTTGTCGAAGTCGTCTTTACAAGCGTCCCCACGCCCGTCGCCTGTCGCCAAGGAAGAGCAGAGGGAAAAGCAAAGTAAGGGCTCGCCGTCTGCCTCTCTGGGTCTGAGAAGACTTAGTACATGAGTCTCTGAAACTCTGAGGCCAAGGGCTTGGCAGTGCTTTCTGGATCAGCGCCTGCAATTGCTGACGTTTTGCCCCAACACCCTGAGGAGGAGCCTGGACTCTCTTCTCAAAACGTCGCTCTGATAACACTGCAGTGAAGCTTGCCATATGTGAGCTCCCGTGAGAGCCATTTCTTTTCATTCTGAACTTGAAATTGGGATACAAAACCTGAACCTTGCCAGGGGAAGTCAAGCTGAATTTCCAACTTTTCCCTCTGAATGTCTTCAGAACCTTTGCTACTACCTCAGTTGCCCCGCCCGCAATCTGCTTGGCCTTGAGGGCAGAACTCTCTGATGAAAAATGGTCTCCCTGGGGAGAAATGGACTTCCGCTTTTGGGGGGCATCTTGTCAGTTTTCCCAGGGGTGGGGCTGGGGGCCACGGACCAGCCTGGCTTATGGAGAGATGCCTGCTGAGATCTCATGGGTATGCAGTCCATGCTAACGGTGACAATCCAGATGACCACTCACTAAATCACCCTGTCGGAGCGCCTGCTGCCTTAGAGGGAGAAAAGATACCGAGTTCAACCAAGTTTCCGTCACATCCCTCACACGGTCCTCAGTTCCCCTCAGAGGCACACGGCCCCTCAGTTCCGCTCAGAAGCAGATGGCCCCTCAGTTCTGCTCAGAGGCACACGGCCCCTCAGTTCCGCTCAGAAGCAGATGGCCCCTCAGTTCCCCTCAGAGGCACAGGGTCCCTCCATTCCCCTCAGAGGCACACATTCTGCGCTCTGGGAGACAGGCCTGTGCTCTAGCTGGCGGGAGTGTCCACAGCCCTGAAGACATCCCTGAGCACCGGCCTCGCCTCCACCCCAACCACCCCCGGCACCAGCCAAGCCCTCCCGCAGGCCCAGCTGTGGGGACAGAAGCCGCCAGTCCTCTTGTCAAGAAGGAGCTCTGTGCTGCTCGCGGCCGGGTGTCCTTGGAGCTGCCCTTCAGCCAGTGAGTCTCCATGTGCCTCTGGGTCAGTGGGCTCCATCCTCCCTGCCCCCACCTCCGTCTCGTCCAGGGCAGCTGCGTGCCCTCCGCCAGCACTTGGGTCAGCCTCCAGCAGACGCCAGAGGACACCTGGTCCTCTGCTGTGCCCCTGCTGCGTCACCTGAGACCCTGAGCCGCCCTGGGCTCCGGGCCCTCCAGACCCTCTCCCCGGGGACCACTAGGGCTGAAGAGCTCTTTTCGTCCAACACCTCACGTCCCTGCGGCCCCACTGCCCTGCGGGGGTCACCTACCATCTGAGTCCTCCTGGTCGGGGTTGGCGACCAGCCGGCAGTTGTCCCTGTCGTCGGGGACCCCATCGTTGTCGTCGTCCGAGTCGCAGGCGTCGCCCTGGCCGTCGCGGTCATGGTCGGCCTGGTTGGCGTTGGGGATGTAGGGGCAGTTGTCCTGGTTGTTCTGGTGGCCGTCTTCGTCGATGTCCTCGTTGTTGTCACACTGGTCTCCCACGAGGTCGTTGTCCACGTCGGTCTGGGAGGCAGAGATCGGGGACAGCGGCACTGAGCCTCCGCCCAGCGAAACAGATGCTGGTTGAAGTCGCAGAGCGCATGCAGCCTGGCCCACCTCACCCAACGCGAGCCATGACCGCAGAGAGGAGACGGCCTCCTGAGACAACCCACCAACATCAGAACGGGCACTGGGGTCCAGGCGTCTCTGCATCTAACCCACCCCCTACAGGGGCTCGCTCTCCTTAAGGGGGACTGGAAAGCATTAGCTGCCATGGAATCAGGTCCTTTCTGACAATGTCCTTTCTCCAGCATGCTCTATGAACTACATCAGCACGTTCCATTCCCACTGTGGCTTCCAGAGGCCAACCTGGAAAAGCAGCCAATTCCACTGCCTGCTTCAGGGAAACACCGAGCTGACTGGGAGACTTGCTCCCACGCACAGCGGGGCAGAGGCACCTACTGTCTGGATGGGGGCCAGTGAGATGCAGTCATGCTTGGGCTCGAGTTCAGTCAGCGTTTTCAGTTAAAACGATTGAGCAGCCTGTCTGTCACGTCCAGGCAGAGCGCGTGGAAAACCAGCAGGCCACGCAGTCTGTGATGACCCCTCGACCCCTGCACCTCGCGACGCCCTGATCAGTCGCCCCGCCCCTTACCTGGTCGGGGTTGTGCACCAGCGGACAGTTGTCACAGTGGTCACCCACGCCGTCCCCGTCGGTGTCCCGCTGGTCGGTGTTGTAGACATAGGGACAGTTGTCTCGCTCATTGAAGACATCTGTGGGATGCAGGGAGAACAGGGTGCACGGGGTTTAGAGAAGGGGCACTGCTTGGCTTACTGCATTAAACAACATACAGCCAAACTTTGGTTTAATAAAAAAGAAATCTAAGAAATCATAAAATGCGAAGATTATTAGATTCATGGCAGATTTCCCATTAAAAGGAAAATACCCTTAGTTTAAAGCAGAACCAACTCTTGGAGGTCTCTGGATGGTGAGGCACACCGAGGGTCAGCACGCGAGTCACTGCAGAGTAAATATCTGCATCTTCACGCTGACTGTTTGCCCCAACATCCACTCAGAAAATCTACATTGAGCTGCTGGGGACTGGCCAGCCACCTGGGCTCCACGAACTCACCCATTTCCTACATTACTAGGAAACCAACCAGGACAGACACTGATGGGGCTCAGATGCAGTACCTTATACCCAGAAATCTGAAAGTAGACCATGAATTTCATCCAAGTTATGAAAACTATGAATTAACCTGACATGTGGGGGATCCCAGGAGGTGAGGGGGTCCTGGCAGGTTGGGGGAGGTATTGGGTGGGGGGTCCTGAGAGGTGATGAGGGGTCCTGGGAAGTGGGGGTTCCTAGGAGGTAGGGGGTCCTGAGAGGTGGGGGGTCCTGGGAGGTAGGGAGTCCTGGCAGGCAGGGGTACTGGCAGGTGGGGGTCCTGGGAGATGGGGGTTCCCGGGAGGTGGGGAGAGTCAGGGGAAGGACCCTGACGCATACAGGGCTTGGACGTCACAGATGGAGGACAGGAAGAGATGCCTCATCTCCAGGAAAAGCCCTCTAGAGCAGCCTGGGCAGACGCCATCCTGCGCTGATAGAAGCCGGTCAGTGAGATGCCAAGTGGCAGCAAGAGAGCAGCCTGGAGACAGCACAGTTGGGGGCAGGCAGTCGGGGGAGTAGGTGTGAGTCTGGCAGGCTGCTGACCGGGCTGCAGGTGCTCAGGGCGAGGCCGTGCTGGGGGTGGGTGCCGGGTCAGGCCCACAGGCACCACTTAAAAGGCTTGATGCCATCAGAAGTTTCCAGTGTCTAAGGTGAAGCCCTGGCGGGGTCTTTGCAATGGACAGCTCAGTGACGCCTGGAAGCAGATCGCTGGGGAAACACAGGGGGTCCGGGAGACCCTTCTCAGAAGCTTGGTTTGTTCAGGGCAGGGTGCTGGGCTCCTGGGGCTGTGAACAGTGGGCATGAGAGAAGACACCAGGGCTGGCAGGACATGGTCGGGAAAGGAAGCTGCAGGTGCGCTGTTTCCCACGGGGGGTCCGAGGCCCCGGGGAAGAGGGGCTGGAGGGGGATGGTCTCGTGAGCGGAGACATGACTCGGACGTCGTGTGCTAGTTAACATGGGGCGGAGCTCCCCCAGCCAGCACAGAGCCTGCGGCGTCTGCAGCCGCGGGCGGGCCCACTCACCGTCCCCGTCGATGTCCACGGAGCAGGCGTCACCCTCCCCGTTGTTGTCCGTGTCGATCTGGGCCGGGTTGTGAACATACGGGCAGTTGTCGCACCGGTCCCCGACCTCGTCTTTGTCGTAGTCGAACTGACGGGGGTTGAAGAGAAGCTGGCAGTTGTCCTAGAAAAAAATCGAGGGAAGAATTCCAGCAACAGCGTAGAGACGCTTGCTGGGTTACTCATAACAGGACTGGGCACCTCCAAGTCGTGTATTTAAAGCAGATCAAGATAACCAGGGTAGAAATACAGCCAGGAAGCTCTACCTACAATTTCTTGACATCAAGTCATTTTATAATTATTTACACAGTCCATCCATATGAAAAATTTTGAGATTCCCACTCCAGTGTTCTTGCTTGGAGAATCCCAGGGATGGGGGAGCGTGGTGGGCTGCCGTCTATGGGGTCGCACAGAGTCCGACACGACTGAAGCGACTTAGCAGCAGCATGGTAAAGGTGATACAGTATGTATATCACGGTGAGGACAGACACATAGATGGTGACGATAGACATGTCGATGTTGAGGGAATGAAAGATCCAAAGAGTTAATGCATCAATGGAAGTGAACCCGCAAACAAAACTTAGCTGCTCTGTGTCTGTGTCTGAATCATGAATGAATACGTTAGATCACATATGTCTGCTACAACACTTTCGGGAAATGGAGAGTCCCTTGGACTGCAAGGAGATCCAACCAGTCCATCCAAAAGGAAATCAGCCCTGAATAGTCATTGGAAGGACTGATGCTGAAGCTGAAGCTCCAGTCCTTTGGCCACCTGACGTGAAGAACTGACTCATTGGAAAAGACCCTGATGCTGGGAAAGATTGAAGGCAGGAGGAGAAGGGGACGGCAGAGGATGAGATGGTTTGACGGCATCACTGACTCAATGGACATGACTTTGAGCAAGGTCCAGGAGTTGGTGATGGACAGGGAGGCCCGGTGTGCTGCAGTCCATGGGGTCGCAGAGTCGGACATGACTGAGCAACTGAACAATAAGATTCTGCTATCAAGGCAGTGAGTGATAGCATCTCTCCTTGAAGAGACAGCCCTGCATCACTCGCACCGCTGCCCCAGAAGGAGGATGGATAAGTAAAAGTAAGCTATCGAAAGCGTTCTAAGTAGAGCAGCCCACGTGGCTGCACGCCTGGCTGGCTAACGTGCGGTGGAAACCACAGGATTCTCCCGGTGACTCTCAGCCTCATGGGGAGAGAAGTCCCGGTGGTTCACAGTGACCTTCCGAGCACCCCGGGCGCTCGGAGCCCCCCACCTTCTCGTCCGTGACGCCGTCGTTGTCGTCGTCGTCGTCGCAGGCATCCCCGATGCCGTCCTTGTCGAAGTCTTCCTGCCCTGAGTTGGGCAGGAGGGGGCAGTTATCCTGTGAGAGGAGGAAGCAGATGTTATGAAAACATCCCCGAGCCCCATGCCCTCAGGAGGAAGCCGGAAGGGCACAGCTGGTGGAGCTTGAGGAAGCCGCACCGCGGAGACCTCACGGCCAGGCAGGGCTCTGCGTGTCCCCCCGGGGGCTGCCTGAGGCCTGACGTCAGCACCGCCCGTGAGGAGAGAAAGGAAGCCTGTGTCTGGAGCCCTGGATCCCGGTGAAGAGCCCAGACCACGGGAACCGGACAGAAGGAAAACACAGGACGGGACCAGGCCCCACCTGGCTCCTCCCTCAAAGCTCCGGGCACCAGTGACGACCTCTGACCGGCCAAGGGGCTGCCCAGGGTCATTCCACTGCAGGGGTGGGCCAGGAGCCGAGGGCCAGCACCACCCATCGCCCCTATTCACTGACTTCAACCCTCTCTGATTTCGGTCAATAAACGTGTATCAGGCGCTCTGTCCTCTACCAATTCCAACAATGAGCTACTTCTCCAGAAAGACCCCTGGAATTTGCAGAAAGCCCCGGGCAGATGCCTTGGGGGGGTGCCGGTGGGTGGCCTGGTGTTCCCCGCCCCTCCGCAGTCCCCGTCGGCGTCTGGGGCAGGCACGCGGCTGCAGGGCACCCACACCTTGACGCAGTGGTACGTGGCGTTGGTGGCGCACACCAGGTTCTTGTTGGGCCAGCCGTCCAGGTCTGAGTCCTCCCCGCAGATGAGCCCGTCACCCGCGTAGCCCGTCTGGCACTCGCACTTGTACATGGGGTCGCTGAAGTGGCCCAGGTAGATGCACTCGGCGTGCCGGTGGCAGCTGTGGGTCTTGTCCTTGCAGGGGTTCTCGGGCTCACACACCTGGGGAGGCGAGGGCGCACGCTGACCCTGACCCTGATGGGGGGACCTGGGAGCCCAGGTCTGTCCAGACCCCCAGGGCTGCGCTCCCCGGAAGGGCCTGAGCTTTCAGTGGTGCCAGAGCAGGGGCACAGCCCGCCCCAGCCTTGGTGATGCCAGGGGTCACAGCAAGGCCGCAGCTCCTCACCTGGGCCCTCGGGATGCTGTGCGGACACTCAGCCCCCCGGGCCCTGCTCCCCGCAGAGTAAGCGGTCCCTCCGCATGCTGCCCGCCCCTCTCCGTCCCAGCCCACCTGATGGTCCTCAAGCCTCTAAGACAGCGGCTCACCTGCTTCTCAGTCCTGGCCGCCTCCAGGCCGACACCAAAGGGCTGGTTCCCCTTGTAGCGCGGCGGGCAGGGCAGGCAGTGGTAGCCGGGGTTGGTGTTGACACAGCGGTGTGCCTTGCTGGTTGCGAAGCACACGTCTGTGACCACGGCGCACTGTGGGACCGACAGGGTGGACATGAGCCTGGGCCCCAGACCCCGTGGGCTGCCCCGCAGCCTGGGGAAGGGCACCCACCTCGTCCAGGTCCTCGCAGTGGGTGCCGTTGCCCAGGAAGCCCCCCGGGCAGGAGCCGCAGGACCAGGAGCCGTCGGGGAAGCTGCTGCACTCAGCTCCAGGGAAGCAGGGGTTGGACAGGCAGCCGTCTGCAGGGAGGGAGGAGACAGTGAGGCTCGCGGCCGTCCAGGAGCAGCACCCAGTGGTGGCCTCAGAGATGCCTGCGGCAGAAGCGTCCAGGCCCACAGCAGGTGCCTGGGGGCCGAGAGGCAGAGGGCCAAGGAGCCACGCCGCACACCCATCTGATGGGCACACCCATCTGATGGGCACACCCACCTGACGGGCACACCCACCTGATGGGCACACCCATCTGCTGGGCATCCTGGATGGGGTGGTGTGCCTGCACACCCACCTGCTGGGCACACCCACCCACCAGGCACACCCACGTGCCAGGTGGCTCCCCACCCCGCACACCCACGTGCCGGGGGGCTCCACACACTGCACACCCACCCATTGGGCACACCCACCTGGCAGGCACACCCACCTACTGGGCACACCCACCTGCTGGGCGTCCTGGATGGAGTGGAGTGCCTGCACACCCACCCGCCAGGCACACCCACCTGCCGGGCAGATCCCCACCCCGTACACCCACCTATGGGGCAGCTCTTCCTGTTACACATCTGCTGCTCCTTGACGTCCCCCACGCAGTCCTTGCCCCCGTGCTGGGGCTCGGGGCTGTTGCAGACGCGTGTCCGCTCACGGATCCCTCCAGCACAGGTGACTGTGCAGGCCGACCACGGGGACCAGGGGCTCCACCGGCCATCCACTGGGGGCGGGAGGACAGCAAGGTCATGCGGGGACGGGATCTGCACTCGTTCTCAGTTGGGTCTCTGAACGAAGACACCAGCCACACAAGGGGCTTCGGGCGCCCAGCCGGCTCAGCCCGCGTCCTGTGGAAAGCTGGCCCGGGGCCGGGCCGCTCCGTGTCCACTCACCCGGGCAGGGCGGGCCCTGGCAGGCCTTGGTCTCACGGCCGCTGCCCTTGCAGCTCCGGCCCCCCATCTGCGGCACTGGCGAGTTGCAGAGGCGGATACGGGTGACGTTGCCGACGCCGCAGGTCACTGAGCAGGAGGACCACGGCGACCAGTGGCTCCAGCCGCCGTCCTGCCGGACTAGCGCAGGGGGCAAGCACATCGGAGCTCAGAGGGCTCAGCAGAGAGCAGGCTGGGCCCTCCCAGGAGTTTCCCACCAACCAGGCAGGGAAGAGCCCCGGCAGCAGGAGGCCCGGACCGGGGGGAAGGCCCCCGGGACCCCCAGGACCCGGGGCGCGCCTGACACTCACTGCGGTGGTCGCACCTGCCCAGGCTGCAGGCCCGTGTCTGGATGGACGGCCCCAGGCAGGTGTTGCTGGTGACGTCACAGGAGCGGCCCCGCTGCTGGGTGCCCGACCCGCAGGTGGCTGAGCACTCCGTCCACTCCGCCCACGGGGACCAGCCTTCCTCGCCGTCTGCACGGGGATACCACTGTCCGTCAGACCCCAGGGGCCCACTGCACGGGAGGCCAGCTCTGGAGTCCGAGCAGAGTCCCTAGGTGGACGCAGGAGGTGCGCAGACACGTCTGTCCCAGGGTCGAAGTGCGGGAGCGGACCCCAAGAAAGGGAAGGGGGCGCACGAGGAGCTTGCCCGGACACCCAGTGACCTCTGGCAGGGAGGGGTCCGTGGGAGACCCTGAGGGCCTCTCAGAGGAGACGCCAACTCTGCAATAGAGCTGTCACTGGGGCCACCAGGACGTGAGCTATTTCCACTCTAACAGCTGTTTGCTGGTTTACATGCAGCAGTGAAACTTCAATTTGGGGTTGAAATGACAGGACGCTAAAATTAGTTCCAAATACTCTAAATGGGAACAAGTTAAATAAAAAGGAAATTTCCTGCCGAGAAACACCAGTGCCTGCCATGCACGTTTGTATACCTCGTGCTGCATTTTCATCGTAAAACTCACCCTGGGTCACGGGCATCATCACCCTGAAGCCCAGAAACGCTACATTTTCATGGAGAGGTAGAGCCCTGCCCATCGCCAGGGGCTCCCAGCCCCCGCCCAGGCCAGCAACCTGCAGACCCCCAGACCAGGACACGCAGAGCACATATCAGAGAAAGCAACCAGTCCAGTCAAGGCTGCTGGTGACATGGGAGGGGGCGGGGAGCCTTGGAGGCTTGGCTGCTGCCGGGCTGGGGGCCAAAGGCAGGGGGCCAGCTGAGGTAGGGGCACCAAGCCGTCGGGGAGCCAGCAGCATCTGGGGGCTTCCAGAGGGAGGGCACTAGGCCGTCGGGGAGCCGTGAGCGTCTGGGGGCTTCCAGAGGACCTGGAGGCCCCGTTGATGTGAGGCTCCGGGAGCCCTGGCCCCGAGGACCGCAGCCGAAGCCCCAGGCTTCCCGCGGGACCAGCCGGCACACGACGCGCACGGACACGGCTGAGCCTGGAGCCCGGAGGCTGCAGCCCACCCGCCGGGCACTCACCATGGACGCAGGACGGGCAGCACTCGCCCTCCACGAACCAGGGGTCCGCACACGTCGCGGGCGGGCAGCTGATTTGGTGGCAAACAGTCTTAAATTTCTACGAGGAAAAGCGACATTTTCCTTGTGTTTGTGTTACATGCGTTCAGAAACAGAAACGCTGATCAAGAGCCGGAGCGGAAGGATCTGGAGGGTCCGCTTGTTACACAGACGCGGGGACATTTCCCCCCTCAGCTGGAGCGGCTCCCTGGACTGTGCCCCCCCGGGACCCCCACACGGAGCACCAAGCCCGGGGCCCTCCACGCCCAGCAGTGGGACAGGTGGGACGGGCGATGTTCAGTGTCCAGGCTGCCTGGGGAGACTGAGTGGGTGAACAAGGAAACCAAACGGCCTGCCGAGCTGTGGGCACTGACACTCCCCCAGGGGTCTGTGCTGGACCCGAGGCCCTCGAAGGACCGAGCGGCATCAGACACAGGAGGGGCACTGCCAGCCCTGCCCCCTGTCCCCCACCACTGGGCGACCCTGGCCAGGCCCTCCTGGTTCTCCTGCAGACCCACGGGCTGACTCCTTCGGGGTGGCCTCCATCCGCAAGGCGCCTGCAGTCAGCGGGGCTAGCAGGGGCCACGCAGGGTCGGGGGTCCAGCGCCCAGGCCGAGGCTGCCCCAGGGGCTGCACATCCGGCTCACGGCTAGCAGGGGCCCTGTAGGGCCGGGGGTCGGGGGGCCCCGCAGGGCCGGGGGTCAGCGCCCAGGCCGGGGCGGCCCCGGGGGCTGCGCGTCCGGCTCACCTTGCACGTGCACTTGGTACAGCTGTCCACCACCCAGGTCTCATTCTCGGCAAAGAACCGGCCGTCCTGCCAGCAGGCGGACACGTTCCTGGTCTTGGGCGGCCCGCCGATGAGCTCCCAGAGAAACTGGTTGTCATTTGACTGGAAGGGGGAGGAAAGGACGTCAGTGTGCACGCGCGGGGCTGTGCAGCCTTCACCCTCAGCCACCGCCCACACCAAACTCCATCTTTAAACAGGTTGCCCTCTGAATCCGGGCTTCCTGCTTCCTGGGAGATGAATCTCCTTGAGTTCGAGGCTTCGCAAAGGAGGCCATGTAGCCGGTGAGCACGTTTTCTACCACAGTCTCCTCACGGCATTCTAACCAGATACCTGGGGCTCTGTCCAGGGAGCTGGCTGGTTACTTCCGGTTAGCAAAGGCTAGTGGTGGTTAGTAAACGTTAGTGATGGTTACTCACGTTACACATGGTTAGTGGTGGTTAGTCATGATATGTGGAGGTTAGTTGTGGTTAGCGGTGGTTACTCATTGTCAGTGGAGATTAGTTGTAGTTAGTGGAAGTTAGTAAAAGTTAGTTGGATCAGTGAAAGTTAGTAGAGGCTAGTCATAGTTGTGGTTAGTGGTTACTCATGGTGAGTGGTGGCTAGTTGTGGTTAGTGGTAGTTAGTTGTGGTTAGTGGAGGTTGTCATGGTTGTGAAATCGCTCAGCTGTGTCCAACTCTTTGCGACCCCATGGACTGCAGCCTACCAGACTCCTCCATCCGTGGGATTTCCCAGGCAAAAATGCTGGAGTGGATTGCCATTTCCTTCTCCAGGAGATCTTTCCGACCCAGGGACTGAACCCGCGTCTCGCCCGTAGAGTCATAGTTGTGGTCAGTGATTACTCATGGTGAGTAGTGGCTAGTTGTGGTTAGTGCTGGTTAGTCGTGGTTACTGTGGTTAGTCATAGTTTGTGGAGGTTATTTGTGGTTAATGGTGGTTACTCGTGGTTAGCAGAGATTAGTCATGGTTAGTCTTGCTTGGTGGTGGTTAGTAAACGTTAGTGGTGGTTACACATGGTTAGTGGTGGTTAGTCATAGTTTGTGGCGCTTAGTTGTGGTTCATGGTAGTTACTCATGGTTAGTGGAGACTTGTAGTTAGTGGAAGTTTGTAAAGGTTCATTGGATTAGTGGTGGTTAGTAGAGGTTAGTCATGGTTAGTTGTGGTTAGTGGTTACTCATGGTAAGTGGTGGCTAGTTGTGGCTAGTAGTGGTTAGTGGAGGTTGTCATTTAGTGGAGATTACTTGTAGTTAGTTGTGGTTACTCATGGTTAGCAGAGGTTAGTCATCATTAGTCTTGGTTAGTGGTGGTTAGTCATAGTGGCAGTTACTCGTGGTTAATGGTGGTTAGTTGTGGTTTGTGGTGGTTACTAGTGGTTATTGTGGTTAGTCATGGTTAGTGGAGGTTATTTGTGGTTAATGGTGGTTACTCATGGTTAGTCTTGGTGGTTAGTCATAGTGGCAGTTACTCATGGTTAGTGGTGGTTACTAGTGGTTAGTGTGGTTAGTCATGGTTAGTGGAGGTTATTTGTGGTTAATGGTGGTTACTCATGGTTAGTCTTAGTTGGTGGTGGTTAGTGGCAGTTACTCATGGTTAGTGGTGGTTAGTTGTGGTTAGTGGAGGTTACTAATGGTTAGTGGTGGTCACTCATGGTTAACAGAGATTAGTCATGGTTAGTGCCAGTTACTCATGGTTAGTGGTTAGTTGTGGTTAGTGGAGGTTACTAATAGTGGTGGTCACTCATGGTTAGCAGAGATTAGTCATGGTTAGTGCCAGTTACTCATGGTTAGTGGCGGTTAGTTGTGGTTAGTGGCGGTTAGTCGTGGTTAGTCATGGTTAGTAGAGGTTATTTGTGGTTAATGGTGGTCACTCGTGGTTAGCAGAGATTAGTCCTGGTTAGTCATAGTGGCAGTTACTTATGGTTAGTGGTAGTTGTGGTTAGTAGTGGTTACTAGTGGTTAGTGGTGGTCACTTATGGTTAGCAGAGATTAGTCATAGTGGCAGTTACTCGTGGTTAGTGGTGGTTAGTCATGGTTAGTGGTGGTCACTCATGGTTAGCAGAGATCAGTCATGGTTGGTTATGGTTAGTGGAGGTTAGTTGTGGTTAGTGGAAGTTACCCATGATTACTGGCGGTTAGTCCTGGTCAGAGGGGCGTCGTTGGCTAGGCACCCACCACTTTGCGCAGGTTCTCGTGGAGCTGGTTCACGATGACGTGCAGCCCCGAGAGCTCTCGGATCATGCTGCCCAGCTCCTCACAGGAGTGCTCACACACCTCTGGGCTCTTCTCTGCACTCGGGCCCACGTGCTCCATGGTGACCATGGGGCTCAGGTGCAGCGTCTCTGTGTTCTCACTGATGGCATTGGTTTCAGCTGCAGGAAGGACATGGGACCGTCACAGTCCGGCTGGCGCGACGGGTGCTGCTCAGAGCGCTCGTGCTGCATGGCTCCCAGGAGCCTGAGAACTGGCTGCTGGTTCCCGCCACAGCCCCGCCCCCACCACAGCCCCGCCCCCATCACAGCCGTGTCCCCGCCACAGCCCTGCCCCCACCACAGGACTCTGCCCCTCACAACACCATGGGGACCAGGCCTCAGACACTGCCACCCACAGAGCAGAAGTTCAGCTCAGGTAAAAAATGCAAAAGCATCAGAGACACACATCTGCCTCATGTTCAAACTGGTTAGAGGCACCAGCCTCCTGTTTTTCTTCTTTTTATATAGCTATTTATATAACTTATTATCTAAATAAATTCCTTATTTTTGTCCCAAACCCCAAATCTGTTTCTGATCCTATAATTTCTATACATTCTGAAAACCCCTCTCAACTCCTCAATTAATCCATTTTTTTCATCCTAAACACCATTTCTTTTGGCTACTTGTTCTGCATTAAGGTAAATTTTTTTCTTGCTAAATGAGTAATTTTGTCAATTCTCCGCTGGCCTCGGAAGACCCCTGAAGTGCAGAACTCAGACTATGGACTAGGAACCCACTGCCCAGAGATGGTACAGGCCTCGGAAGTCCCCAAACACAGGACACATAGCTACACCGCTAATGACAAAAATGATTTGGGAAAGTCCTGAACCAGGCGTGGCCTCCCCGTGGAGCCAGCCGTCTGGGACACAGTCGCCGAGGCCATGTCATCTCTGCAGTTGCTCATGTCTTGTCTGAGACACGCCGTGACTGAGTTACGACTTGTCAGTGTTAAATTCTGTCAAGCACTCTATGACTGGGTGTTTACTACGTGGTTGTAAATCCTTGTTGCAACTCACATGGATCTTGAGAGCCTCCCTCAGACTCACCAGACCCCAAGCCACGTGCGTGTGTGTTGATCGCTCTGCTGCTGCTGCTGCTAAGTCACTTCAGTCGTGTCCGACTCTGTGCGACCCCATAGACTGCAGCCCACCAGGCTCCCCCGCCCCTGGGATCCTCCAGGCAAGAACACTGGAGTGGGTTGCCATTTCCTTCCCCAATGCATGAAAGTGAAAAGTGAAAGTGAAGTCGCTCAGTTGTGTCTGCCTCTTCGCGACCCCATGGACTGCAGCCCACCAGGCTCCTCAGTCCATGGGATTTTCCAGGCAAGAGTACTGGAGTGGGGTGCCATTTCCTTTTCCAGAAAGCCACATATAGCCATAAGCGTATTAATCACTAGTCGTACACAGAAGAATAAAAATAGGGCAACAAAAGTGCCCCAAAGTCCGAGGACCGCCTCACGCAAGATGAGCAGAGTCCGTCCTCAGGAGAGGACGCCCCAGCCTACAGCAAGAGGGGCTGAGACCGGGCTGAGGGCCACGTCTACCCCACCCCTGCCCCCTTGCTGAAAGTCAGTGCTCCCTTTCCCTCCCTCTGTCACCCAGACATTCCCGGCACACCAGGCGACTGCCCCCAAGGATGCCCAGCTCGGATCGGAGACACGCAAGGCTCCCTCCATCTGCGTCCTGGGACCACCGTCTCTTCCCGTGTGTCCTCTCGGACGTCAGTTCACTCTGTCTTAGCTTTTTCGAAACTTTTGCTTTTTTATGACCACCCCTCAGAAAGACTGTGACCTAATCCAGAGGGACCTCAATCCGCATTTCAGCTGGAGCTGGCAGTACAGGTGGAAGGTCACGGCCATAGTGCTCGGGGAGTCTGGGGGCTGAAAGCAAGTGTGGGATCATCATAAAGCCCCACCAGGTGCACAAGCTGCCAAGCATCACAGTTGAAACTCCTTCCCTCCTTGAACTCAACTGACCAACAGCTGAAAGATGCACTGATTGAAAGGTAGACAGCCGCGGACGGAAGGACTCACACATCCGAGCTGCACACACGCCCCAGAGCCAGTGATCAGGTCCTGGGCTCTGAATTCTCAGCCCTGAGTTCCCACTCTGGGGTCAAGGGCTGGGTCGCAAAGCTATGTTACAGACATCAAACCCCATATCCTTCCACGTGGATCCATAAAGTGACAATTTATATTTGTGTACAGTTGATGTAAAGAAGCCTTTTAACAAAGTGAATCAGAAAATGGGGTCATGTGGCAGATGAGAGCCTCCTCTGTGGGGCTCAGCCCGGGTGGGGGGCAGTTAACAGGCCCTCTTGGTCCCCACCCTCTTTATTTGTAAAATGAGGAAAGCAGGTGAGCCCAACTCAGGGGGTTTTGAAGATGAAATGATATGTTGCATTCAAAAAGCCCAGCATAGTGACCTTCAAATATCAAATACTCAAGACAAGGTTGACAAATTATGGTTGGATATAAATTCAAAACGTAATTAACAGATAACGTGGGATTACGTCAAAGGTTCAAGTGGTCCATTTTCATAATAAGGCAGTATCACCAGCTGTGACTAGTATAAAACTTCCCATAAACCAAGCTTGACAAAGAGTTGTGGAGTCATCTTATGAAGAAGATCTGCATACATCAGTAGACTGGCATCGTTGCATATATTTAAAATCATGTTAAAATGCCAGGGATGTTTTTGGCATGTAAAATGGATTATACTGAATAATTGAAATGCATGCACAGTTAATCCTTCAAGCAATGTACTGTTTTCAGATGTCAACACATCCAAGTTGACCAGCCACCTGGGTGAGGCCAGGATGGCACCGTATTCCAACACATCCCCTTACCTTCCATGGCCCTCCCCACAGGAGGAGGACCCACCACAGAGGGACCCAGGCACCTACCTCCCTGGCTCTGCTGACAACCTTTCTTGCTCAGAAGATCCTCCACAGAGTTTTCAAAGACTAAGTAGACGTTCTGCAGCAAACCCTGAGACACGTACAAGGAGAGAAACCCAAGTGGGTAAACAGGAGACATCTGAGGACACACTAAGCGACATCTCAAAGATACAGGATGCAATTTAAAGCAGAGAATGCTTTCTTCTGTTCTCCGCAGATCTGAAATCTTGTTAATTGGTTATCTGTGTATCTTAGTTCAAAGATTCGTTTGAGGCCAGAGGCAGATGTGGGTTTGACTCAAGAAGGGAGAGCATTTGAGAGAAGGGGCTTGAGAGGGATGGTGCAGACAGGTTTAGGGAACAGACCATGGAGGCCCACACTCGGTTGGGAACCTTGAGGATGACCAGGGCTCCCACACATGGCCATGGGTTGCAGGAACATGCACTGCTCTGCCTGTCCACAAAACATACCTCACCTATGAGAGCAGGCAGTCCACCCAGAGACAGTGAGGGTCTCGTCTCACTGGGCTGAGGGCTTCCTGGCGACCACCAGATACCACATGGGGCATCTCTAGGCCTCTTACTGAAATAGCTGAGTCTGAACATGTACATTTATTTCCAAAACGCACACACACCTGGAGGAGAACAGTCCCTAACCCTCTGCTGCAGTTTCTAAATACTTGCATTCAGAAAAAATCCTCTTGCAAACGTATTTTATCTGAGATGAATGTGGAACCACTCCCTCATAAATCAACAGCCCTTTCCTTAGGAAACATGGTTAATTTTCTCTACTGCCAGCCTGTCATGTCAGGACTGAACTGGAATCTGGGGACCCTGGGAGACAGCTGAACAGATTTGATGTCTTGATGATCAGATCAATGTTCAGTCAGGAGATCGGTGACCATTTGTGCAGCTAAGAAAGGTGCCTGTGTCCACTGCTCTGTTGGTTTCTGGGTCAGAGTGTGTGTGTGTGCACGTGAGAGTGCCTGTGTGCATGTGTGCGTGTGTGCAGTGTGCAGATGTGCATGTGTGCGTGTGTGTGCAGTGTGGTGTGTGCACGTGTGCACATTGTACAGTGTCTGCACATGTGTGCGTGCAGGCAGTGTGCATGTGTACAGTGTGTGCACGTGTGTGCATGTGTCCATGTGTGCAGTGTGCACTGTGCATGTGTATAGTATGTGCAGGTGCGTGTGTGTGCAGTGTGTAGTGTGTGCATGCATAAGGTGTGTGCACGTGCCAGCCGGTGTGCGCGGGTGCTCCTTGCGCTCAAGCCTGCCCGTGTGCACCCCCCCAGGATCCGGCCCCTCCCGGCCAGGTCGGGTGGGAGTGTCTGCTGGACCTACCCGGAAGTGGCTCTCGCGGGCTGCGCCCTTGGCCACGTACATCCGGCTCCTCTCGGTCTGCAGGTGCTCGTAGAAGGGCTCGTCCAGCGCGAAGCTGTCCATCAGGTCGCAGCCCACGTACAGGCTGTAGGTCTCTCCGGTCACCTGCACAGTGACGTTCTTCCACTGGGAGTCAGCCAGGCCCACGTCCTCCAGGGAGATGACGTGCTGGGTGCCGTCCACCCAGTAGGTGAGGTCCAGGGTGTCCGCGGGGCCGTTGGACACGATCTCGAACTGCCTGTGCGTGGCGCCCGGGCCCTCCAGTGCCAGCAGGGTGCCCCGGGACCGGCGGTCCTGCTTCATGCTGGCCGTCAGGAAGAAGCCCTCCTTGCGCCGCATGGCCTCGGCGATCCGGCCCAGGTGCTCCGCGCTCACCGGCGGGATGTAGTCAAAGCGGACGAAGCGGTAGGCGGGCACGCTGGGGTCTGGGCCCCGGAACTGCTTGGCCCCGATGGTCTTGCGGTTGATGTTGCTGATGCTGAAGAGGTCGAAGGCGGTGTCCTCGTCCTGGTCTCCTGCTGCTCGGGGAGCAGGGCACGGAGGTCAGGGGCGCCGGGGCACAGGGCCCTCCTCTCGGGCGCCACGCGGGCTGGCACGCGGCCCCTGCGAGGCCGGAGAGCCCGCCCCTCCTTCCTCTCCTGGGCGCTGCCTGACCCGCCCTCCCCGGCCGCCAACGCAGGCCCGGCTTGCCCGCGAGCGGCTCTCTGTGCGGATCAGCAGACGAGCCTTCACGGAGAAAGGAAGTGCGGTCCGGTCCCCACTCTTCACCTCCCTGACAAGGGCTGTGCTGCCGTCTCTGCTCCCCACCTGAGCGGGGCTCAGGCGAGACCCTCCGTCTCCCACCCGAGTGCCCAGGAAAGCCTCTGGCAGGTGCGCCACTTCGGGGCGGCTGCCTTCGATGTCGCCTTCCTCGAGACATAATCTGAGCTGAACTCCTCCCGTGGGGACCCTGTATTTCTCAGAAATACATCCTGCCTCTCAGGGCTCACACTGCAGGAGAGCATCTGAGAGACCATGGGCCTCAAGGCCACAAACGCACGGTTTTAACCACCGTCCAAATACTGGAAAGAGGTTGTCCGCCCTCACCAACATCCTAACACTTTAAATCATTCACAATAATTTTCTGAACAGAAAGTGTAAACAAAGCACAACTTGTATCTAATACTTGGCAAATTGAAGCACTAGATTACACGGTGTTGTTGACAGAAGTGTTCCTCTTCCTACCTGCAGTACAGCTATTTGGCCATATGTCAAAAATGCTGAAAATCGTTAAAGACTTTGACTCTGCAATTTTACTCTGGTAAGTCATCCTAATATGTAATCACAAACGCAAGGATGTACGTATTCACAGCAGTATTCCCCATGGTGTCATTTACAGTCATGTAAACGTGCAATGTAGGTGGGAATGGCCTGAAAATACAGAGGGGTACCTTCTCATGGACTATTACAGTCATTAAAAATCGTGTTTTAAGAAAATAGACACATGAAAAATATTTAGATATGTTTTTAAGTGCAAAGATGTGGGAAGGATAGAAGCTGTAAAACACCAAACACTTCAGTATGAATACAGAAGAAAGGCAGCAACTTCCCTGGACGTCCAGTGTTAAGCGTCTGCACTTCCAAAACGAGCCACAGGTTTGATCCCTGGTTGGGGAACTGACATCCACATGCCTTGTGGCACAACCAAATAAACGGTTTTTTTTTTTTTTTAATCCAATTTTAAAAAGAAAGAAGACAAAACGTGCCCAGCAAAAGGCTGCATCTATAGGTGGGAGGGTATTTCTCTCTAATAACCTCAATTTCCCCAAAATAAATTTCCTATTGTATGGACTCAAAAGTGAGTTGAAGATTTATTTTAAACTAAGTTAAGGTCCTAAGGGGTGAGGTGCTCCAGCCAGGCCTCTGCTTTATCCACCCTTATCCAGCAGGTGAACCTTATCTTGGGGGCCCAGGTCACCCAGGGGCGTCCACACTCACCCTGAGCGCTGGGCCAGAACACCCGGGGGTCCACCCGGGGTCGACACTCACCCTGACCAGAACACCTAGGTCCACCCGGGGTCACCCTGGCGTAGGCCAGGTCACCCGGGGGTCTACCCGGGGGTCCACACTCACCCTGAGCGCTGGACCAGAACAGCCGGGGATCCACCCAGGGGTCCACACTCACCCTGAGCGCTGGGCCAGAACACCCCGGGGTCCACACTCACCCTGAGCGCTGGGCCAGAACACCCGGGGGTCCACCCGGGGTCGACACTCACCCTGAGCGCTGGACCAGAACACCCGGGGGTCCACCCGGGGGTCCACACTCACCCTGAGCGCTGGCCCAGAACACCCGGGGGTCTACCCGGGGGTCCACACTCACCCTGAGCGCTGGGCCAGAACACCCCGGGGTCCACACTCACCCTGAGCGCTGGGCCAGAACACCCGGGGGTCCACCCGGGGTCGACACTCACCCTGAGCGCTGGACCAGAACACCCGGGGGTCCACCCGGGGGTCCACACTCACCCTGAGCGCTGGCCCAGAACACCCGGGGGTCTACCCGGGGGTCCACACTCACCCTGAGCGCTAGGCCAGGTCACCCGGGGGTCTACCCGGGGGTCCACACTCACCCTGAGCGCTGGACCAGAACATCCGGGGGTCCACCCAGGGGTCGACACTCACCCTGAGCGCTGGGCCAGGCCCACAGGGCCAGCAGCAGCAGTGGCCACAGCATCCTGCGTCTTCCCAGCCAAAGCCCTGCAGATAAATCAGACCCTATTACTTAAGAAAACATAACCACAGCTTCTAATTTGGATTGGAAGTTTTACTCATATGATCATTTAAAAACAGTTTGTGTATAAAAATCAGAAACAAATGGATTTGTGGGCAAAGCTAGATAGAAAATATGCTTTTCAAATGAGCTTTTGTAACTAAAGTTGGTATTCATTGGACTAGCATTTGTCAACAAGCACTGTACCAGTGATGTCCTAAGCATTCATATTATTTAATCCTCATAATGACCTAGGAGACAGATATGATCATTATCATAGCCATTTTACAGATGGGTAAGTGGAGGCTCAAACAAGTTAAGTGCTTGCCCAGAGCCAGAACATAAACCCAGGAAGTTTCAAATTTAGAAAAATATCAGCCTAGGGAAAATAGCCTACAAAGATATTTTGCATAAATAGCCCAAAAAAGTTGCACATGATTTAATTAAAGAGAATAAATAGTAACTGTACATGAGTTAAAAGTAAACCTAGTTGGCTGGATCATAACTGCTAAGAAAATAGCCTTCTACTTAGTAATCATTTTTGCTTTGCTTTTCTATTTTCTTGAGGCCTGTTTTTCCATTCTTCAGGATTCTCAGTTGGCAGGCTCAGCAGACACTGGCCCAGAAGTCAGAGCCTGGCCGGGAGCCCGCTCCAGGGTTAACCCCTGCTCCGCATCCCCGCGTCTTGGCCTC
Organism: Bos mutus; assembly: GCF_027580195.1. Lineage (NCBI taxonomy): Eukaryota > Metazoa > Chordata > Mammalia > Artiodactyla > Bovidae > Bos > Bos mutus. Next base: position 102,926,040 of record NC_091625.1, read on the forward strand.
AGCCTCCTTGCCTCCCCCGAGCATGGGCTCCAGGGCCCTTCCAGCAACACTCTGCATTCCACAGAGGTGAAACCAATCCGAGACCCCTACCCTGCTTGTTTAGGGCTTCAAGGGACCTGAGCTTCTTAGTGAGAAAGAAATCCCTGGAGGAGCCTCTCCAGAAGGAGCGGCTTTCCCTGAGAGGGGGACCGTCGCCTGGGGAGCAGCTCCAAGCAGGACTCTCCCATCCCTGCAGGCTGCAGACACCTGCCTTCAGCCCGTCCACAGCAAGTGCAGGGCTTGGCTGTGTTCCGCCTGCACCCCCCAGCCGGCGGGCGGGCCCCGCGGGCAAGGCTCCTGCAGCGCTGTGGTGCCAGCATCACCGTGCTGCCTGGGGAAGCATCCCTGAGTCCTCGGTCTCAGGCGCCCTTCTGTGGAATGAGGACGGGGCATTTAAATCAGCCACTCACAGGGTGAGTGTGGGAAATGAGCCGCCGAGCAAGTCAGTGTTTGTAAAGACTTCTGAAGCGCAGCCCAGTAGGAGAGACGGAAAGGCTGCCGTTAGCAGGACTCTTCCGAGGACTGAGTCACGCGGTGAACCCTCCTCAGGGACTCAGAACAGCACTGGCACTCCGTAAGTCCTGCACAAGTGATTTCAGAGTAAGCGGGGGGCAGGCATGTCCTCTGTCTCCCACAGACAGACAGCGGGACCACTGCCTCTGGCAACAAGCTCCGTCCGAATTACAGAGTCCCACGTCCTGAGGGCTCAGCTCCCCGTCAGTCCCGAGGACGCACACGGAGCTCTGTCAGGAACAAAAGCAAACCCTCTGGTGCTGAGACAGACATCTGCCCAAAGGACCTGGGGGCCCATCCCGCCTCAGGGGTCGCCCAGCAGAAAAGAGACCACCAGGGGCGCAGCTGGGGCTCCAGCCTCTCTCGCCCCACGTTGTTAAAAGGCAACACGTACGCTATCGTAGGACACGCTGCTATCGTAGGACACGCTGCTATCGTAGGCCACGCTGCGGGGACACACGCGCCCACGCTGCACACCTCGCTTCACACAGTTAGGGCTTAAGGTTATAGTTTTTTCCAAAAGAAAGCTGTCTGCAACAGAATGTCGTTACACCTAATTACATTAGAACTTTCACAAAGATCAGCAAAGACCTTTTACAGTTCTTCTTATACCAGCAATCAGCGCAAACTTTACTGAGAAATATGACCTTCCAATGGTCAAGAACGAGGTGATTCAACAGAGCCCCTCACTGCCCTCAGCCTCCCCCTGCAAAGGAGCCTGACCTCCCTTCACAGAAGTTAGGCTAATTTGCTAATTCCCGCTGCCTTTTCATCTGCAAATTATCCCCAGACTTGTAAGAACAGCTGGAGTCCCTGGGCAGTCAGGGCAGTCTTCACTGACTTACTAAATACCATTCATTAAAAACTTTCAGAAACACTTTTCAGCTATGAAAACTATTTAGCATGCGTCTTTATAACTTCTCATCATTTTTTCACATCCTCAGGAACAACTAGTTTCTTCCTCACGACCGCCCCCTCCCCACCCAGTAACAGACTTTATGGAAGCACCCTATTCAGTGGCTGAAACGGAAGCCTCTGCCCAGGATTCCAGGCAGGTACCTTCAGGAAAGCCCCAGGGGTCCTCAGGCGATGGGCAATCCGGGCAGGATCACAGCATCCTCCGTGCAGAAAAGACGCCAAAGGGAGCTCACCTGCCCTAGTTCTGCCACTGAGCAGCAGGAGGCGGAGGTGAAGACCTGTTTCTGCTTAGGTGTCAGCAGGCAATTCTCCCTGCCTGCTTCAAAACTAGTTTGCACTTTCTCCTTCTCCCCTCTTAGAATAAAATTAAAAAAAAAAAAAAAAAAAGACTTTTCTGAAAAGTTAAACTACAGCGCAACGATTTGGTCAATGGAGAAGCCGCTCTTACCTGGCGTGGAAACCCTGCAGGAATGACTGGCTCAGAGCCGGGAGGGGGTCGGCGAGGGACGAAGGGCTGCAGGAGGAGACCCAACCCCGCTCTGCAGAGGAGCTGGGCTTGGATCCCGCGGCCGCCCCTTATATGCGCGGAGTCCGGCGGCCGGCAGTCAGACGCACGCGGAAGCGCTGGACTCGTTCCGCGGCGGGATGACATAATTCCTCCTCTGATCCCGCATTTGCTGGGGCACCTGGCACCGGTCCGGTCCGGCCCCCTCCGCCCCCACCCGTGCGGCCCGCCCCTGCTCTGGCCGCAGCTGGGGGACCACGGGGGAGGAGCCGCAGGAGCCGGGGAAGACGGACTTTTCCTGCCTTCTCTCAGGAAATACAATGCTATAAATAAAACCAGCAAGATTGGCTGGAGCACTCCTTTTTGCTGAAGAGAGAGAATGCAAGTTGTAGGCTTCCAATCTGGTTCGCATTACCCAAAGTGAGAACGGTCTCTCTCAACCGAGGAAAAGGCCATCAGCAAAAAGCAAAAGAACCGGTGGGTGGAAATGGTCAGTATACGTATTGAGGAAGCTGTACGGATGAATTCATTTATCATGTGCAGAAAGTGTGATATTTAATCTGAAAGGGCTTCAGTGTATCAGTTGGATGACTGAGAAACAGGATCAGGTGAATTTATTTTCATCCAAATCCTGCTTCATGCCCAGCCTGGACCCCACAGGGTGGCCACTCCCTGGGGACACCCTCTGTGGGACCGAGAACCTCCTGCACAGACTTTCCCGGCAGCAGGAACAACCTGTAATTACCTTCCACAGCCTCACTTAGCCGGACAGTCCCAAGGGCAGGTTACACAGGGGGAAGCCTCTGGAAGTAAGAATAGCAGGCGGCAGTGGGCTCCCTGCCCCTCGCCAGAGTGCACACGTCCCCCAGGCAGGCTGGACCATAGCCAGAGGAGGGAGTGGATGGTGAGGGGGGAGATGGAGAGAGGGGGGATGAGGCGCCCCCAAAGGCCAGGCTGGGCCTTGCACAGAGGAGTGGTCCCCTGCACAGGCTGGCAGATGGCACCGGAGGCGCCGGGTCATGGTGGGCAGAGCCATGGACAAGTGAAGTCTCAACTGAAGGGCGTTAGAGGGGGTTTGCTCTGAGCCACCTTGGAATCTGAGCGGTAACGTTGCTGAGGAGCCTGCTTCTTCACCTGGGTCCTTGCTGGGTGGGGGTCACAGAGGGGCCACAGGCGCATGCAGTGTAGCCCTGCCGAGGTCCGGCCCAGGCATCCACAGGGCGTGGGGTCGGAGAGGGGGCTTGTAACTGAGCAGGGAGCATTTGTTACCTTGCTCTCTGCTGGTAGTTTCTGAAAACATTTGTCTACAGCAACTGTTCACTTATCACCAGGTAGACAATGTCAAATTCTGATGTGCAGAGAAGGAAGAAACTTGACTCAAAGAACATATGTGTGTGTGTGTGTGTGTGTGTGTGTGTGTTAGGCATGTCTGACTCTTTGTGAGTGGACTCTTTGTGAGTGGACTGTAGCCCGCCAGGCTCCTTTGTCCATGGGATTCTCCAGGGGATCTTCCCAAGCCAGGGATCGAACCCCAGTCTCCTGCACTGCAGGCGGGTTTTTACCATCCTGCTCAAGGTACGATGTCTTACTCTGGGCCAGCTGACCGGTGGCACAGTCACATGGCTTAGATTTAAAATTCTGAGCGTGATGTACCTAAGCTGATGTTATTGCAAACTCCAGAGAAGAACGTCTAACCCAGTTTCCCTTAAAGCCTTATTAGTGACTGGCTGTTGATTTGCCAGGTGACCTGACTTTGCTCACAGTTTGGCTTTTCCTTGGCCAGAAGTTGGCCTCTGGCCCTCACACCCCACTTGCCGGCAGAAGGTACCATCTGGTCAGGCTTCCCTGGTGGCTCAGCCGTAAAGAATCCACCCGCCATGCAGGAGACTCAGGAGACGCAGTTTCCATCCTTGGGTGAGGAAGGTCCCCTGGAGGAGGAAATGGCAGCCCACTCCAGCATTCTTGCCTGGGGAATCCCATGGACAGTGGAGCCTGATGGGCTACAGTCCCTGGGGTTGCACAGAATTGGACACAACTGAGCGAGTTAACAGGAACTCCTCTGCTCCAGGGCTTCCCTGGTGGCTCAGAGGGTAAAGCGTCTGCCTGCAATGCAGGAGACCTGGGTTCGATCCCTGGGTCAGGAAGATCCCCTGGAGGAGGAAATGGCAGCCCACTCCAGCATTCTTGCCTGGGGAATCCCATGGGTAGTGGAGCCTCATGGGCTACAGTCCCTGGGGTCGCACAGAGATGGACACAACTGAGCAACTTAACGACAACTCCTCTGCTCAGCCACTGGCAGCCACCCACCCCACGAGCGTTAGGACAGAAACTGCTGCTGTGCTGAGCATCTCAGGAGCACTGGGTGGATGAGGAGGATAGACCACACCCAGGACAGGTCAGAGGGCCGCCTTGCTGGGGCCCCAGGGACATGTTCCTTCCACGGGGGAGGCTTCTTGAGGAGACAGGACATGCATGACTAGATCTTGGCCTCTGGGGAGGGCATCTGAGGTCAGGGGTGTCCCAGGAAAGGCCTAGGTGAGCAGAATTGAAGGAGGGGTCAGCCCTTCTGGGGCAGGGAGGTAACGGGAGGTGACAGATGGCAGGAATGCTGAGGCCCTGCTGGGGCTGGGCTGGGCAGCTCTCCTGCAGGGAGGTGGGGATCAGAGGCAGGGGTGGGCACAGGATGTCCAGAGGACCACCCACCCCGGGACAGAGGGACATGTGACCCAGAACCGCAAAGCAAGGCCAGGTCACGCAGGGCAGACCCCGGAGCAGAATGTCAGCTTCAGGGATGAGGAATGGGGTGTGTCTGCTGGAAGGAGGAAGCAAAGGCCAGAGCAGCGCAGAGCCTGCCCGCTGGAGGGGAAGTCACATCCCCAGCGCCCGGCCACCTGGAACCGGTGAGCTCGGCCCTGTTCCGGGACTGGTCTCTGCAGGTGAGGCTGTACTGGGGGAGGGCGACCTAAGTCCAGGGACCTGTGTCCTCATAGTAAGAGGACCACCGGGACACAGGACACCCTGGGAGGTTCGAGGTGGCTAGGGGAGGGGTGCAGCCAGCAGCCTAGGGGCCCCCAAGGTCACACAGCCCCAGGAGCCGCCCCCAGAGCCTCCAGAGGGGGCAAGACGGTGCGAGAATTCACCTGGGCTGTCTCAGGCCCCCTTGTGTGGCCCATCATTACAGCAGCCCCAGGAGACCAATGCACAGGCCCACCAGGCTCCAGAAACTTCCATGTTCACAGCTGTTTGGGAGCCCAGGGAGAGAGCAGTGAGGCCAGCTGTGTCCGCGGCGGCAGGACCTGCTACTGACCGGCCAGTGACCATGCCTGGCTGGGGACAGCGTCAGCCCAGGGACGGCTGTGCCTGACTGGAAATCAGGGGCTCTGGGACAGAGGACAGAGGGGTCCAGGCAGGTTCCTCAGCAGAGTCAAAGGTCAGCTGATTTAGAGCATCCTCGCAGCTGGGGGCTGGGCTGGGCTCCCGCAAGTGCCCAGGGCAATGCCAGCCCCAGCCCACCCCTCAGGCAGGTGTCCAGTTGCAGACGGTGGACTGTAGATAGATCTGGCCCCTGAGCAGGAGGGGAAGGACGGAAGGAGCAAACAGCCGAGGGGCCACGGCCAGTGACTCCAGATGCTGAGAAGCCTGGGGAAAGGGTGTCTTCCTGTCTCCAGAGCTAACTGAGGGTTTACGCGACAGGGAAACAGGGTTGAGATTCCCAATCACTCCTGGCAGCTTGCCTGTTGGGCAGTCACTTCCATTCACAGTAAGCACCTGAGTGTTGCCCGGGGCACGCACGCAGGGGGACGCGGCAGCGGATTCACCAGAAAGGCGAGGGGGAGTTTCCGGCACCCAAGGGCCGGCGGCCTGGGAACAGGGTCTGCTCTGAGCCCGGGCTCTGGACGCTCATGAGAACCTTCTGAGCTAAAGGATGGACCCACGGCTTACAGAGGAGCCGACGCGAAAACCCTGAGCCAGCAAGGTTTGGATGGGATTGAGGAGGGTCAGCCCAGTGCGGGCCCTGGGGAGTCTCACACCACCCCCCCCACCCCGCACTCCCCCACACCCTGGCTCTGTGTCCCTGGGGGGTGGAGGTGAGGGTGCCCGGGACCCTCCCCTGTTCACAGCACCGCCCCCCATCCCAGGAGGAGGTGAGGGCGCCCCGGGGACCGCCCCATCCTCACAGAGCCCCCTCAACCTCGCTCTGTGTCCCTGGGGGATGGAGGTGAGGGCGCCCGGGACCCTCCCCGTGTTCACAGAGCCCATCCCCGCCAGCCCAGGGGGAGGTGAGGGCGGCCCACGGACTCTCCCTGTCTTCACGGAGCCCCCACCCCACCTCCCAAGGGGGAGGTGAGGGCGCCCGGACCGTCCCCATCTGCTCAGCACCGCCCCCCGCCCTCGCAGCTCTTTGTCCCTGGGGGGTGGAGGTGAGGATGCCTGGGACCCTCCCCTGTTCACAGAACCCCTCCATCCCAGGGGGAGGTGAGGGCGCCCGGACAGTCCCCATCTGCGCAGCACCGCCCCCCGCAGCTCTGTGTCCCTGGCGGGTGGAGGTGAGGGCGGCGGCGCCGTCGGGGCGCAGGGCCGCCCAGGCAGGCGCTGGGAGCCCTGGATGCGAAGCGGCCACATCTGTTTGCTCTCGGCCTCCGCCCGCTGCCGGGCTTTCTCACCCGCGGTGGGCGGAGGGTTCCGGGAACTCGCTCTGCCCTGACCGACAGCAGAGGAGAAACTGCAGCCTGCGACTCCGACTCCAGGGCGCCCGGGTTGGTCGCGGGAGGAGAAGATTCCTTTAAACAGCTCCTGTGGATGGAGGCCAGGCAGGATGAGGTCGCGGGTTATTTCCAGTCCTGGCGGGGACTGAGTAGCCGCACAGCAACGCTGGGGGCCGGGCTGGGAGTGAGGCCGGCAGATGCTGGGGGGAGTAAAGGGGGCGTCCAGAGCGGGAAGCCCGGCTCCAGCCGGGACCCTCCTGGACCCCAGCTCCCTCCCATGTGAAACGGGCGCACTCACAAAGCCCGCTGGGTCAGAACCGGTTCTGAGCCGCCCTGGGGCTCTGTGCCCTGCCGCCATCAGCGGGTGAAACCAGGGCCCTCTCTAGAGCCCCCACACTCGGGGGGTGCTTGGGAGCGGGACGCGGCTCTGCGGGTCCAGGCCGGAGGGCCCAGCGACCCCAGTGACCACAGAGGCCCCGGCTCAGCTGGGCAGCGGGGGTGCCTAGGAGCTCCGGTCTCTGTGCTTTCCCTGCTCTTGGGAACGGCCGCCCCCCGGGCTGCAGACTCCTGTTCCCATGGCGACCACGGGGTCGCAGGGACCTGGCACCAGCAGTGGGGGCGCCTGGCCTGGGTCGCCTGCCGCTCGCCTCCGCCGTGTCCAGCACCCCCACAGCTGACATCAGCTCCTGGTGTGGGGCCTCCTCCAGGCTGGCCTCCTGGCCTCACTCATCCCGTCTGTCCCGCCCCCTCCTCCAGCCTCTGCCTGCGCCTGGGACGCGGGGTCCCAGCCCCCAAGGCCTCGCCCGCCCCCAGGAGCCAGCCTTCCGCACGGCCTGCAGGACAGTGAAGTGAGACACCGCAGAGTCCCTTCTCCGGGGACCCTGGGAGCCCAGGACGGCTCAGGGAGTGCTGCTGCTGCTGCTAAGTCGCTTCAGTCGTGTCCGACTCTGTGCGACCCCATAGACGGCAGCCCACCAGGCTCCGCCGACCCTGGGATTCTCCCGGCAAGAGTACTGGAGTTACCATTTCCTTCTCCAAGGCATGAAAGTGAAAAGTGAAAGTGAAGTCACTCAGTTGTGTCCGACTCTTAGCGACCCCATGGACCACAGCCTACCAGGCTCCTCCGTCCATGGGATTTTCCAGGCAAGAGTACTGGAGTGGGGTACCATTGTCTTCTCCCAGGGAGTGCTGGGTGCCCCCAGACGCGAGATAGCTGTCAGCTGCCTGTGTGCTGAGTCGCTTCAGTCGCGTCTGACTCTTTGTGACCCCAGGGACTGCAGCCTGCCGGACTCCTCTGTCCAGGGCATTCTCCAGGCAAGAATCCTGGAGTGGGTTGCCATGCCCTCCTCCAGGGGACCTTCCTGACCCAGGAATTGAACCCACGTCTCTTACATCTCCTGCATTGGCAGGCAGGGTCTTTACCACGAGCGCCCCCTGGGAAGCCCTGGTTAGCTGCCTGCAGGGTCAGCCACACCCTGACCACCATGCCATCCCCTGTTGCCAGCCCCTAGAGTGACCACAGGGACACAGCAGACACCCTCCACCCCTACCTCCTCCCGTGGTCCTTGCTGCCGCTCCCCCTACCACACCCTCTGGGCCTCCCTCCGCCTTTCTGTGCCCCAAGTGCTCTTTTTAGGGACCTTGAACTTGCTACCTCTTCTGCGAAACCGTTTCCTGTTGGCTGCCCGATGGCTGGTTCTTTCCACTGGAGGAGCTCAGACCTCAGCTCCAAGGTCTCCATGCCCAGCTGACCAAGACCTCCACCTCCCTGGCCTGACCTGTGTCCCGTGTCTCTCAGGACCCCATTCACTCAAGCTTACCTTCGGATTCCTGGAGCTTGTGTCTCTCCCACTGGCCTGTGATCTCTGGGAGTTAGCAGAGGGTTGGCCTCCTGCCTACAGGGCTGTGACCCCAGCCCGGGGGAAGGGCCCCAGGGGGTTGGCCGAAGGGGGCCGTGACTGCAGGAGGGACGGGGGCTCCCCTGGTGGCTCCGTCCACACTCCACTGCTCCTCCCCTTGTCCCTCAGGGACTTCTGATTACCCCGCAGAAGTTCACTAATGAGCGTCTTGCTCGTTTGCTAAGTCGACAGTTCACGTCAGTGAACGCCACGTGCCTGGAGCAGGCCAGTCTCTGGGACTATTCTAGGTGTGACGCTGAGGCCTGAAGGGACAGCAGCCTTCAAAGGACCTCTTCCCACAGAATTCCTTGCTGACCCCGGGGGAGACTCGACCGCAGCCTGAAAACCGAGTCTCTGCCTGTGCTGCTGGGGATTGGGAAGAATGTACAGTGGTGTGAAGGCTGTTTTTGCCCCAGAAACCCTCCATCAGCAACATGTTCCCAGCCCAGGCTCCGGATCAGTCCGTGGTCAGTGCCAGAAGGTGTTTAATGAGGAGCCAAGGCTCCAGCAGGACCCCGGGGGCGTTCAGCCGCCCTGACAGGCGGTGCATGTGTGGGCTGTGATTTAGCAGGGAGCACGGAGAGGGAGGGGCGAGGAGCAGAAGTCCGGGGGCATCTCTGTGACTGGGCGCCGGGAAGGAGGCTCCTCTTCCCCAGGGCAGTGGGGGCTGGTCCAGCCCAGGGCCCGGAGGGAGCGTTGTCTCCGGTTCCACACGGGACTCCAGGTGTCTACGGAGGGGCCCCTGGAAGGTGGCGACAGCTGGCTCCGTTCCACCCAGAGCCTCCAACACCAGCTGGGCCCAACCCACCCATCAGGTCCCCTGTTCTCAACACCGAAGACCAGCCTCCACCCGCAGTAGGGCCTCGAGGAGGAATCATCCGCCTCAATTCTTCCAATAAGGATCTCGCACGCACATTGAAGTCGAGCAACTCCACGCAGACAGCTAGGGCTTTTCTTTCTCTTAAGCCCTAAACACATCTGAGCTCTGATCCACGATACACAGGAAACCAGGGTCTCTGGCCCCCAGGACCCCAGATGGACACGACCGCGGCAGTCGCCCTGGGCCGTCCACACCCACGGTCAGCGGAGGGTATTGTGTCAGCATGGTGTTTCTGTGGGGTTTTCCCTGAATTTGCTTCACCTCTGGGGCATTTTGCTCAAGATGTCTTTCGGGTGAAAAGACTTCGTGCTGAGTCACTCTGTGTGGTATCCTGGGAGAACGCACACATGGCCATGGGTTTTCGCAAACAGATTCATCTGACTGACATTTGCACAATGTTTTTGTAATTAAGGAGCAGGAATCGGAGCAAAGAGACCAAAAAGGAAGATTTTCCGGCCCGGCGGCCTTGTGCCTGCCGCTCGCTCGGTGTGTGCACACGTGTGTGTGTGCATTGTTGCTGTGGAATTCAGACCGGAAGGAAGGGCAGAAGAATCCAGTGGTTACAGAAGATCCCAGCTAGCATGACAGATGTAAATATGACACCCAAAATTGAGCAAGGGTAACCTTTTGCAAAGCGCAATCACAGAAAAGAGTTTAGCAGTATCTTCTTTCTTTTCAATGTCCTTGCAAGTGAATGATAGGAACAAATTTTGCAAGATGTCCTAAGCTGTGTGACCTCGAAAGAAGGGCTCAGGGCCTTCGTCTTCTACTCAGCTTTGAGTCATTTCAAAAAGCCTTTGGCAAACTTTATACATTAGTCAGAACTCTCTGCAGAAACGGAACCAATAGGCTGTACACATATAAAGATTGATGGTAAGGAGCTGGCTCACACAATCAGGGAGGCTGACGAGCTCTGTAGCCATTGAGCTGGAGGCCCCAGAAAGCTGATCGTTTAGGTCCAGCCCTCGTCCAAAGGCCTGGTGCCAGGAGAAGGGAGGGTGTGTTTCCCATCGGGGGCCCAGGAAGAACTGACGCTTCACTCGAGTCCGAACGGAGGTCGGGATGCCAGTGTCCCCGTTCAAAGGCAGTCAGGCGAAAAGAGTTCCCTCACATCCACGGAGGGTCAGCACTTTTGGGCTATTCAGGCCTTCAACAACCTGCTTTACTCGGCCTACAGATTCGAATGTTACTCTCATCCAAAAACACCTTCACGGAACAATGGCCAAGTGGCTGGGCCCCCCATGGACAGAGGGCACAAAAGATTAGCTGTCACAACTTATACGGACAAAACTTAAAAACCAAAAGGAGAGAAAGCCAAAGGAGTCCTTGGATGAGTGGAATTTCACAATAGGTACAGGTTAGTAATGAGCTGTGTACGAACACACACATCTAGAATGGACTCACTCCTCAGGGATCATCTTGACCCTCAGTGAGTAGAATGCATCAAGTGACCTGATGTTATTAAGAGAGTATAAAAAGAAATCCTTCTAACTCAAATGTTTCATCCTGAGACTGTTTCTTATCCTGAGAGTTTCATACTTTCAACATTTGAAGCTATTGAAAAATAGAAAAAGACATAGAAATTTTCTTTGCTTGTAAATCTGTATAAAGTATCTTATTTTATCCACTCAAAAGAGCAGTCACAAAGTCCACAGAAGAGGCTCTTAGTTAATTTAAAGTCCTATGAACTTGATAAAGCACCTGTCACAGTGAGAAGAATCCTGAGGTACAGAAATGCACATCTTTTAAACTGAATTGTTGATTCAAAGTGAAGTTGGTGATCCAAAGTCTAAGGAAAAATGAGGAAAACCAAACGAGATTTTGGGCTGCGGTATAAGAGCATCGCACGAAAGTAACACAATTTAACTCAAATCTCAGTGTTTTCTTTGCATTTCTCCTAATATTTAGTGCTTTTATCTAAAGATGTCTCTCAGAATCTTCAAAACATGCTCACATTCCTATCTATACAATTTCATTTTCACTATTTTTATTTTTGAGTCTATTATAAATAAGACTGTTTTCTTAATTTCTTTTTCAAATAACTTATTTAGTGTATATATGCACAACTGACTTGTATATTGATTGACGTGTGTTGATTTTATATCCTGACATACGCCAAATTTGTTTATTAATTCCAACAGTTTTGTGTGTACATGTGGAGTCTTTAGGGTTCTTCATGTGTAAGATCATGCCATCTCCAGAGATAATTTTGCTTCTTCCTCTCTGATTTGGATGACTTGTATTTCTCTTTTTTGCCTAAATTGTTCTGTCTAGGACATAACCATGGTGAGCAGAACTGCTGGCATGCGTACTCAGTCACTAAGTCATGTGTCCAGCTCTTTGCAACCCCATGGACTGTAGCCCACCAGCTTTCTGTCCCTGAGATTTCCCAGGCAAGAATCCTGGAGTGCTACATTTCCTTCTCCAGGGCATCTTCCCGAACCAGGGACTGAACCGCTGTCTCCTGCTTTGGCAGCAGATTCTTTACCACTGAGCCGTGTTCCTGGAGCGCATGGTGACTGCGTTTCTAATTTGAAGGGACTGTCGTTCTGGTTTATGCAGTAGCTGTGCCATTGCACGTTTCCACCAACAGCGCGCAAGGCTTGAACTGGCTCCACATCCTCACCAACACTCTGGCCACCGATGTGAAGAGCCGACTGATTAGAAAAGACCCTGATGCTGGGAAAGGTTGGAGGCAGGAGGAGAAGGGGATGCCAGGGGATGAGATGGTTGGATGGCGTCACTGACTCGATGGACACAAGTTTGAGCAAGCTCTGGGAGATGATGAAGGACAGGGAAGTCTGGTATAAGCATCTGAATGCAGAGTTCCAAAGAATAGCAAAGAGAGATAAGAAAGCCTTCCTCAGCGATAAATGCAAAGAAATAGAGGAAAACAGCAGAATGGGAAAGACTAGAGATCTCTTCAAGAAAATTAGAGATACCAAGGGAACACTTCATGCAAAGATGGGCTTGATAAAGGACAGAAATGGTATGGACCTAACAGAAGCAGAAGATTTTCAGAAGAGGTGGCAAGAATACACAGAAGAACTGTACAAAAAAGATCTTCATGACCCAGATAATCACGATGGTGTGATCACTCACCTAGAGCCAGACATCCTGGAATGTGGAGTCAAGTGGGCCTTAGAAAGCATCACTATGAACAAAGCTAGTGGAGGTGATGGAATTCCAGTAGAGCTATTTCAAATCCTGAAAGATGATGCTGTGAAAGTGCTGCACTCAATATGCCAGCAAATTTGGAAAACTCAGCAGTGGCCACAGGACTGGAAAAGGTCAGTTTTCATTCCAACCCCAAAGAAAGGCAATGCCAAAGAATGCTCAAACTACCACACAATTGCACTCATCTCACACACTAGTAAAGTAATGCTCAAAATTCTCGAATCCAGGCTTCAGTAATACATGAACTGTGAAATTCCAGATGTTCAAGCTGGTTTTGGAAAAAGCACAGGAACCAGATATCAAATTGCCAGCATCTGCTGGATCATGGAAAAAGCAAGAGAGTTCCAGAGAAACATCTATTTCTGCTTTATTGACTATGCCAAAGCCTTTGACTGTGTGGATCACAACAAACTGGAAAATTCTGAAAGAGATGGGAATACCAGACCACCTGACCTGCATCTTGAGAAATTTGTATGCAGGTCAGGAAGCAACAGTTAGAACTGGACATGGAACAACAGACTGGTTCCAAATAGGAAAAGGAGGACGTCAAGGCTGTATATTGTCGCCCTGCTTATTTAACTTCTGTGCAGAGTCCATCATGAGAAACGCTGGACTGGAAGAAGCACAAGCTGGAATCAAGATTGCCAGGAGAAATATCAATAACCTCAGATATGCAGATGACACCACCCTTATGGCCAAAAGTGAAGAGAAACTAAAGAGCCTCTTGATGAAAGTGAAAGAGGAAAGTGAAAAAGTTGGCTTAAACTCAACATTCAGAAAACTAAGATCATGGCATCTGTTCCCATCACTTGATGGGAAATAGATGGGGAAACAGTGGAAATAGTGGCTGACTATATTTTTTTGGACTCCAAAATCACTGCAGATGGTGACTGCAGCCATGAAATTAAAAGACGCTTACTCCTTGGAAGGAAAGTTATGACCAACCTAGACAGCATATTCAAAATCAGAGACATTACTTTGCCAACAAAGGTCTGTCTAGTCAAGGCTATGGTTTTTCCAGTGGTCATGTGTGGATGTGAGAGTTGGACTGTGAAGAAAGCTGAGCACCGAAGAATTGATGCTTTTGAACTGTGGTGTTGGAGAAGACTCTTGAGAGGCCCTTGGACTGCAAGGAGATCCAACCAGTCCATCCTAAAGGAGATCAGTCCTGGGTGTTCATTGGAAGGACTGATGCTAAAGCTGAAACTGCAATACTTTGGCCACCTCATGTGAAGAGTTGACTCATTGGAAAAGACTCTGATGCTGGGAGGGATTGGGGGCAGGAGGAGAAGGGGATGACGGAGGATGAGATGGCTGGATGGCATCACCGACTGGATGGATGTGAGTCTGAGTGAACTCCGGGAGTTGGTGATGGACAGGGAGGCCTGGCGTGCTGCGATACATGGGGTCACAAAGAGTCCCATGCGGACATGTCTGAGTGACTGAACTGAACTGAACTGAGAATAGGAAGAAAATGCCACCAGTAAAACTGCCCAAGGACTGATGCAGATGATAGAAAATAGAAGATTATGGCAGTACAAAAATAAAAACAGTTTTTATAACTGTCTTCTGTATGTTCAAAAAGTTAAGTAGATACAGTTAAAATGTAAAATGCGTCCTAATAGAACTTGTAGACATGAAAAATACAATGTGTGAGATGAGAAACAGATGTGTGCTGATTTTTTTTGAAAAAAGAGGAATTAGTGAACTTGAAGACCTAGCAAAGTTACTATCCATAAGAAAACATACAGAGAACAAGGGATTTAGAAAATTTAACAGAGCACCATGAATTATAATGCCCTACTTTAGCATACTGCACATTTAGACATCTCTTTTGGCCTGATTATAAACAGGCTTATAAACATCGGAACGGGATGAGACATGTGTTCAAGACACCTGGTTTCCCACAGTAAAATGCTAAAGCACTATGAGAGTGAGAGTCGCTCCGTCGTGTCCGGCTCTGCAGCCCATGGATTGTATAGTCCTGGAGTCCTCCAGGCCAGAATGCTGGAGTAGGTAGCTTTTTCCCTTCTCCAGCGGATCTTCCCAGCCCCGGAATTGAACCAGGTTCTCCTGCATTGCAGGCAGATTCTTTACCAACTGAGCGATCAGGGAAGCCTCCCCAACATTTAAAGTACTGAAATTAAAATGTCATCCTAGAATTCTATACTCAGCCAAAATATCTTTCATAAACAAAAGTAAAACAAATACTTTTTCAGACATACAAAAGTGGGAAGAATTAATCACCAATGGACTTCAATATACAAAATGCTAAAGAAAGTCTATCTGCCAGAAATAAACTAGAAACACAAAGAGAAATAAGAGTATAAAAACACTTCCTCAGCCTGATAAAGGGCATCTATAAAAACCTATAGTTTAATGGTAAAAGACTGAATGCTTCCCCCTCAGGTGTGAAAGCCTCCTCTCGTCACTCACTTCTACTCAGTACTGCACTGGAAATTCTAGCCAGTGCAACCAGGCAAGAAAAAGAGTACTGAGGCTAGAAAGGTGGGAGCAAAACTGTCCCTTTGTTTACATGCATGGGCATCTGTGTAAAAATCCAGTGGAACCTACAAAAACCTGCTAGGAACAGTGAGTTCTGTGAGGTTACAGAAAATAAAAATCCATATACAAAATTCTGTTGTATTTATGTATGTTAGCAATGAATCACCAGAAATTTAAATTTTCAGATGCAGCAACAGCAAAAACATGAAATACTACAGGATTAGTCGGACAAAATAGGGCAATAGCTATCCACTTATGGCTATAAAACATTGAGAATAATTGAGGAAGTCCTAAATAAATGGAAAGATGTACCATGTTCATTTATCAGAGGACTCAGTATTTTTTAAGATGCAATTATTTCCAAATTCACAGACTCAATGCAATTTCAATTAAAATCTTGACATGTGTTTTTGTATAAACTTGCAAACTGATTATGAAATTCACTTGGAAATGCAAAGAATCTGGAATAGACAATATGGCTCTGAAAAGCAAAAGAAGAAGACTTATACTACTTGATTTAAAATCTCATTATAAAAGTAGTAAAGACAGTATGGTACTATTGAAAAATAGAAAGTTAAGTCAATAGAACAGAAAAAGAGTTCTGACGTACACTTATACACATATGAACAACTGATTTTTGACAAAAAACTTTACAGGAAACAGTGTAGAAGAAAATAGTCTTTCCAACAAGTGATCTTGGACCAATTAAATATCCATGTGCAAGAATCAAACAAAACAAAAACAAATTAAATGCTTGATTTATATCTTGTACCATGTAGATTAATCCAAAATGGATAATGGACCTAAATATAAAACCTAAAACTCTAAAAATTCTAGAAGAAAGTAAGAAAATAGCTTTGTGACTTTGTTTGAAGCAGAGATTTATTTGCTACAACATCAAAACCACAAACCATGAGAGTACCAATAACTGGACCTCATGAAAATTAAATAATCCTACTTTTCAATCTAGCCATCCATCCATCCATCCATCAAAAACCTTGTTAAAAGAATGAAAAGATATGCCTCAGACTGCAAGAAATATACTTGCAAATGTTACATGATAAAGGACTCATGTCCCTTCTGAATGATGAGAGGGGACATTTCAAAAGATTTGAGCAGACATATCATCAAAAAATATATGGTTTAAAAGATGCCCGACTCTGTTAGTTTCCAGGTTAATGAAAATTTAAATGCCAATAAGATTCTACTACATATCTGTCAGAATAGTTAAAAAACTTGACCATACTGAATATCGGTAAGGTGTCGGGAAACTGAACTCAAGCTTTCATACACTACTGATGGGAAGGTCAAGTCCCACTTTAGGGAACAATTTGGAATAGTTTGTCCATTTATTCAAATGTTAAGCTCTCACCTGACCTATGACCTGACTAGTCCATGACTGGATAAAGGAAAGCGTATTTCTGCTTATTTAAGAATGTTCATAACAGCCCTAGGCAATAACCTCAGACTGCAAACAACCCTATGTCCACCGACAGATGAGGGGTTGAATGCGGAAGTGGGATGTCCGTTCAGTGAAACGCTGCTCATTCATTAAAAATAAGTTGGTCAGAAAGAGAAAAACAAACTTCGTATATTAACACATATACACAGAATCTAGAAAAAGAGACTGATGAGCCTGTTTTCAGGAGAGGAAGAGAGACACAGACATGGAGAACAGACTCGGGGCGCAGCAGGGAAAGGAAAGTGCGGGTCAAACTGCGAGAGTAGCGTTGGCGTACACACACCGCCTGCATGCTGCCCCGCTGGCTGTCCACAGTGGAGGGCAGATGGAGCCGACTGCCAGCGGGAAGCTGCCCACGGTGGATGGCAGATAGAGCCGACAGCCAGCGGGAAGCTGTCCACAGTGGATGGCAGATAGAGCCGACAGCCACCGGGAAGCTGCCGAACGGCAACAGGCGCTTAACCTGGCGCTCCGTGACAATCTGGAGTGACGGGCCGGGGCGGCGAAAGTGGACGGCGGGGAGAGAAGGACGGGACTGCAAAGACGCAGGAGGAAGAGTCAGTGAAGAAGATGTCAGGGGTATTGTCCTTGTGTGATGATGGTTTCATGAGTGTATAAATGTTGCAGATTATCAGATCTTACGGTTTAGATACGTGAAATTTATTATATGTGATTATAACTCACCAGTCTAGAACGTAGCAGAGCTTGAGTAACAACATACTAGAATTGGCCAGTTCCACCTTGTGAAAGCCAGTTGTGAAATTTTCAGAATTTCATGAGTCAGTCAGGGTTTCAGGAGCCAGCAGGCTGTAGTCCTCCACGCTGGGAGGTGCTTTGTCTTGGAAACAATAGTGTTTATGTGTCTATTTCTACTGAAAACTGGTTGACAAACATTCACCAGCGCATCGCTGGACTGAGAGCGAGACAATGTGGTCAGAGAAGAGAGCTACTCGGAGAAATATTTCTCTTTTGATGTTTAAGAACTTACAGTTATTCCACTAACATGTTTCATTGTATATTTGCATGATGTTACTTAGTTAAATGGCAATAATTATCCAATGGTGATGCAGCCGTGAAATTAAGACGCTTGCTCCTAGGAAGGAAAGCTATGACCAACCTAGACAGCATGTTCAAAAGCAGAGACGTTACTTTGCCAATGAAGATCTGTCTAGTCAAAGCTATGATTTTTCCAGTGGTCATGTATGGATGTGAGAGTTGGACTATAAAGAAGGCTGAGCACTGAAGAATGAATGCATTTGAACTGTGGTGCTGGAGGAGACTCTTGAGAGTCCCTTGGACTGCAAGGAGATCCAACCAGTCCATCCTAAAGGAGATCAGTCCTGAATATTCATTGGAAGGCCTGACGTTGAAGCTGAAACTCCAATACTTTGGCCACCTGATGCGAAGAGCTGACTCATTGGAAAAGACCCTGATGCTGAGAAAGATTGAGGGCAGGAGGAGAAGGGGACTACAGAGGATGAGATGGTTGGATGGCATCACCGACTCGATGGACATGAGTTTGAATAAACTCCAGGAGTTGGTGATGGGCAGGGAGGCCTGGCGTGCTGCAATTCACAGGGTTGCAAAGAGTCGGACACGACTGAGTGACTAAACTGAACTGAATTCACTAAATTTCTCATCTTCTACCAAATTAAATTTGGTAAAATATTAATGGAAAAGATCGTACAATATCACTTGTATGTGGAATGTAAACCATGACACAAATGATCCAATCGATGAAACAGAAATGGACTCACAGACAGAGAGATTAGCCTTGTTAGCCTTGTGTGGTTGCCCGGGGGCGGGGGTGGGGGCAGGATGGACAGGAGTCTGGGGCTGGCGATGGAAACCATGATGTATACAACGGACGAGCAACACGGCCTTACCGTGTAGCACAGGGAGCTGTACTCAACATCCTGAGATAAACAGAACAGAAAAGAACATGAAAAAGAATGTACATACGTGTGTCAGTGAATCACTTTGCTGTATGGCAGAAATTAACAAAACATTGTAAGTCAAATATATTTCAGTAAACTAAATTTTTAAAAAATATTCATCCAAGATAAGGCCTAAGCCAAAGTCTTTGGGACTCTTTACCATTTGAGCCACCAAGGGAAGCCCATTAAGCTCTTTAGGAAGAAATATAATTCTTTTTAATTTTTATTTTTGAAATAATAGAAATTGCTTATATGTTAAGTATATAAATGTATTTTTCTACATAGAACGACCTCAAAAGGATCTCAGCATTTGTCTACCTAAACTACTTTCTTATGAGAGTAGTGATAAAAATTTAATATTCTCAGTAGCAATACAGCTTCTGTTATTGTCTTACATAATCAAAATAAGTAAGAAGATCAGTTTTTTAAAAAACTACTTCTATGTGCAGGACTTCTGATAGAGTACTTTTAATTTTGATATTTAAATTTATTTTTGTTAACATTGGTGGCACATTCATTAAGTAAAAATGATTTGTTGAGTTGATGGCAGATTAATGATTGAAAGTACCAACATTTGTAAAATTGTACCAACAACTGTGAAACCACATTTTCTACAGTTTTAAAGGAATTCCTTTCTATGAAACAACAGGGGAAAGTATACAAAAACGTGCAATATTAAAATTTTGTCAGATGCTGTGTTCCCAGTGTTTCTGCACATTTTTAATGCAGTTCATCCTCTGTAGGTGTGTTTTAAATGTTATAGTTTTTGTTATTATTTCTTTTTATTATAATCAACCCTCATTAGATACTCATGCATATTTCAAGCTTCAAATTATTTTTTGTTTTCCGTTTTGTTGAGATACAGTTGACATACATCTCTGAATAAGTCTCAAGTATCCAGCATAATGACTTGACTTACATGTTTTGGGAAATGATTACCACAGCAAGCTCCGTTAGTATCCGTCATCTCAAGGAAATTAAGAAAAAAAAAAGTTTCTTCCCTGGTAATAAGAAATTTTAGGTGCCCTTTCTTCAGGAGTTTTCACATACACAGGAAGCAGTGTTGCCATGGTCCCCAGGCTGTGCTCATTCATGTAAGGGGAACCGTGTCCCTCTCGCCCACCGTCGTCGAGTCCCCCCACCCCTCACTCCCTGAGACTCCTCTGTGACCACAGATAATCTGACCTCATTTTTTTTTTTTTTTTTTTTTTTGAGATTCCATATATAAGTGAGACCCTACAGGATTTGTTTTCCTCTGTCTGACTTACTTCACTCGGCACAATGCCCTTGAAGTCACCATATCGTGTCTAACGCCCTAATTAGTATACTGTACATTTAGACATCTCTGCTAGCATGGTTATGAGTAAGCTCACAAACATCTGAATGGGGTGAGATACCTGTTCACAACACTTAGTTTCCAACAGTAAAATGTTAATGACTGTGAAAAAGAAAGTGAAAGTCGCTCAGTCACATCCGACTCTTTGCAACCCCAAGGACTACACAGTCTGTGGAATTCTCCAGGCCCGAATACTGGAGGGGGTGGCCTTTCCCTTCTCCAGGGGATCTTCCCAACCCAGGGATCGAACCCAGGTCTCCCGCATTGCAGGTGGATTCTTTACCAGCTGAGCCACAAGGGAAGCCCATTAATACCCTGAGTGCATTGCCAAAGAGCAAGTCTGTGTGCCTGATTTGTAAGAGAGTTTTGAGTCCACAAATACATTCTCAGCTTTAAACAGAGCACAGATATCTCCCTGACCTTGGCAATCCAGCCTGCGTGGAGTGAAGCCTGCAAACATTTAACAAACTGACAGGGGTTATGAACACAGTGAGGACATGCCGTCTTAAATCTGCACCGCCCTGCCCCCCCCACTGCTCCTGGTGAGGCTTAGCCCAGTGAGGACGAGTGGGAGCACTCTGCCTTCAGACTGACGTTACTGGGTGGGATTGTAACCTCTCAGAGGCTCTGCTCCCTCACTATAAATAGCCAAAATAATGGTATCTAGCTCATCAGGTCACCCTTAGAACTGATGAGACAATACATCTAGCACTAAATTCTGGACGAGGTCTGATCCCCAGGGGTGACTGTGATGGTGAGGGTGTGACTCTCGTTGTTGGTCGGGGCCAGGGGAAGCATCACTGCTTCGATGGGCTTGGAGTTTACCGTCTCTGTGGGATCGCCTGAATCTAAAAGGTAGAGTCCTGCGAGGGAGGCACACGTGGCGTTGCTGTGGGAACCACCGAGCAGGAAGGCGTTGTCATGGGAACCACCGAGCCGGAAGAGTGGGTCCGCAGACAGCTGCATCAGCACACTCAGCGCGATCCAACACCGCGATCTAGAGCGTGCTTGTGGTTTTCCACAACGTGCATTTTACAATCAGTCGGGTGACGTGGCTCATTGGTTGAATAAAGGTTTCCTCCAGCAGTGCAATCTTCCCTTTGCCTATTATTACGCCCTCCCAACTCACTGCTGTGAGCACATTACCTTCCAGGATTCTCTCTGAGGCCTGGTCATGCAGGCTCTCGTTGTCGGCTGAGGCTAACCTGTGATCACACCCGCATAGATGTATGGATGCCAGGCCAGACGTGGGGAAAAACACAGAGGGGTGAGGGGTACCCCGAGTGCCCTGGATGACCCCATAACTGATGCACACTCCGGTGCTCACACCCTCATCACTAAAATGACACCAGTGGCAGGTGAGCTGCCCTTTCTCTTTTCGTTCCAGATTTCTCAACTCTGTGCATTTGCCCAGAATTTTACAATAAAACACAGCACGTAGCAACAGAAGGTGATCGTGGCAATGTTTTCTTCACTCTTACCAGACTGGCCCCTAGCTTTCTACTCAGTGTTTTCAGGTTAGAAGCAGATACTTTTCCCTGAGTACCAGCATGATCTATCTGCCTCATTTCTGTGGTGACCAACAGATTCAACCAGTGGGCAGTCTGCCTGATATTGACCCTAAATCACTAACACGTAAATTGTGGGAGGTGATTAACATCACCGGAATTCACCAAACTCAAGTACACCGTGATGCCTATTTCTTAATTAAAAGAGCTTTAATTTTAATTGTGTGTATATAAGTGCAATGTCACTTTCAGTGTTTGAATCAACACTGCCGTTTAGCGGGCGAGGTCTGCCTGCGTCCCCACACTTCCTGCCTCAGAGGACTCTCCAGGGAAACCGCACGGTGGGACAGTTATGGCTTCTCTGGGAAATGTGAGTTCTACAAGGCCTGTCAAAGAAGCTGGATTGCTGTCTTCTAATATCCTGTTTAATTTTACTCCAAAAAATCATTACAAGATAGGATGGTTATTCATAACTCTAAGAAGGCTAAGTGCCAAAGAACTGATGCTTTCCAATTGTGGTAATGGAGAAGACTCCTGAGAGTCCCTTGGACTGCAAGAAGATCAAACCTGTCCATCCTAAAGGAAGTCAACCCTGAATATTCACTGGACAAAGTGAAAGCGAAAGTTGCTCAGTTGTGTCTGACTCTTTGCAACCCCATGGACTATACAGTCCATGGAATTCTCCAGGTCAGAATACCGAAGTGGGTGGTCATTCCCGTCTCCAGGGGATCTTCCCAACTTAGGGATCGAACACGGGTCTCCCACATTGCAGGTGGATTCTTTACCATCTCAGCCACCAGGGAAGCCCATTCATTGGAAGGATTGATAACTAAAGTTGAAGCTCCAATCCTTTGGCCACCTGATGTGAAGAGGTAACTCATTGGAAAAGACCCGGATGCTGGGAAAGATTGAGAGCAGGAGAAGGGGATGACAGAGGATGAGATGGTTGGATGGCAACTAGCCCTCTCAGTGGACATGAGTTTGAGCAAACTCCAGGAGACGGTGAAGGACAGGGAAGCCTGGTGTGCTGCAGTCCATGGGGTTGCAAGGTATCAGACACAACTCAGCTACTGAGACACACACACAGGTCTGGTTAAATAACTATTATTTTTAGCTGTGTGGGGCATGTGAGGAAGGGGTTGCTGGTCAACCTCGAAATCCCAGTGGCTTACCAACCGCAGCACAGATCCTCCGCTGGGTCTCAGGTGGGCCCAGCTGGGTTTGGAACCAGGAAGGGGCTGGGTGTGGATCTGCTCCACTCTCTCCCATCTCCTGGGACCCACACCCACCAGGGACACACCATCCCCTTGAGCTCATCTGAACTAGCCATGGTCTAGTTCAGATGAGCTCTTATTCTGGGGCCAAAGCAAGTCCCACAGCCAAGCCAGTGTCAGTAGGGTGGGAAACGCACCGCCCACATAGCAGAACCAGACTCACATTTCCAGTCTGGTCGGGAAGAGTGGTGAACAGTGGCCACTCCACTGTGGGAGCTTCATAGACCAGAGGGCCTCTGTCCCTACTGCTTAGTCAGCACACACAGACCCTGGGCAAAGGCATGAAGGAGACTGAGCTGAATTGTTAGTCAGATGACGCAAAGCAATTAGATCCATCAGGTATGAAAACCTTAGAAAAATGACTAGCACAATTGGCTAAATATTGCAAGACACCTGGATATTCAGAAGCTGCTAAAAATCACCCTTTTTTAAAAGATTAGGGCTACCGCAGGCAACCCCTGGAACAATGTCTCAATTATCTGGTTTTAGAATTTTTCCATTGCATAATGGGTACCATAGAAAAATGGGGAAATAGGAGAAATAATTTAAAATGGATGAATCACTGCCTCCCCACTATTCAGAGATAATCTTTGTTGTCTCCATATTCCAGAGATTTAAGGATATCTCTTTTTGGTCATTTTGCTGTTCATATTTTTATATGTAATTCTGACCATATTTCAAAACTGATTTTAACAGTTAACACTGACTGAAAGTTGTTCAGATTACATTTATTTATTCTGATCTAATTTTTTCAAAACCAAAGTTAATCTCTGAACATAGGTCTTTGCAGAGACAGTGTGCTTTTTTTGTAAAAGAAAATACAAACATACAAAATGGTGATACACAAAATAAGCAGGAGAAGCCATCAATGGCGTCTTAGATCATCAACATCTTTTGTGACGTGTTCACGCCTTCTCCATGACCTTCACACTGGGAACGGCACAGCCAGCGCAGTCCTCCTCGCGGCGCCCTGTACGCTGGCGTAACCTCCCAGCGCAGTCCTCCGCGCGGCGCCCTGTACGCTGGCGTAACCTCCCAGCGCAGGTCCCGAGGAGCAGCAGCATCTCCGTCTATCACATGGGTCTGGAGGGTCCCCACTTCTGGTCCATATATTCAAGTCCCTGAAGGTAAAAACCTAAGATTGGGTTCATTTACTGGTTATAAATACCTACTGTGGTCATGAGATCCCCTGGAGGAGGGTATGGCAACCCACTTCCATATTCTTGCTGGAGAATCCCATGAACAGAGGAGCCTGTTGGGCTACAGTCCATGGGGTCACAAAGAGTCAGATACAGCTGAGTGACTAAGCACAGTGTGGTCAGGATATGCTGTTAGAAACTGAGAATTTCAGCTGTTTTTAAATTTACATTTTAAAGTATATTATTGAAAACCTGTTGTACTAGAGTTATGAGGGAAAGTGGCTCAGAACTAGACAAGGGTGGGACTTCCCTGGCACCAGTGGTTAAGACTCCATGTTTCCACTGCAGGGGTTCAGGTTCAATCCCTGGTCGGGGAACTGTTAATAAGATTCTGCCTGCCGGTGGCCAAAAAAACAAACAAAAAAAGTCTCTTGAACTGAATAAAGATAAAAAGACAATATATCAACTTAAAAAAGATTATATAAAAAAAGTAACAAATTAAAAAAAAAAAGGAATTAGACAAGGGAGAACAACTAATTTTTGCAGGGTTAGGTCAGGATGGCTCCAAAGACATGACAACCAGAACAGTCCTTAAAAGATGCCCAGGACTCCAGGTTACTGACAAGAGGAGAGCCGTCTAGGAGAGAAATTACAAAGAGAAAGACGAGGAGGCACGTGGCATGTCTCAGCAGACCACAGAGCCCGTGTTCCTGGAACACAGGTGAACAGGAAGCAGTGAGGAGACTGCAGGATTCGGCCCTTCCAGACATCAAAGGACTCGAGCTCTGAGGAGCTCAGCCACAGTTATGTCAACATCGGGGTTCTGCGTTCTGCTTGTCGGCTTTGATTGTCTTCAGCTTGCTTCACAAGCATAACAAATGCATGTGGTACAAAATTAAAAGCAAATCCCAAACCACGTTTTTGTGAAGAGGAAGCCTCTCTCTTCGCGCCCCGTCTGCCTCCTAAGCTCCCCACCCGTCACCGGCTCGTCTTCCAGGACACGGCACTGCCCCCGGTGTCCTGCGTGTCTCCCAGAGTGACCCAACAAACACACACAGTCACACACTTGCACAGCACACAAGCACAAATGTGCACACGAGGTTGGCCAGGTTGCTCAAATCGTGACGTGTGGGTGGGCCCCACGGGCCTCAGGGAGGGGCTGGTCAGGGAAGAACCCAGCCAGCCGGGCGCATGGTCACGCAGAGCTCCTCAGAGCCAGGCTTGGCTGCACAAAGGGGAAATCATCACGAGAGGAACGGCTGAGCTTTCAACCAGCTATGAGGCCTCTGACTGAGTGCCCTGCCTGACCACGGGCCGTGCAGCCCGCCCAGCTGGGCCTGCCCAAGCCTGGTTCTGCAGGAGCCCCAGGATGCAAGTGGTCCCTCAGAGTCTGTCTTGAACTTGGGCAAGGAGCTGCCCGCTCGGCCCACCTCTCCATCGGCCACCCGGGGCCAGCCTGGGGGATGTCCTGCCCGGCATGCCGGCCCTTTGCCCGCAGCTGGTCCTGCCCAGTGGCCGGGAGGACCCCCAGCAGGAGTAGCAGGTGCTGGCAGGTGGGGGAGGCCACGGGCGCGGGTGATGGAGAGCAGGGGACAGAGGGGTCTGTGGGGATGTATCCCTGAGGCCTTCCTGAACGCGCCTGGAAGCGGCTGCTGCGTCCCTGCAGTGACTGCACCCCCACCTCCGGGGGACTCCTCCTTTAGCCAGTGTCCCTGCGGGCCTGTCGGGCGTTTCCAGGCCTGTGGTTACGTGTGTCCCCACTGGTTGTCCCCAGTGGTGGCCTTCACACACGAGTGACAGGGTGGCCACAGGACATGGGCTCAATGGGTGGGTGAATTTGTAACTTTGCAAAGTTGGCCAAATTCTCCTTTGCAGGATGTGGGCCAGTTTATTCTTCTTCCAACAAAGGGTGAGAGTCATCAGTGGTTTTTAACCAGACTGGCCCCCTGAGAAGTTCTGCATTTAGACAGGCTACCACGTGAGCTGACCAGTCGGGAAGAAACCCAGAGGACACGTCCCAGGCCGTGGTCCAGGCGGGAGGCTGTGGAGGCCTCCTTGAGGTGGAGCAGAGGTGCCCGGGAGGCTGGGATGCAGAGGCCAGGGGCGTGGAGGCTGTGTGTGGTGATGGACAGGCTGGGCAAGGTCTGAGCACTCAAGACGGTCAGAACCTTCACCGTGCTGATAGGCGGGCTAGTGATGATTCAATCAGGAAATAAATGAGGACGGGGTGCTGAATTAGATGTCCTTCCAGAGGGGCTCAGGCCTCAGACACGAGCGTAGGGGCTCAGAAAAGAGGCCAGGGCTGCAGAGGCCACCTCTGTCGGCTCCCCCTTGGGGAGGGGGGTGAGAAAAGAGGACCAAAGCCTGGGGGAAACAGCCAGTGGGTGAGAGGAGCGGGAACTGGGGAAGGAAGCTGAAAAGGAGCAGAGGCGGCCGCAGCCTGGTGGGGCGGAGGAGGGGACCAGGTGCTGGATGGTCTCCCCCAGCCACATGGGAGTGATGCAGGACTGCCCTTATTAGGGGTCAGAGCCTCGCCCTTGGTCTGGGCAGAAATGGAGAGCAGCCCTCAGAGTCCCCCTGAGAGGTGATGGCGGGTGCCCTTTGCCGAACCGACCACAGGCAGGTCCTGATCTCCAGGCCTCCTTCACCCTGCTGCTTCCAGGGGCTACACCCACTGCTCTGAAGGTTCCAGTAAGCAGGCTCCGAATCCAGTCCATCCATAAGCCTGAGCTTGGAAAGACAGACTCTGCATCTCAGGGCGGGAACCCCCCAGGTGCTGGGCAGCCAGCCTCATCAATCCTGCAAGGCGAGCGTGTCCCGTCCTTTAAGTTCTTAGCAGATGGCAAAAAGGGGAGCATATTATTCAACATTTAACTATGTGTGTACACCTTAACCAACGCTTTAATCTATAAAGCAAGCCCCAGATGACACTGCCTCTGTGGCTTTTCACCTCTGCACTCTGCTGTGAACGGCACCTTCCAGGGTCTCCACACCTTGACCCCTGACTTAGTCCTCCAGCCAGTTCAGTGTGAGACCATCCTGGTGAAAGGTTGTTGCTGAGCCGTGAACAATGCCAGGATTCTTGGCCTCTGGAGGAGAGGAATTCAATCCAGGGCCAGTGACGCGTCTTGATCGCTCAGAGCTTTTGTGTAATAAAGTTTCATCAAAGTATAAAAGAGATAGAGAAGGCTTCCGACATAGAGATCAGAAGGGGGCAGAAAGGGTTTCCCTGCTATTTTTTAGCAGGAAGTTATGTGGCTACTGCTGCTGCTGCAGCTAAGTCGCTTCAGTCGTGTCTGACTCTGTGCGACCCCATAGACGGAAGCCCACCAGGCTCCCCTGTCCCTGGGATTCTCCAGGCAAGAACACTGGAGTGGGTCACCATTTCCTTCTCCAGTGCATGAAAGTGGAAAGTGAAAGTGAAGTCGCTCAGTCGTGTCCAACTCTTCGAGATCCCATGGACTGCAGCCTACCAGGCTCCTCCGCCCATGGGATTTTCCAGGCAAGAGTACTGGAGTGGGGTGCCATTGCTTTCTCCGGCTACTAGCAGGCTGCTAATTAGAAAAAGGAAATGTCTCAAAACTCAGAGACTGGCACCAGGGCCCTCAACGTTGGCACAACGTGAGTCGTCCCAGGCCATAAAGCAATTGACGTGAATCTTGAAGAAAGGCAGATTTCTAAGCAAATACATTGTCTCACTAACATAGCTTAAGAAAAACATTTCCATGAGAAAAATGCATTGGTTAGCTCAAGGTTTGAGAAAGTTAAGTTCAGGTGGAACCAGGTGTCATCATGGCAACACAGAATTTTAAAAGAAACCTCCTTTTAATTTTGAATAGAGATGGGGAGAAATCTGGCACTTGTCGCTTGCTTCCTCCTGCTACTTAAGAGAGAGGGAAAAACCATCTGACACTTGCAGCCTATTTCCCCCGCTTGGGGGCCCTGCCTGTTACCCCCACACTGGCTTCCATTCACTTGAGAGGCAATAAAAATATATGGTTTGACTTTTTTTTCCAAGCTGATTATTTTTCCAACTTCCTACGTGACCTCAAGGGGGCTTCCCAGGTGGCACAGTTGGTAAAGAATCCTTCTGCCAATGCAGGAGACACAAGACACACGGGTTCCATCCCTGAGTCAGGAAGAACC
This sequence comes from Bos mutus, assembly GCF_027580195.1. NCBI lineage: Eukaryota > Metazoa > Chordata > Mammalia > Artiodactyla > Bovidae > Bos > Bos mutus. The sequence continues at coordinate 102,953,983 of NC_091625.1, forward strand.
CCTGGAGGAGGGAGTGGCAATCCACTCTAGTATTTTTGCCTATAAAATTCCAGTGACAGAGGAGCCCTGTGGGCTACAGTTCATGGGGTCACAAAGGGTCAGACATGACTAGACACACAGCACAGCACCACACGTGACCTTGAAGCTAAATCAAAACAGTGACCCCACTCCCTGATTCACCAATTCCAATGAGTCAGCCCTCCAGAAATAGGCGTACACCAGACATTTAAGTCACCAGCAATGACATCACTTTGCATAATTATTTCCCATAAGACATCTCAGCATTGTTTGTTCTTTATGCTTAAGCTATCTTTATGCCTTCTTCAAGATTCATGCCAATCGTTTTATGGCCTGAGATGACTCCCCTTGTGCCAATGTTATCTCAAAATGCATGTTGTAGGTGAGGGGCCTGGTGCCAGTCTCTGAGTTTTGAGACATTTCCTTTCCTAATCAGCAGCCTGATAGTAGGTATATAACTTCCTGCTAAATTTTTCATGCCAGATAAACAAGAAAAGTACCAAACAATTTATTTCTCTTTTTTTATTTCCTTTTCTTTTTTAAAAAAAAAGAATTTTTCAAATGAGGCATAGGTGTACAATACAGTAATTCACAATTTTTAAAAACCACCGTCCATCTACAGTTAGTCCAACATGTTGCTTACATCCCCTTGCTGCATGATACACGCTTGTAGCTTATTTATTTTATCCACAGCAGTGCGTCCGTCTTAATTTCCTGCCTTCTACTGCTCCCGCCCTCCCCTCTGCTCACTGGGCACCACGAGTCTTCCTAGATCTTCACGGCTGCCTCTTTTCTGTTGTGTTCACGTTGTTTTATTGTTTAGATCCCACACGTAAGTGATACCGTGCGGTATTGTCCTTCTCTTTCTGACTCCCTCCTCTTAGCATGACACCCTCCAAGTCCTAGATCCCACACGTAAGTGAGCATGATTGTCCTTCTCTTTCTGACTCCCTCCTCTTAGCAGGACACCCTCCAAGTCCTAGATCTCACATGTAAGTGACGCCGTGCGGTATTGTCCTTCTCTTTCTGACTCCCTCCTCTTAGCAGGACACCCTCCAAGTCCTAGATCCCACACGTAAGTGATGCCGTGCGGTATTGTCCTTCTCTTTCTGACTCCCTCCTCTTAGCATGACACCCTCCAAGTCCTAGATCCCACACGTAAGTGATGCCGTGCGGTATTGTCCTTCTCTTTCTGACTCCCTCCTCTTAGCAGGACACCCTCCAAGGATCCCACACCGGTATTGTCCTTCTCTTTCTGACTCCTCCTTAGCAGATCTAGATCCCACACGTAAGTGATGCCGTGCGGTATTGTCCTTCTCTTTCTGACTCCCTCCTCTTAGCAGGACACCCTCCAAGTCCGTCCATGTTGCTGCAAATGACAAAGCGTCTTTCTTTATTTCTTAATTAACACACAAGAGGAGTGTCATTGGGAAGTTTAAGATTCTGCAGCCCTGAAAGCAGGTTCGCCTAGACCTCTGTACCAGCAGGGTGACCTCAGGCAAGTTACACCACCTCAGCTGCATTTAAATAAATTGATACATATAAAACAATAACTCAAGCTGATGGAGTTGAGGATTATATAAAATAATTTATATAAAACTGAAGACACTTGGCATATAAGGTTTTTCAATTAATGGTAGTTAATGTTTAATGCTTAATTTTTCAGTTGATGGTAATTAATATTTAGCTGATATTAAAGCACATCGGGCGGCATGTGGTGCAGTCACACGTGGTTTAAACGCAGTCTCCAAACAAGCACAGGCAGTTGTTGGCTCACAGAAACGAGGCTGACCCTCCTGGGCTGGCGTCTCCCGTGACTTCATCAGCCACTAGAATTTCTCCTGTTAATACCACGCTGAGTCCTGTGATTTTGTTCTCGTCACAATCTGCATCCATGAGAAGATCTTCACCATCAATTCCTGTCAAATGGGCCTCGTGGAAAAGCGGGTCCATGCTACAGACACAGGGATGGAGTCTGGGTGGCTCAGAAAACGGGTTGAGTTGAGAATTTAATAATCAGAAGAGAGAGCTTCTTCTCTTTACTTGTTTCTTTTAGTTAGAGTGTTAAAATCCTCCACGGGCCCCTAAATATGGGAAAAGAGGACTTGGTCACATCCAGGATGAAAGTGGGGTGCAGCTGTGTCCAGCCCACCGAGGATGGAGCCTCAGGCACCCCCTTCTCAACAGGATGCCTGAAGCATATCACGTGCAACTTAAAATAAGTGTGTGCAGAATGGTATTTCAATAACACGGAATAACCAATAGCAAAAGTTAACAGCAAATGCTGGCTCTGTGTCACCCTTACCCTTATCCTGCCACTGATCCTTGAAGGATGGACCCAGGCAAGACGCAAGACAGCTGGCCCACTTCCCATCGTGTGTGACCCCAAGCTCTCAGACAGAGCGGCTCTGAGCCAGGTGACAGAGAAGCAGAGTGTGAACATGGTTAGAAGTCCAGTCACCTGACCTGTCAACCCCTCTGTGGGGAAAGGGAACACTCTTCTCCTTGACTCTGTCCTTACCCTTCTCGAGAGGCAGGTGGGTCAGAGTCCAGGACTCTGAATCTGTCATGACCTCCAGGCAGGACCCCGAGAGCTGAGACACGGAGCATCCCACATCCGGGAGTGGCTTCCTCCTCCATCCGTGGGGCGCTCGCTGACGTCCACCTCGCCCCCAACCCACTTCCCACCTTGCTCCTCTGGCACCACTTTCAGGCAGGCTGGTCACACTCTGGCATCCTGAGAGGTGCACCAGTGGAGGTGGTAAGACCCCACAGGTGGGGAGCAGGCTGTGGGATCCACATGCACAGAGAGACGCCCTTTCAGGCTTTGGACAAGGGCACTTGCGGCAGCCCCAAGCCAACCAGAAAGCCCTGCCCTGGCTGACATCCAGTCTGCTGGTGGAGTCAGGTGACGCTTGTCTCCCCTCCTGCGATTTCTGGGTTTCGGCCCCCTCATCAACCTCAGAGCAGAAGTGTGAGCCTCCAGCACTGAGGAGGTGACGCCCACTCACCAAGATCAGCTCCAGGATCACTTGCTGGTCCACGCCTTTCCTTCACAATCTCACTTCCACTTCCCATCTAGGTGAGAATAGTTCATTCAATCATGCACGCACACACAGGAACACTCAGCATTCTCTGTGTTTTGAAGTCACATGTTCCTACTCAGGAGGACAAACCACCGTCTACCCGTTTATTAGCCGAGGGCCCAGTTGTTTCACAGCCAGAATTGACATCCCTGGATGGATTTTCTTGATTTAAAATGAAAGAAGAAGTCTCAGAACCTTTGCAAAGTAAACACGAGCTCTCAATGTATATCATCAGAAACTCTATTATTGGAAACTAAGTGCCCTTTGCAATGGCACAGAGCCACACTGGAAGTCTCAAGGGTGTGATGCAGGGCCAGAGAATTTCCCATCATGCTCTCAGGCCCACGGTCAAAGGCTTCAGTGTAAAAGAGCTCTAGACGCAGCCTCTGCCGTCACTGGTCGTCCGTGACTGTACACAGTAGTGAATCGTTCAGTCACATAAATAATTCGTGAAGTCACGATGTGACTCCTCCATCCCTCCAGATTCCTGAAGGAGAATAGAGCATCTGTCGCTGACGACACCGATCAGATCTGCACCAATGTGCTCGCTACATTCCCGGCAGCAATCGGCTCTCTCAGGCGCCGGCCCAGAAGCCTCCAAATGGCTCTCACCAAATGGCTCATCCCCACAAACCAGTCCCACAGGCCGAGGGGACAAGGGCGGGCTTTCGGCTCCAGGGCAGGATGACCGGTGGTGAGTCACCACAGACCCCCCGGAGGTGACCAGCATCCTTGCCAACCCCAGGGCCGCAGAGAAAGCAGCAGCTTCCAACAGACGCCAGCTTCGTCCTCGCCCACATACCCCAACACGACTATTTCTAATTTAGCCTCTTGGGGTTTACAATGAGAAGGCCCTTGTTCGACACTCTACTTATGAAAACCTAACCCTCCAGTTAAAATACCCAGCCTCCCAAGTGCCTCTGGCTTCCAGTGTGTTCTCATGAAGAGTTTTGAGCACACACTGCCAATGATAACCTTTGCCATCTCTAAAGACTCATTCAAAATTTCTTTCAAAGACACAGAGTCTCAGAGGAATAGTATTCATTTCAAAATTCTAAATAACTTCAATCTATTGAAAACTCAGATATCAAGTTTGGTTAGGAAACATTGACCCTCTTCAGTATACTTGTGAAAGGTTGAGTTGGGTCAGCTTGTAGGATCCCATTAAGGTGGAAATGTCCCCTGTGGGACCACAGGACACTTTGATGGGATGACAGTGCAGTCATCCTCCTGCAAGGCAGCCGACGAAACCTGTTGAAACCACCCTGATACAAAGGTTGGGGCTGAATATTCATTTCCAAGTGCAAGCCAACCCCTGTGCAGCATTAAACATGCTGCTGCTAAGTCGCTTCAGTTGTGTCCGACTCTGTGCGACCACATGGACGGCAGCCCACCAGGCTCCCCCGTCCCTGGGATTCTCCAGGCAAGAACACTGGAGTGGGTTGCCATTTCCTTCTCCAATGCCTGAAAGTGAAAAGTGAAAGTGAAATCGCTCAGTTGTGCCCGACTCTTAGTGACCCCATGGACTGCAGCCCACCAGGCTCCTCCATCCATGGGATTTTCCAGGCAAGAGTACTGGAGTGGGGTGCCATTGCCTTCTCCGATTAAACATGCTAGCCTTTTTCAAATAGCTATTCTCAATCACCGCTCTCTGCACTTCCAAATTTTGGCTGGAATGGGAACTGACTTTGCCAAGATGCTGAGAAAAGGGAAAGACATGTCTTTTCCTGGCCTAGTTAAAGACAGGAAGGTAAAAAACCAGGCCACAGACTCTGTTTTCACAAGCATCTCAAGAGCTTTATTCAACATAGGATGATCAGCTATACATATTAAACGCTGCTTCTATTACTGATGCATTTCTCAAAAACTTTCCATCCCAGCAGCATCCAAGGGCCAGCTTTCATCTTCCTTCATTCCAGGCAAGAAGGACATGTGTTGGGTCACCGGCCAGGCGCCCACATTTGTAAGCCCATCCCCACTGCTTCACAAAGAGAGAGTGTTTGGAAACCAACTCATAAAAGCAACTGAAAGTTTTGCTCTATAAACAGAAGGAAAATCCCGTTTGCTGATCTTAGACTTTATGAATCTTACTTACTGTTATGTTTTTAAGATGCTCAAGTGAAGCACAGTCAAATCATTGCGTATGTTTCCATAAAATATCGTGCTGAGAGCCATGCTGAGATGTGTGGACAGAGACCTAAAAAAAAAAAAAAAATCCTGTTGTCGGTGTTAGAGAAAAGAAAGTAAGAGTGAGCATGAAAACAAACAGCAATCAAGAACTTCCAAAGGAAACAAAAAGAGAAAACTGTCTGTCCACGGCTCCAGGCGTCTAGCCCCTGCGGGAACTACAAGGATGAGCGTCACAGGGGAGGCATCCTGGCTCTTTCCTCTGAGTTTATCCCAAACGTGCCACGCACAGCCTGGGAGCGACATCTGATTCAAAACAAGCTTCCTCTTCAAAGGTAAATAAACAATGAGAAAGCTCTTAGTCAGCCACACCTTATTGCAAATTCATCTCATTAGACTTTCTTCCTATTTATCAGTTTATTATTATGGCTTCCCTGGAGGCTCAGATGGTAAAGCGTCTGCCTACAATGCGGGAGACCCGGGTTCCATCGCTGGGTTGGGAAGATCCCATGGAGAAGGAAATGGCAACCCACTCCAGTACTCTTGCCTGGAAAATCCCATGGACAGAGGAGCCTGGTATGTTACTACAATGCTAACAGTTTTAGTGGGCAAGAAACAGGGGCCTCATCAACCCAGGGGCCCTTTGGGGAAGACGGATCAGCAGATGGCCTGTCTGCATCACTTTGCGTTCCACCCGTGACTGGAGTATCTGATGGGCAGGCCCAGCGGCCCTCGCTTAGGCAGAAGCTGCTGGTTTCTCCTTGAGGAGATGACTGACGGTGCCCAGGGATCGTGCCAAAAGCTGGTAGGAAGAAGAACAGAGGCGCAGCCATCCCCTTCTTTCAGGAGACGTCCCAGAAGCTGGCACCGTGCACTCAGGGGCATCTCCCCCTCAGAACCGAGCACAACAGCCACGGGAGCAGCCCAAGGAGCTCAGAAGCATCACGTTCGCTCTCCGCCGACACTTGGCCACCAAATGAGCTTTCTGTGCCGTTGTAACAACTGACTGTGGACTTGGCGGCTTCAGACGGCACGTCTTCCTTCGCATCCTGCTCTGGGGCTTGGCAGTCTGAAATCAGAAGTGCTGGATCAAAACCACATCCTCGCTCCTGGGCTGCAGAGCCCCTCCTCCCTTCAGCCCTCCCACCCCACCCCACGTCCCAGCGCCCAGCGTCCGGCCCAGCAGTCGCTCCGCTTCTGCTTCTGGGTCATCACCACCCCCACCTCCCTCCTGAGGACACATCAGGGGTGTCTGGGGCCCGTGTGGACGATCCAGGGGCGTCTCCATCTCAGTCACCTGCAACGACTCTGCCAATCAGGGGGCAGCTGCAGGTTCCAGGAATCTGCACGTCTTCGGGGCTGCGTTTATCTTGCCAGGTCTGACAGAGTTCTCTGGGGCCTCTGTTTCCGAGGACCAGGGAGGCATGGACTCTGCAGGAGCGGGGCATTGGCTGCAGAGAGGCAGGCGGGCCGGGGTCCTTGAACCGCCGTCCAGAGGGTGAGACTTGGGTGTGGCAGTCACTCGGGGTGAGAGGGGGGAGTGGAAATGGACCAACATAAACTTTAGCAGATTCCCTGTATTTATTTGCAGGCAAGGCCTTGTCCCATCAGCCACATCTTTTCCCAAAGGCCAGTGAGGAAGATTGATGCATGTCTTTGAAGCAGCCAGATTCAGAATGATTCTGCCTCGTTCCTGGCTCTTCAAAGTGCAGCAAGAGAGACATTTCACAGCCTAGGGGGCGGCCACCAGCCGGGCCTCGCTGTCCACGGGCCTTTCATCCCTGTCCATCCTGGCGGGGCTGCTGAGCGAGGTCCTCTGGGGCCAGGCGGCCCCAGGCTTGGCCCCCCCTCCTGGGAGGTGCAGGCTCTGGAGAACGTGTCCAAGGCTGGAGGCGAGATCGGCGGGAACAGACGCTGGAACGCCTCACTCTCTGACCACTCTCCTCCCATGGGGCAGAGACGCTGGGCCTTTGGCCTCAGCCAGTCGTGTTCCATTAGCATCTTTAAAGCTGAGAGGAAAGGTGACCCTCGGTTACAACGTGTAAATTCCTGAGGGAGAGGGAGCCAGGCTGCTCCCTGCTCCTTCCTAGAAACATGCCAGGACCCACCAGGCCAGACAGACTGAGAGTGCGATTCAGCTACGTGCTCATGGTCTTACGCCCTTGAGGTCAGTCTCCTGAGAATGGACGCAGGGTGTTGTATGCCCACTCTATGCCCCTGCTTTCCAAGGAAAGGAGCCTGGTCACTGTGGAGCCCCACGGGGGGATCTGATGACTGCCTTGTCACCAAAAGCACTTTTTCCAGCTTTATTGAGCTATGAAAGTGAAAGTGTTATTGCTCAGTCGTGTCTGACTTTTTGCAACCCTATGGACTGTAGCCCGCCAGGCTCCTCTGTCCGTGGGATTCTCCAGGCAAGAATACTGGAGTGGGTAGCCATGCCCTCCTCCGGGGGATCTTGCAGACACAGGAAGAGAAACCGGGTGTCCTGCGTTACAGACCGATCTTTACGTCTCAGCTACCAGGGAAGCCCTTTGTTGAGGTATAAGTGACCAAAAGTCAGAAGGTATTTAAAGTGCACAACATGGTGATTTGATATGTATTTACACCTGTCACAAAATAAGTCAGTCCTCCTTCGTAAAATGAACATTTCCAGCGCACACCTGCACTGAATCCCAGCGCTGTCACACACATCAGTGACGCCGCTAAGAAGCCAGTGATCAGGGTTTTCCAGACACTCGTCTGCTCGTGACCTCCTGACCTCGGGTCTGGTCCAGTGCGTGTCCAGTGCTGCGCGGGGCTGGGGGCACATGGGGCTGAGACAGAGGGGGCCAAGGCGTGGCACAGGCAGAGCTGCAGGCGGGAGGCGGCAACGGGTGCTGAGGATGAGAATTCAGATTGCTTACAGTCAGAGGGCTGCCTGCTGGAAGCTCCGTGACTCATCCCGTCCTGCCTCACCTGTGACTCAAGATGCTGCAGAGACACAGCATAGAACAGAACCGGCCCTTGTTAACGGCTTGCTTTCGGACCCTTAACACGGTTTCCACAGGCTTATCTTCCAAGGGCCCTGGAGTCTCTGGCTGCGGTCCCCTGAGGACCCCGGCCCTTCGCCCCGCCCCTGGCCCTGCCCCGCCCCCGGCCCTTCGCCCCGCCCCCCGGCCTTCCCCCCGCCCCGCCCCCCCCCAGTCTTTGGGTTTCCCAGGCCCTGAAGCAGCTGCAGCCCATGTGGGTGACAAGCCCTCCAGCTCCCTGAGCCCCGTTACAGCCGTTTCCTTCCACACAAGTAGCTCTCATAACGCCAGTCTTCCGCCAGCTCACCCTGACTTACCCGCATGCCTCTGAGCCTTTCTGAGCACGTGTTTTCACTCCCAACAGCGTTCCCACCTAACATGCGTTTCTGGCATTTTCTTTTGACTAGAGGGAGTGGTACGACAGCAGGAAAAAAATTCCGTGGTCGCAGCACAGCATATTCAAAAGACAGGCAAGATAAATTCTATAAGAAGAAGCACTTTTGTTTGTGTGTCTTCCTGGTCTACCAGCTCCAGACACACCGATGGGCCTGTGATCTATGCAGGCTCTGGCCTGAGCGCCTGGCGGCTGAGCCCTGAGTGTGAGCCTCACCCTGGGACCACGGCTGAGGCCCTGGCCTTCAGACCACAGGGGCGAGTGCCACGCTTCTTGCTAGGTCGTGACAAAGATCTGGGAGCCTCGTTCTGAATCAGATAAGCTTTCCTGGTGTTCGATTATTTCCTCTGTTATTTCCTTTATCCAAACACAGAAGCTGCCACCTGGGTAAAGCCACCTTCCCCCCACCGCCTTAGAAGCAGACAACCCAGGACCACTGATTCCAGGGGTCAGGCAGCAGATGCAGAGGACAGAGCCTGCTTCTGGGGGTTGCGGGACGGGATGGGGGGGCAGGTAGCAGATGCAGAGGACAGAGCCTGCTTCTGAGGGTTGCGGGATGGGGGGTCAGGCAGCAGATGCAGAGGACAGAGCCCGCTTCTGGGGTTGCGGGATGGGGAGGCAGGTCCAGAGGACAGAGCCTGCTTCTGAGGTTGCGGGACAAGGGGAGCATGGTTGCTAGAGAGATGCCCCTGTTGCAGCCTGTGGAATGCTTGAAGCCCTGCCGCATATCTGAGCATAACTGCTCAAAACGAGCACAGGTAAGTGCACCAGTAGTAGGTCTGTTGTACATGAACAGTAGCTGTTCTTGTCCAGTTGCCCAGTTATGTCCAAATCTTTGCAAGCCCATGGACTGCAGCACAGCAGGCTTCTCTGTCCTTCACTCTCTCCCACAGCTTGCTCAAACTCATGTCCACTGAGTCGGTGATGCCACCCAACCATCTCATCCTCTGTCATACCCTTCTCCTCTTGCCCTCAATCTTTCCCAGCATCAGGATCTTTTCCAATGAGTCAGCTCTTTGCATCACATGGCCAAAGTATTGGAGATTGAGTTTCAGTATCAGGCTTTCCAATGAATATTCAGGGTTCATTTCCTTTAGGATGGGACTAGTTTGACTTCCTTGCAGTCCAAGGGACTCTCAAGAGTCTTCTCCAGCACCAGTTTGGAAGCATCAATTCTTTGGTGCTCAGCCTTCTTTATGGTCCAATTCTTAAAACCATACATGACTACTGGAAAAACCATAACTTTGACTATACGGACCTCTGTCAGCAAAGTGATGTCTTGGCTTTTATCACACTGTCGAGGTTTGTTTTCGCATTAAATGACCCCACAGGCACATCCATCCTCCGTACCTGTGTGTGCACTGGCCAGTTTGTTCAGACCGTCCCCCAGCTCTGCCTGGAAACCATGAAAATGTGGGTGCTTCAGCCTCCAGACTACCACAGACACTCCGGGTTGGCCCAGCACCCAGCCCTGGGAGGCACACCTCTTGGGGTGGTGATGAGAGGACAGGCTCCGTGGAGGGAGGCGCGCTGCCTGTGAGCAGAGCCTCGGAGATGGGCCATGCTGAGCGGGACACGTGGGACCGGAGCTGCCCGGCTGGGGGCACTTGGCAGGGGGTGCTCATGGTGGGGGTGAGAGGGTAACAGGCAGGAAGGCCAGGGATCTCCAAACGGAGGAAATAGCCTGCAAGTGTCAGACATTTTTATCTCTCTTAAGCTTCAGGAGGAAACAAACTAGCCATATTTTTTTCCTTCTCTATACAAATTTAAAAGGAGGTTTCTCTTAAAATACTGTGTTGCCATAATGACACCTGGTTTCACCTGAAGTTAACTATTCTCAAACCTTGAGATAACCAATGCATTTTTCTTATGGAAATGTTTGTCTTAAGGTATGCTAATGTATTATGCATTTACCCCAAACTCTTTTCTTCAAGTCGGTTCTGCCAAATGGCTCAGAACCTACTTGACAAACCAGTATGTTATACTCAGATATTGTCCCCCTAATCTATGTAAATGAAACTATTTGTATGGTGGTCTGCCCTTCTTCAAGATTCAAATTAATCATTTTATGGCCCAGGACAAACCATTTGGTGCCAAGATTATCCCAAAGTGCATCTTATGGGTGAGGGGCCTGGTACTATTCTGAGTTTTAAAACATTCCTTTCTTTCATTAACAGACTGCTGCTGCTGCTGCTGCTAAGTCACTTCAGTCGTGTCCAACTCTGTGTGACCCCATAGATGGCAGCCCACCAGGCTCCCCCATCCCTGGGATTCTCCAGGCAAGAACACTGGAGTGGGTTGCCATTTCCTTCTCCAATGCATGAAAGTGAAAAGTGAAAGGGAAGTCGTTCAGTCATGTCCGACTCTTAGCGACCCCGTGGATTGCAGCCTACCAGGCTCCTCTGTCCATGGGATTTGCCAGGCAAGAGTACTGGAGTGGGGTGCCACTGCCTTCTCCAGAGCAGACTGCTAGTGACTATATAACATCCAGCTGAAGACTAGCAGGGGTGTACTCTTTCTGCCCCCTTCTGATGCCTATGTCAGAAGCTTTCTCTATCTCCTTTATACTTTAACAAAACTTTATTACACAAAAGCTCTGAGCAATCAAGCCTCGTCTCTGGCCCAGATTGAATTCTTCTTCGGGGGCCAAGAATCCCGGCATCTTTGCATGATTCAACAACAACCTTTCAGGGGTGGGGAAGGGGGCTGGACAGCGGAGCTGGAGCTGGAGGTCTCCTGTTTGTCGTGTCCACGGTGGACAGGAGGGGCTTTAGAGAGCATTTGACAACTACATGCGGTTTAGGAGAGCGCGGTGCGGGAGGGCTGAGTGAGGGCTCTACCAGCCAGGTTCCGCTCTGACACCGGCATTAATGCCAGCATGGTGGGGGCAGGCATGTGTGCCTTTGTGCACACGTCTGTACACACATGTGCACATGTGACCTGTGACCAGGCACACCCCAGCTCTGCCCCTGCTCTGGCTGCCGCAAGGCATCCTGGGAGCAGGTGGCTGATGGCGGCCTCATCCCGGGCTCAGAGCAAGAAGGGCCCTCCTCGTCCCAGGCTGCAGGCGGGAACACGCAGATCTGTAGGAGGATTCCCACAGAGGGCATCGTGTCCACAGACCAGGAGACAGACTTCTGCTTCTTCCCTGCAGCTTCACCCTGGGCTGCTCACCCGACACCCCAGAGGTAACCTCCCACACACTGTTTCTAGAAGCTGGATAAGATCCTTCAGTTTTCAAGTTGCTAGCTCCCCTTCTGGCCAGCACCATCCACTTGATGCGGGCCGTGGGAAAGCTGGGTGACGTTCAAACTTCTGCTCAGGATTCTCAGATCACCGTGCTGCGATAGAAAAAAGAAAATGGGCAAAGAGAAGCACAAGACACGCCAATTTACTGACGATGCAACAGAGTGACTATGCTGCTGACTGTATCAGCCTGGACGCTGGAGCATTTAATTCATGTAATCACGGCCATTTCCTCGAATGCCTAAAGTGAAAGTCGCTCGGTCGTGTTCGACTCTCTGCGGCCCCACAGACTGACTATACAGTCTACGGAATTCTCCAGGACACCCACCGGATACCTCCTGATTACCTACTGATTACCTGAAGCAGGAAACAGATACAACTGAACGGCCAGTGGTGTGAACAGTTTGGATTCTCCAGGCCACGGCGCTGTGTCTCTAACCAGAGCCTGTTGGACGCGGCCCAATCCCAAGACAACCACAAGGACAGCGAATTCCCCACCATCGGCTGCATCCTATTTAACACAGCGGGGGGCCGAGGCGGGTGATGGACTCGGGTCTGGGGGCGGCACATGGACGACTCCGCCCCGGGGGTCCTCGCCTTGGCCGGCCCCCGCTGTCCCAGCCCGGCGATGGCTCCCCGCCCGCCGTGGTCATGTGCGTGGGTCCCCGGGGTCTGTCCGCAGCCCGCTCCCTCCCACTCCCTCCCCCTCCCAAAACCTCTCCCATTCCCATGATCTCAGCCTCACTCATTCTCTTCCAGACTTACAGACTCTTCTGAACTCTGTATTTCCGGGCACAGACCAAATGCTCTTAACCAGATGTTTCCTAGTGCCTGGGATTCACCTCAGAAAGAAACCCCAGCCACCCTCCTCCCCCAAGCCTCCTCCACCCACCGGGGACCCTCCGGCAGCAGGAGTTCCTCATCATCCAACAGCTCTGACTCCAAAGAGTCTCTGACCCCAGAACCTTGTCCTCCGAACCCCCCGAGAGGGCCCCTCCTCTCTCACGCAGACAATTCCTCAACACTGTTGATGCTTCCCACAGACTGCACTCGCGCAACAATCTGAGGACTGAGTGTTATTATTCAAATTTTATAGATAAGAAAACCGAAGCTCCAAGAGATTAGCCCAATGACTAAGACCACACAGCTGGGCAGATACAAATTCACTGCCACGTGCAGATCTGTCTCCCCACAAACCTCAGACTCTGGGACTGAAGGTCACCTTGCATGTGACCCACATGCCTCAAAGCAGCTCATGAGGCTGTGTAGGCCCTGAAAGGAGAACAGGAGCCTTGGTCAGCGTCCAGCTGCCGGGCAACTGTGAGTGGCGGGGAGCAGCTACAGGTGACTCTCTGAATAACAAGGGTGGAAAACTGGCTTACAACTCAACATTCAAAACACTAAGATCATGGCATCCAGTCCCATTACTTCACAGCAAATAAATGAGGAAAAAGTGGAAACAGACAGATTTTATTTTCTTGGGCTCCAAAATCACTGCAGATGGTGACTGCAGCCATGAAATTAAAAGAAGCTTGCTCCTTGCAAGAAAAGCTATGACCAACCTAGACAGCATAGTAAAAAGCAGAGACATCACTTTGCCAACAAAGGTCCGTCTAGTCAAAACTATGACTTTTCCAGTAGTCATGAATGGATGTGAGAGTTGGACCATAAAGAAGCTTGAGCGCCTAAGAATGGATGCCTTCCCAGTGTGGTGCTGGAGAAGACTCTTAAGAGTTCCTTGGACTGTAAGGAGATCAAACCAGTTAATCCTAAAGGAAATCAACTCTGAATATTCATTGGAAGGACTGATACTGAAGCTCCAAAACTGTGGTCACCTGATGTGAAGAACTGACTCATTGGAAAAGACCCTGATGCTGGGAAAGATTGAAGGTAGGAGGAGAAGGGGACGACAGAGGATGAGATGGTTGGATGGCCTCACCGACTTGATGGACATGACTTTGAGCAAGCTCCGGGTGATAGTGAAGGACAGGGAGGCCTGGTGTGCCACAGTCCATGGGGTCGCAGAATTGGACACGGCGGAGTGACTGAACATCGACAACAGGTGAAGAGCAGGGCTTCAGGAGTGGAGACGGGATTACAACCTCACTCCGCAGGGTCTCACCTTTTCCAAGTGGCCCCACCCACACAGACACCGGAGTTTACCTTGGTTCTAAAACTGATCTCATTCAAAGAGAAAACAGGTCTCATTCAAGAGACCTGTCTCTTTCAACTCTTCACACCTGGAACAGCTGTTCGCCGGCCAGCAAATGAGCCCAGCTTCCTAAGAAAGTGTTTATGCACCTGCCACCTTTGCCGCCAGCGTATCAGCTTGGCAGCACGCCCGCCAGGGTCAGTCTCTGCATTTTGCACGCGTGTGTCTTCTCTTCAGAGCTCCTGTCCCTCGCCCGGGCTTATCCACCAGTCACCCCTGTTCCTTGGAAATTCAGCAACCACTGACTCTTCTGGGACACCAGTCCCTGGCCCAGGACTGAGGAGAGGCCCTTCTCTCACCCACACGACACCCTCTGGTCCCCAGGCTGTGGTCCCTCACGGGGAAGAAGCTCTTACCCACACGACACCCTCTGGCCCCCAGGCTGTGGTCCCTCACGGGGAAGAAGCTCTCACCCACACGACACCCTCTGGCCCCCAGGCTGTGGTCCCTCACGGGGAAGCAGCTCTCACCCACACGACACCCTCTGGCCCCAGGCTGTGGTCCCTCACGGGGAAGAAGCTCTCACCCACACGACACCCTCTGGCCCCAGGCTGTGGTCCCTCACGGGGAAGAAACTCTCACCCACACGACACCCTCTGGCCCCCAGGCTGTGGTCCCTCACGGGGAGGAAGCTGCTCGCTTGCTCGGGTGACTGAGAGCAGAGCTGTTGGTCTATTCCTGCCCCAGATGCCACTGGGGACCCTTCCCCTCAGCATCACGGCTTCCAATACCCGACGCCTGTCTCCCTGTTCACCTGGTGGGCATCTGCTCCCCTTTCAGGGCCCACACATCCTCATGAGCCCTGGCTCTGCCTCAAGGACTCACTGGGCTCAGGTGGCACGCCACTGTCCTCCTGACCCCTGTGACACCATGTCTCAGCTGCGTGGCCGCTCCTTCTACACCGTGACCACGTGCATTTACTCAAATCAGGGTTGGTGGCTTCTGACACTGCCACGAGTAGTGTCCTGGGAGTTACTTACCGTGTCACATGCTGGGGTGACCACTGGAGGCTGAGTGCAAGAAGAATGCTGTGCAGACCCTTCACTCTGGGCAGTGTTCAGAGGAGGCGATGGAGGAGCCTGGAGCCAAGGAAGCACTCCATCAGCAGGAGGCACAGCCTGCGTTCCGCACTCACCCCTCATCTCCCCACCGGTCCTGCAGGCAGCCCGATGCCGGGCTCCCAGGTCCCCGTGTCACCTGCTCACCTGCAGTGGGGCCTCTCCAGGGACCAGGTCTGGTTTTGAAAACTCTGAGCCTGGCTCTAAGAGCACATGACATCACTTATATGTGATATATGGAAGCTAAAGCATGACACAGACGAGCTTATCCGTGAGAACAGACGGGTGGCCAAGGGGCAGGGGAGCAGGGCAGGATGGAGTGCAAGCTGGGGCCAGCAGACAAGCTCTTATATGTGGAACGGATGAGCAACAAGGTCTTCCTGTCCAGCAACCTATGAGAAACCATAGTGGAGAAGAACATTCAAAAGAGAGTAACTGAATCCCTTCACAGAAGGGACTCATTAAGACAACACGAATCAACTCCACTTTAATAAACAATATTGATCAACAAAGCTTGACTGGTGCTTCCTGTGTTCCATTCTGTTTCGTCACCTACGGTTTCTCCATCCTCACTGTTGCGAGTGGGGGTGGGGATGCAAAGCCGGAGCTCACTGCGTCACCTGGCTTGGGTCTCCCCGACCTTCCACAGTGTGTCCCCTCCCTTATTTAAGCCATTTCCCCCTAAAAGCCTGAATTAAAGCGGCCGGGTCCTCCATCTCCCGAGATCTCCCGATGCTGGAAGGCGGCACCGCCGCGAGGGGCCTGGCTGCCCCCAGTTCACGTCCACACGACGCTGCTGACACAGTCTTCTCTGAAGCAGACGAAGCCCCGCACGGGCTCCCCCGGGGGTCGGGCTCCAGGAGCTGGGGGCTGCCGTCCCCCCAGGACCCTGGCGGCGCCTCTCAGCCCCGCGGCCCTGACCCGGCATGTGACCCAGGGCCTCCGGGGCCGGGGCGCAGGGGCCGTCCCATTGTGCAACTGGCCTCGCAGACAACATCGCCACGCGGAGGAGCGGGGATCACATCCCCCCTGCTAGGTGACTCATGCTTGGCCTTTCATCTCGACAAGCAAGGCTGTGTGAGTCGCTGCTGCAGATTAGTCCTTCCATTTCATCATAGCTTGATATTTTATAGACCAGAGCTCTTCAGCAGATAATTGAAACCATCCCTCGCCTCTCAGGGCAGGAACCCCGGAGGGAAGTCTAATAAGACGTTTCCGAATGTTACACATGGCTCTTGTATACGTCAGACTTTTTACATTACTCATTTGACATCCATGTTTGACATTTAAACTTTAAAAAAGGGAGTTTATTACCCAATGATTTTAAAAAGAAAGAATCAAAACATTCAAAAAAAAGAGCATTTTACGAACATGACTAAATCAGATGGTTTTAATTCATTCATTGCAGGATAATTAAAATTAGGTGGATTGATTCAGAATCTTAGAACAATGTATATTATTTTCTCCCATGAATTTCTTTGAGTTTAAGTAGTTTCTGAACTTATGTCAACACCATTTCTAAGGTGGAGTTTCCTTACATGGAAAACAAGAGGAGTTCCACGCTGTCGACAGCCTGTAAACATTTCTTTAGCACAGATGTATTGGAGAGTCACGCAGAAGTACTCACTGTGCGTGCCATTCTTCACCTGAAGCAACAGCAGGGACTCAACACAGTAATACTTTGGTTACCTGATGTGAAGAGCTGACTCACTGGAAAAGCCCCTGATGCTAGAAAAGCCAGAGAGCAGAAGGAGAAGAGGGTGACGGAGGATGAGATGGTTGGATGGACACAATGGACATGAGTTTGAGCAAACCCTGGAGATAGTGAAGGACAGGGAAGCTCGGTGTGTGTGCTGCGGTCCACAGGGTCACAAGGAGTCAGACAGGACTTAGCAACAGAACAGCAGCTCCGACACTACATATTCAGCCCTTTCCTTGGATTCTCAACAGCCCGCTCCGTGGGGGTGGTTTAATCGCCCTAAACATCACCCCCTACTGCTCATGCACAGGAGCTGGACTTGATCTTTTAAATAAAGTATGTCGAAATACAGTTTGCCTGTATTAGTCACTCAGCCATGTCCAATTCTTTGCGACCCCATGGACTGTAGTCCGCCAGGCTCCTCTGTCCATGGAATTCTCCAGACAAGAATACAGGAGTGGGTAGCCATTCCCTTCTCCAGGGGATCTTCCTGACCTGGGATCAAACCCAGGCCTCTTGCATTGTAGGCCACCAGGGAAGTCAATTTACATACATTCTTTAAAGGAGAAAGGAATTGATACAGGTTCGAAATTTGAGTCTGTCTGTAAAAGTAAAAGCATGGGAAGAAGAATAAACTAAGGTAAAATGAAATCCTTCATTTTTCATGTTTAATTTCTCTAAAAGATAAACTTTGTTTAAAACAACAGTAGTAACAGTGTATTGGGAATGAATACTATGTGGGTTGCTGCTGCTGCTAAGTCGCTTCAGTCGTGTCCGACTCTGTGCGACCCCAGAGACGGCAGCCCACCAGGCTCCCCCGTCCCTGGGATTCTCCAGGCAAGAACACTGGAGTGGGTTGCCATTTCCTTCTCCAATGCATGAAAGTGAAAAGTGAAAGTGAAGTCGCTCAGTCATGTCTGACTCTTAGTGACCCCACGGACTGCAGCCCACCAGGCTCCTCCGTCCATGGGATTTTCCAGGCAAGAGTACTGGAGTGGGGTGCCATTGCCTTCTCCCACTATATGGGTAAAGGAAATAAATAACACGAGGGACGTATTGGGAATAACTTGTCACGAGGTGCACACACTAATTTGTAAAGGGGAAAAGTGGTGCTTGAAGGTGGACTTAGATTCACTGGAAATTCAAATTGCAAACTTTAAGACAACTAAACATGTTTATACAGGAAGACATCTCACCCTACACTGTTAATCTCTCTCCTGATTTCCTCCACCTCCCACTCCTCTCTCTGTCCTTATCATCAAGAGGAGGACAAGAAAAAGAGAAAAAAACAAGCCTCACAGCATAGATGTTACGTCTTCCTCCTTACTACATTGACGCTGATGAGACAGGACAACCAAAAGCTGTTCATTTAAGAAGTATAAATAAGGTTCTGAGAGGAGGTAAAATGAAATCACAAAGTACTCAATTAAAACCAGAGAAACCAGAAAAGATAGAAGGAAAATAGAAACAAAAAAAGCACAGTGAATAGAAAATAGTTACAAACATGGCAGATATTAATCTAACTACATCAGTTACCACTTTAGACGTGAATGATTATACACCAATTAAAATGCAGAGACTTCAAGAGCATATGATAAAACAAGACTCAAGTATATGTTGTCTATAAGAAATTCATTTTAAAAATATAAACTTTCACAGATTAAAAAAAAAGGATATAAGATTAGGAACAAGACAAGGGTGCCCACTCTCACCACTATTATTCAACATACTTTTGGAAGTCCTAGCCATGGCAACCAGAGAAGAAAAAGAAATTAAAAGGAATCCATATTGGAAAATAAGTAAAGCTTTTACTGTTTGCAGATGACATGATACTATAGAAAAACTCTAAAGATACTATCAGAAAAGTCCTAGAATTAATCAGCGAATTTGGTAAAGCTTCCGGCTACAAAATCAATGCTTAGAAGTCCCTTGCATTCCTATACACTAACAATGAAAAATCAGAAAGAGAAATGAAAGAATCAACCCCGTTCACCATGGCAACAAAAAGAATAAAATGCCTAGAAATAAACCTACCTAAGTAAATTCTGGAAGAGAGGGGAATTCCAGACACCTGAGCTGCCTCTTGAGAAACCTGTATGCAGGTCAGGAAGCAACAGTTAGAACTGGACATGGAACAACAGACTGGTTCCAAATAGGAAAAGGAGTACATCAAGGCTGTATATTGTCACCCTGCTTATTTAACTTCTATGCAGAGTACATCATGAGAAACGCTGGGCTGGAAGAAGCACAAGCTGGAATCAAGATTGCCGGGAGAAATATCAATAACCTCAGATATGCAGATGACA